>NC_051129.1:4975815-6175815 GCF_014839805.1 Manduca sexta
TAAACCTCTTTTTGTGCATGCACACAAAGTGCACAGAAATTTAAATATTTATGTACCTGTTGCAATATTGTAGGAATTAAGATTTAGTATTTTTAAATTAAAACATAAATTATATGTACAACACTTACTTTCACTTATAAATCTAATAATTTCTTCATGTTGTGGTGTGATTACATGGTGTTGTATTCTCTGGTGTAGTGTCTTTTTGCCATTGGAATGAAAGATAGGTTTGGGCATGCTGAAATTAACACCAGTAGAAATTAATTTCACAATTTCCAAAGCTTCCTCATTTAAACACATTATATAAGAATTAAAAATAATCTAGACGTTTAAAATTGTTGCTTGTGACGATAATAAACAAATTACTGTCCCGGGCAAATAGGTTATGTAAAATAACTGATGAAATTTTTTATAACAACATGCAACTGTACAAGAAAACAATAACATACTTGACGACTTCTCCATTATCAGACTCTGAAGATTTCCTGTTATGATCCTTACGACTGTCTAATCTTTCTAAATTCTGTGATAGACCTGCAAATTGGAAATAGACGTTCAAAAGTTCATCTCACATGATCATCGAATGGTAAAGAGTGAATTATGAGAAATGTTTTTGAATAGTATATCTACCTCTTCGAGTTTTAGCCACTATTTTGCTAGGTCCTTTTGAGACAGTATACATTTTAAAATTTCGCTCAGAAATTAAAAAAATAAACTCAAAAGTCACACACGGATTACGAGACTAGCCTGACTGCTGAATAAAGTTGCCATAAAATAAAGAATGCTCACAAATAAGAATTTTTATCGATCCTAAATTTATCAAAGACATTTTCTCTTTGAAAATATAATTATATTATTCGATACGAATATGTTAATATACAATAATATTTAAGTTCATAATAGATAATAAGTACGTTCTATACGAACACAGTATCCGAAAGAAATATTTTATTTACTAGAGCTGGTAACATTATTTTAACTCCATTATACGCAACATTTTTCAGAGCATTGCATAACATTTTATAAAATCGCACTAGATGTCGCTTGAGTCGGATAATTAGCTCCCTAGTGCCTCAAGACGAATGCAGATGTTAATCTCTACTCACCTATCTATTGGTTTCAATTATCTAAAAGATAAATGGATAGATATATAGCCAATCGACAGGCAAATAAATTATAAGGTACTAGAACTGTTATTTTTACAGTTTATGAAGAGAGTAAGTATGGCAGAGAGTATGTAAGGCACCAAACTCTATGTGAAGTGTGAACCATATCAACAATTAAAATCAATTAAAAAAGCATCAGCCATTGTGCGTCACTTGTGATAATCCATTAATTAATTATTTATCTGAGGAAGTGAATGCGAGGAAGGAAGATTCAGTACATAGTAGCTTTACTGTTTAGGAAATGCTTATTATAATAAATTATGCAGCGACGAAGCACGCAATCGCAAAAAGACATGCCTTCAATGTTGATTGACAACAGTCAGTTGAAGGCTCTTCTAATTATGACTGTTGTTTAATTAGGTAGAGTCATTACAAAATTGTTTTTTTTTTTATTAATAATCCCGTCACGGTAATCACGGTACCTATTCTATTATTTTATTTTATTATTAACGGATACCTATTATTTTGTCCTATTGGCTGAAATTAATGCCCTCAGCCTAGCAAAACGACGCACTGACAGTATTTTATGCGGCCTCTAGTTTCCATCTAGGTATTCTGAATTTATGACATAAAGAAATTACCTATACTTAAGAATTTACATCATATTTCTACAATATTATGTTACTTTTACTTAGGTTGTTTAGTTAGACTTGGGGCTGGGAGACGTGGATTGTATGATGCTTGATGAGTGCGGATTGTGGGTGCTCATAGTTTATAGAATGTTAGGATCAGTTAGATGCCCTGTATGACCGTTTTTCTGCCTATGCTATAAAAATATCTATAACCTCTTAATGAAAAAAATAAATGAATCACTCATAGCCAAATTTCGGCTACGGCGGCCAATCTCAACCAGGATTCACCAGGTGAACAGGAGATATTATAATGCACAAGTATTTGGGAAATACACAGATGCACTCTCTTTTCTATTACTTTTGTAGTCCGGTGGGACGGCAATCCAAATTGGCTGAAAAGAGATCAAGCTCAGGGCCAACGGCTTAACGTGCTTACCGAGGCTCGGGAGTATCACATCGCCAACTTCCTGACTCCGAGCTGCGACTGAGTAATTTTTAGATAGAAAAATCCAGTCACAATTATTACTGGTCAACTCGGAATACGAACCCAGGACTTCAGAGCGATAGTCGTAGTTGTACCATTTAACTACAATTACGCCACCGTCGGTGTTTACTTATTTAGTTCTTAAAGTATTGTAGGCAATTATTCACTCGAACTTTCTACGGATGTAGTAGAGGTAGGTAATTCTATTACCAATCGCATAGATAATGTGATGGCAATAGAACTAAATTCCTTACTCTACGCGTTGAAATAAATTGCTTTTTATAACGACACAGCCATGTTGAAACTGGTATGCAATGCAGCATAAATATGTAAACCTATATGCCCAGGCTTACAGCACCTGTTTTCATTCATATTTTAAATGCTAACGAGTACCACGCGTGACAAGAAGTTATAATGAGTTTGTTCCTAAGTGCGCCTTTTTACGTGTATTTCGAAAACCTACGCATGTCTGGACTTTCCCCTTTGTACACAAATTAGACACTTTCTCCGGGTTTATGATTCAATTACTGATCTTTTATATAGCGATCAATGAACTTCTAAATGTTTTTTGATAATTATAAGTATAGATTTAAACGAAATTCGTGCTGTAATGGTTAATTTGTATTTTCTATTTTAATATATTTAGTGACAATAATATTGTTTATGGTTACTTTAATTCAAAACTGCATTAATTGTTTTATGTAATTTAAATACTTAACATTTAAAAGTTTGTCATTGCCTACTTGAAATTTTATCAATTTCAAAAATATATTTTTGCAATATTTTATGTGCATTATAATAACACAAGCAAACATCAAGAGCGACAAGTGTAATTAATTTTGTTTGATGGCTTTTTGAAATATTTTTATCACTTAATAGATCGAGTACATTTCCTGCCGTAGTACCTACGAATAATTGTTAACACGACTTTATACTTTGTAAGTGCATTGTAATTTTACTCAGTCGATTATGTTATGCACCTAAATCTATAAACAACTTGATGTGAAATACAAGTTTACGTATATAGACATTAAACTTATTGTTTTTTTTTGCAAGTAATACATCCTTTTCTATGTTATTTAGTATGTTTATTTCAGAGCTTGTTATTATTTCTAAAATGATCTTCGAATTGCTAGGCCTAAAGGATGCCTCATTTGTTTATTCTATAGCTTTATTTATATAACACTTCTTCCTAGATATTTTAACCACTGACGCCATCAAAATTTTGTTTACAATTTATATGATACTTATCAGCCCACATAAGACTGCTCAAGGGCACTGCAAAACCTGTTCTTAAATATTATGCAGTTTACTTCAATCTCTAGGATGTCTTTGTAAGACACTTTCTACTTAACAAGGTCTCATCATTCATGACTAAGGAATGCAGGGAATCAAGACGGTACCGCATTATTCTAAAAAAATATTGTTGATCCTTTAGTAAAATTTTCTTCTCATCTTTTAAAATTACATAAGTATGTATTGTATTACCTACGGTACATTTTGCGGGCTCAGTATTACAAGGTTCCATACTCTATTTGATGTGTTAATTGAATTACATACTTACATCATGATTTTAAGTTTTTTTCAGTGAAAATTTCCAATAATACTAAATTATAGTCTTTTCTAATTTTTATGAACATGATAAATTTTAAAATCATTTTTGCAAATATAGTAAAAATTAATATAGGACCTTGTAATAGAGAGCGATTTGTAACTAATACTCTGATCACATAAAAGAAAGGTGAATGCTCATCAATATATTGGGGGTTATTGAGACCAATTGGATTTATTGTACTGTCTGGGACGGCCTAGCTTACTCCAGCAATTGAACGTCGTTTCGTCTATTAGTAATATTTCCTTATATTTATTGGATTAATATTTCATCTTTTATTTTTTCTTAGAATTTTGGTCCTAATATACGTTCTATGGCAACATTTAAATATACAAATTATTGAGATTAAAAAAACTAGATTTTATATATAGGTAAGTATAGGTTTTATGTTTTTTGAGAGTATTGAAAGGATATACGAACTATAAGGCCTTACTCTCTATTTAATAGTCATGCGATTAAAGGAAGGGGTACCGCTTTCTTGGTCTAGATTTCCATTCTCGGGGTAGATTCCCAGATGGGACAAAACTGTACACACTTACCCGAACCGCGGCACATTTACGTGAGCCACTATGGCGGCTTTACACCTTGTTTACGGTGGTCGCCGTCGGGGCAAATACAAGTATCCCTCATAGTTGAAAAGGTGTGTTGGGCCGATCCTAGAGTAGTAGGGATATAGGCAAGCGGCAAATGTCTAAAATGAGTAGGAAATAAAAGTTACCTAAGACTGATGAATAAATTGATGAATATCGACATTAAGGAACTTTTATTCTTCAATTTATATTTTGTTATCCCTTACAGGTTTTATATAAAAGTCATCAATTTGTTAGATAGATTGGTTGTTCAATAAATTGTGATTTGCGTTTGATTTTTTATATATTTTGCTTGAACATTCTTACTAAAATAAAAACTTTAACAGCAATACTTATATCTTAATCCTTGAAAATAATCATAAACTGCATGCATGGGAACTATGCAGTTTTGTAATATATATATTTTTTATAACTAGCAGTATACATGCTATTAGTTATAAACAAGTAGTAAACTGATAATAAAGGCATTTTAAAGGTAGGTATTGTAACAATAATTTCCACCATGAAGATACAATCATCCTGAATAGTGCGTTCCAGAAACAGTCATGAACAATGGTAAACAATGGTGTTTCACGCCTAGCTCCCACGTCTAATGCAGTAACGGGATCGAGATAATGGGGCCAGATCGCACGAGCGCACCAACGGGACTGACAGTGTATTTTTATGTTATGTGCAATATTATTGCTTTAGGTGTGAAAATTAAATCGAAATCGAAGAAGTAGAGAAACCAAACTGGGTAGAATCACTTAGTGGTGGCTGGAAAGAATAGTACATTATTTATTTCCATAGATGCTAAATTTTAAAATGTAGAGAAGTCAGGTGATATGTAGAGGTACTAGTTTAGATCGGCTTTGACACCAGGAATTTCAGTGTCTTTATATTTTACTCCGAGGCCGATATTTTGAATAAGCGGAATATTCGATCCACATTCTTGAAATACCATGCAAAAATAACTGCAAAACAAAATGTGAATACGTAGAACATTTTTCTATTATGGCCGAAAGGAATTTTTATGTACCTTTTGTTTTGCCTACGCGAATTGACAAATTATTTAAAGGAACACTTATATAAACCACTTTTTTTCGTAATGCATGACCAGCCCATTTACGTTGATTTATTTGGAACGAACGAACTAGTTCAGCAAAACATTGTTTTTTAAACTGAAACAATATTTTTAAACTATTATGACACGGTTTTGGTGGAGTGGGTGACAGTGGTGTCCCATTAATTGTGCAATCTGTAGGAGCGAGTTTGGCTTCGTTTGTCGGTCCGTTCAGTATCCATTGACGTCACGGGAAGAAGGGCTATTCGTGTATTCGGCTACCTATTAATAAAATTGAACCGCTAGGTACCGTTTGATCCACTTTCAGATCGTAGTTATTAAAATGTTAACTACAAATCAAAACTGGCTGATAGAACTGTCTCTTATACAAATAATCGTCACGTTAATTCAATCTAAGCCAACACAAACATTCAAATCTAACTGGAGTTAAAAATTATCAGAAGTTTGTTCTAAAATAATCGGAAACACTGTATAGGTAATTCTGTTCGGGCGCATTGTTTTTCAACTTTTGGTAAAAGAGTTAAGTATTATGTCATGGATAATACCTAAAGTATAGCTTCAATGCGCTTCTAACCAGATTCAATATTAGTCGTAAATATGGTGGGAGTCTCTTAACAATGTCAATTCAATTATTAGTTGTAATATAAATCTAGCTAGGTTAATTGCGTGAATAATGGCCGCAGTCCGCATCTTGCCTTGTAGTGTTTAATTAATAAATATAGTTAATTTTATACCTTACGTACATACAATAGCTAAAATTATTTGTTATAGCCGCTAAACATGCAAAACTTACTCATATTATGGGCTATTATTTAAAGTTCAAGGTACTAGAAAGGTAACGTACGTATCAGCTAAGCAGCCGCGTTCGGCTAAAAGCGGATCTCCCGCCAAAACGCTCGGTAACCGCTAAGTGCCAGTTCAGTCGTCCAATCAGAACGGTTCGCGCCTTACGTACGTTGGCGCGCGTTTATCAAAAACGCGATAATGCTTCCGATGCGGCATTCACTGAATTATAACAAAATTACTTAAAACCATTAGCAAGCGACGAGCGAGGCGAAGTGCAGACCTCCTCCGCGTCGCGAGCACACCCTGCGTGCTAGCTGCTGCGTGCACAACGCGAAAAGGTTCGCGATAAAACATACAATAAATAAAAGGACAAAACGGCACCGGGCCGGTTTAGCTCCCGCGCCTTGTTTCAACTTTGAAACGATAAATAAAAACAAAAATTGTTGGCGCGGTCAACTTAAATCTTCATATTGTAAATAAGCAGTTTCGTTTCACTTGTAACGAAAATACCAATAAACATTTCGAAATACCGATCATGATACCAGTTGAGTGTAGTTTAAGTTAAGTTCAAATCTTGCCGAGTAGGAAAGTGAGTGCAGACTACCTGACTACACATCCTCGACCGTGAAGTTATTTGCCACTTTCATTCGAGTGAGTATCCGGTTCATTAACATAACGCGATAATCGCAGTTTTGCACGCAAACACCCCAAACCAGCTAGCAATCACTGCTAAATGCGTCTAGTTAGATTTTTTAATGTACTCGTACAAGTATGTCATTCCATTACAGCGGACAAGAAACAGCTAGATTATTAAACAACTGTACATACTTATTAACATTACTATATTCACGGTTGTTTTCCTGCATATTCTTAGTTTTTTTATTTAATGTTATTGTAGGTAATGTTAGATTAATGGAAAGATATGGTTATTTATGATTCTTGGTAAAGAAGTGAAGGATACTGCTCAAGTTGTATAAGTAAACAACAATAATAAAGAAACATAGTTATGATATTCAGTAAAGTTTTATAAAGTTTATTATTTATTTATGTTACAGTCGTGAGATTTTAAATGCTTCACAGACCTCATTTGTCAATCTGTTTTATCAGTGGTGACCTAAAGGCACTACATTATCATTATTGCGTTCAAACTACATATCAGTTAAAAATATAGCTTTCATATTATGTTTGAACATGAATTGTTATGTTTTTTATTTTATAAATATACTGATTACATATAAATATTCGTATATTCCTTATTCGAAGTCAATTTCAAAATAAATGAAATTGTAGTCACATGTAATATAATGTTTTTGAAGTCCCCGTAACATATACCTATAATATCTATATCATATTTTGGGAAGGAAATATACAAAATAAAAAAAAATGTATCTACCCCATTTTCTTTGATACCTATCTTTTGTATTCGGTGTAGGTAATATTATTAGTATAGTTTTTTAATAATCTACATGATTATATTGGTATTGTATTTTGATTTTAATAAAATTATTTACCTATTAATGGTGATACCCGCGGCTCCAAATTCTTTTTTTGGAACAAAAGTCCACCGTATGTAATAAAGCCTGTAATTTAATTTAGGACATGTCTATCTACGTACAATTTTTTATTCAAAACCGAAATGTGGTTTCAACTTACTTGTAACAAACATCACCAGCTTTCGTTTTATATTAAAGTAAGATTAACAAATAAGATATGTTGGCATTAACAATTTCACTAATTACTTACATAACACAAAAAGAAAATTACACAACTTCTTTCAAAAACTATGGATCAGAGACAGAAAAGTGACCCTTGTTTTACGTTCTAATATAATAAGGTATCATTTATAGTTTTTCTGATAATTTAGGTATCATTAAAGACGTGTCGCCAAAACCTCAAACGCACTCTACCATAAAATCCGTTAAATATTTTTATGTCATGTTAATTTTTAGCAATTGTTACTTGTTTCTATATATCGAATATACTTTGATGAGAAGTTTTTTTTGTGATATAATTAATAAATAATGATAATAATATTAGCCCTGTATTATGTACATACAGTCTCACTGCCGGGCACGGGCCTTATCTACTACTGAGAGGGATCAGGCCTTAGTCTACCACACTGGCCTAGTACGGATTGGTAGATTTCACACACCCTCAAAATTCCTGATATAATTACGAAAGATGAATAGAAATATAAAATATATTTTTTCGAATACCCAAATATTTATTTGGTGATAAAGGAGCTGTACTGAAATTAACGAAGTTTACGTAGAAAATTATAACAATAGATTTTCGTTAGATTTGTGTGAATGAACTCAAAAACTACTTTTTATATTATTTTATCTGTCAATACCGGTTGCAAAGTAAATCTACGGACCTGCAGTTAGTATAGTATAGTGATAAAAAAAATCTTTTTATCTACGAATTACTAACGTTATTTTTTACTTTCGGATTTTTTTTTTTATGTGGCACGGATAATATTGTATAATAGCTAATATTGGTGTAAACATAAATTTAAAACGAAGTTGCGGCTCGCATCCCTCGCCTATGCCATTATAATGACGGCCTACCTTGAGATGACGTCATACGTTGCATTTCTGAAGAAAACAATAAGATGAGGATGGTTATTGAATATGCAATAGATGTTCCAATTTAATATAAACGTGCATTATGATACACTGTTGCAAAATCATTTTATCTGTTTACAACTCTACAAGTAATGTAGAGTACATTAGTTTTTTTTATGAGAATTCAACATCAAATAAAAAAAAGTACTTGCCTGTATTACGTATCTAAAAAAAGGAAAAACAATATATATACTAAAACACATAATAGTATTTTTGTTAATATAATACTACGTAACAGTGTCGAAAGGTGAAATTTTCGGAAAGGAGCCCGACACAACATATAAGTACTATATAATATATACTAATAATATAATACTATATAATATGCACTCTTCGCAAATGCTACGTAAAGTGACTAATAATATAATAATAATATCAACCCTGTATTATATACTGTCCCACTGTTGGGCACGGGCCTCCTCTACTACTGAGAGGGATTAGGCCTTAGTCCACCACGCTGGCCTAGTCCGTATTGGTAGACTTCACACACCCTCAAAATTCCTATAGTGAACTTCTCAGGTTTCCTCGCAATGTGTACCTTCACCGTTAACGCAAGCGATTATTCACAAAGAATACAAACATATTTTTTTTTGAAAAATCAGAGGTGTGTGCCCTTGGGATTTGAACTACGCTTAGTGACTAAAGTAAAGTGACTAAAATGTTTCAATTAAAGGACATTGAGCTACCTTAGGTTGCAGTTCTTCAGTCTAAAAGTTTTATGCAGTTTTATTTTAGAAATATAATTGTCTATTACAAATTTCAATCAATATGAACCATGGAATTATTATGTACTACCGACTACGTATCAACTATTTCCTGTTAAACAATCATCTTGATATATCGAATAATATATTATATCACACTAGACATAATAAATTAAATATAAAAAAAAACAGCACAAAAAGTAACTTCCTTGAATCAAAACAATGGTTTGTCGTTTCCTTTTTTAGTTTTGTGTTGTCAATGTTTGTAGTTGTCACTATGTTCGTAGAAAAATAATTAGTAAATGGTGGTGTAATAATTATAATTTGTATATTGTGCATACAAAAAGATATTTAAATGTCATAAATCAATAGAACTATTTGATTGTATTTTTTTATAATTTTTAAACACAATTGTATACATTCTGAGTAATATTACAGTCAATATAAAGGTATTGTCACTTTTATCTATGAAACTGAACCTAAATTAAAGTAATAATATTTTTTTTGCATTTTCAGATAAAGACGATTAATTGCAATTAATGTGTGAATGTGCAAAATATTCAGTTAGAGGAGTTGGAGTTTTATAGTGTTTAATAAAAGGATTCACTAGGCCTGAAGATAGTTTTATCATAAATATAGTTTTTAATTATAGTAAATATTATAAAATTGGCATCAAACTATCATTTAGTCTCCATGGTCGCGAAAATTATTTTATATTTAGCAAAGCCTTTTACGTCGCAAATACTAAACAACTACAGGCCCGTTTCATCCTAGCACTTAAATTACTAAAATTAGGATAAATAAGTAGTTGTTGTATATTAAAGATTTAATAGTATAAAAAATATTGGAATATAGTTAAATACTCCCCTGGGCCCATGACATACATTTTTAATTAGTTTTTTGACATTTTTCCTTGCATAAAATAAGTATTAGTGCTATGCCTTCAATCTAACACTGATTGAATCAAAAATACAAAGAGATAAAACTCTGATTACAGATGTTTAATGCTGAAACCGTGTTTAGTGTTACTTCTTTAGCTTTTATTTGCGGTGTGTTTTATTAAATCAATAAAATGTTGTAATGTTATACTTTCCAGATGTTGCTTTGTTACCGTAAGTGTTCGTGCACACGTTTGAAATTTCATGGCTATAATAGGTTTAAATTTAGGATTAATGTCTTTAAATTCTTTTAATTCAAATTCTCTTCTTCAGCCTTTGAAAGTCCACTGTTGAACGTCATCTTTGTCAACATCCACAGCCTATAGAATCCCACTAAGTATAGGCTTTTCTCATACTATGCCACCTTTCTCCGTCTTGAGCCAGTCGCATCCAGGTTCGACTCGTGATCTTCACAATATGGTTGACACATTTGCTGCCAGGCGGCCAACTTTGCGCTTGCCCTGTTTTCGCCACCACTCAGTCCACACCTTACTCTACCTGTGTTCCCTTTGTCTAGCCACAATGCTTGCTGAACTCTGTTCCAGTCCCATGACGAAATCCTCAAAATCTCGAACTGCTGAGCATAGGCCTCTCTTAAAGATTTTTTAACAACCCGTCACAATCGGCCTGCATCTGAAGAGTTCTTTCAGTTCCTGTTTTATAATTAGTTTGAAAGCTATCATCGCAATCGATTGTTTGACAAAAAAACAGATAATAATAGTATATAGCTTAGTCAACAATTTAGTATTTTTTTTAATATAAATTCAACTGTGGGAAATATAGTACTATAGATGCTGTTAAAATTAACAACGTTTACCAGGCTTTTACAGAATAAAAAAGTAAGAATTTTGAATATTCCCAAATTAATTTAATTGGGCAAGAATATGGAGGATATCCTGAAATAACCTTTATCGCATATGTGTGCAAGCAAACATAAGGTCAATGTTAAGATATAATTAGTTATGTTGCTCTGGGTTTTTTGTTCTGCAATAAAATGAGGCAGATTATTTCCATTAGTAAAGTCGTATTGTTAAAATTTATCTGTTTTATTTTTTTTGTATGTAGATTTTTCCTCAAAATATAGTCTCAAAGTCCACATCCATATGCACAATTTACAATTTGCCTTTGAATACAATAAATGTAGAATTTAATATACCGAGAAGTTGTAAACTAAACATATTTTTAACCGACTTCAAAAAAAAGGAGGAGGTTATATTATACCGACTTCGTAAACGTAGCTGTGTCAATGAACTGAATTATTAATATTGTACATACAATATTACGCAACACAATAAAAATAATTTGAAGGCCTTGGCAAGCTTATGGCCAGACAAATCGTTCGAACATTACAATTCAATTGTATGAACGCGATTAAACGCGATTAAATTGATTTTGACACAGACCAAACATTGCGTGTTAGGAAATATCATACTTCCGTTGAGTTAAAATCTAGTTTCATTATTTTTATTACTGACTGCCAGGCCTTTTACAGTAGGACTGGACGAAACACACGCAAACCGGCCGTTTAACGCAACATGCACAATTCACATCCGATAATTAAATATTAATGACACTAAAACACAAGCATATCGCCGCTTTATGGCGTGTGAAATAGCCAATACTCCAAATACAAAAATAATGGGAGTTCCTGTAGGTAAATGTTGCGGTAGTAAGAGGTGTAATGGTATAGGAAATACCAGCCTCGTCATTATTCAAAGCTAGCTTCATTGCTAAGCTTAATAAACGAGATTTATGCGGATATCTATTCGGATATAATACGACCACATCTAATCTGATCTTCGCAATCCAATATAGGCCTTATTAATTGTAATCATGATTATTTTTTAGGAACATCCATGATGAAACATACATCAAACCGGTGACACCCGGTGACACTTTTCTTTTTTTTATGAAAAATTGGCACATGACATAATATCTCCTATTTTAAGCTAAGTTTTTTCTATGAACATATTTGTCTAGCTAGCTTTTGCTTGCTTTTCGTGATGAAGTCTTTCCAGGATAAACTTCTCGCTTTAAAATAGAGCCTATATTTTAAGTTCGACCTCTATAGGCTATTAACCGATATATTCATTCCATTTTTTGCAGTAGGTTTAGTGTGATGCGTGTACCAATAGACAGATAGGCAAAATTAAAAAAAAATGCTGATTTAATAATGATCCCCCACATTAGCTTTTCTTCAGTTAATAAAACACACAGACATTAGCCTGTTAGAATTTTATTATGTATTGATAACCTATGCAACATATTATTTACATTTTTTGCATGTTCACTAGCATGTAGACATCTGGTGGATAAAAAAATGTTTGGCTTTAATTACGGCCAAATATAAATTATAAATGAAGTCGTTCGGATTTAATAAGCGAATCGCTCTATGCATTTAAAGTTGAACAAAAACAATGACACATCTACGTATCCAAAAAAATATAATATGCAAAAAAGAAGACTCGTATACTAGGATTTAGGATGTCCTTGTTCAATAGTGAGCCTGATAAAAGAAAAACAGTCTCTTAGAAGTAGGTGCGATATTATTGGGCGACAATACTTTGCAAAAAGTTTAATACATATTTTTTTATTTATCAATGATATATTCGGGATCAAAATTAATATTTGGTGTATCGAAGATGAGTAACAGTATGGTTTTGCTAACTTGCTGTACGATTTTATTCAAGGATGGCGTACCGTTGGATTCTGTTGCTTACGGTGGCATTGCATATGGTCAAGAGCAATGAAGACAAGCCTGTGAACGATGTGATACCTCATATTTATGAGTAAGTTATTTTGGTATCTATATTTTTTTTTTCTATAATGATATAAGTATTTAATGTGAAATAGCTGTCGAAGTATCAGCTTTTAAAAAGGTAATCTCCAAGATATCGACAAGTATTATAATGATTAAATAACTGTAATATAATAAAATAAGTGGATATATAATTGGAATCAATGAAGTGAGTACCTGTATTCACATTTTTCCTGTTGTCTTTCAATAGTTTTATTTTTTATCTGCTCGATTTGGTTTTATATGTAGAGACAATAACCGATGGTTTATATAAGATTTATTTCCAAGAATAGCTAATAACAGTCTTTGTTTATTTCTGTTTATTAACTCGGCTTCATTTCCTTTGTATTCTACCAAGAATGCTCAATGTGTAATAATGGAGTCCCCTAATGTGTTTTTCGTTGAAACGTTACCACGTCGAGAGTTAAAAATAGCTCAGTCTGGGATAAAAAAAATGTTTATAAATAATACGTCATCTAAAATAATCATTATTTGTATGTTTGCTGCATCACATAATTTTTTGCCTTATTATCAACAAAGCTTGTCAAAAACAATGTGGAATATGACGCATAACTGGCCTCTTTCTATTTCTTACCGATGAAGATTTTAAATCAGTGATTAATGTAATTCTCTTGCGTAGGTTTAATATAAGGATGAGAGACGTAACTGGTTGGATGGTTATCGCCTCCAAGGTTTATTGTCACGTGTAATACAAAAGTATTCAAATTTACATATTTATTATTTAGACCTTCGTGGATGTACAAATGCGTGCCGGACCAAGGATGTGAGAGGACGGAGCACCCTCACCCGCTCGTCATGGGCAACATCACTGCACAGATGTTCGGGAGTCTAGACGTCTGCAGGACTGTTTGTGGTCGCTTCGGAGGACTCTGGCCACGGCCCGTCACTGCTGCCCTGAGCTCACAGACTGTTAGGATCCATCCTAATTATCTGAGGTAATTCTCTTATCCTATTTATTAACCTAGGTATGGTTTTAGTTCGTAAGTCCAGCAAGGTGTCATTGCAAAGCCTTAGGTACATAGTAAAGTGCGTATACCTCCTAGTTGGAAATTTTTATTGATGCCTAAAGAGGGCCGCGAACATTAACCCTCCTTTTCCTCACTACCCATCCCAAGAAGTTCCCATCCTTCCACAACTCTTCTTTCCTTAATTTCTTCTCCCACTCTCCACCGGACTCCTGCAGTCGCTAAGCCGTGGGATTCCAGTATCCCATTGTCAGGTTTCCTGGATGGTGGCAGCAGGGACGTCTACAGCTAAAAAATAAACATTATTTTCGGGTTAAAAGACATCGGAATCAGTGTATATTACTTGGTATTATGACTCTTAACATCTTATTGCGACGCGTTACGTTTTATTTGCCCTTACCAGCCAGCCCAAAATGGTTCTTTGGTTGGTGGTTTGGTCCTTGTGTGTTTTTTATTAATTTTATCTCTAATTTAATATGTCCGTACTTATACAACTGAATGAAATGTAATTTAGTAAAAAAAATATGACTTGTTTTGTCGTATCATTAGTGCAACTTTGTTCGCATGCGTGATAAAGCTTTTTTTTATGTTTTCGTGACGACCGCAGCGAATGCATCACAGTACTTTGTATCTAATTCAAAGTTTGGTTGATGTTTATGAGCAGGTAGAACGCAAGCGGTGTCTGATCTCGTTATTAGTTTCTATAAAAAATATACCAATAAGGTTCAGTGGTTTTTGCCGGTGGAAGGATATATTTTATTTCCGCCCAGTTAGGGACCACTGTACATAAGGTGTTAAAAGTTAAAACCCGCCATAATGGCCTACCTAAGTGTGCCTACCTGCGTATATCTGGATTCATCAGGCCGGCATAATTGCGTCCACTGCCGAGGGGTAATCATCTCTCGTCAGTCGACATTTGTTTGGACCCCACTGCACTTATGATTAGGTGCAGAGAGTTTACTTTGTTGTACGCGTAAAAAAAAATCTATTTTCATCTCGGAAAGAGAAATCACTAGTAGTGAATTATCCTAATTACATGTAAAATGCTATATTTTTATTTCCACGTGGGGAGACTAGGGTCAATTGGAACGATTTTGTGAAAACCTTTTTGTGTAACCGGTAATGGTCTCTAAAACTAAAGCTAAAATATACTTATTGCTATGAAATAACAGTAGTGATGCGAATTATACAATGTGCATAATTTTAATATATGTCGGGGTTAATCAAATCTGTATCAAGAGTTACCTGAAACATTGCCTTCTTCGAGTTCTAGGTATTGATTGATTCGTTTTATGAAATTGTAAAATATGTTTAACATAATAGAATGATATTTTTAATGTTATTTTCACGCTGATTACTTTTAATAGAACATAATATTTATTGACTTTTTATATACCTTCAAAATTTATAAAGATTTATTAATATCTAAATTTAGATATGAGATACAGGGAGTAATAACACGCGTTTCAATTACTCTGTTTCAGCTGTCCCCACAACCCTATTTTATTTATTTTATTAAATAATTTGATTTTGCTCGCGGCTTCGATCACGTGAAAGAGATATTACGTTTTCCAGTAGTTCCTGAAATTAGCGCGTCCAATCAAACAAACAAAGTCTCCAGCTTTATATAACAGTATAAATAGATTAAAAATCCATGGTTGTGTGTAAATATCTACTGCAATAAATTCTACTGAGATATTTCATGCTAATGACTGTCATCTGAGACGAAAATAATAAATATTTTGGAGCTATGCGAAATGGAATAATAATAAATTATGTACTTTACGTATTAAAAAATCAATACAAGCTCATAAAAATGCAAAACGTACTCATCAAACATCGAGCTATGGTCATCACATTCCAGCACCCAAGGCGCTCCATTCCTCCCTTGGAACCCCTTCACTATAACTAACTGTTTGCCAGATATTTGAATGTTTTCAAGTGACGTTCCATTTGACCCCAGTCTCCCCTATACTTAACTAAACAATATTTTCCCCGGTTTATAATTTACATGGAATTTGTGTTGCATTGACAAATATTGAAGCAAACTTTATGTATACAAAGCTAACGTAAACATAACGCCGCATTATTGAAATTTCTCTTACTTCCTTCGCGAAATTAAGATATAAACAGAAATGTATATCAATCAACAAGCAGTATTTGTTGCAACTAACCCAAAATCCATTAGCCTAGAGAGATAAGAGCTAACACGCGTGCGAACCGATAAGTCATTACTTTGTAAACTCTGCTAGTATTGGTTCGCGATAATTTAACCATTAGAGTATAATGAGTGTAGTAGGTCTATAGGACATGGGCCTGTTCATAGACCACAATGTACGCTGAACACATCAACTATCCGTTATTTTACTTGTTTACATAGTCCATACTATGCTTGTTTTTAAGAATCACTCATAAGACTATCGGTTTGTGTAATGTACAATAGAGTTATAAAAAATATCCACAAAACAAGAATGAACACCATAATATAAAGAATATGTGAAAATATACATTTAAAAAGTAAATAACAGAAATATTTAAGATCGCATCAAACCAACTCGCAATAATATTAACGCTATTCCAGTTCGCGTAACATATAATACCGATCGTTAATTTCTCGGTTGGCGCATAAAATATGAATGTGGTAGACAATAAATCTGTAACATTATCCTAGTTGGTATTTACGAGTGTAACGTTAATACGACATGCACTATTCATAGTGTTTATGTATTTTTAATGTATGGCCGTAGTGGACACAGCACAGGTGTCTCTCACTCGTCTGTCTATTCTTGGCTGGCTGTGACATGGTTTGCGTCACATCACGTGCTCACCGCGTCAACACTGTCGTCTGCACGTATTTAGAATGACTGGTGGATTGACCCCCTATATTTCTTAGCGTAATTTAGCGTGTCTGTTGCCGATATGTGGTACTGGAATCATGTTAATTTCATTATATCTGTCGTCGATAAAGCCCCTGTATTTCTTTTCTAAGTCTACAGAGTTCTGTAGCAGAATTGTGTTGAATGATAATTTTACTTTGTAGATATCCGTAATGATTATCTTTATGCACAATAGAAATAAGTTTCATAATTGTTTTTTTATCAAGTACCTCTATTTTTAACTATGGAGTTCATTGAACAACCTAATATAAATAATGGTAATGAGTAATTATTTTACTGTCGCCTTTGTGAGTCACGACTTTCTATTTGTAAAGTAAATTATATCCCTTGTCCTGCAACTTTACTATAGCTATTTGTATTACACGAACAACTCACGGCTTTACAATACTTATTGTGGGAACGAGAAACACACAATTTATGTGTTTATTATGTCGTATCATCAACTTGTTTTTAATGAACGTATTGCATAATGAGTTGGTGACTTTAGTCTGTATATCTGTTGACAGCGACAGCTTATGCATTTTCAGGTCTAACACTCATAGTTAACCCAATTTTTTAAGGTACAATATTTGATACACAGTACATATCGAGCCGACGTGTAGTAAAATTGACTGTCCAGTTTGTAACCCGTGCATTCAATTACAATCGAGTACTTTTTGAATTTCGGACCCTATAGATAAAGTTCTAGTGTATTCATTTAAATGGCTATAACGGATATACTTAGTTATGCAAGAGCAAATATTTCTTGACAACGATTATGGTATTACCTAGATCTTTCATATTTTGAGTAATGGAATAAAAAAGTTTCCTATTTCAGAAGAATCTATCTCTAAACATAGAGCTATGATTATATACTTAATGAAGAAAAAAATATATTTAATAAACAAAAGTAAAAAATCTAGACACCGCTATACCCTACTTAATACATTCGTCTAGAACTTTAGACCCAGTTATATTAAAAATCATAGAGCACACTTTTGCCAACAATGCGGCGCCATGCAACTTTCGACTTTTGGCTTGTCTAACGGTATGTTATTAATATTCTTCGTTGAATGGCATCAGAGTTCGCAAACCGTTTAAAAATTAATTATGCTGGTGCATTTATTATTTCTATGCTACTAACAGTTGTAGCTTTACATTTGTTAATTACTAACTATTACAACCTTATTGCCACGTAGTAGTTTAGTTCTGCCTCGATTTCATATTTGTTGTCTTCGAAGTCATTGTCCAGGCTAGGAAATAGTTTAATGACAACTAACCCGGTTCTTAAAGGTTCCTTGACTATGTTTCTAACGTTTTACATTGTAGTAAAATTTATTGTTAAAACAGAATTATGAACGTCATTATTTCAAATTAAATCTATAAATTTCAAAAACAAATTCACTTTTCCGCTCGCGCTAACGCCCATTACATTTCACAATGGTGACATTTTTATTAGAACAACATGCTTTTTATTTATAGTAGCCTAAATTTAATGTTTTACGTAGAAATGACGTCTACGTATACGTAAAACATACAATGCTAAGGTTTTGATTGTGAGATGTTAAAAAATAAGAATAGACAAATTGAGGAAGAGAGTTGCGTTTAGTGTTATTACAGTTTAATAAAGTACTTTGTTTTGTTTCCAGAATAATGCGAATATAAAATCGCATTGTTTATTGACAGGAAAATGCCGAGGTTGTGGGCGATTAGCTGGATGCTAATTTGATCTGACGGATTTAGAAAATTACTGTTTAGCCTTTGGATATATTATTAGCGTCTGTTAAGAATCTGACAATAATGATTGGTTGGGTTACGAAGCTCCCAGCTTAAGTAGACAAATAATTCTAGGGAGAATATTGTATTATTTGGACAGCCACAGTACTGACTTTTTCTTTTAATGCTTTGAATGACAAGACGAGCTTACCTTTCGCTTGATGGTTAGCGATACGACCGCCCATAAACAGTAGAAACACCATCCAACATCTTGAACTACAAAGTATTGTTTGGCATTCCAATGCGCTCGCCATCCCGAGACGTGAGATGTTAAATTTCATTATGTCCAGCAGTTACATTGGCTACAATGTCCTTCAAATCGGAACACATCAAAGAATACATACAATTAGGGCATAAGTTTAAGGAATACAATCTAGTCTTAATGTTATTTCGTGCTTAAGTATTCTTTATAATGATTGTGTTCTGTGTTATGCCTTTTGTTAAATAATAAAAAAAAAGAAATAGACATAGCGGTGGTACCGACCCAGGCGGCCTCTCACATATGAGAGACCTACCACCAGTTAAGACTACAGACAGGTACACGGTATAGGCGGAAAAGATATAATGCCGTATGGATTTATGAATGATCAATGTAAACTTTGGTTCCTATGTTCATATAAATAAATAGGTGACTAGGAAGGTTAAAGTAGGTATAAATAAAATTTACAGAGTCATAAATACCCGTAATGTTAACATTATCCTATTTTTGATTTGCTCACTGTATTGTAGTTTGCTTCATTTGTTTTAGTTGCCAATATTTGTTTAATACCTCTTGGAAATGATTGCGACAGAGTTTACATTTGATTTATGTTGCGATGTCTTTTATTTACGGATCATTATTTAAAGATTATCATACAAGATTTTAGTGCTTGGTTTAAGGTAAAATTAAGATATGTTCTTCGTTTCAACATAGATTCTCAATATCTAAAACAGGATTACTATATAATATATGTATTGCCAAGGTCGACACGCATCGCAGAGTAGACAAGATCTTTGCTCATTTATACTGTAGTGTCATAGAATAATGACTAAGGTATTTTAGTAGCTATAACCTATATTATTTACATCTTTACAGACATGTTGCACTTAATTAAAGAAGAAACACCAACAAAAAGAACCTTCTATTCCAGTAGATTTTGAGTTGAGGCGGTGGTGTAGATTCTGAACGTGTTGGTTTGTGCAAAATCTATCTAAAAAGACATTTATTGTAATGTCCTAAGTATTACCTGTGCTGATATAAATGTTTTATACACTAAAATTTGTTTCGAGAATGATTGTTATGGAATCGACACTCTCTAATAGTGACTGATGCCAATTATACTTGCTATTCCTGATGTGGATTATTTAAGACATATTGTAGAGTGTGGTCAAGATTATGAGAGTGATGGTGGATATATTTACAATTATTTTTTTGCCAAGACCACCAACAAAGCTGTTTTATACAGCCATCCTACGTAAAAACAATTTATTGCTATATATTTTTTATCGAACCTCCTAATCTGAATTGTAATATTATGTTTTTCTAATCTTCAAGTCATATCTTATCGTATGCGTTTCATAATTGTCTAATAAAAGTATTCTGGTAACGATAGAGACAATGATTGAAATGTTGATCATATCAATTGACTCATACATTGTTCAATTTAACTCTAAGCGACGGTAAAAAATCTCAGACATGACTTAACATTGCTCTATGCTATTATTTTGTTCACGACTTTATTACTCGAGTAGAGCATTTTTTTTAGAATATTACGAAATCAGACTAAAATAGGAATACTAAGAATTGTATTCTTAATTTGAGGTAAAATTGGAACGGACTTGTTACAATTATAATTTATTAGTAAAGATGGACATGGAAGATATTTCATGTTGTATTTAATGAAACTGAATCTATATCTTGTCTCTTTTAATCATATGTAAAATATCAAAAGTTTGGAAATGATGTGCTCACTGTTCACAAATAAATAGATTCTGAAGATTTTACGTAGGAAGTAAACATAAATGTTGGTGACCAATACCGGTCATCGTTAGCATACTACTTTTCACTATTATTATGAGGTGAATGACACCACAAATAATAACGGAACTTCAACCTACGATCCTCACTTTGACATTCGACAAAATGGTTTCCGGATAACTTACGTACTATTTGTTAGCATATTTTAACATGTCGCTTAATATAGATTTTATTTTAACTTGTTCGAATTTTAAATGCCAACATGCAGTGCATCGAACTCAGAAGGATCGAAATGAACCGCTCTATAATAACTTATGTATCTATATTTCTGAGTATACCTACGCGGTTATATTTAGTCTGCTTTTGCGAAAGGACAAATATGAAGTCGCTTAATATTTATGGCAGATATAATATCATCAATGCCTACTTAGGGTTTTTTTCCGTATATTATAGTATTTAAAATAAGGCATTATTCAAAACCAAAAAATTTCAAATTTTAATAACGAGTTAAGTTATTAGAACAATTGTGCCAATATATAAAAAGTATTTACAGTTTCATATTGCATTCCTATAGAAATGCTAAGTATCTTTCAATACAATAAAAAAATCATTCAAAACTTGCTCAGAATCACATTTGAATTTCTAGGTTCGACTTAGTGGATGTGCCAGCAGAGTCTCGCGATCTCCTCGTTCAAATGACGAAGCTTGTTGGAGACAACCTGCTCGCCGAATGCGGAGGCAACGTCACCGAGATTGTAGAGACGCCTATCGTCGTCTACATCTCAGTGAAGACTGCTGTCACCTCGCTTGTTTGGGACACTGACGAGCACTACATGCTTGATGTTCAGACCAAAGGTAGGTTGTAGGGAGGTTTAAGACGCCTATAGTTTATTCTTCATCATATCAGCTGTAGAGATAGATAAAAACGTATCGCAATTAATTTATCCGTTATGGAAAATCAAAATAAGTCTTTAAATAGATCTTCCATCAAATCTAGTGGTAGGTAAGCAGTTAGTCGTAAAAACTAAGTTAAAACTCATCTTCAACATGCTTGAAAAACTGTTTACGCAGAGTTACTCCAATGGCCATAGGTGGACGGAAGTAGACGGTTAGATAATCCATGTTACATGGCCTTCCTCAAGACTACTAATCACCTTATTCCACATGTAGATTATTCTCATCTAGTAGAATTAAAGTAAGCCTGGCTAACGACAATAACAGTAATTCTTTATGATGTAAATAATGGCAGAATTACAGCGGTTAATCACCATGACGATATTTGGGCAAACAACCGACCTACTATGATAATCATCCGGCCAAAATTACGAGTGGAAAATAAAAAAAATAATACCAGTATCTGTATTACGTCGAGTATAATACCTTTGAACATATTTAAAAAAGTAGATTTTAAAATATAATACGTGGCATCTTTTCATACCACTAGTCGGAACTGAAAATACACTGAAAGTAATTTATAAGGGGTCATTGAAATTTGGTAGATATTTACTAATACTTAGTATTCCTTTGCTAATGATAAAGCTATCTATTCATAAATTATTAATGAACTTACTTGACTACAAATTAAAAGGAATATTCAAAAGTATGACGCAAAACCGTTTGATAATTGTTTTACCAAATTTCAGAGGAAGAAATAGCTGTCCACGTGGTTGCAGATACGGTATTCGGAGCTCGTCACGCATTCGAAACATTTACTCAGCTAGCTTCCCCCGAAAGATTAGACGATGGAGAAGGGAATAGATGTGGTCTCCGCCTGGTGTCGGGAGCTAAAATTCGCGACCGACCAGTGTACAAGCATAGAGGTTTTGTCATGGATAGTTCTAGACACTTCATACCCATGGCGGATATTAAGAGGACGATAGATGGGCTTGCAGCTACTAAAATGAATGTTTTCCATTGGCACGTGACTGATTCCCACAGCTTCCCGTTGGAGTCAAGTAGAGTGCCACAGTTTACGAGGTGATTTTTTTTATATAGAATTCAATGATGTTTTCATACGATCGGTGGGCGTATTTCTCCTATAATTGTCATAAAAATTGTATTATATTTCATTAGATAATAATATGATAGCAAAATGCATGCATATACACACACAATATTATCGTATCACACAGAACAAAAAATTGAAAATGAATGTATGTAGGTTTGATATTGATTTATACATTTTCAGATACGGTGCTTACTCTGCAAAGGAGATATACACGACGGAAGAAGTAAGAGAATTGATCGAATACGCCAAAGTTCGAGGAGTCCGCGTAGTCATAGAAATTGATGCGCCTGCGCATGCCGGCAACGGCTGGCAATGGGGCAAGGTAATATTTTTATCAAAGCATATTCAATGTACGATAAAACTTAATGCAAAATCGCAGTATTCATTTACTTGCAAAAACAGTTCTATTATTCGGATCTGAAAATTAGGTACACGACTAACAAAGAAACATAATCAAGAAGTAAGTGCTTACTATTTGTTAAAACTTAAGAATTCTTTTTCTAGTTTAGTCATAATATTTTTTTACTAAGTATCAACCCGGAATCTGTAATTGTGCTTGATAATGAGAAATAGGTTTCCATCTTATTAACGGTACCTGGCATAGCTGACGAAAAGTGGATTTGATAGCATCTTTGGGAACAGGGAAAAAGCCCTGATTGTTAATCGCGTATCAATGCTAGGAATCATTTAAAATCTACATTGTCATCAGACACTTACTTTGTCACGTTCTGATTCCAGGAGTATGGGTTTGGTGACCTAGCGGTGTGTGTTAACGTTTACCCATGGCGTCCGTACTGCATTGAACCTCCGTGTGGACAGCTGAATCCCGCCAACCCGGCCATGTACCGCGTCCTGCGGGACCTCTATCGGGACATCGCTGAGACCATGACAAAGCCGCCGCTGCTGCATATGGGAGGAGACGAGGTAGGTCCCACAGGAATTTGGTTCAAATTACTTTTTTTCTTTTACAATGCGGCATCGTGACTCCGCTGTACCTGATGATAAGTGTAATGGCATCTAAAACGATCAGTATCGATTGGTGAGTAAAGATTATCCCTGGCGAGACGGCACAATTATGCCGGCCTGTATAGAATGTTATATGTATTTGAAGCTTAGTTTGTAAGCGGTGTTTTAGGTTACCTTATTAGGATTATAAGTTATAACTGTAATGATTAATTTTTTTGTAATATGTCAAGGTGGATTATAAGACGAAGATACGTTCTTGATTTTTGTTAATCTTGTTTTATTATTAGCAAACCTGTTGAGGTCATCATCCATGATTCTATAGATATCATTGACGCATTACCTGATTATAACTTTTGAGATAAACAAAAGTTAATAACAATTTCTGCTTGTGTACCTTAGGTATTCCTAAACTGCTGGAACTCTAGCGAAGAGATAGTGACGTACATGAAGAATAAGGGCTGGGATACGACCGACGAAGGTTTCCTGAAGCTATGGGGCGAGTTCCATGAGAAGGCTCTTCAGATTTGGGACGAGGAGGTCCACGCCGCCGGTGCTGGCGATCCGCAACCCGTGATGTTGTGGTCTTCAGAGTTGACGCAACCACAGAGGATACAGCGGTTCTTGGACAAGAACAGGTAATTTATTAGAAATTTAAAAATGTTTGGGTTTGTCACATTTTTATTACTTCATTTCGTTTTGTGTGTCCCTTTGCAAATTTTCTAATATTTTTTCGAAGCCAAAATTTTTTATAAGTTTTTGGCTTTTAAAACACTTTATATAGGGAACTTTGCTGTACTTTTCTGTCGACTGCTTTGTTCGGCAAATTTTTTTCAATCGTTTTTAATACCAACAAGTTCCTGTTAATTTAATTTTCTATTACATAAAAATAATCCATATTTTTACCAAACAAATAGTTAACTAAAATTTTATACATCTTACTAAAGCGGCTTTTACTCATCTATTTAAATAAGTAGATACTTAAGTAAATAAAAACTTTTATTACCAGAAAAATAGATCTTAGAAGACAAGTAGGTACTTATATCCAAATATACTTGTATCTTAATAATACCAATTATACTTGAATTTAATTGCTGTAATTTAAATGTGTAAATATGAATATTTTATTCATATATTTCATAATACCATCTATGGATGCAGGTGGTGAGCTGAGGGTCATACCTCATAAATTACTAGTAGTGGGAATACAACTCAAAAACATAATTACCGTGAAGGATATCCTTAATTACATAAGTGTTTAGAAATAATAACGTAGTTATTCTTAATTTACATAACATTCAAATATATGTTGTAAAATCTAGTTTTATGAAGAATTTCCATAAAAGGTTTAATAACACGATCACCTAAAAAATAACAATTAAAATTTGTGAAAAAATGTAATTTAACTTTGTCAATTTCGCGTTACTTAATTTGTCACCTTCATTGTTACACCTACCTTCTGAAAACAATCAGTTTTCTTTAACCACAATTAATAAACCTACTATTGTATGTAGTAGGTACATTTCAAAACCATACATAAATAAAATATAAAAGGTAATCTTGATGTTGCAAAGGTCGATTAAGAAGAAGTGTTTATCACTTTACAAATACACATGAAAGAATTAACAGAACACGACAATCTGTAAACAAAGATCATGTTCCGATAGTTTTATCGACAGAAGTTAGAGAATATCGACGGCAATGACCTTCATAGAAGTATTTCTGTGTGGAATGTTGACTCAATAATCAGTTATACTTTGATTACTTAGGTGGCGTAGTTGTAATGCGTATTCGGTACGAGTATGACTACGCTCAGGGCCTGAGTACGAATCCCAGGTTGGGCTAAATTAATTAGGACAGGATTTTTCCATTTTAAAAATTACTCAGTCACAGCTCGGAGTCAGGAAGTTGGCGATCACACAGCCGTAGGTCCTGCGCATGATCTCTGTCCGGTCATAACAGATTGCTGTCCTCCCGGACTATGAGATTGACAGAGTAAAAGAGAGTGTACCTATGTATTAAGCACACTCTTGTGCACTATAATATCTCCTGCGTACCTGGTTGATCTCTGTTAAGATTGGCCTCCGTGGCCGAAATTTGGCCTAGAGGAATTTATTCACAATATTTTGTTGAAACATGATGTTTTATAAAATAAAAAAAAATGTAGATACAGCAAGGTTAATTGCAATGCATCTAATAATAATAAAAGTGCTGTCTAAATATAATGTCACCTAAAATATTATTAGTTCCGTTCCTGAACGATCGCCAGAGTTATGACTGCCTTACTGCACAGGGCGACGTGGTAGTATGTAATGTACTACAGCCGCTACCTATAATTATCGTCATTATGTTGCTAACTTTATCTCCACTCGTAATTAACTCTACACCAGTCATAACTGAGTGTTACTAATGAGGCCTGTTTATCATAACAATTAAATATAACAGGTATTAATAAATAACAAACGATAACAGTCACGAAAAACAATAAAACAGTTCCAGTTCCACAGGATGGGCAAAGGTTCCTTTGCAGACTGTCAAACTTCTCTATATTCTTGCTTATGACGTTTTCACAAGTAAGAAAGAGATGCCATCAATTACCGGTGTTACAGTCCGTTCCATTCCGTTATGAAACAACTGCGTAACAAGCTTCGCTCTAGTCTTACATGCGACATTTCTATTAGTAAAAAAGAAATAATTATGTTTCCAATAACAACGTGTTAACTACTTTTTTAGTATTATGGTAACAGGTTTTAATGGTCACTATATTCTGTGGAGTCAATACTTATTATTTTGTAACAGAGTTTTGGAACTGTTATTTTAGTGTCACTGGAATAGGTTTAACAAGTATCTAATTTTGCATGTTAGGAATCACGCCTTCTGAGCATATCTACCATAGGAATAGTACGTATGTTGTCCTTGATGTTGTCAGTAATTACACCGTAGTGATAACATACTTTTTATCAGTAATATGGCATAAATCGGTATTTATGCCAACTGACCTTAATATGAGACATGCCAGAATGAATAGCTGTAATTTTTCTTTCTGACCGATTGTCACTATCAGACAAAGAGAATCGTAATATATATGGAAACTATCAGAATTTAAGTTAGTTAGTAAACAAATATAACTAATATTTTCCCTCCAACTTACTGATTGGTTCTCTCCAAAAATACTTTCAGATACATCATCGAAGTGTGGGAAGTCATCACCAGTCCGTTACTATCCCAGCTCCTCAGACTGGGGTACCGCGTGGTATCAGTACCGAAAGACATCTGGTACCTAGACCACGGTACCTGGGGCGTCACCAAGTACTCCAACTGGAGGAGGATGTACTCCCACAAGCTGCCAACGGAGGACGGCGTGATTGGAGGAGAAGTTGCCATGTGGACTGAATACTGTGATTCGCAAGTACTAGGTGAGGTTTTTGAGCAAGTCATAGACAAAATACATATAGACAACAGTGGCGAAGAGTAAAATTTTCTGAAAGGTAAGCTGACACAACAGATCGGTTCTTACTAATATGAATAAATGTAGTCTGACATATACATAAATTTGAAAAGTTAAAATCGGGTTATATGGCTACTTCACCACTGATAGACCAAAAGTACTTAAATATACACCATGTATATAGACAATAGGGTACATATAAGCCGCTGCTTACCATAAAACTTTTTATGTAGGCAGCACCTTTGCTGTGCCCGTGGCATTGCCGACGTCCACGGGCGACATTGATCACCATTCATCACCACCCACCATCAGGCATGCCGTTAGCCCGTTGCCCTTGGGACGAAATAAAAAAACTTGTTATGGAAATGTCTTTTTCCTTAGGAAAAGATAAATATTGTGCCTCAATTAGACGGACAAAATTCTTGCAACCGCCCATGGAATTCTTAAATTCTTGAAAGGACATAAAAAAATGTCCCATCTATACCCGCTTCTAAAGTCCCTATAACACTATATTTACTGATCAATAGCGCCACCTGTAGCCTTTATAATATTAAACCAGGATATCTATGTTCATAGTGCCATCTGTAGTCTATACCTATATAAATCCGTGTGCGAAATTTTATCCAAATCCGTTCAGCGATTTCAGCTTTTAGAAACATAAAAATATCCAAAATTTTTCACAAACATTCGCATTTATATTAGCAAGATAAGAAATAAGCATCGATATATGTACTACGTACTAGATTTGGCGTTCCGAACATTCACTATGTTCAACTAAATTGAACTGTAATCCATTCAAACTGACTAGTATGGTCAATATTGACAGCTTGTGGTTGTGTACGGAGGGGTGCTCATGGGGTAAACCAGGATTTGAATAAAAAATATTAGTCAAATAAGTAAAATTATTTGTTGTTCAAGTCAATAAATAGGTTATAACAGTGACGTTTCGGTTGCCATGTTAGTTCAGATTTTGAACAAATAGTTTATATTGACGTTCGTCTATAGAATATACGTTAATAAGAATTACTATTAACAACAGCTAACATTCTTTAACATAACTGTCGCAGACACGCGCGTGTGGCCGCGGACTGCCGCAGTGGGCGAGCGGTTATGGGCCAACCCCAACACGGACGTGTACTCGGCCGAGCCGCGCCTGCAGCGGCACCGCGCGCGCCTCATCGCGCGGGGCATCAAACCCGACGCCATGGCGCCCGCCTGGTGCGAGCAACACGAGTCGCGCTGTTATTGATACTTCAAAACCAAAACTGATTTCTTCACGGCCTTTAATATACGATCCCAAAACTTCGGACAAGAATGACATTGACGCGTAATTATTAATTAACTTGTCAATAAAACTTAACCTCGTATGTCTTAGCGTGTAAGTGTCAGTACTTTGTAATTCAAAGTTCTGTACGCTGTTGCTACTGTTTACGGGCGATTGTATGGTTTAACATCAGGCAAACGGCGAGCTAATCTCGTCATTTAACTGTGTTAAAAGAACATATATAAAAGAACATATCGATGCGACAGTTGAAACACTTGAAACACAATCGTCTTAAGCGACAATATTTCGGAATAATTGAAATAAGGTTTAAAAGGCGCAGAAATAAACACTGATTTCAAATAAATGTATAACTTTATCGCATAAAAAGTCGGTCAAATCAATTAGCCTTACAACTATCGATATTATGAAAAGGTCCAGTGTTCTGTGTCAATCGATCCGTAGTGATTGGGTGCGTTTACTGATATCGTTCGTAAGTCGTTTGTTTTTCATCTATTTATTGCCGCAATATAGATAGTAGCAATTGACGTGATATCCTTGGCCTTAATGATTGTTACTGTTTTCTATTTATGTTTACTGTCAACAGCAATATCGGCAAGCGAGGTGAATTTCATTCCTATATTTATAACAACTCTATTATAATAATCTTTTTATCCCAACCAAATATAATCAATATTAAATATACCTACTTCATCCATACCTAATGCATAATCGTTATAAAATATTTTACCACTATTTCATTAAAACAATACTTATTTCAATAGCAAAACTATCATAATATGAATAACACGTAAATGTATAATGTTTTTGGTAAATATAAACTTAAAAATACATTGATCTCAACATTTAAACATGACAGACACGGTAAAGTGCTAAGTTTTGCATAATAATGTTTCTAGTGAACAAATCGTTATAAATTACAGTCATGTAATGAACAATTTGGTTTATTTTATTATGTTATTTGATGAAAGTTAATTAAAATTGGTTTTAAAGCCTCTAAATATTTCTAGATTGTTATTTGTAGTCTGATGATTGTGTTATAGCATAGTTATTGAATCAATAAAAATGCTTACAAGCATAATATAAGGAACACTTCCACTGCTAATACGATTATACAATTAACTATAAGACTAAAGTTTTAAAACCGCCTGAAGTATTGAATTCTTCAATGTTTTTATAGTTCAGTAAATCAACGATCATTGTGTTAATATGACCGAATATAAAATTTAATTATTTAATTATATGCCCTGTATATCAAACTATTGGTTACATATTATCAAAATATAATTATAAATGTTATACAAATAAAGGTGCTATTTAAACTTTTTGTGTTTTCTTATGTTTTTTTTCCTTTTTCGAAAATTACCTATTTTGCCTTATACGGCTTGGAAGCTGTCTACAAATGAGCTGCTCTTGGAAGCAAAGGAAGACAGTCAGTATTTTCTCAGATGTACAATTTTATAATTCTCGGTTAAATATTTTTTCACATTTTTATAACAAAAGGTCAAATTATTTAATAGTAAGTAAGTGATGACGGATATCCTACATGAACACCTGTAATAGATACAAGGGATATGAAAAAAAGAAAAGATTGGGGAACAAAAGTGCTTATAAAATTTAAGTGTCCGACTCATTGCACCAAAAATAATATTAAAATTGATACTTCACTTGAATTGGCCAATTTACATTTGACTTCCGTTTTCAATAAACGACCCCAATCTCAAACTTTAATCCGATTCTGAGGATGAACCAATAAAAATAACCCGTTTGTAAGCATGTCAAAAAAATCTATGTTCTGATTGGTTCATTTTTGAGATAGATCGATCGATTTGAATAATTTATTGAAAACGGCGGATAGACACAAATAGATCTAATGTATCCTGGAAGAATTGCCATATAGTGAAGTAAATTAAAAATCTCACTCACCTTACAAGTTGTTAGTTTATTTTGTACTAGCTTCCGCTCGCAGCTTCGCCCGCGTGGATTTCGGACTTCAAAAATGGAGCCGGTCGCGAACGTTCGAGAATGTTCGTTTTACGAAGCTACTCGCTAGGTGATTCGCTAGCCTCTAGGTGCCAAGCAAGCCGCCTGCCTGTGCGTTCGCGACCTTATATATATACAAAAATAATCCTTATAGCATGATTCAGTATTCACGCATGATGGCTTATTATTAGCGTATTTCATGTATAACTTTGGTGTTTCTATACCGATTTCTATGATTCTTTTTTATGGAATATTTAATAATGTTTACTTTTTTAATTAGGGGATGACTGAGAGTGTTATAAACGTAACAGTAGACAAATATAATGAGAAAGCTTCGAACTGCTAAGCTATCGGGAGTTACACGTGTTATTGTGAGTCAACCATAAAAGATAGACATATGCTGTCGTGGGATATTTTTACATAATTTTAAGGAGAACATTTCCGTCATACATGATTTCTGTGTAGCTTTAACCATTAAGGTTGCACACGCGACGGAAGCTTAAAAATGCAGTAACTTCTCCCGTTTTCCCAACATTTCCCTTCACTGCTCTGCTCCTATTAATTGTAGCATGATGAAAAGTATACTATAACCAGCACAGGAGTATGACAAATAATTGTACCAAGTTTCGTTAAAATCCGTCGAATAGTTTTTGTTTCTATAACGGTTATACAGACAGACAGACAGACAGACAGACAGACAGACAGACAGACAGACAAAAATTTTACTAATTGCATTTTTGGCATCAGTATCGATCCCTAATCACCCCCTGATAGTTATTTTGGAAATATATTTCATGTACAGAATTGACCTCTCTACAGATTTATTATAAGTATAGATGAGACACTGGCCGATAGGTCACGTTGACGCTTCATGGCTTATGCTATGTATGATCGGTTAGGGACATCAAAAATACATACCGTATATTTTCAATGAACTTCAATACGATTATCAGTAATCAGTAATTATAAATAAGCTCGTACCCCATCACACCATGAGACGTAACACACTTGGCGAAAATTGATTGCCCTAGTCGCACCTCTACCTACCCCTTAGACTATAATTCGTACGGGTTTATGGTTATAATTGTACAAACAAATTAACTCACCAAAATGCCCAGTCAATACTAGTAAATAATTATAAACAATTAAATGTAGCATTTTTATTCTGTACATTGGATTACATTTCACTATGGATCTACAAACATCAAGAACGTTACAAAATATGATTGAAACTAAAATCGCATAAGTACATATCTACACTAACGACACGAATATGAATGACTAGAAAACTCTATATTGAAAGCCCTTTAAATATTAAACAAAACGTAAATTGTTCGTATGCCTTACTAAAACTATATTTTCGCTATTCTGTGACAAAAAAAATATTCACTGGGGCTTTTTACCTAGAATCAACAGTTAGTTCTTCGTATTAAATACGAGAATTTTATTAATGGTAACACTTCGCCTTTCAATGCATGATCAGTCATCACCCAATAGTTCTATCTACGGATTTTCACCAGATTTCTCTCTATCAGTCTCGCTTTCGCATACACAAACGATTTATTTCGTTAATTTACATAGACAAATTACTTCGACTAATACTCCTATCGTTTTTAACTGATCCTAAGCTCAAATCATTCGGTACCAAATCATGCAAAACTGTGTCACTTCTGAATATGCTTGTTGCTATCCGGTTGGCCAATCTCTCGGATTCCCTTAAATCATCGTCTTTCGAAGAATGCGACGTGAGATCTATTTCTGCATCACTATCGCTGTCACTTTCTTTATCGCGTCTTTGAGGGCGATAAGCTAAGTTCTGAGGTTCATCTACTTCCGCAGTACACGCGCAGGGATTCTTTGTACCCATAACTCTCAAATCAGTAGGAGCCATTTCGGGATCCATTTGCGGCGTCATCAGTAATGGAGAGAAAGGGAAAGGTGGTTGCATAATTCGACCATCTTCATTATAACCCAACGGAGCTTGCATGTCGTGTACTGCAGGCATGGGAGGCATCGATTCTTGTACACTTGGATTATGTAGGTACGGGTCTTGTCGCGGAGATTTTAAATCTCTGTTTTCTAACGATTGTGGTTCTGGTGATTCTTTTCCGTTTGGAGAATCTGGTGCTTCGGGAGAAGAGTCTGGTGGTTTTGCGTGACCTGTAAAAGAGTCACGGTTCCTTCACGTTGTTTAACTTCCTTCGGTTGCATTATCATTGAATACACAAAAAATCTAAATGCCTGTAAGCTAAGTTTTTACTGAAATAAATATTTGCATATATTTTGTAGATTCTCTATAATACCATTAAAACACAAAAAATCATTAAGACATCTTTCGTGATAGTATATATTTTTTAAAACTTATGGTGAATAATTTAATTTTTTTTTAAATTTTAGAATCCATACCTGGCAGCGGCAGTGGGGGTGTGCCAAGTCCAAGACACCTCATCCGCCATGCGTCCTGCAAAAGTTGAAGACGAGCCTGTTTCCTCCATTTAGCACGACGGTTTTGAAACCACACCTAAAAATATTATTTAGTAAATCATTCCAAACTTTTTATTTTATTTCTGGAATATAATCCTTAATAAATATAAATTTATAAGATTGATTGTTTTAAGTTTAACTTAAATAAAAATGTCATCTTTCGGACTTCAAGACGTTTATCTGAGGGGCCTATGAAATGATAAAGTTATAAAGAAAATCAAATATACGCGCACAACTAACATTCGCGGTCATAAATCACATTCACATTTTTTAAACTCCCTCTTTAACAAAGATGAAAGCCATTATCCAATATGAGAAAGGACGAGAAGTAAAAAATAAAATATAGCAAGTTTAACGTTGTTTTCAAAATTAAAGTTACTTTCAAACCGCCTATGTCTATGCGACACTGATTATGATTTTTCTAAATATAACATTTTTTATTTACCTACAGTGCCAATTTATTTTGTTTGTGTTACTTCCGTTCCGTTTTGTTACTTCCTTTTAATTCATTTTACATGCATTCCTTGTAATTAATACTTAAATTTAACAAATTAAAATTAAGTTAAAAAGCTTTATCTACTCATTTTTAGTCACTTACTTGAACTCTAGCCTCAGAGAGACTGATGCGCAATGCCACTTCTTCTCTCAAAAACACGTCCGGGTAATGCGTTTTCTGGAACAATGACTCCAACTCACTGAGCTGCTGCGGTGTGAAAGTAGTTCGATTCCTTCGCTGCCGGCGCCTTCCGAACATATACTCCGTGAGGAGATCACCAGGCAAAGGTGATAAGTATGGGCCGGCCATCTTGAGAGCCACTGGTTGATTTGCTGCTACCACTCGGTATTTTGGGTACACGACTTGAGTCTTTTTACGGGTTAAAACCTTGGGAACTTTGTTATTGTAAAAAAATTGGAGAAGTGCTAAACCATTCTGCACTTTATTTGGCAGTGTATTGTTTGTAATTTTTTTTGTATCTTAACATAATATATTATATAACCCATATTTTACGTATTGAAACACATTTTCATAAAACATTATATGCCGCAATTAAATTACAATTTACTACATTTTTCTATAAAAAATTCGCGGAACACTAAAATTAAAGTTGTAACAAACTTTGCGATAACACTGCGAACTTTAGTCTACAAAAAGGGTCTTCTACCCGAGATGAACAGCATTTCACTGTTCGAAAACGCGAAAATTTCGTGGTGAAAACCCCCGTAGCTCCACCCCCCGGCAATAGAATGAGGGCTTGTGATTGGCTGAATGTGACAGGGGTTGGTAAATTCAGCCAATCAGGGCGGGCCGTGAGGGGATGTGTTTAATAGGTGTAGATTAAATTGTGGTGTGAGTGTAAATGCAAATTTCGTATAAACGCAATTACCTTCAAAGCGATCACTATTCAATAATGATTTATTCTTGGGGCGATTATAATCGTATTACTAAAATTAATTTGTTTTACTGTTTTGCGCACCGTTTACTGTGGGCTTGTTTATAAAGTAAATAATTAATTTTAAATAATATACTTATCTATTTATAATAATTTTTATAATTCGATATTTGAATTCTTTTATTATTTACGACATTGTCTCTTTTACATAATATTTAAATTAAATAATATAGGTAAACGTTCTATTAATTAGCATAATCGGCTATGAAATAAATGTTTTTCTACTAAAATAATATTATTTTGAAAAATATTGCGAAAACCTTGTATTATTAGATTTTATAATTGAAATCATATTGTCTTATGGTAACATCATAATATATGACACCGAAAAAAAAAAAAACTTGTATATTTATGAATTTCGTAAAACATTAACAGGTATTAAACGAAGCTTCATAGACTCAAAATGGATAATCTACCAACAATAAACATACGTCCCATATAAAAATATTTACCTGATACTAATGAAATCCTCTCCGTGTACAAGACAGAGGAAAATTAAGTACGCTAAGTGGGTTGCAGATAGCGGAAGCAGCAATTATGAGGAGGAAATGAACGTCACCACCCGTCGCAACCCGACGTCATGCTCCCCAATAGGGCTGCTTGTTTGCGAAACATTCTTAGTTTAAACAAGTTTCAATAATGAAGTCCTAATACAATTTGAACCTTACGGATAAGTATAATTGAAACGTCAATATTCACTTTTATTCAGTATCCTATATATTTTGAATCTTATGGATACTTACTTATCCATGAGCTATACTTATAGTAGAGGTGAAAATAAAAGTTTCTGCTGTAATAATTATGGTGTGTTCTTAGCATTAGTGTATTATAATTTATTTTCCAATGCAATTTCTAATTCCAAGTTTCTGTGCCCCAGATTAGAATCAAGATGGTCCCCAGGCTGTCCGTCTTCGCATAAAATTTATGTTAAGAATGACACACGTATAGAATACTATTTAATTGGCTTCGAAAAGAATTTTGTATTATGTGCCGGTAATGTTTTTGTAGATATTCTTTAACTGAAGTCAATATTATTTTCACTTAGATACTAGTCAACTTGGCTGATTTGCACAGATATTACAATTTTCACTTGTAAGTAATTAATATTAATGCATTTAATTTATACCTACAATGATTTCATTTCGTTACAAAAAACATTTAATAAAAAAAAAATGTTCGAAAAACGTTTAATACTTATAACGAAGAAAACATCAAAATCAATAAAAAAAATCTAAATATTTGTTTAATTAAACTCCTTAATGTAATGTTAGACCCCGAATCTTACAATTACAAATTTAGACAGCCCTAAGGCTAGTGGCTGAGGCGGCGCCCGCCCACCGCATCGGCGCTAAACGAGTTTCCGCAAACATTTTAATGAATAACACCTCCCTTTGCCACCACACCTCCCCCCGCGCCTCCGCCCGATCCCCTCCCGCCACCCCCGGTGCATCCAAGGGAGCTTGCAATGTGCTAATTAAACATTCGAGCCATATTGTTTCAGTTACGATGTTGCGGCATTCCGTATTCACTATTTTGTAGTGCTTAAAATGAAATAAGCGTGTAATCAAATATTACGTAATTAGTGGAAGAAGGTAATTAGTGTTCTTTTATTTCTGAAATATTTTTAATTTATTATGATAGGCACGGGTATATAGCGATGTACCGTCAGTAAGACTTACTTAAGGTTTTTCATACTTAAATCTCTTCTTCTTTATGATTCCTCGGACAAAACCTAAGTTCCATGATACCCTAAATAGAGTTAATAGTAGTTTTCCCAAAAATCCGTTTCGTTTATTACATACTCACCTACTAAGAGGAGTCTAATTATTATTCCTATAGAACAATTGGCGCAAGACTCTTACTATTGTAGTAATTACATATACTTAAAAAGTATCTAACAAAAAAACAAGAGTAAATAGAAAGTCTAGTAGTTTAGTAACTCGCGACGTCGCGTACATCAATCAGCTTAATTAGTCGTGTATGAAAAAAGTTGAAAACTGTACGAAGGCACGGTCCAACAGCTCAATTAGTTAATTAATCTTTTTTTCCGCGTTAAAATAGCATTTATAAACGAAGCGCAAACCAGTGGGAACTGACTCCCCTACGGTTGACGTTTAGGGCTGCTGTGTTTGTTTTCCTGATGTTGTGTCATTGGAATTTCAATTTTAAGAGTCAATAATCAACTTTTCCAAACAAACAAACAGCAACAAACTAAAAAATTTATCAAACAGTCTGGAAATCTTCGGAGGCCTATGTAGGAATCCTGGATCTGACTATGACGATAATAAAGCGTTGGAATAAAGGGAGTTCAAAATCTAACAAACTAAAAAATTTATCAAACAGTCTGGAAATCTTCGGAGGCCTATGTAGGAATCCTGGATCTGACTATGACGATAATAAAGCGTTGGAATAAAGGGAGTTCAAAATCTAGTCAGAGGGTGGAAGGTTGAGACCGTTTCTGTACCACAGCCCAAATGTGATATAACCGTCGGTTATTGTGACAAAATATCACTAATAGTTAAGAGACTACACGCATTATACTTTTGCCTAATAGACCATAGATCAGTTCCCAACATTTTAGGGCTAAATATAACATTAACCAGAGAACTTGAAAACTTTATGGAGGTAAATGCAATATTTAACTAAGATAATATTTATACTTAGCATGCAAAAAAAACTACAATATTTTTTGGAATATAGAAATTATGCGGAATATCCCTAAACAGTCGACGAAAGTAAATTCTGTACGAGTAGTAATATTATAACTCTATGGAAGTAGAAATAAGCGCAAAATAATATAATCTGTCAAGCAAATATAACATTAAGACTATAAATTAGCTTTTTATATTGTTACTATCCCCAAGTGATAATTAACGTTAAAATATAACTGATTCACGATACGAATCAACCGGTTTCCTAATTATCAAAAATCATCACTCTCCTGTTAAGTACAGTTTACTGTTTTTTTTCTAACTACACATTTACTCACTTTGATTCCTTTTTAACATAAATATATCCATGTTTTGTACCCATTTTATTCACTTTGGGTTTTCCGAAAAGACCTTATCATAATTCCACTGGTATTTCCGGTGTAATACGGCTGCTCTTGCAGATGCTTCAAAAAACCCATTCATTTCAAAAATCTACTGCCATCTTTAAACCTACTTGCCTTATTCATCTATTCAAACATTAGCAGCACTAATGACAGCCCTACGCTGAACGTTAACAGTGTTTACTTACAGGCAGAAGCTAGGACAATACTGTCGGCCGCGCAGCGCTCACACTGGACTAATTAATGCGCTTTCCCGCTGGTACCCGCGATTCTGATTAACTGCACGTAATTACGTGAGGATCACGGGTAAGGTGAATCGTGATTAGCGGGATGAGCTACGCATCTATTCAAACAGTTTGCGGATTGATATTAGATTTTGGATGTGTAAATGTGTGGCAAATTGATGATCAATTTGGGAGATTTGAAGGTGAATTTTGTAGGTAAATATGTAGTATCGATTTTAAGAATGTATCGTTCTATCGTATATAATTTACAATATAAGTGTTAGTTAATGAAAATTATGTTACACTTGAATTATGATGCCGCGTGGAATCGTTTTTGTTTGCATCGTTAGGATGATAGAAGTATCAATTTGTCTTTTAATGGACATCGACTACATAATAAATATAAAATCGATATCTTATATTATTGGAGTTAAAAAGACATGGCTCAATTTGCAATAGTTAGGTATAACATGTTACCTAATGAACTGAAAAAACCACGGGGTGAGTGGTTTCAAGACAATCTTTCTTAGATTTTCAAATTCTTTAACTTCTGTTATACTTTACATTGTAATCGACGGTTTTTTTTGTCTTGTAAGTATTTATAATGAAAATATTAATTATTATAAGTAATAAATATCCTCTCATTTTATAAACGCCACATAGAACCTGGCTGGAGAACATCTGTTGATTATATAATGCAGTATTTTTTTGAAAAATAATTCCCGCATAATGTGTTTGTAAGATTAATTATATTTCATAACTGGATCTCAATAATATTTATAGTATCTATGTATACAATGTATACTATTGTATAAAGCTGAAGGGTTTGTTTATTTGTTTGAACGCGTTAATCTCAAGAACTACTGGGGTGAATTGAAAAATTCTTTTAGTGTTGTATAGCCCATTTGTCGAAGAAGGCTATAGGTTACACAATATCTGGCTACAACCAAAAGGAGCGAAGTATCAATGAAAAATTTTGCAAAAACACGGAAAAATATTCTTTTTGAGAGTTTCTGTTGCGTGCGCTGCGTAAACGGTTAAAATTCGCAACAAATATGCGAATGGAATGGAATTGTTCCTCTTAGAAAGTGTTAAAAATATATTATAGAACAAAGTCCCCCGCCGCGTGTGTCTGCCTGTCGCAAGGCGATAAACTCAAAAATTACCTTATGGATTTCGATGAAATTTGGTATGGAGATAGTTTGAGACCCTGGGAAAGACATAGGCTACTTTCTATCCTGTACATGAGTTTACCCTGGAAAACTTATACACGCGGGCGGAGCAATGAGCAAAAGCGAATTTCAAATTTAGAGAAAGTCACCGGGAATTTTCAATAACAAAAACTAATTTTAATAATTATCAGGCTAAAGCGAAACATTACATAAATTATTAAACCAACTTTTATGTATTTAAATTAAGAAAACTTATAACGTCCTGCTTGGCGGTAAAAATAGACACAGTAGTACCTACCCAAGCATGTATAGTATCACCAGTTTCCATCATCATCAATGTACCCTTGAATAGGTACTGAAAATGTTCCCGGAGGTGTACCTTTCAACATAAACGTCCCCTTTACACTACAATAAAAATAAGCTATAGCATACATACACAACATTCATTAATCAAAATATGTTAGATATATTCGCATCGCTTACATCGCTATATCAAAAGTCTTTACGAGGAGCGCGTCTCTTCCTTCCTTTGTCCAAACTCATCCGTTTTGTTTTAACACCCCTTTTAAACTTTCATACACTCATGTGCCTCCTTCGTCCTCTTTAAGCTGATGCTACACGGTTTAAAAAATAAAAAAAATACAATAAAATGTTTAAAAGGATTTTTATTATTAAATTATGCATTAAATAATTCCCGAGGTTTCGTGTTTCGTTCGTTCGTTTCTTCGCTTCTTACCTTAGAAACGAAATTGGCAATGACATACTGTAACGATTATTCTATAGCTACAATATTTATTTCCCATACATAATGCTAGCGTTAACGATTGCGATAAAGCGTCTTGGCTCCGGCTCTTGGATATAATAAAACTTAACACTTAATGTCTTGTGATTATATGGATTATAAAACATTTTATTCTTAATACTCAAATAATCAAATTAACGTCATTTCCAGTTATTATAAAACTTTAGGTTTAACGGGTCACGACGATGAGTGTAGCTCAGTGCAGTAATTTGTGATTCAAAATGCTATATAGTGTAGCAATACACAGCAGCAGTTGCTCGTGATGCTTATCATCGATAAAGTAGACGATTTACAGTTCTACCGGAGTTGACAAAATCAACCATGACAGTCTGTTATGACTGATTCCTTTAATTTTCAGCATACGAAGTTACAAACCCGTATTGGGAGAGCGTATCTAGTTATAGTCTAAACATTGTAAAATGAGAGACAATTAGGGAGGTTATAGCTGAGGATTAAAATGCTAGACCTTGCTACAGACATAAATTATATTTTATCTTTAACACGAGTTCCTGGCGCTATCCTACAGAAAACTGACGTTGGGTGAAATATTTGCTAACGCCGTGAATTACTGCCATGATTAACACCAGACTACCAATATAATAGGGTTGATGTAACTGCAATGTACTTAAAACGACGCTTTAGTAAATTGTACATACTACGAGCCACGACATAACCTTTTGAGAGCAGATTCTATATTAAAACCAGACGGGTTTTTGTAAAGGAATTGAAACTCATTGGTTGTTAATGAACGGCCAGTGTGCACAGAGCCTAACAACGTCTCCGCTTGATATATTTATGATTAAGCCGTGCGTCCAAAGCGCGACATTGTCTTTGCGAGGGCCCTCTGTGGCGCCCCATCCGTCTTCCTTTCACGCTACTACCCCCTTTCTTTGCAGGCACGAGATTTTTTTAATTATGACGTTGAGCCTTTTTGTCTTTAGCGAAACAACGGCCGTGACGGTTCGTGAAGTAATCCAACGTCGATAGATGCCAGTTTGATTCTTGATAGTGATTTTTCTAAAGAACTTAATTGGCCCGGCAGTTCTGATTTTATTTCACCATAGATGTGGAATAGTTATAAATAATTTTCCAAAGACAAAAAATATACCAAACTCTTATGTAATTTTATAGTGATATTTTACTTGTATTGTACAAGTGTACCTAACTATGTGTAACCAATAGCACCTAACTATGGTACCTGTCAATTGGGAATTTCTAAACTGATAACTATAACCGAACCTTTTCCTATTCCCATACATCTATAATAAATATACATACAATACAAATTCATCCATAAATCATTTTAATAATAATCAAACCCGCAAAATAAAAACCAGACAACGTAAATATTTTACATCTTCCGAACAGGCGCATTCGATAAATATTTCCAGTGAAGCTAAATAATAAAGGCGCGGGGCGGCGTGCACGGAAGTTCTGATTATGTAGAGGAATTAATTTTCAGACGCGACGAAACTGTACTGTAGTGGTGGTGGGAGGGGGTGGGTGCACGGTGATGAAACAAAACTACCTCGTCAGTGCCACCTGAACAACGCAAACAGCCCCGTAAATCAGTTTGCTAGAGAAGTTTGACGCGATTTTTTCTTGTTATTTTAAATCTTTAGTTGTCTTTGATATATTGCAATATTCCATTTTTAAATGTTTGTTATTTTAATTTGTAAAAACAAGCAAAACAGTGAAATATTGTAGTATGGTTGTAGAGTTCAAGTTTTATATTACCTTTATGATCATTCATATAATTCTGTTACAAATGTGAGGATAGTTCGTTCAAAATCGATTTCGTAATCTTTGCTTTAAAATATTACTTTCGCCTTTAAATAGAATACGTTCCTACAACTAACTCTGTGGCGTAGTTATATTATGATACGACTGCAGTACCTACTGAGGTCTAGAGTTAGATTCCCGAGTCGGTCAGAGATATGGGGTTTTTCTATGCAGTATCAGCCTGGAATTTGGAATTTATACACGTTATGGGGTTAGGCTCGCCCCCTATCAGACTCTGACGGAGCGAAATACGCACAAGGGAAAGTAGGTACACCAGTAGTGCCTCTGCCTACCCTTTCAGATATTAAAGGTGTAAGTGTGTATGATAGAATACGCTATTAAAGAAAATAGAAGTATGTGGAATGCAGGAACCCGTTGCTTACGTCCGGGGGCATTTACCTCTCTAGAAGCTAAGCTAAGCTGTATATTAATATACCAACAATGATTGATGACAAGATAAAAAAAATCTGTTTACAGCTAAAATGTAACTTCTATATATTTACTTAACTCCCGTTAATATGTAGAAATGAATAAATATGCGGCAACCGTTGTTTAACAAATATTTGAAGCCAATAATCCTCATGTAAGTTGTGTTAAAAAGCGTCAAATGATCATAACGTCACGTTAGCATGAGGGGTGCGCGCTCCGGCCCTTTGAATATGCATCTCAACATCCTATTAATACGAAAACAATTCGTCCCTTGTCGCTTACACTTAATGTACTGCAGGACATTTAATTTAGTGTATTCATTTAAAATTATAATTAATTACTTATATATAATTATTTATTAAAAAACAAAGTTAATAGTGTCTGATCTAGGTTATATTTTTAAAGTAATTTATTAATAAAATATTTGTCAATTTCGTTTTTAATTTCTCATAGATTTGCAATACAGTTTAATTAGTTGTCTGTAATAAACAATGCATAGCGCTGTAGTCTATAATAATAATGCATGGCGCAGGACATAATTAAGGTAGAAGAAGCTGGTACTAGTAATAGCAAACGTAACTAGCATGTAAGTAAATACATAATGTTGAATGCAATCGCGTTAAGCCAGTGTGATCAGCAGTTTCTATGTAAATTTAATATTATTATTCAGACTATCAAAACAATGCATTAGCCTGTTTTAGAATAACGTAATCGGATTAAACTACAAAACATTTAACGTAACTAAAATAACAAAACCCTATATTATAAATATTCCACATTTTATTCCATTTAATTCCACCAACCACAACGCCTAAAATCCAATTACGAAACCCAGCATTTTTACACGAAAAACACAATGCCGAATATCTGGCGTATTTTCAAAAGTTATAAACCGCGTTGGCTGCCAGTGTACGCTAAACGATCCCCAAAGACTATGCATATGCGAACCGACTGCAATCAACGATTGCTCCTATTGTGGCGCAGATTAAAATTTTAGGGTTCAGCCGCTAATGTGATTGCACTCTTTCTCACTACTCGAAAACAACCCACAGAACCATCACTCATTTAATAGTATCGACGGAGTGTTTTAATCACATTTTATTCGGATTAATTCAGTGTTTTCAAACATAAAAGTTTGTGAATGTAGGTATTTATCAATATTAACTTAATTAAATTCGTTTATAGATGAACTGGTGATGAAGGAAGATATGATCTTCGAATTTTAAGAGTAAGAAATGAATATTTATGACGGTGTGAGGTTGAGATGAGCTCTATCTTAAGATTTAGAATGTCTGAGCAAAGGGCATTCAATGAAACGCTTTAATGAGTTGAGAAGATCTGCAGTAATTGCCTTCGCTACGTTACTGCCTTGGTTTACCAATAATAGGTACTTATGTATAAGTTCTAACCGGTATACCGGTTAGAACCTAATAATTTCTTAACGCGTTATTATCTAATTAAATACCCACTTATACAAGATTTTTGTTTTTAATACCTATTACAATGCATAGCAAACGTCATTCGTTATTAAACTCATAAGTAATAACTTAATTCGGTTAGTGTCTTATAAAATTTACAAGATATGGATAGTGTTTATAATTATTAACAAACACCATTATCTCCGGTTGTAAAAGGGGAAAACAGAAATACTAATAATTAATCTGTGGTAGGCTCAGGGGATGGACTTATTTTCGTCATTTCGTCTCTACGAATGAGAAGTTTACCGCTATATCAATCACAGTTTAACGATATAAAAATCACAGGTTCACGGATGTTATTAAAAAAAAAACAAAAATTCGTTGTCCAATTGAACCCAGTCTGGAATCGAACCCAATAGTCACAGGCTTAGTACGCTGCCACTGCACGACTATTAAAATACAAAAACAATAACATTTTATCAATAAACTTATCTCTTTAACAGTTATTATATTCCTCAACAATACCATTTCAATGTGTATTATAGAGATTTTCATTATGGTATTTCAATTAAGGGTCTCATATTTCCATCTGTCGGAGTGGAAAGCCAGTAGCTATGATTGAATACACAAATTGATTGCAGCAAGCGAGCATTGTTGTGCAACGGTACGTCGATGCGTGCCACCAAAGTTGATTAAAACCAACCCGACTCAAATGAATCACTCAATTGAAATACTTTCAATTATTTAATTCCGATGTTTATTTCAATTTAAATAATTGATGTAGAATGTGATGTTTTGATCTTGATTTACATTGTTTATAGTTTTGAAGCATAATTTGATAAAGTTTTGATTGGCGAAAACAAAATTAAAACCTGAACCTTGATTTAAATATATGTCGAGTTTAGACGAATACATACTACCTATATCATACAAATCGTATACTTTATAATACGAAACGTATAAGTGTGTAGACAACTTATTCAGCTGTTGCTTATAATTTATACGAATATTTGTGCACGAATTATTCGCCAATAGTTTAAATAAAGCATAATGTAGTATTCCGATGCTTTCATTCTTATTATATTTAGTGTATGTACTTAGTATATAAGTTATGTAATGTATTGTTTTGGATAGTATAATAAGTGCAGTCTAATAGTCTAAAACTATCAACACGTTTGAACACAATCATCCTCCATTCCAATATTTTGGAGGGCTAACCATAGGTATATACACCATCGGGTTTTGCGGTTTTACGATATTAAGAACAAAAGAAGAGGTAATATTCAAGGACTGTTTATATCTTACCATCGATATGTATGTGTATCTTACTAATTAATATACAATAAAGTGTAATAAATAATAAATAATTAATAGGAAAAAAGCTTACCTACGTCTTTATTGACAAAGAGGTAGGCAATAGCATACACGATGCTTTGACTAATATCACATGCGAAACACACGCGGAATATTAAAACATGTTTAGATAGTTTATCCTTCAAACTAAGCTATGTTAACTGTTCATTGTTGCTAAAACACTTTGTTAATAGGAATTATATTTTTACTACATTATATCATAGGTGATATACCAACACCTAACAGATTATATAACAAATTTTAAACATATTTGACGGACAAGAATAAAATTATGAATAAACATAAACGCGAACGTAGAACATCTCATTTGAAATGAAATCTCTCGGGATTTTCGCTTATTTCCATTCGGCTCTCGTTTTAGTATTCATTCAATATTTTTATATAATGTATTCAATATTCGATATTAATGTATTCAGCGGCGCCGGGCCGCAATTTTCATTTTGTAATTTTTACCGAGTGCGCATTCGGTACGTCAACGGTTCTCAATATTTTTAATAAATATCTGTCAATTATAAACAGGACAAAATATTAATGTTAATGTTCAACAATATGTTCATAAACCATATTTTATTATGTTATTTAAATAGTATTTATTGTTCAAAATCTGGTAGGTAGCGACGACGCTACCTATTCCTTCTTGATTTGGCTACGATGCCAAATCTACTTAGTTTGAATCAACGGATTCTACAATTAATAATTATTATCACCTGAAAAGAATATTTTAGGAATAGCTAAAACAATAAAATAACTTACTCAATGCTTTTTACATTGAATTAAAAAGTACAAGTGTCATATAAAAATAATGTTTGCAAAATTCACAAGCGTAGAAAGCATTTGTAGAGATATCAGGCCAATCACCGGTTGCCTGCTGTCTACACCATTTGAGAAGTATTAAAAAAATGGTTATCCTTTTTATTGAAAATATCCATTGAAACAAATTTTATATTTTATTAATAATTTACAATATAAACTCTGAAGGACGAAGGTGAGATAAAAGTTTGGCAAGTGGTGATCATCCGGTACGCAGATTGTTTGCTCCATATAATTTTATAGAAGCCGCGGGGGAATGGGGTGTGGGGGCGGTAGAAGCCAAATGAAAAGTCCGGTTCGGGCAGAACAGTTAAAATATTATCCCAAACAAATCCGCACAAAAGAAACACATTTACCTAATATATCTCATTCATTTTTGTTTATTAGCCCCAACATTATTACGTACAATACCAGCTTAACGTATAAATTTGGCATTTTATCTGACTGATGTCGTTTCATGTCTTATTCATTTTGTTCTGTGAAAGGTACTGCATAAAATATTTTACCTTTAGCATACAATTATTGTAATTTTTTTTTATAAGTAAATAATATGTAGAGTTTACAAAAATGCAAAAAAAATATAAAATGTTTTATTATGTCCGCGGAATGAAGTCATAAATATACTAACATTGATTAAATATTTGTGAGTCCCTTATATTTTTGTGTTTGGCATTCATAGTTAAGAGATAACTACATAAGTTAATTTGCTAGATGCCAGACAGTAATTGTGACATATTCTCTTTGTAGAGTTATTCATACAGCTTGTCTCTTTGCACCATAGACTTATTTGACTGAAAAATAGATTTAAAAAGTTAAAGCAAAAATATTTTTCCGGAATTTATCGCGGTTTTTATATTATAATTTTCTCCCGACGTTTCGAAGACTTTGCAGCCTTCATGTTTACTGGGGGACTCAGGTGTTGGTTGTCTGAAAAGTCAAAGTTACAATATTTACTTTTATACAATACAATTATAATTAATTTAGTATTATACAATATTTAAAATGTTGAACTATGACTTAGTTTGTGACGCGAGCTTGGAATTTTTATGACCTAAAATAGAAGTTTTTATTAACTAAACCACAATACAGTTATCTTAAGTAATATCCGATATTATATTCTCCATAACCAGTCTAACGCATAAATCTTGAGTCAAAAATCAAAATTGTCTGTCCATTAAGATTCCCCTCCATCCATTTATTCTGCAGTGACACCGTTAATTAGGGAGGTGCGTGTCGCAGCCCTGGAGAAGTAATCAGTCTTGCACCTGCTTTTACAAAGATGTACAACGTTTAGATCAGTTATTGTTCTTCTAGTTGCAAATATCGGTAGAGTTAGGCCATATCGATATTAAATATCCTGAGTTTCTTTCGTAAGATATTATTTAATTATGATTTTCTTTTTCAGCATTTGGAAGGATACGTACTCTTTTATAAAGAGTAAAATGAATTTATTAATGCTATAAAACAACTTAAATCATCGCTTGTAAATGTCCGCGGGGAAGAGCACGTGGAGCGACGACGTATCGACCGAACGATTGATAGATCATGCAAGTCTAAACTGTACCCAAAAATATGTGCAAAAGATTGTTTGTAAATATTAATAAATAAATGAATAATTTTTGCCTCCTGCATCCCACTCAAGCCCCGCCAGGGTTAAGTTGTTTGACAGCATCTATATCCCAGTGTCGTACAAAATGAGTGTTTGTTATATTTTGCCACAATCAGCTAGGTAGCCCGTTTCCTGTACTGAGCTCTCCCACCTTCTCCTTGTTTACTCCAGCCACACACTTCTTTTCAAACTGGCTTACTAATACAGCAAGTAATATACTACGTAGGAGGCTCATTCACTGATGACAACCACCTCTTAGCAGTTGATACCCGGTACAACAACAACTATAAAACTAAAATTCTGGTGTGTTTTAGGATTTCAAAATGTTTTGCTAAAACCTCTCTCATTTCGTCAGCATTTGTTTTAGGTGTTATTTACACATTAATGCTTTTTATTAGGTTACTGTTGCGTTTCGTAAGGTAGATGGGATTTCCAAAGGATCTTATTGTATAGATTAGTAAACATTACCGCTCTCACTTGCTCGTTTGCAGCATATACTATAAAAATATCAAAATCACACACCGATTCGCACAAATATAAGTTTACGCCTTTATCTATTCAGGATTAAAGATAGTACACTCATATTTCGTCAAGTTTATGTCCGTCTCATTTGTAAGTGGGAAAGTCGAGGGCTATATCGGGCACAAATTGCAATCCCAAACAATTTCGAATCTAAAGACTTAAACAAATTAGTTCAATTTTGTAAGCAACATATCAAAATCCGTTCCAGTATACCAACATCCGAGCTTATCTTGCGGCATAAGCCTTACCTGTAACAATCATCTAGGTGTAGGGCATTAGTTGATGACGTCACGCGTTGCCGCGTCTCGTCGCTGTCGTAATGACGCACCGCAACACGCCACATTGTTGCCGGTGACACCTAATTCCTCTAAAAGATTGAAGTTGCCATTTTACGGTGGTAACGTGAATGAGCGAAAAATATGTCCTTTGTTTCTTTACATATTGTTTAATATGTGAAAGGGTGTTTTAATATTTTGTCGCTTTATTTTAACCTGTGTTGCGCAGTAGTATGAAAACTTGCGTTAACAGTTTCTTAAAAATGTTCATTTAGTTGTGATTATAATTAACATTACATCATTGGTAATGTCGGAATAAGATTCGTCCCTCTCTATCTACTGTAACTCGGACCTAGTCAGATATTTACCAGCTCCAACAACATTTCCCTTGTACCTGGTCATCTATAGAACCCGCTTTGGCTCTCAAGTTTTCTTTCAACATCCATTATGAACCGTCCATGAAACTGTCAAGCTGACACATAAATCAGAAAGGATAGACAATATGCTGTATAGTCATTTTGTCTTACGGTACCTACATATTAGAAAGGGACCTACTTACTTTGATAAACGAAGCACTCATTAGACCATCTCAAAGTATATTTGATGATAGGAAAGATTAAAAACCACCCACATTTAACTGTCTTAAGAAATCAAGTTATATATTAATAAACACCATTTCTATACACGCTTATTTATACATAATCGTATTACATATGTCATGACTACATTTTGATCAAAAGCGGACGTCAAAGTTCAAACAAGAGTAGATAGTGTTAGCACAACATATTTATAAATAAGGATAGACGCATGCCGTAACAAAACGAACAAAACAATCGTAATATGTACATAAAACGAATGAATGTGCAGCTCCATTGTTGTTCCTACAAAATATCCCAATTATGTTGCGGTGGAAGAGAGAATATAATCAAAGTGATCCCATTCCTGCAAGGAGGAGGACTCTGGAGGGCGCGGAATGAAAAATTTTAATTCCGAATGCAGTTTGTTAAAGAGCGCACAATAATGGAGAATATTCGCTGGGAAGCGGATAACACACAAAAGGGTTCCTTTTTTTGTTTATGTTCATTAATTACTTGTTTCAACGGATTTGGTGCTGGTTGAAATAATATCTACGTTGGAATAGTGGCTCGGGTTTTTCGGCGGAAAATATGAATGAGGTTTTTACCATGTGTGACATTTGTTGCTTTGGTAATTGAAAATGTATATATTTATGGTTTGTATGCTAGTGTTGACCTTTTATTTAATTATTAAAAAAAATAAAGACGGCATTAATGACAGTATTTTTTAGTTTGAAAGATAATAGGTAGGTTAATCTACTAATAAATTGCGATGCGAGCATAATGTTTTCCGTTGAGCGTATTTGAACTTTATCTTATGATGCAGAATGTTATTATATCTTGGTGAATTTCATAATAGTTTATGAAAATATATTAAATCTTTGTCTTTGACTCTACAAATTTTATGTATTAACAAGGACAAGTAAATCAAAAATCTAAAATGGAAGCTCAAAATTAGCTATAGGCATTATAATTTAGTTCAATAAAAGAAGATTAAATAATTAATATCATAAATAAAACTATAAACCACGCAATGCAAAAAGAACATATTATGATTATATAGTCCCTTGAAACTTCGACCATACCCAACGAAACCAGTTCCAAATTTAAAATAAAACATAAAAACGGAACGAAAAACATATAAAAAACATGAGCTTCAGACGCACACCTCAGCCTAACCGTATACAGGCCGGAGCACGTTTTATCCGGCTAATTACGTATACGCAAAATAGAGTAACCGCCGCAACCGGTGGCCGAGCCGGCCAGTCCGCCGGCGCCCGGCGCGCTTCGAACGCGCGGAAAAACGGCCAATCCTTTAATTAAAGCTGGACGTAGCGGTCACAGTCAAAGATATGTTTAGAATAGGGTGACGTACTATTGGACTTTACAGATACTATTTCCGAGTGCTGTTTTTTTAGTTTTGATTAAATTCGCAAACTTTTTTTAAAAGGATTTCTTGTAGTTAGTTACTTCGTGTGGTAATGTTTATTTCAGCTTATAGCTGATGCAGAGGTGTGTGGGCAGGTTAACAATTAATTTACTAAGCTAAATATTTAATTTTCAGGAATATAATACAGTTACTATTGTGAAGGTGAAATGTACATATTAGTAGTATATAGTATGAAATGAAATGAAATGATTTATTTGAATCTGTGAAATGTTATACATTATTTAGATTCCGTCAATATTAACTCTACCACCAGTTCGGAAAGCAGTTCTCACCAGAGAAGAGCGGGCAAGAAACTCTGGTTTTGCTCTTTTCAAAATTAGTTTAAGGTAAAGACTACATGATACATGATAAAGAGAGGAGGAAAAAAAAACTACAATTGTTTTTTTATTGTTGTTTAGAGCAGTTCATTTATATGCTCGTAAAATAAGGAATAAATGCACATCCACTACCGGCATTTCAATAATTATATATTTATGATGTTAATATTAAAAGGGTAACGTTGATTGTGCAATCCGTACAGCCATGTACCATTGCGAAGAATTCATTTATTTTTGGGTAAGATCAAAATATTACAGATACTTACCAATCTGCCTACAACCGCAACAATAGTAAGCCAAGAATTATTATATAAAGCTCATTATATAAAAGGAATTTACCAGAAAAACATCGAATATTTTAGAATAAATCTACCAACGTAATAATAATCTACAAGTTGGTTTTCATACTTTTTAATACGCTTTCAGATATGTTATATAGGATGTAAATTGTCTTCTGCTCAAATTCAAATCTAGAGCCGTGGTTTATAAAACAGCATCAAACACATATCCTGTCTCTATTTTAAAACACCATGGTGACCGTGTTTAAACTAATTTCTATCAGGCCGCTTCATCTGGAGTAATTACTTTTAGTCTTCGCTCTTTGCTAATTTACAGATGTTTTGGTAAACGTCCGCTCAAAGCTATCTCTCGTTTCCATTTAATTTAACACTTGCACAAATTACCACTCTTACATTTTATTTGCGACAAAACAAATTAAAACGTGAACTGTTTTAATGGCAAAAAATTGTATACATTTTTATTTTCGGTTTAGTTTTTAGTGAATAAACGCGCGTCTAGGGCAATTTAATTTAAAAGAGTTTTAATAAAATGTTTATCGTTTGTAGTATTACATTTTATAAGGATTTACGTGAACGGAAATATAATACTTAGAGAAATTGGAAAACATACCTTTCTTCTAAGAAAACGTCCTAGAACTCTTGTGTACCATGTTACAAAATGGCGCACCATAGCCAATAATAGCAACGTATATTTAATATACAAATTCATCCCAAATATAAATGGAATCATGTGAACGGCTTGTTTTAATCAACTCGTAATGAATTGAGGGCTGCCGTAGAGCGGCGGCCACCGCAAATCTACTAAACCTGTGTCACAGAGACCGAACCTTGTTCCTAATCTTTTATTGTAACCACATGCGATTCACGCGAGGAATTAATTGAAATACGCCATAATTAAATCTACAATTGAGATCTGAATGTGATATTTTAGTAAATATTGAGGGATATTAGATTACAGCCCTATGTAGCTTATATAGGTGTTTTGTTGAACTAGTAGTAGGTACCTATAACACGTGTAAACACAGTAATGTATTAAAATATTAAAGACAGTCGAAGACAATATTCTAACATTTTTTATCAATCTAATCTTTACACTTATTACAAACATCGTCTGTAATAGTCATGACTTGGGCTCACATTTTGCAGGGCAATCTAGATGAAGTACTAACCTCAGCTATAGTAATTATTATAAGTGTTTTGATAGTATTCTGTGTATGCCTTAAAAAAATCTGGAAAAATAGATTAATTTGTGAGACGCGTATAATCCAAAATGCCGGGTAACGGTTCAAAGTAAATTATGAAATCAGAAATCACAATTGAGTACCTGATTGGTGTTTCAATTTTCAAACATTTAAGAAATATGCCATTAATGTAAAATATGAAATAAAAGCAAAAGGTGTTTCGTTGGAGGTCCTTAAATAAATAAATAAATAAAATTAAGATTATTTAAAAGAACATAATTACCACAATGTCTCTTGCCGTCTGATTCCATATATCTAATGGCTTCTACACTCGTTAACGCTAATATTTTTTGTGGTTAACGATTGTAGAAAAAAATCTTGTACACGAAATCTTGTAACGTCATTTAGATAGTCATGTGATTTCAATAACTTAAATTAACCAGTAATACAAATGTCAATACAATCAATTAATGTAGATCAATCAATTACATACATTGTTCAAAATACAACTGTCTTGTTCAAACTAATCCGAAAATTATGCGGCGTTCATACCGTATCAGATGCTGCAAAGGTGAGAACATCTGTATGCCGGAGGGGACGCGGGCGGTGCGGGGGCGGCAATTATTGGGCAAATGTAATAGCGACATTGTGATAGAGGGCGGCTGGGCTCAGTCGTCGAGCGGCGTTGATTAGTGCACAATCGTGGGATGGAGTCGTCAGTTGAACACAATTTTATATCTAGAAACCTATTTACTGGTGGTAGGTTTCTCATGTGTGAGAGTCCGCCTGGATAGGTACCATCGCAATGTCTATTTCTGCCGCTAAGCAGCAGTGTGTAGTCACTGTTGTGTTCCGGTTTGAAGGATATTGTAGCCAGTATAACTCTTGAACATACAGCTCATGTCTTAGGATGACGAGCGCGGTGGAATACCAAATAATACTTTGTAATTTAAGGTGTTGGATGGTGTTTCTACTTTTTATAGGCGGTCGTATCGCTTACCATCGGGTGAACGGCAAGCTCGTCTCGTTATTAAAATAATAAAAAAAATCTTTAAATGATAGGTCGCGTAAAAAGATCAAACATTTTGTAAGGTTGCATTCAGTGTGGGGCAATAGTATTATTGTGTGCAGTGGTTGTTCGCATATATAAATAATAATTAATTATAGTATTGCGACTTACTTAATAATCTGGAAATCCGGTACTCAATAATAAATATGTATTATATATTTCAATGTCTTCGTTACGAACCACCTTAACGTCCACGAAAAATTATAATTGGTATTTCATTTTTGCTTCTAATCAAAATTGTCACGAACATTAATACGTTCTAATCAGATTTTTTCCTTCCTCTCTTGGTTTTCAAGGCAATGCATAGTGTCTTATTACTTCAGAAATATTGCAATGATTCTTCCATGGCTTTGAGACTTCAAAGCAGCTATTATGCGGTAGTAGTTATGCCTTGAAGATGAACAACTAGAAGTTCATTTGTTTTTTAGAGATTTGAATTTCGAATATACTATGCCGATTTATTTCGCAACATGTTTAAAATGTTAGTTATGGTATTTTTATGTTATATTTTGGTGCAAACTGGTGCCGTTCGAGCGGCAAAGCCCCTAAACCCTGAGGTATTCTTACTAAAGTAGTAGCATAACCCTAGAAGGGTTTTAATCATTTATAAAATCTATCTCTGCGCCGATATAAGCAAAAACGATCCTCCAAGCCATTTTATATTCAATACAATTAACAACATCTCCACATCATTTTCAGTTCTTGATTATATTTGCGACGAGCCACGGACACGCCCCTTCCATCCCCTATTATGTTCGAATTCAATGCCCAAAGGACACAACTGACTTTAACAAACGAAATAATTTCGTCCTTAAACGGTCTCAATACGTATCATAATCACAACAAATATTTTACTATGTAAGTACATAATTCTGTTCTGTTTCGATCTGTCTATAAAATAATACACTTTGCGCTTTGTCTGGGAATCGTTGAAAAGCAAGTGATGTTTTAGCATTCAATGAATTTAATTAATTAAAATCTGCTTTTTGTTGATTGATATGATTATTCTGTTGATGCCGATTCTGATTTCATCAATATGGGGTGATTTACGATTCTGAATTTTAATTCATTGCGATAATTGTCATTCTCTACTTACGCTTATTGAACATAATTTAACTACGCTAAAATAATGTAACTTATATTGAATGGATATCTTTAATTTTATTATTAAAGTTCAATATGTGTAGATATCAGAAATCGATCATAGTTTTGTAATCCCATAATAATAACTGTCCTGTCGCATATAGAAAGGCTGAGTTGAAAGTTTATTTCTTTATTGTGTGCGCATGCACGCACCACGGTATCCGAAGTTTTGATTGTGAACAATGGCGATGCGCGTTACCACAGTCGCAAAGAGGTTCTATTGTTTAATGTAACAATTAGCTGTGAATTCTGGCCGGATGAAAGAAACTGACCAAGTCCACGGCGCGTGATACGCCGATGGACTGATTTTGATGCTAGTATTAAAATAAAACTATTTGCGGATTTTCATAAGTCCGCCCCGTGACCACGAAGGCCGCAAAGTCTTCGAAACGTCGGAAGAAAATTATAATATAATAACCGTGATAAAGCCACAAAATAGTTTTATTCGCGTAAATAAAAGAAATTATTTGATACTAGTAAAAAAAGTATGTCAGGTTGCTATTTTCACGTTGACTTTCTAGGGTATTTAAAAACCTAACCGCACAAATTAAAACTCTAATCATACCTAAACGTATTTAAGTTTTACCTACTAAGTATTTCAGATAGTGCTAGTAACTTCAGTCATACAATAGTGTTAAAACTGAAATATTATTTTATTGCCTTTAATACACAAAGTTTCCTGTTTCCTTCTACATATTATTGGCATAAGTAATTATTTTAATGTAAAGACGATTAAAAACGATAATGTGAATATTTTATTGCAATACGCTAATAAATGCAAGTCATTTTTGGTTCACAGTACATAGAATTTATATCAAATAAAGTAACAAATGGAAGTCATATTTTAAGATTTATTAGGTTTTGAATACTGTTGCGTTAAGTGTGTAATTAATATAAACATTTATATATTAAACCATTCTCTGCGAGCTCCGTTAAAGTGACTACATTATTTCTGTAAATTCAAAAGCTGATACTATTTATGTCACAAATGATGTGATTTCACAAAGGAATTAAACCTATCGAGTACTTCCCATTGACCCAGAAGCATGAAATTTGAAAAAGGCAATGTCTTAAAGCACATGAATAGTAAAACGTCTGAAAACCGTAAATATGTAGTTTAATACAAAAAAATAAAAACAATAATAATATTATTTGTAGATGCAATAACCGTGTCTAGGGATCAAACATTAGATCAAAAAAGTTAAGTTTGTAAGTTTGAAGGTACATATACTTAGATACTTTACCTACCTTTGTACGTAAACTTTGTCGCGTTAGTTAGCATTATAAAGTAATAAATAACGGCTCAAATATCAATATGATTCAAGTGTAGTACACATATTTCGGGTAGGCAGGCAACGCGCTACGTTAGACCACTGGACGAAGTACAACCTATGCCTACTCCTCCATAGGGTGATGCTTTTAGGTCATGTATTAAACAGTTATTTAACTTAAAATGTCAGGGTTGTAGTAAAGAATAGTCTTCGCTTTCCATTTATTTCTAAAATACTGCTTTTTAATAGAGTCTATGTGTGTGGCAATGTATACAAATCATTTTTATATTTTTTTCTATGTTATCGAAGTCATAGATCAATAAAAACGATAGAAACATACATAACGCGACAATTATTGTTTATTTCAATAGATAAAAACAATTCACGGCTTTACTCTTTCCTAACTTTCTCGATTTTCATGATTTTAGGTCAATTATATACTAAGTTTTAATACAGGTGTTTTTTTTTTCAATATATATTTTCTGACTTAATCTTTATTTGTTTTTGTCTAGTAATTTGACGAGATATTACACCTCCTTCCTAATCCTTTTTTATGCTTTCAACTTCAACAACGCACACACAATTTTTCTGTCATTTACAAGAGCGGTGATCGCTTGCCAAGAACTTCTTTGCCCACATTCAACTATAAAAAAACATGAAAGAGCTTTTCCGTAAAATCGCAACACCCTGTATCCAGTCGGAGGCAGCACGGGCGGCCGTTGGTCGGTGTTTTCATATTTTAAATAAAGCAACTGCCGAAACAATGATCAATTTAGCAATCACAGCGCTGCGGCTCTGTTCCTTATGAGCATACACGTAAAACGGGTTGCGCAGGGCTGGCCACGTAATGTGTAAATTATCTCTGGAAAATATGTTCCTTGTAAGATCCATCATACGTGAGCCATTAATGTTTGAATCTTTCGACTTTGCAAAGACGCTTTGCACTTCTAAATATATTAGTTGATTTTAAATATGTATGTTGTCTCAAATTATTCTAAATCTATATTAGGATTTGTAATATTAAGTGGATTTTATAACTTAATATATTTCCTGCCCTTAGAGATACATTTAAAAGTAATTTTTATGTGTTCCATCCATAACAGATTAAATTCTGGATTACAAATTTTGTGTCGTAGTTCATAATAGGAAATATTTAGATATTATTATAATCTTCATAAATCATAATAAATTAATTTTAACTTTCTGTACGTAATATTATAAAAACTTATGAGGATTCGTAATCTCAGCTTTAATGTCAGAATAATGGATTCCTATTTATAAAATTGGTGATTTAACAACCGTAATAATTCTATTAGGTATCAAATATTAAAAATCTCTTTATTAACTGATATTACATGCCTTACAAAGCTCTATCCATCGACACCCCTGAATCCAAAAAAAATATCTCTCTCACGTTTACCTACAACCAGTGGTTTGCGCCAAAAAAGTTTTCCTTATTTTCCATTGTGATGCTCTTTTGTTTTATGCGATACGAATGCTTAGGATACTCGGTTGCTTTTATAAATTGAAGAAGAGTTTGCATTGTTGCATGTACCGTGGTTTTAGGGTTTATTTTTTGTTCTATTTGTTTTTGAAAGTTTTGTTTTGTTTAAGTTAATGTGAATATTACGTTTGATTTGCGTTTATGAAATTTATATTTCTCACTAATGACCGTTTATTTGAATGTGTACACAACAAGACATTTAGAATGTGTGTAACAATTAGACATTTAGATTTGTTAATATAAATTTTGACTTAAATTATATTTATTATAATTTCCCTTGCAACATATTGTGTGACTATTAAGTAATAAACAATTATGACTTATATAAACAAGCCCTAATACTAATAAGGGCTTATTTCACAAATTTCAAGTAAATTTTATTTGTCAGTTTTCGTTTTAAACTGCTAATATAGATAATACTCATTTTGTTATCATTGTATGACTTTTGCATTTAGCCGGATTATATATTTATGTGACAAGCAGCATTTACTCAGAAGTTGTGAAACTTATCATAAATAAGTTAAGTAAATATTGTATGTATGTGACATAAGTACAATTAACAATCTCATATTTTATTAACTGCAACTACCTATATATTAAATATACAAGTTTGCATATATCAACCCGTTCTAAGGGTAGATACAGTTGGTAGCGTGTCTTAATTGACAAGTCATATGTTAATAAGCAAGTAAGAGGGACTATAACCGATTTTTGATGAAACTTTCTTTGTGTAGTAAACTGCAGCCGTGTCTTCGGCGAGGCGTGACGTCATCAACTAATGCACTACCGTCGACCTCATCAAGGCGCGCAGGTGCTGCCACCTACGCTGAGAAATAATTACCGGCTGGAAAAGATGGGATGCGCCTCCTCATTATTTAAGATCGTACACAATGTGCGGTTGTAAACACACGTGTATTGTCTACAGAATAAACTGTAGCCTCTATTTTTTCATATATGAACGCTGGCAGGTTTGAGGTGAGAATATTTTTCGCGGTGCAATTTGTAGGAAATTTTATGTCTTAAGATTTGCTTGGTTCTAATGATTTTTTAAGATATGTTTTATAATATGAATTCGGTGCTGTTTTAAAACTTAACTGACTTACGCTTGATGCTTTTGTTTTGAAGTTTCTACTAATATACGCGCCTTCGACAACGTTGTTCAATACATTCTATGTGAACAAAAAGAATCGCAGCAGACCTATACAGTGTTAAATAAAACAAAAATTACAATTAAAATTTACAACAACACCACCCTTCGCGAATTAGTAGCATTTAAATGTGTGACATGAATCTCTACCAGCTGCCGCACCAAGTTCGTGGTGTCCACATTCGTATGGACAATAAGTTCAAATATCTTCAACTGTTCCAGAGCCTTCCATTCGTCCCTGTGTTTAACAGCCACGTTGAACAACTCGTTCAATACGTCCCTGGTTTTTTTTATCATGCTCAGTATGAAGCCGGCTCTGTAAGGCTCTTGGTGTCTATTTTTTTCTTTCAACTGCTGAACAGATTTAATTTTCCTCTCAGTGTCGTGCAGAGTTTGCTGTACGAGTGTTGAAATTTTATTTTTTAAATTAGTATCTTTATCCTCCTCGTTTAGGGCTCTTAGCATAAGGAATTTAGAATTTATATCGTTTATAAATCGTCTCTTCATGCCGTTTGCGGTTGATCTTACTATTAATGCTCTAGTATAGGAATGTATTTTATGTTTTCGCGTGTGAGATTTTATGTCATCTGATGATAATTCTATTAAATTTATTCCGAAGCATTCTGTTAGTATGAAATATGTCCCTGAAAATATATTTAGAAAAGCATTATTAAAAGAAAATCCTTTAACTTTATTTCATTTCACAAAACTTTATAAAAATGAAAAAGAAAACAACAATGAAAACGCAATGCCTATGAAAATACTAAAATCTTTGCTATTAAAGTTTTAAAAGCAAATGCCTAATAAAAGTTCACAGCAAATAATACGTACATAACGTGATTACCAGAATTCTCATATTTACATTGTTAATTTATTGTGTGTTGAAACATTTGAAATTAACTGCGCAAACGATTGCAAGCAAAACACATTGCAAAATAATTGATTAATCAAGATTTACGAGCTAATAACAATAATATTGTATTTAGTATGATAACTGCAAAATATCGTTAATTACTAAACTAGTATTGCATTAGTTGAGTATAAAAGTTTTAGATTTCCCCTGGAAATTCTGAATAAACAATATTAAAATTACTTTAAACTGAGTTATTATTTAGTTGTTAAATATGTATGACGAACATTGGCGGTGCATGATCACGATATATATTTACCTACATTCAAAAAAAATATCCGTTTTCCATTGTAGAATTTTAGATAGGTATGTACTGGGTATAAAGTGGTTAGTGAAAGATATTGTGTCTATAAAATAATGGAAAAACGGCTCATAAATAATAACAAACACTCTTAAATCAATTACAAAGAGAATTATAATAGATATGCGAAATCCAAGTACTGACCAATGCATCGTTCCCACGAGAAGAATTGAAAATAAATAGCGAATTCTCAGATCCTCAAAACTTATATTTAAAACTGGTTGCTTTAAACTGATAGCTCTTTGGAAGATTATGTAGATTGTCAGTGTCAGTAAATATTTATTTACAAATAAATTGTCTTTTAAAATTTTAGTAATGTCTCTATTATCTTTTATTAAATTGGGACCTATTCTTTCGAGAAGGCTGAGTATCCGAAAATGTCATAATGTGTTTGGTATTAAAGATTTAATTCAGCAGGAAAGGGTAATAGATTATCTTAATTATCTAACCACGGTTCTTCAAACCAACGTTTTATTATAAGTATTCTTCGGTATTGGTATTTATTTGTATCAATCAACAATCTTATAAGCATGCCTACTGTGAAATGCATCTAATTTTCGACTAATGGGAAGTAATTACATTCACGAACTATTGGTTACAATATGATATCGGCGCAGTATATTATGTGAATAAGTATGCTGTACCTATATGCAGCATACTTTTTCACATAATTTGCTTCAGAAAAGGTTTGGCCTCCTGCCCGAGGCTAACTTCTTCTAAATGATTAAAATAACCAAGCAGATGGTGTTAGAAAAATCCACACAATATATAACTCGAAGTGAGGATCGAACCAAGGACCAAGCCCCTAAATAAGCTTCTGCAAGACTAAGGAATATCTAGATTAAATATGTTAATATAATGTAAATGTTACAGCTGGACAATTTCACCGTTTCTCCATTAACTGTGAAGCATTTTGATATGGCTGTTGAAGTAATTAAAAAGTACTATTTGCATGAACATGTCCTCGTCAGAGCTCGGAATATGAACCTCAGCAATGACCGCGCAGTAGATGAGTACATTATTAGCTTGCTGAAGCAAGGTAAAGGTTCTTCAACAAGCCGACATTAATGATAAGTAGATTTTAGATAGTAGGATTTTTGTATCTATTCTGATAGCGACCGTACACAAGATTTAAAACCCGCCATAGTGTCACATATAAGTATGTCGTGTTCTGAGATCAGTCTATATATATCTGGTTTAAAACAGGCCACCATAATTATGTCGACTGGCAAGGGGATAATCTCTCGTCAGTCGATACTCTATTTGAAACCTACTCCACTAACTACCGTACGGTGATACGGTGGGGTAATTTTGCTATAACCGAATAAAAAAGGTAGGCCGGCGCAAACCAAGTGTGAAGTATCTTTCTAAAAGTACATGGCTCAGTTTTAAAAACGGCCGTCTTCCTGCCAGTGTGTATTCAGTTCCCGTCGATTCATATTAGACTCGTTTTGGGTAGAGAGGAGTGTTTAGGCTTCATGTAATGTCGCTTTTCATGGGAATAGCAATTATGATGTTGGTTGGTGAAAGAGAAGTAGATAGGTACTATACTATCCTAATCCGATGGAGTTATTCATGCTGTACACAAAGTGAACGATGACACCGAACTGATTCACCACAGGAAAAAAAATAAAGCCTTTATTTATAAACAGAAGTTTACAATTAAATAAAATATTCGATATCGATGTTGATCTGGCTGTTTCACTGAACAGCATAGGCTTCCCCCAAAGTCTTCCACAGGTCTAGGTCTCGTGCCAGTCTCATCCATCTATTTCCCTGTGCGTTTTATATCATCGGACCATCTTTCTATTTGTCTGCTCCTTTTCCTCTTTACCTCCCTAGGATACTATTCCACGTCATCTTAGGTCCATTTACTTTACATCTTATAATATGTCCTGCTTAGTTCCTTTTAAGCTTTTTATTCAGTAAGTTACGTTTGCTATTTTAGTTTTTCTACAAATTTATTTTAATTATGTTAACCCGAAGAATAACACAGCACCACAAATCAGTACCTACATATTATACTCACTAACAATGGAGTTTTTTTACTTGCAGTGTTTAGCTTATTAATAAAATATATGTTTAATGTTGCAGGCAATTCGTTGTTTGTCAAGGCAAGCGATGATTCGGTAGCTGGCGTATGCATTAGTTTTGCGAGCAGTCCAATAGATGCGAAAAACTTAAGAAACTATGCTTTTTATCGACAGGTACCTACATACATAGTTATATTCCTATGAATTGGTAAATATATTTATAAGTCTTTGATACTATGCTGAGTTGCAGCTAGTGTAGCAGTATCCTACGACAGTAACGCAAAGATTCATAAAAAACAGAATTGTGTTAGGAATACAAAAACACTTATATTATTGGACTGTATTACTGCAAGAAAAAGTGTTTCGGTAAATGTCAAGGCACTAAACAGATTTGTTTTGCGTAACGTGCAAATTGAACAAGGTGATATTTATTACATATACTTATGCGTATAGAAATCAGTAATAGGTAAGTATAGACTAATATATGTACTCTACCAATAGATGTCATTACCTATGTGTTAGACAAAAATGGACCTACTGACCGCGTGATAAATTCTAATACCGAAGAACTTATATTATTACTTTGGAACTAGAAATACATTACATTTTATTTAGCCGACCTAAGTCTTCGGGATCAAATCCACGATATCCCTGACTTTATACTTAACAGTAACCTAGGTGCTAATTAACTATATGGTTACAAAGTAATGACATTTAGATTGTCATTTAATTGATTTTACATGTATCGTTAAAAGTGTGTAGCATCGTCCATACAATGCAATGTAATAAGTTCGAGTTTTAAAAAGGTATAGGATATGAAAATTTTGTTATTCACCTCATTTTACTCTTCCACAGGATCCAAACACTAAAGACTTCTTGTACTTCACGGCAAAGTTGCAAGAGACGCCAAACCTCTGGCAAGTTTTCAGCCAACAAAAAGTTTTCGAGGTAACAAATTATATTCTCGACTTAGTTTGAAACTCATTCGAGCAAAATAATTCTATATTATTTTGATATTTTAAGTTTTATATGAAGCAAAAATCAGCTTTATGTCTTATTAGTTAGGATAAATCTTACTTTAGAGGTAGGTATAAATAATCCTTTAATGATAGGTATATATAGTATTTACCGGAGAACCTAGCCTTCAAAAGGTATAATATTATAAAAAAAGGTTACGCAAAATAATTTTTTTTTTTAGATACCTGCATACTGAGTAAATTGGTCATCTCTTTATTTGGTTGTACACACAATATCAAATATATTTTTATTACTAGTTCGGCAAGTATATTAAAGTTCTTTTTATTTTGTTGCCACAGATAAAAATGTTGACAGTATTACCGGCGTATCGAAGACAAGGTCTGGCTGTGATGCTCGTGGAAAAATCCAAAGAGGAGGCGCACGATCAGGGTTACAGCGTCATTCGCATGGATTGTATTAATCAATATGAGTGAGTATATTGCATTGATTGAATATGTAGATATTATTCTGACTACGTAAACCTTAGCTTGCTACTAAACCAGTAATTATTTAATTGATTAAATAAAATAAATTATAATAAGGAACTATCTATTTTAACCTTAAAAAAAAGGCGGAGGTTCTCAATTCCATTTGTTTTTTTTTTTTTTATTTTGTTTTATGTTTGTTGCCTCAGAACTTTTTACTGGGTGAACCAATTTTTGATAATAAACTTACCTTCGCCCAGTATTAGAGTATATGACTGTAGAGTCTTACTTACAAACTTGTTTTAGCGTTAAGAGGTGATAAAGAATTGCATAGCTATCAAAAACACCATCACTTTCCTAGTTTAAACACTCAGTAAACATTATTAAGAGGCAAGATGGCGGGTTTTGACTGACAGCTGATCGAGTAAATTTGTGTTTTAACTAAGCATGGCTTTGCGAATGTTTTATAAGTGAGACTGCTAGACTGTAAAAGTAAGTGACAAATCATAAATATATGCTCGCGTTTGTCCCGGAAGAGTAGACAGAAGCGTTACTAGCGCACTCACCTCGATCTGCCAGACGCCTAGATTATCTAGAATTAATTATAGAGGAAAAGTCAACCCATACAAGACATAATACAAGCCAACTCACGTGACTTTCAAATCGCAAAACTCACACTATTTTGGCTATCCAACATGGGAGACCCACTATTTTACATCACTAATCCAATGACTTTCCAGCTACAAAATAGCCGAGAAGTGCAATCTGCAGTGCATCGTAAAATTCCCTTTACACAAGCTGCGTGGGATCAACGCGCCGTATATAAAGCGGAGTTCAGAACATAACAGGTACGTGCGCGTGTATGTGGACGCACGTGTACACCCGGATGTGGACATCGACAGAGCTGAGATTAAGAAGAAGGGAAGCCATTTGGAAACTCTTCTGGAATGATATATTCTGACTTGGTGTGCCACGAGAACGAGGCAATGCGACGCAATGTTATTCACTCGCACGCTACATAGAACACAAGCATGTTCCATTGTTTTCATTGCGTTTGTCACAATTGCGGTTCTCGCTCACATAGGCCCCATAATTGAATAATGTGTTTAGTTTGATGTGTGTAGTAAATTTAAATTTGCTGTTTTGTATATATTATTATAATATTGTATGAGTAACGTGGAAGTCCAATGTTGAGTAACGTAGAACTGTAACCATGTTTAAACCGTCACTGCGTTTCTAACAAAATTTGTAAAACTACATCAGATATTTACTACAACTTTTATTTTCTATGTTTGTTAATAAAGTGCTTTTTTATCGAAAACATATTTTTAATTCGCTATTTCAACAAATTATGTGAGTTTACAGAATTAATTAAGATACGATATCTATAGCAGTAGCCTGTGTTTTAGCTATTTTTTACGTCTCTCTGACGAATCCATTTTCAATATATCGCCTATATATCTATATAAATGGGAGCTTATCTGTTTACTTTTTTGTTGCGATCATAACTATCAAGACAAGGTTTGTATCAAATAATAATATGGAGAAATCAACAGGAAAAGTTGGCAATTCAAATGATCATTTTGTATGAAAATATTTTCTCGTACGCGCTTATCTACGAATCACCTAACTGATTTCAATAAACATGTGAAAGTCGTTAGTTCCAGCTCAAACATACGACAATATTAGACTTTATAGGTGGCGCTGTTGTCGAGACCTAAAAGTCGAAACGTAAACATAAAAAAGAGCCCACAGATCTCATATAAAACTTACGTGTAAAATAATAAGGTGTATATCTAATTTCTCTTTAATGCCAAATACGAAAACGTCATTATCGTTCAGCTGTATAGCAACTAGGAAATAAATAAAGAACAGTCGGTAATCTCATCTCATTTAATAATAATTATCACACAAAAAATATACTTACACTATAGTTTATATGATCTCTAGCCATGAGTATTATGAATCATGATAATATATTTTGAGATTGCGTTACTAAAGTAAACCACATACTTGTCTTATTGAAAATTATATTTCACATTTAGTTATTCTGACCGTAGATGTAAAATAAATAAGCGTTATTTTCGAACAAATTAAAGTAATTTTGATATTACATGCCATAATGCTACTACTGCTACTCTAAGAGAAATTAGACTCATTCAGACTACAGGAACACGCCACATTGTACTAAACTACTATATGATCAATCTGAAATCTAGAACTGAGATTTTTGGCAAAAATATTCGTTATTCACGAATAATTAGCACGATCTTAGTAGTGGTAAAAACGAGCATGGTGTCATTTAATAACGCAATGTCAAGATAACTCTGTATACCAGTTATTCTTTTAGTTATTTTATTTATTTCATATATGCCTTAGTCTCGTGATTCAACTTCTTATAAACTTATATAATATAATATCAGCCCTGTATTATATACTGCCCCACTGTTGGGCACGGGCCTCCTCTACTACTAAAAGGGAATAGGCCTTAGTTCACCACGCTGGCCTAGTGCGGATTAGTAGACTTCACACACCCTCGAAAATTCCTAATAGAGAATTTCTCAGGTATGCAGGTTTCCTCACAATGTTTTCCTTCACCGTTAAAGCAAGCGGTAATTCACAAAGAAAACACACATATTTTAGAAAAGTCAGAGCCCTTGGGATTTGAACCTGCGGACATTCGTCTCGGCAGTCCGTTCCACAACCAACTAGGCTATCGCCGCTTTATAAACTTACCTATTATAATTTCAGAAAAACATAATATCCCCAACAGATAAGATAATGAAAATATTTTCTATTATTAATACAAATCCTTTTAACAATAATTTATGTTTTATGATCAAATTTTCGCACATAAATTATAATAAGTAAACTCTTTTCTAGGCCTATGTCCAGCAGTGTCTGCAATGGGCTGATGATGATGATGACGATGATGATGATAAAACTTTTTTTTATCGCTTTTCTATGAATACAAAGTTTTTGCTTAGTATTTAATAAGCTCACTTTCACTTTTCGATTAAATATATTGTAATAAACATTATAACAATATTTGGTATAAAAACTTTTAACTTACATTAAGAAAAGAATTTTGTCAAATAATTATAGTACTTAATAGTAACTTACAGATCTACTTTCATGCCCATTAGTGCATTAGGAAAACACTAATAACTAACAAATTAATCATCTAATATAAGAACAAATGAGAAGCCATTAAACATGTAGTATTCGATTGTGTTCGTTAACTAGTAAGATAAGGTTTAATTATATTTTTAATGAACCATTCTTCTGAAAAATGCAAGTGGTCTCCGGGAGTAGATAAGAATTTCAATTTGCCGGCTTTGTCCATTTTCTTGAGGCCAAGACGATCCTGGAATTATAAGTAATTTGACGTAAACATGTAAGGCTCAATTTTCCTGCACACAATTTGCCTGTTTCTGGTCCTATAAGATATTCCCTTGAAAAGATATCTCTGATGGCTAAAAAATCTGTTATAAAATGCAAGAGAACAACTGATACAATTCATAATACTATAATTTATATTCTGCTTGATACGATTACTGATTCATCTGGTAATCTAGCAGACAAAATAAAAGCATTATCAAGGAGATAGACAATAAGTAGGTACCTTTCAAAATCAAATCTGCCCTATGTTATTGAGTTTACAAAATACGCGATAAAATAATGTGATGGATTAAAATAAAACAACTTAGGTCATACGAAAAACATTCAAAAATTCAAATATAAAAGCCATTACTATGCTATTCTAACGTCTTCATAAACAAAACAAGATTAACAATACTCATAATCTCTTACCTCTTTGTACAACATCGATTGTTGCAACGTCATCATCTTTTTATCTTGTCCCGGTGCATAGAACCCGAACCATTCTGTCTCCCTGGGCTGCACTATCGTATCATTATCAAACTTGACTAGAACAAAGTTGTCCAACTTGTTCAAATTCTGTATGTAGGTCTTGTTTACAGATTTCTCGTTGTTGATTTCAGCGAGAAAGATGCTGCTTTGCTTGTAATTGTCTTCATTCAACGGGTCATGCCAATAAGTCGCTTGGACCAGAGAACTCTGCACCCAACTGCATAGAAAAAAAAGAATTACGTGGACCCACTAATTGTTATCGACTATGTAGCCTCGTTTTGATCATATACAATATGCTTTATGCTAAGTAGTTATTTATTACATTGACACTGATTACAAGTTCATTTTAAAACGAAACAAGACGAGCCCAATAAATAAGATAAAAAAAACATTAATCATGCTGATTACACATGGATAAATCAGGGATGTCAGTGACATCGGACGGGACAGTTCAAAGCACTAAAACGTCATAATTAAATAATTATTATAATCAGCGTAATCTACTACTCGCATTTTCGTTCTTCTACCAGGCGTTATACCACTTCAATGTAAAAATGTTGTAGCCATTATTGCTACACAAAATGTTGTCCAAACTAGGAATTGAGCGAAGAAGATCTTGCTAGAACCTAAGCGCATATGCGTTGCCAGTTGACCAAGGAAGCAATAATCGGACAGTGACAAAAAATAACACATAGGGGTCGCTGAACGCCCAACTATGATTCTATCTTATCGACAGTGACATGGAGTTATATAAAAGAATATAATATAGAGCTACGAATTTTCTGTAGAAATAAGAAACTTGAAGTAGTTTCTACTCATTGACTATTTAGTATTCATATTTGGGTTTTGTTCAGTAGCCAATGCGAGCGAAGCCGAGATCAACATCTAGTTGTACATATAAAACAGTTCAGTAGTTACATTGAAATCAACATAATATTAATAATTTATTTTTATAAATAGTTATAGAATATAGTTATAAGTTATTATGTTATTAGAGTTCCGCCAGTCGAATTGGGTGTAACCTGTAATGGCTGTGTGTTGATATGTAAATAAATAAATAAAAAATATCCATAAATAGCGATTCCTTCATTTCATGGATGATGGAACCCAGTAAGTACATGAATTCACGGGTCAATGCTTGTCGTAAAGAGTAAAGACGATATGTCAACCTTGCGAGTAATTAATGGTCCGTAACTTTTTTGGCAAAGACAACAACGCTATTCTTCCTGTTTGGTGACGACTTGCATTGCGTACGCGAGACACGGCTGTTTGTTTATAGTTTATCCTTGTGCAAAGGCAAACTGATCTTAACCAGTATCAGCTTTAAATATAATAAAAGGTTTTTGATGAATTCAAAATGAGGAAATAAATACTTAAATATTTTTTTCTAGTCGATGAAGTAAAGCAACGACCTATTTGTTTTTGTAAACTATTCTATATGTTACGGTTAATAGTATGAAAAAGAAGTCCTTATGGAAAACTACATCAAACTTGGTTATGAAATGAGGCAATGGTTATTATTTGAAATATTACAATGTGTAAGAGTGGGCGCGCATTGGAGTTATCGGTCCTTCTCTTTCCTTCGCATGCATCGTAATCCCCTGTGTCGTCACGAGCGCGTATTGTGTCTCTTTTCTCATTTTTTGGCACTTAACCCTTATAGTAAAATTCAAAGGCTTATAACTTGCTATTTTTTTATCGAATTTTAATCAGTCTTGTGTTAGAATTTATATAAATTAAAATTTGATGAAAGCAAAAATCTGCCACGATTGCGTAGTCGGAACAAGAACTTTATTATTACCTGGCTTAAATCTCGGACTTGATCTACGGGATGTGTCAAGTAATATTGGGTTTTCTGCTCGCTCTCTGTTATATGGGAACTAACATAGCTGACCGAACCTAGTTGTATTACTTCTCCCTAAATAGGGGCCAAAAGCTAGGCTAGGTAATGTTGGTATATTGGAATGTTTCTAGTCCTCCACGAGACAGAAGTCTTAAGTAATGATTAGATAAAAACATTGTTACTACAAGAATTCCTAGCTGTGACAGATCGAAATCAGTGCATGATGTAACTTACGAGTTAACTCAAAACCACACAGCAAAACACATTCGCAGTTACATAATACAAAGAGGCACTCATTGTCTGTAAATAAATGTCTTAAAACCGCATTGATGTTAGCACAAGCTCGTTGTTTACTTTACATTGACAATGTATACATGATTCATAAACTATTTAGATTCTAAGGTTAAGTACTAAGATGTGTACTTATATTGATTGCAGAATGCCGCAGCTGTTGGTTTTAACTAACAACTATTAATATATTATCTACGCCGCGACAATTGATTTGTAAATTTGGGGGAACTTTTTGAGAGTCAATATTTACACTGCAAACTTTGGTATCGCAATGGCTAGACTGGTTGAACTAGAGTATTTGTGTAAATCTATACAAACATATAAAATTAAAAAGTTGTTTGTTTGTTTGAATGCCCTTATCTCGGACGTCTAAACTGATTTTGATTTTGTTTCACTAATAGAAAGCCACATTAATGCTGACTGCTACTTTTTATCCCAAACAAACTTTTATACGCGGTCGGAGCCGCAAACAAAAAGCGGTAAGTCAATTTGTGTCTAGAAAGTCGGGAAGGTAAAAATTATGTAAAGAGAATATGTATATGTCAATGCATATCAATTATCTCTATAGTATTTAGTGCTTACAAAAGAGGCACATGGCCTAACTAACATATGTATAAATTTATTTTGTTTATATTTAGTTTGCTTCTGAAATATAAATAAATAATACACACACACCTTTTATCCCCGAAGGGGTAGGCAAACAGCGGAACTGGTGTACCAACTTGCCACCCTGTGTATTCCGGGCACTAATTACAGACTATGTGCTAATAAGTAAAAATACCCAATATAACTTTGCTTGACTCGGGGATCAAACCCAAAAACCCAACACTACAATCTTACCCTAATGAAACTACGCCGGCGGGGCAGTTGTTATTTATTAATATAGCTAGTAAGATAGACTTAATCTTTATTAAAAGTGCTTTCAAATACACGAATTATACAATATTAAAGTTTTCTTTGCAGAGAAAGATGATAACCAACCACGCCACTGAAGCAGTTTAAGGCGATACCTCAAGGTCCATTTTCATACATTTTGTTCAATTTCGTCATATTAAATTTTAAAGGCCGAAATATCCATGATTATTAATTATTTTTACGTTTTTCTTTCATCTGCGAGAACTAATCACTAACTAGACGTGAATTTAAATTCTTTACTTGTCAATACTTGTTTAGTTACCCAGATTAAAGGTGAAACAAAATGTATGAAAATGGACCTTGAGGTATCGCCTTAATACATATTATATATTTTAATTGAAATTCTGATTTAAAATATAACTAAGTTGTTAGTGTATAAACTACATAAGTGGATTACACTACATTCCTTGAATAACAGAATAGCTGATGGCCTTATTCAAACTGTTCCGTGCTGTATTTCAATTTCCATATTGTTTTCCTTCCCTTAACATAGTTATAGTATGCAAAAATTATTCGATAGATATTTTTTTACATTTCTAACACATTGAAAATCTATGGTCAACATTGTGTTCAATCAACACCAAAGTTCTATAAATATCGATATTAAAACGATTATTCGGTTATCGATAAACAATAACAAACACTTTCCATTCAAAGAACAATAAACTCATAATGTAATTTCTGCAACCATATTACTGTCCGCACTTACGTAAGCCTTATAAATGCTTGTAGACTACGAACAAATTAATTTAATGCTTCCCGCAAGCCATTCATCCGTGAACATAAAGGAATACTTAAGTACAGTCACATTTGTACGAGGTTGACGAATCCATCAATAGTAGCATCTACTGACTATACTGGACAAAGAAATAATGCTATAGCGACTTTATTGCAAGTTTAAAAGCATTCTTGTAATTAGTTACAACACTTTTTGATATATCGCTGGCTCAATATCACAAAGTCCTATGTTAATTAAAATTTGTTGAAATAACGAGACTTAAAAATTTCTTGTTGGTAAAACTTAGAAAAGACATGGTTCCACATTTATTTATATTCCGGGATTATTTTTTACTGAAATAGACATAGAAGCATGTGATATATAATTGACATTGTGTAAAACATATATAAATAAGCGGCGATAACCTAGTTGGGTGTGGAACGGACTGCCAAGACGAATGTACGCAGGTTCAAATCCCAAGGGCACACACCTCTGACTTTTCTAAAATCATGTGTGTATTCTTTGTGAATTTATCGTTCGCTTTAACGGTGAAGGAAAACATCGTGAGGAAACCTGCACATGAGAGAAGTTCTCTATAGGAATTTCGAACGTGTGTAACGTCTACCAATCCGCACTAGGCCAGCGTGGTGGACTAAGGCCTAATCCCTCTCAGTAGTAGAGAAGGCCCTTGCTCAGCAGTGGGCAAGTATATTATAATACAGGGCTTATATTATTATTATTAAAACATATAATATTGAATGTTGTAAAAGTGAGCCAGCGATATCGTTATTGTTTTATTTTTTATATAAATGTACATTGTACAGGTATATTTTTATAAATCTGCTTCATCCCACCTCTACATCACCCAAAGGTAGACTGGCTTGTAATGCTTACGACATTAAGCCCGGCTATGTACATGTTTGTATATAAAATGAAATAAATAAACACCTAGCCAACTCTTACGTTTTATCAGTCCCTTTTGATACAAATAAATGTCGAGACGCGGATGTTGTTCGACTAAAAAGAATCCGCTCGTTCAAAACCAGACCTACTCATGTGACCTTTCAAAGTCAAGTATGTATTCTTTGTCAATTTCACGCTTTAATGGTCAAGGAAAAGTGAGTCTCCTAATCCGGACTAGGCTAACGTTGTGGGTGAAAACTAAAATATTCTTAAGAGTAGATGCGCCCTTCAGGGATGACGATCTGGGCTGTTAAAGTTTGGGTTTCTTATTTTAATAATAACAAAAACCTTTTGGAATCTTTAATTTTATTCAACACGACACGTCTACATAGTTTTAGGCCAAAAAAGGAAAAGGAAAAGCCACAAACAATGACAATCACAGAATAACATAGACTAAGAATAGGGATGTGTGTAAATTTATATTGCCTTCCAACATGGGCAACCCCCCGAGGCCTCACGTGGCTTCGCGCGGTACCTTGCAAGACCTTATTCTAAGATCTTACCAAAGAAACTGTTAAAACTGGGGAACTGTTTTTGCTCTGTCCGGGGCCCCGCGTCTTTTTTTTTATTTCGTCTGGGGCCTCGCATCAGTTAAGGCCAGAGCTCAAACGGCCTATGCTCAGCAGTGGATCACTCTTTAATAGAGCCCTGGTGTGATTATTTTTTTAGTCATACTCAACCGATCGATAAATTAATCATACAGAGCTCTGGTACCGACTCCAGAGACAACTTCCTTTTGCGTCTATAGATTGATAGGTTTTGATTTCGATCGGTTAATATTTTTGGCGAATATTATAAAATGGTTTACCCAGGATTGGATTTTTTAAGGATTTCCATGCCACACAGATCGCCAATCATTTATAAAAAAACATATTTTGCCTGTCAAACATATCATTGGGGAGCGAAGCGATATTTTTTTTGAACAACCGAACGACGAACAGCTTGTCATTTTTCTCACAATATTTGTCTAATGGTAAAACTTACCTATTATAAGCGGCATAGTTAAGTAGTTTCCTGATGTAGTCGCATGTTTCGTGCTGCAGGGCTCCACAATGAGGTAAGCCGTATACTCCCTGATGTTGACCACCAAGAGATATATAGTTCTTGATCGTCAACCTGTCGCCACATCTTTGCACCACTGCGCGCCTAGTAAAATAAAATAATTTGCTATTTATGATATTATAAAACTATTAACTTTTATCTGTTTATTGTATTGCCTTGGAGGCGTATTATATTGCGTGCTCGGTACGAGCACTCTGAAGTCCCAGGTTCGAATCCCGGGTCGAGTAGTGATACTGTGTTTTTCTGCTGAATAGTAACACTTAGAAAATTGTGTTAGAATTTATACCCGAAACGGTAATAGGCTCGCTCCCTATCACATCATAGGACGAAATACATAGCGAAATATATACTTATGCACTAATTGCGCCTCTGGCTACTACTTTGGATGTAGAAGCGTGATGGGTGTTAGTATTTATTTTTTATTAATACCTAATTTAACGAAATACATTAGCAAGAAATATATTTTAATAACAAAAACAATATAATTCCTATAATATCATATTATTACTGTACTAACAGAACAAAATAAAAATGAACACAGATAATTATAACATCAATTATGATCATTACAATATAAATTCTCTTATTTTGGTATAAAATCTTATAACCGCACTAATAACCATAAATTATTATTTTAATTTATATTATTTCCAATTTGTGCACAATAACAACAGTCAATTCTGAGCATCTTTATAATATACAGGGTATATATATCTTAGTAATATTTTGACATTGTGTTACTAAATGAAACCACATTCTCGTCTTCACCTTTGCTGACATTGTGCCAAAAATCATGGTTTTAGTTTTTTGATGATTTTGTAGTTTAATGCGAATATGGCGTGTTGCGTGAGTGTATTTCTGACTTAAAGTATAATGTTGCCGCTGCGACAAATTCTCTTAGAGTAGTAGTAGTGGCTTTAGGCCGCATGAAATTAAAACTACTTTTTATTCATATTTATTTTGTTTGAAACTTACACTTTTTTATTTTACATCTATGGCTCAAGTAACTTATTGTAAAGTGTTATTTGCAACTAGATAGGTATGTGGTTTCATTTAGTAACACATGTCAAAATGACCCTACATATGCAAATATATGTGTGTATAATAATGCCATAACTTTTCTTATCAAATTAATGTTGATAAGAAAAGTTATAGCATTATAAGCACATGATTATTACTATTACAACAATTATTATAGAAAAACAGTACTATAGTCATTGTTTTGTTTATAACATGATGATATAGGATGTGAACTCATAATATTTGATAAGAAAGTATCTTGGAGTAAACATTGAATTAATATTGTAAGTGAAAATTATTTCTACATCTTTTATATGGAAGAACACGATTAATATTAATGCTCTTAATCTTCTTGCATTCAAAACAATAACTTGATATTTGAATGTGGAAGATTATTGGTTTTTTATTCATTTTTTTATATATGTGATGAAATGACTATCCTTTGTCCTATTATGCACATGTATTTTTTACTGACTGCCTTGGTGGTGTAGTAGTAAATACAACTTAAGCCTTCAGCACTGCAGTTGTAACAAAATTGGGACAACTGCAGTGCTGAAGTGTTGGATTTGATGCCCACATTGGAGAAAGGACTATTGGATTTTTCTACTCAGTATCCGACCAGTCTGGAATTTGTACCTGATATGACGATAGACTCCTCCCTATCATACATTGGAACAGAATATGCTTGATGAAAATTAGATTGCATAAATTAGATGCACCAATTGCCCCTCTACCAACCTTTTCGGGTTAAAAGGTGTGAGTGTGTGTGTGAACATTTTATAACTTATTTTAACTTAAATTTATTGATCGGCTATTACATAACATACTCTCACACCCTTATGTGTTAAACAATGAATTAAAATACCTACAAAGACATCCATAACATAATAGCTAGAAGTACACAAGGTAGTGACTCACTCAATTTACTAAATAATAAAAAAATATATATATAAAATAAATATAAAAAATCTTACAAGAACTGGCATCCTTGTGAAAATCCAATAGCGTTAAACCCACTGGAAAGCTTCGGATCCGAAGCCAATTGCTTGCACACATAGTCTACTTGACGGTTAGGGTTCATAAAATAACCGTTCTCAAAATCTTCCACCGTGCTGTTCCCGATACGCAGTGATATCACGTAAACGCCGGGAATTTGATTTTCGAGAAATATTTTGAACGATCCGAGACTGAATGACATACAGCATGTATCACCTAGGGCGAAAAAAATCCTTTAGAATTATTAGTTATAATTTAATTAGTGGTATTGCTAAAAACTATTTTGCGACTTACCCATTCCATGCCATAAAACTATCGGTATTGGAGACGCGCAAATTGTTTTTATAAATAATATGCTAATGAACCACAGCCTCATTTTGCCTAGTAAAAATTAAAGGAATAAGAAGAGAATTTTTCGATATTAATAACAAGAATTTTATCACACGAAACGTACAAGTTATAGACAAGGTAAGGAAAATACAAGTGAATAAAATTTTTAAATGTTTGCAAACAAAGATCTGTCAAACTCAAAAGTGTCAAAAGTCGACAGTCAAAGTCGCGTATAATTTACATTCATAGATAATACAAATATTTTATCGATCACTCTTATTAGAAATTATTTGCAAAATATAAGATTGTAACATAATAAAAAGGAAAAAATATTTGTCAAATAAATCTATACAACATTCAAAACAGCTTATCCATTTATTAGCGACATCTAGACTTGTAATGCTATAATAGTTTGCATAAATGGTGCTTCCATCTGTTGCCTTTATACCGCAATTGATGTATTCAAGTTTGCAATATAAATAGATGTCACTAACAATCTATGTGTGTAACATAACTCAAAAATTAATATGAATACAAATTCAGAAAATCCAAAGTTATTAACGGCAGTTCAGAAATGGTCTCTTTCTAATAAAAAAAGTAGGTAATTCTGCCAAATTGTTAATAAAAAAACCATATTAATTTTACTAGTGTACCTTATAACTAGAAAGTGTCACTGTGTTAGCTAGGTTTGTAGGTACTGTTCCTTTACCATTTTCGGAATTCATGCCTAGTTTTATAGTGATCGTATATCAAATATTCTTACTATGTGACCACTACGCGACCCTTAGCCTCGTATTACGTTCACGTCCATGACGCAGAGTTATCTATTTTAAGAATCACAATCGTCTTCCTCAAGTCTATCAAAATTACCACTACTCTATGTACCCATTCCGTAAAATACCTACCTAATGCTTTACAGCTGAACACACCCACTATAAAAATCTTTCGGATATTAAATTTAATTTTTCAATTATAATTTTCCACGTTTTTTCCTCGCGAAACAAAAAAAAACAAAACAAAATGTACTTACCTATGTAGGTAATGTTATCAGGATCAACAAAAAATATCATATTGTAGTAACTACATGTCCGTAGTTGCCCTTATTTTTTATCAGCACCACTCTAAATTATTCACAATGCGTACGTTTCCTAATCCATACGCAACCCTTAAATTTGAGCATAGTTCATATATTATAATGTCTACTAACTATGTGTCCCAGTCCTTAGGATAGGTATTTACTATTTACTGATGGATACTTTTGTCAATTAAAGTCGGTTGTAAAAAATAAACACAAATAAACGAACATCCTTTTATTTACATTCATTTCACGACAGAATGTTTATTTTAATAAATAACAAAAGTATAATCTAATTAGTGCTACCTATCACATTTTCGGCGTATTATTCTATCGGTGTCCATTTAGCACCTCACAATTAGACAATTATACAATGTACTGAACAATTAATATTATTACAACTTATAAACATAAAGGGAAGATATAAAGCAAATGGTTTTAGCGTTTATTTATTCAGATTGCTGTCTCCACTAACATTGATGCAAACTTACAGATGCCTCATATCAAAATAAAAAAATAATCTCATAGACTGTTGATTAACCACATGTTTATTTACATTACGATAGTCAATAATATTTAAAAAAAAATGCAATGTTTAATGAGACGAGTAAACCGCTGACTCGATAAATTGGTAAGCATTAACACGACTCAGGAAGGTACTTATTATAATAGACAGTAGGAATAGCACTCAGAATTCCAAATTTCAAAACACTGAGCACGGCACTGCACTGCAGCCGTAACCCTGAGACATTAGATGCTAAGCCGCCTTATCATTTTTAATACCAATAAGATAATGTGATAATATAATCTGGCATTTTCAATGTAGTTTTCTGATATATATATAGAATATTTTAGTTCTCAATTATGATGTCCGAGATTATGTTTTTATTCAGTCAATTAGCTTATTTTAAAATACATTCAAGTTTATAATATAACCATATTGCATAATAACAGGCAAAAACTATAAACAATTACTTAGCTGATTTTTTTATGTTAATTAAGTAATAATTTTGATTTTATCTGTGAGCTTACAAAATATTCCAGCTTGCATTATTATAAATATGGTCGTATTTTAAAAATAATATAAGAAAAAATCTATTCCTATTTTTTAACATTATCAAAATATACATAATAAAGATGTCTATATACAAAGTGGTAATGACTTGTTTGTTAGTAAATTTATGGCCTTTTTATTTTTAGCAAATAGTGCGATCTGTATTTATGTTATCAATATTGTTTATTTTTTTTTTGGTAAATAAAAAAATACAATTTATCCAGTGTCTCTAGAAACGTATTAAAATTAAATATATTTATTAATGTGATAAAAATTGGCGGTAATGGAGACGCCGTTATTCAGATCGCACCATCGTCACTATCAAATAATATTAGTCAATAACTAATTCCAAAATGAACCTTAAATCTATCGTACAAGCTACCTATTAGTTAGCTGTTATTCTAACCATACTACTACTATTTGAATCACAGTCTCATAAAGGAAAACACTAAAAGTCTGTTCGCATCGAATCACGCTGGGTACAAGTACATTGTTTTGGTAAAATTCATTTCTCTCTCATAATAATTTTCTTATTTACACTAAGATGGTTATATCAAACAAAGCACTGTGTATAATTTCTCATAAATATCCAACAAAAATATATTTTCGTCTACTACTTAAAATTAACTATAATTTGGTGCAAAACAGTCCAATATTCATCTTAGGTTGAAAGCATGTCTTTTCATTGTTCCAACTTTATTACTTTTCCTGATATCCCGACGTGATTCCGATCTAGCGTGAAACTAGATTGTACAGCCTCGTTGATGTATCAGATCTTTTACTTCTACAATATTCTCATGGAATCCGTGTGTTTCATGATATTGTGTCCCAAACTTCTTAATTTCATGGGCGATTCACAACAATCGCTGGAGTCTGAGGAATCATAGTATCTGTGCCTGGATAAAATTCTCCTGGTTCTTGTGTCGGAGTCGTACATCAGCATGTGAGTGCTGCCCTTCCTTGATCTATAAGGTAGTCTGTATGGTGTACTGCTTTGTACGTCCGACATAGATCTGATGTGTCTTCTGTATTTTGATTCTTTTGTTAAAGGAGTGAAAGTCACCACGTTGTTACCTTGCGGCTCAGCCAAGGACCTGGAAATAAAAGAACACGTCATTAAAGTTTACTATCGTGGTTTTGAGTTCAACCGCTTGGCAAACATGTTAATTCCTAGAAAATGATTGTTTATCATTTTGATAAGGTGACTGGTTAATCTCATTGTTTATGGTTTTTATTTAGTCAAGTCATGATGACTTAGGAATACTTGATAAAGAGCTGTCATAATGGCAATGATATTCGCCGTGTTGTTGTCGTAACAACGATAGAATAGGACATAAAGAGAATAGGACAGAATACAGCTACGCGCATTCCTAATTAAAGTGGCAGTTATGTAAAATTACACTATATGTACCTATCTAACTCGTGCCTAAAGCAGCTTATCATTTTTGGACACGCTGTAATATCAATATCAATCACACATGTTATCAGTTAGGCCTCTGACGTCACCGCGTGTAATAATAATTACATTTGTACAATTAGAGTGCGTTCGGCTAATTTCGGACGGTTTTTCGGTGTGTTGCGAGGAGTCTCGAAAATATTTTTTTTCTCATAAAATATTTAAGCGATACCAACGTTTTATACATGAAACTGGTTATTATTAATGCTACTTTATGTGATAATTTAATTCATCTTCCAATTCTCTCTGTGTAAGCTTAAAAATAGATGATAATATCAGTATAGGAATTGATAACCCTTAGAAAAGAACGGACCTTCGCGGGGTAAGTTCGGACTCCGTTCTAATAACGCTTCTAATGCTAGTATGCTAAGGTCTACAAAATCAAACAGAAGTCTCAAAAATGTTAAGAAGAGCGAAATCCACCTTTTTTGTTTCAATGTAATAGCGCACCCGTGCGTGGCCGTAGCATCAACTGTGGTATATAGGGTGGAGCAAAAAGAGACTCCGTATCCGCCTACATAGCTTAAACTAAAAAATAACCATAGATTCGTGGTATTTATTCGTTATACGATCTTACCCCTTATCCGATCTTACCCGAACGCACCTAATATATCATAAACTTTGTTTTATATTTATAGCTTATGCTGCCTTATTTATGGGCATATTTAAATACATATGAGCGTTCGCAAATATTTACCAGCTAGTATTACGAATACAATCAGCGACGTCTAATAAATTAATTTATGACAATAGGCATTTATCTGATCTTTTACGTAACTAATATTCTCGAATGTTCATACTTCTAAAAAAACTGACACGGTGTATTACATAATAAAACATAACCAAAAAACTTGTACTTTAGTACTTATGTAATTTTTTTTTCGGATTGAAATTTGTCCTGATTGTCGCGGTTATTGTTTTCGGAATTGAAAAGTTGACTGATATCTAGTTCAATCTAGGGAAAGCCCAAAAATGATTTTCGTAACTACCGAGCATTTTTTTTGCAACAGCGTATCCGTATTTATATTATATAGAATTTTTATGGAATAACTGAAACCATTTTTCACGATATGTTATCTACTATTAAGATACCTAGTTTTACAGCAGAAACGTACGGTTAGGCACAAAACTAGTAATAATATCAGAAAGTAAAGAACATACGTGTATAATATCATAGAAGGGACTATATTTTGTTATCCCTAAGACCACCTCGCCCTCGCAGTCTTGAAGGTTATGCTAATATTTACCACGAGTCACGACATAAAGTCTAAGTCATGTCTCAGCGTAATTATATTGTTCAAATAGGTTTTTCTGATAATTATACTATGTACCTATATAAAGAAGTGTAAATGTTATCAAGATTTCATCATGATCAGATGAAATAATAAATAAAGAGGTACCTACTACATGCTAAGTAGCATAACAGAAGATGTTCTGTTAAATTAGAAAATACCTACCTAATGCCTGTAGATATTGTGTAATTGGAAAGAGATATGATATGGGAAGTCGATAGATATACGTACCTATAAGTAGCACAGGGTGCTAAGAATTTAAATGGACTTAGCTAAACATGTATAGCAAATTAGTCGAGTTTTGTACAATATTTGCAAAATCTATAGAAAAATACTTTAGGTAATGATACTTCACAGCAGTATCATTGTGGCCATCAAATAAAAGTTAAATCCTCAAGCAAAACACCATCCGTACCAGTATTTGCAGAAGCCGGAAGGTCATATTAGAGGAAGTTACAATCCTTTATGATAACACAAAGCAAATGGTAGGTTTAATTAATCGGAATGGCAACATTATTGAACGCGAGGGCCATATCTGCAATAAATTAACGGTGAACTTGAGTGGACCTCACTTACACATTCATCTTTATCATTTATAAAGAAGTAACTAAGGTCGAATGTTGTTTGCGGAATATAGTTCTGGAGATTTCCAGTTTTCAAATAACATGAATTCTTTTTCTGCAGTTGCGAATTTTAAATTATAATGTGCATGAACACACAAGTTGTTTTGCAAATTTACTGTAACTTCTTAATAATGTCTATTACTTAGGTGTTGTAAAATGCGAAAATTCGAGAATGTTGGACGGAAAAATGTTTCGATGTTTGTTAAAAGTAAAGCGGAATAATTTGGATTTATTTTGCAAAGGTGCACAGATCGACTTTCTTTTCGGGAAAGATCTTTCATGCACTACAGGCACAATCTTGTAATAAAAAGTGATGATTAGATTATAACCATATATTTAAACTTTACAATAAGTGTGACGTATTTCTTATCCTACTCAATAACATTGAGTAATCATGACTTGTTATTTAAATATTATTGAAATTCATAAATAATAAACACACGTTATTAAAAAATGTATCAAAATAGGTACTTATACCTAATTTTTTTACATTTGTATTTTCTTCGGTTGAATTACTTTCATAATGTTTTATTTACGAATGCATATGAACTACCAACCCGCACTGCGCCAGCTTTGTTGATGTAAGGATAAATTTAGTACCATTAGCGTGACGTATAGGTCGACTCGTAAATACACTGCACTCAATACATAAAAAAGTATGTAAAGAAAAAATTAAGCCAAACATAAATTGAATTTTATAATTCGTCATACAAAAATCACAAATTACTCCTTCCTTCCTACAATTGGGGGCCCTTCAAATGGAGCGTGAAGAACTTGCCGACCGTCTGGGCATGTTTATATTATATTGCCATTTGCTAGTCGAAATGTTTTTGGGCGTCTTTTCACTCATCACCGGGTTCAATGAGGAACCCTTGCCGTGCTGTGGATAAGAAATAAAAAAGTGCCTAAGTACCCACCTACTTTGATAACTGTGAACGAAGCAATATTAATGATTTACAACATTATATTCGCGTAAGGTATATAATTCTTGCCAGACTATAATTACAATCAGATAGTCTAAACATCCACTTGACCTGTATAATGCTTAGTAAATAATAACAGAATATACTTACTAATTAGTTATCTAAGTGTTCTATTAGGATATCACAATCGATCATGTTTATTTAATAGCTTTATTAATTAACTTTGGCCTATGATGTCATTGTCTTTTCAAATAAATGACTAATAGTTTCATGACGACATAAATTAAGAATATTATAGTGCCAACCTTTGTTTGGATATTTTAATGTTGGGGTACTCCCCGGGATATAATTTACTTTAGGGACTTTTGTCACTGCGAATACTTTAAAACGCATCTAGTTCAACAATAGATTATAAAAGTGTGATTATATTAACTGATTTCAGAAGATAGGTACAACATAATGGAAAGGTAATTAAATTAATCGTCTCTATTTGACGGTAAGAGAACGTCCCAGAGCGCAAACAACATAAAATATATTCGATTACTTAAAAATAATTTAGGAAATTAATTATGTTTGGAACCTGAACCTGGTTACAGCGTTATCTGCTAGATATTTACTTTGTAGGCACATACAATTTAAGGCGGCGACCAACTTACACCATAGACAATAATAAAATTTACTTCTGTTTTGTACAGCCTTGAAATAACAGTTTAAATATTTTTACAATACTCCATACTAGTGACTGTCTTATAGAAGTAAAATATCAACTCAACATATCCATCATGTAACGGACACATAGTAATATTTCTTCAAACACATTCTATATTAAAGCATAGATAACAGCTATAAATAAATTGGCTTTTTTGTATGACAGGAAGAAAGACCCGACTGTACCAAACAAACGATAGTAATTATACTATCTGTCAAGTCGATAAGTGAATGTGTAGTTATTATAACGGGGACTTATCTTCGAACCGGATAGACAGTTCCTTTAGTGGAAAGCATTTGAAATTAGATAACAAATGTAATATATTATGCGTAACGACATGCACGAGAATGTTCTATGATAGTTTTGGATTCATATAATTTATTATATATTTTTATTTTCTTTATTAGGGATCACCAATAGAATTTACAATACTTATTACATACGAATAACTAAAACAAAAAAGAAACATCTGGACTTATTGCAATTTTATTAACACGCAACCACAACATACGCAAGGTAAGAAAAAAAAAATTAAACATAGGTATAAAAATAAAAAAGAAAAATAGTTAACAATATAAATCTATGTATCTATATTCTATATACCTAATAATTAATATTAAAGTTTATTATTATCAGAATGCATATTATACCTCATCAATATTTACCAAAATAGCTTGTTTGAATGTAGACAAGGAATCATGGTCAATGTCTAAATTCTTTATTTTAATAGACAGCCGGTTATAAAGAGCTGATATATATGTATTTTGTATTAGAATATTATGACATAAACACTATTCATAATCATTAGCCTATAGCAGCCCACAGCTGGACATAAGCCTTCCCCAATATTCTCCATTCTTTCCTGCCTTCGATGAAATTAAAGTTATTGATAATGGTCTAAGATTTACAACACCAAAGACTAGTCAACCAACTAATAGAAACCACGAGTATACATAACTCGTTCTAGCCATATCGAGAATGAACAAACCAGAATATTATTTAATGTGGGAGTAGACTTGCACACTGCTAACGACGGACACAGGAACATAATTTTAGTAGTTTCATTATTTTCATACAATATCTGGATGTTTATGAACTGTTGGGAGGGCAGTATATTTTGTGATCAACGTTTCAACTCAGTCAGTGTGACCAGTAAAAGAAATCGTGATTATTCTAAAGTACGTCGTGTCTCTGGTTCGTCGACATTATAACATTTGGACAAAAATATATATTCTTCATTTGCATTAACATATTTTAACCTACTTAAGCACAATTTGTAATTATTAGAGCACTCCTTTTAACTGTGGCAATACCTGTGTTAGGAGGCCCCTGGTATAATATTTGGATAAAACACATTTATAATGTATTACATAAGGTGTATAAAAGTTTTAGATAACCATGATATCACCAGAGGAAATTTCGAATTATGTAAAATCCTTCGATCAATAATACCATTGGTATTAGTGGTATTGTCGATCGAAGATAAAATCACGGAAACGTATTTGTAAGCAATTGAGGTTTGAACGAACTGCAGATCAATGAAGCAATTAGATAAGTTAAATCAAAACGATAAACTATGCGGCTATCATTCATAAACATGTTTTCCGGTGCGGTATCATAGAAGTTGTGATCTGTTTTATGTTCATTACTCTCCGATAAGTTTGCTCCTGAACAAAATTATCTTCGGAAGATATTAATCACAGCACTTTAACGTAACAGGGCGAAGAAAAAATTTGCCATTAACGAGAGGAATAATTTTTATATTTCAAGTTTTTTTAGGATACTAGGTCATTACAACACCGGGTGTAAGAATTTGGCACTACCCCAATAATAATTCAGATTTGACAAAATAATGTGCGGTTTGGTGGATTTCGAATGGTTTTGTTTTTCGATTCCGAGAGCGTTGTGCAATGTCAGAAATACATTGCAGCTGTGTTTTGGCGACGAATCGATGGTGCACGGTCTAAAATTGGAAGAAATAACGTAAACAACAAACAATGAGAACATCTTTCATTAATTGTGTTTGTACTTTCCTGTTTTGTTTATTTTTCAAAGATGGTAAGAGTAAAGTCATTATCGAAATGATTTTGTTTTACCAATTATACACACAAAAGTATGTAAAAAATATTTTTTTTTTGGATTTTTATTTAAATTTAGTTTACGAAATAAAACATTAACTCGCGTGATGTCACTTGAAAACAAATTGTTTTCGATTGAACAAAATATATTCTAATTTAAAATCGATTGCTTACACTGAAGTTTTAAAATGCCTATTTCGAAATCACGAATAATTTAGAACTGGCTAAACACAAAAGATTTTAAAAGTTAAAAATATTTTTAGCGTTTTTATTCGTATCGAATAATACAAATTATATTACCAAAGCTGCAAATGTTTAATGTATAATTCATATTTTCATTTTGGGGTCATTGAATCGAATCATGGCTACACGCGCGTATAAAATATTTCAAATTCTAAAACTTGTGTGTTGTTACTTGAACTGATATTAGAAATCAGTTGTACAATAAATTATGAATTGTAAGAGAGAAAGCGAAGATAATTAGAATTAAAAATCTAATCCTTTTTAATAACATTCCTTTACTAACGACAAAATCAAATGCTATATCACACCTAAATGTATAAGTCGATCAAATATAAAAGTCACGCTCTAACTATGCTCTGAAATACAATAATACGATAACTATTTAATGAAATGTATTTGAAACTTGAAACACGCCCCGAGAGATATGTCACAGTTACTTTGAAAAATTGGAAAAGGTTATAAGACATTTGACTCATGTACTGATATTTAAAAACATACTAAAAGAACTCCGTTATAATACAGATTAGAAATACCTATAGAAGTACGTTTGTAACAACAAAATCCATACTGGGTGTGTACCTTCCATTTACAAGCTAACTTAGCGCGCCACTCCTCTTCCATTAGACATTTCAGTTTCCTATACATTCGATGGTAAAACCCAGACAATAGCGCCATAGATCAATAAAATTCAAAAAACGAACACAGTCTCGCTAATGGCAGTCACGTCCCAGGTATAACCGAAAGTATTCTTCATAGTATGAAATACTAGGTTTTACTCATGAATTCGTCCGGGCGAAAAGGGAATTCGAAATTAGGAATAACATTCCTTATAAATTTTATCCCTAATATAAAATGTCCATAGTTATATAAGTAATTTTAATTGTTATTTAGAAATAATAATAGTAGGGTACCGGACTCATTTTTGTTCTTTACTATTATCAAATATTTACGTTAAGTACATAAATTATAACACAAAAGGAATTATTAAAATCCGGTAAAAAATCAACAAGTTATAAGTCTTTGAATTTCGGTGGAAAGGGTAGTTAACAAGAAACAGAAAAGAGACAAAATATGCACATGTGACGTCATCGGGAATTACGACGCGTGCGGAAGAAAGAGATGAAGCGATATCCCCACATCGTGCCCACTTCTGCACGTTACAATATTTTAAATATGCATTACTCGCTCATTTTTTAACCAATTTTAATGCAGTATTCGCAGGAGTGCTTCTTTTTCGTATTAAAAGCCATTACATATAGAATAATGTACAAAATCAAGCATAGGCCGGTCCCCTATTATGCTTATAAATTGCTTTGACGTATCACAAGTGCAACTTTGTTCGCCTACGTAATAAATAAAGTATTTATTTATTTATTTAAAAAAAAACCTTTGTTAGATAAAGTGCTACTGTGTGCCTAGAGAATAGCTGGACATGGTAATTGTACTTATTTAGCAATCAACAAATATCTTCACAGTTTTTTTCATTTAAATAAGTAAAATCCATACATGCTAATATTATAAATGCTTATATGACTGTATGTCTGCCTGTAACGCTTTCACGACTAATCTATCGATCCGATTCTGATCAAATTTTGTATGAAGTAAGCTTAAACCAAAATGAAGTATATACTATATAGGCTACTTTTTATCCGGGAAAGTCCATAATGTGACTATTACCTCGGGATTTGTTTTTCGCGAGGATAGAGTTGCGAACAATAATTAGTAAATCTACAGAATAATAAGTAAGAAATGTTATCGATTGTAAATAAAGTTGTAAGCATTTCTAGTATAATGGAATGTACTTAGATACAATAGTTACTCGTCTCGTTTCCTTATTACAATATACAGAGAGGTGTTAATGCTCTCTGAACATGCAGAATTAATGACATCATATAGTCCTTTTACTTGGAATTTGTATGTTATAAACATCCCTCGATACTGCTTTGCCTGACGTGATGAAATCATAAATCGTGATTCATACAAGTTATTCTTGGGTCAATACAAAATACTTTAAGAACTGCTTATGAATTTCCTGTTTGTATTTAAAATTGCCTACTATATATGATTAATTTATTTACTTGGTATGAATATAGCCTATGCTAAATCGTATAGCCAATTTTTCATTAATTAATAAAAGTTATCTAATACTTTTAACTTATTGATTAAACATTAAATAAACAATTGACGCGTATTATTGCTGTTGCTAATATTCTTTTATCTATTGAAAAATCAAACTAATAAAAGTCAGTTAGCAAAAACGCATTCAACCAAAGAATAAAATCAATAAAATAGTATTATAATCTGGTCAGTAATTAATTAATTAGGGCACAAGTACTTATTTTTATGTCATAAGAATTACAGGTGTAACAAATTATCGATTGCAGCCTTAACCATGGTATTTCGTCCATATAAAATGCATGCCCGTCGATAGACAAGTAAATTCAATGTGGTGGTATTTCTCTACCGCAGTAAATTGTTATGATATTTATGTTCGATCACGAATGTCCTACATTTGTTCTTTTCAACCGTATATATTTAAATTTTATACTACAATTTTGCACTATATACTTTAAGAATAGCGCTGACGTCGTGTTTTAATTACAAACCTAATAATTAAACATGACTAATTGAAATAACCGTTTCGGTGTTCAATAGACTAAGTAAAACAGAGCGCTAACCTTCATGTATGTTTATAGAAAATATTATTATTAAGTTCTATTACAATATAAGGCATTCATACAATTAAGTATGTATCTTGTGAGAAAATTTCATACGACAATACTACTGTGAGCTCGTACACTAATTTTTACAAAAAGAAATCATTTAATTACGAATATGAAATAATAAAATTATTAAAAAAGACACTTAAGGCGATACCTGAAGGTCCATTTTCATACATTTTGTTTCACCTTTAATCTGGGTAACTAAACAAGTATTGGCAAGTAAAGAATTTAAATTCACGTCTAGTTAGTGATTATAGAGTTAATATGGGCCAACAAAGGTTAAACTTCATAAATAAATTGACTTTCCTCTTATAATCTTATCAATAAATAAATTGATGTAAGGTGTTAGAAATAAACAAGCTATATTATATAACAATGAAGTCAATTTGTGTAATAATCATGAGACATCTCTGTTTACTCCATTTTTAGCTAAAGACTGTATGTACTAATCAAGTCGGACCACTCATGCCATCGACAAAACTGCATAGTACATTTCTACTAAATTCTGACTAAGTATACCATTATTATCGTTGGTCTATTTTAATATAAAATAAATTTCTGCTACATCTACCCACATAATTTATCTCTTACGCATTTAACACAACATATAATATGCATTTTAAGAGCACTTCTATAATTAGAGCGTACAAACTCTGAAAGAATGAACAATATATTTTACTTTCTCATCAGGTCTATTTGTAATAATATTTAGCATCTGTATTTATGTTTGTTATGTTCTATAAGATTCAGTTTATTATTGAAGTGATTGTTTTATCCCTTATTAGACCGACTCGTGTTTTAAACTTAACGTTCATTCGAATAGTGGTCATTGTTCAATCAATGAAGATCTTTAAATAGCATGGCGCTTGCAATCATTTATTAGAAGTGAAAAAGGCGGGATGGGTACACAGGCTGCTCGCTGGGCTTGGCTTGCTTCATATCGGCAGGCGCAGGCCAAAGTTTCACTACAATCTATTTCGAGGCCAGACGTAATTCTGTCCAACTTATCGCTGTATCGGATACAAATTACCCACGCATTGGAAATTATAAATGACGCGCGGCTTTCTTCGCGTAAGAGATTGTTAATTACGACATTAATATACCGCGAAAAATGTATTGGAATTTAGAATTTTAAATTCAAATAACATTTATGTATCAATCGGCTTCAAGTTTAATGCCAATTAAACAGTTTCTTTTTCGGTTAAACTGCTAATATAGTATTTATATCAAGTTATTGGCAGTCAGTCAGTAAACTCTTTACTTGGAACTGCCAACTGTAATCTTTTTTAAACGATTGATAAAGTAATACATTTTTCTACCTACCTGCATTAATAGATAATAACGAATAATTTGACAAATGAACTAAATAAATTAGGTAATACGGAAAAACCATCTTCGAACACTATTAAACTGACTACACTGATGTAAATAAGCTCATTATTATGTCTGTTACCTCATGTTATGACACTTTCCTAGAATACCTTAGGCATGCAATTAATGTCTAGCCGTAGGGTGTCTGGCGTCCATATTGTAAATCATTCATACTGTGGTGCCGTAAAAGGCGACTGACATGTCTTGCTATCGACTGACCGTCTGTATTCCTATCAATATTCCACACCCATTCCAGTTTACCATTTTTACAAACATTATAGTCAAACCCCACTTTCAAAAGTGTGCTGGAACGGTGGAAGCAATCCTGGTATTCCGCCTTCGTTAAGTGAGAACTAATGAGGTAATCTACTTGGCTGGTAATAACACATTTATCAATAAATCTGTAAATAGTGTTGCTTACGATGAAAGAAGAGAAAATTCGACTTATCCTGGTGCCATCTAAACTACTAGTAAAACGTTTGTGAAACTAAATAATCATTTTAGAGGTAACTTTAGTTTTCTGTGTCTTAGCCATAGAGAGCCTAACATATAATACATAATACTTAGTCTGGCCATAAATACTGTTACACTTAATTATAAAAAAATATTACATTTGAATTTCGAATCTGTCATTTTTATACGATTGTTCATTGTGTTTTCTCATTTTGGCGCCAATACATTGTAAAATATTTTGCGATATTAAAATGGTGTGGGGTGATAAAGAGAACCGAATCGCTGTGATAGCATTACACAAAGTAGGTATGGAGCCAAATGCAATTTTTAAAACTCTCCATACACTTGGTATTAGTAAAATGTTTGTGTACCGGGCTATTAATAGGTACAATGAGACCTCCTCTGTTTGTGACAGAAAAAGATCTGGCCGTCCACGTAGTGTTCGTACGAAAAAGGTGGTCAAAGCAGTAAGGGAAAGAATTCGAAGAAATCCTGTCCGAAAGCAAAAGATTTTATCTCGGGAAATGAAGATAGCACCTAGAACCATGTCGCGTATTTTAAAAGATGACTTAGGACTTGCAGCCTATAAGAGACGCACTGGCCATTTCTTAACTGATAATTTAAAGAAGAATAGGGTGGTAAAATCGAAACAACTACTGAAGCGGTACGCAAAGGGAGGTCACAGAAAAATTTTGTTTACGGATGAGAAAATTTTTACAATTGAGCAACATTTTAACAAACAAAATGACCGTATTTATGCTCAAAGCTCTAAGGAAGCTTCCCAATTAGTCGACAGAGTGCAACGTGGACATTATCCGACTTCAGTGATGGTTTGGTGGGGTGTTAGCTATGAAGGAGTGACTGAGCCATATTTTTGTGAAAAAGGTATCAAAACATCGGCACAAGTGTATCAAGATACCATTCTTGAGAAGGTAGTTAAGCCCCTTAACATCACCATGTTCAATAACCAAGTATGGTCCTTCCAGCAAGACTCGGCGCCGGGTCATAAAGCTCGGTCCACGCAGTCTTGGTTGGAATCGAACGTTTCGGACTTCATCAGAGCTGAAGACTGGCCGTCGTCTAGTCCCGATCTTAATCCGCTGGATTATGATTTGTGGTCAGTTTTAGAGAGTACAGCTTGCTCTAAACGCCATGATAATTTGGAGTCCCTAAAACAATCTATACGATTGGCAGTGAAGAATTTTCCCATGGAAAGAGTGCGTGCTTCTATTGATAACTGGCCTCATCGTTTAAAGGACTGTATTGCAGCCAATGGAGACCACTTCGAATAAGCTTTTTATATTTTTAATTGTTTTATATTTATGTATTAAACTGACACACTGTAAAAGTAATAAATGTTATTTGCAGTTAACAATTTTCTTTTTTCTTTATTACAATATTTATGGCAAGACTAGGTATATTATCATTTTAACTGAGAAAGATATCAAAATAAATGTGCATTAACGTTATGTTTCTGTTTTCACTTCTGCTTTTCTAGCATCAGAAAGACTTAGGAAGATTATAAACACAAACAATACCTATCTTCTGCATTTCCAAATACAAACTACCCTGATAATTCTCGCAAGCTTTACATTCATAAAATGCAAATCCATTGTCTGTCAAATGTTTGATGTTACGTGATAAAAATGCAAATCGCACAATAAACGCCGCGCCACTATTGTTTACATTCCTTGATTTATTTTGTTTACGATACCTGAACACTGCTGATTATCATATTGAATGGATTCAAACATCTATTTATCTATTATTTCGGTTATCTACGCTGTTCAATCTATAGATTGGGTATTTTATAGATTAATTCAGTTTCTTGTTTGTTTTAATAATTTTTCTAAATTTTATTAACTATAAAACATAGCAATTGAATTAACTATTAAATTGATTTTTAAAAATGGTTTTCTGGATGTTCACTCATCAGTTCTGAACTACGTTGTGGAGTTTCATCGTTTTGACACTATCGTTATCGTTTATTATAAGAATTATGGGCCCATGTAACTTATTTTAAATCTAATTGCACTAGACTACGACTCATAATAGGGGCTCGACTCAGGATTAACATCTTTTAACTTTTATCGTATTTGTTATTTCATGCCAAGTTTTTGCGTAATCATTGCAACTGCTATTGAGTAATAAAAGTCCCAAAAGACTTTTTGATTTACAATGTTTGTTAGACTTAGCTAAAAATAAAGATGTTTTTAAAGATTTTATTGCCACGGACTAGTGATCAAAAACCCATGTCTAAATAATAAACTAGTTTGTTTCCACAATATTTTTGCGTTGTCTTTTAAAGAAATATGTAAATTTCATACCAATCCTAATTTGGTTGCAGTAGGTAGGTATGTTATTACTAAGATGGAAGTAAATACCTAAGTTATGACGTCATGTAAATGTATAGTGTTTTGCAGTACTACCAACGTAAGGGTCCAAGGGTTTAATATGTTCTATAATAAATCTTATTGGTTATTGACTTGAATATTATCAAATTCGATTCAGAAAAAAGTCCAAAAGTTTATCGATTACTATAATTAATAATACATTTTCAAATGTTTTTACAACGAGAGACTAAAAAAGAATATTTTATAATTCAATATCGTTAGGTGTGAAATATTATTGACACAAAAACTCTGTCGCAGAAGCCAAAAACACACTATTAAATTCTTCTTTATTACCTTAATATCGTAAATTAAAATAAAAATTTCATGTGAAATAAATTTGACAATTGTTTTAAAGTTTGTTTTTTCAGTTTACCCGGGTTCCCAAAAAACAAATTTAGTAAATCTACCGCCATAATATTAATTTAGTAATCAATCCAAAGTGGATTTCCCAAGAGAGGTTAACGAAAAAGGAGGTATAGGTATAGAGCCGCTAAATTGGGCCCTTAATAGGCTATACGACTGGTTGACAAGGACAACATTACAACAAGAAGAAGAAGAAATTAAAGGCGATTGATAGAGCGCGAAATTTGGACACTATTCTAGAGAAAAGTAACAGAACATCCAACATCAGGCAGCGAAGGAATACTGGCGAATGAAGATTACGTGATGGGAGGGAAGAACCAGCAGGAAACTGAGTCGTCAATAAAAGTTATTTTCGTATTGTAACAAATCGTTTTGACACACAAGAAATCCATTTTGATTGTGGGCTAATGTGTCCCTCATGTTATAAAGGATTTTTTATATTTTTTATTTCTAGATAATTTATTGCCATAGTCATTACACTAAAGCAACTATATACTTGTTTTAATGAAAACAAACTGCAGAGGTGTAAATTGAACCGAGAGAATTTTATCCGGAACTATGCGTAGGTACGTATATCTGGTTCTGTAAGTTCTTTTATGAAAGAAGTATTACCATAATCTTCTTTTTAGGAACGTATTGTTTCGAGAAGTTGTGAGAAAAAGTGATACCAGATACATTTATTATTTTAATACCGTTAGCAAGACACATTAATAGGTTTTACCTTTTATAGTTTCCAGCAGGAAATTTCTACAAATCCATACGTCATTTAAAAGCACTGGAAATACTCAATCTATGAAATACTTATTGTTTCCTCCAAAAAATTTCAATAGGTTAATGTAATGTTATGTCTATATCGTTTATCTTAATATTTAGAAAGCCTTCGACCTGCTTATCAATTCCAGTTTATAAAGATAAGAGTTTTTACTTATCGATTTTAAAGATTTAAGTACTTATCCCTACCGTTCAACATCTGCATTACTTTTGTTGTCAATGATCGATCTACCTACTAATACTGTGACTAAGTTTACCTACCTTTCGGGAAATCCATCTCCAGGGTCTTCGAGACAGTTTAAAGTTGGTATATAGAATGAAAAAAGTTCGTAAAGAAATAAATATTGAGAACTTGAGGCTTATTTGAAGCCATTAGGTTTAGGTCATAAGGAAAATCCAGAGCACCATAAAGTAAATGATAGAGAAGGCTCAAAAGCCTTAAGGTATTTTTACGTTTTTCTTTCAACTGCGAGAACTAATCACTAACTAGACGTGAATTTAAATTCATTACTTGCCAATACTTGTTTAGTTACCCAGATTAAAGCCGAAACAAAATGTATGAAAATGGACCTTGAGGTATCGCCTTAAGCAAAATTAATTTATCGTCTACCGTCTGATATAATTTTCATTTAACATAATGGTAGTCCTGGGGGAACTGTTCCATAAAGAGATAACAATATTTGATGTATTAATATAAGATAATGCAAACTTTCATGTCAATCGATCGAGCAGTCACCAAGTAGATAATTTACGTTAAACTCGCAGAAAAACCTTAAATTTTTTATGAATAGTGACAAACGGAAAGACACAGTAAATTTGTTTAATTCTTAAGAATCTTGTATATTTTTCCTTATATTTGAAATAAGGTATTGATGATGAAACTTGCGATGAGATCATTCGTAGACCGGTAAGTATGTTTTTGTTAATACGGTATCGTAACAAGTTCTGTGAGCAGTGGCACACGGTGCAAAAACGTGTTTATTATTATTCTAAAAAACTTTCCAACTGAATTCTTACGTAATCGAACAAAATGTATCAAATGCATACATAAATTAGTGCATAGCACTACAAAGAACACTTGTTCACAAATCACAGTAGAGATACTTACTTTCCTTTCAAGTAGTCCGATATCTGGCTGACTTTCCAGAATATCTGGAATAGCAACATCAACACTGTGTGATTGATCCATGTGTACAGTTTGTAACAGCTTTCCATAGCGCCCGCGCCGGCCTCGCTCTCGCGCTCCCACTGACACTTCAAAAATTCACTCATCCGACACACCGAGTAGCGACTATTTACAATTATAATTCGAATATACGCGACTGTTGTGCGCGAGCCAATACAGTTAAATTGATAGTACGGCAGCGAGCGTGCGTCGCTAACAAAGCGCAAGGGTAGTTTGACTTATCAATCGAGCGGCGCGCACGAAAATAGCGTCGATAATAAAACGAGCGAGCAATAAGTTTGACCGTTCTCGAGCGTCGGTGCACGCGAACTGGTGGCCATGAGAATTCCACTACAACTCGGCACGTCGGATGACGAAAGATGACTCAGTTGTATCACGTTGTGGATATCGAGTATTTGTTTCTTGCGGTCGGAATGCGTACAGCACAGTGTATACCCGACCGACGCACAGGAACGCAGCAACCAACTAAATAATCCTTTTTGGAGTGGGGAAATATTCAGCTCTAAACATATTATCATGTTTTGGGCATTCCTTTGATCTAATTTTATACTTATAAAAGTTTTTCGAGTTATTCTTAAAATACGGGCCTATAAATCGTTTAAATTGTAGGTACTTAGTTATAATATTATTAAATAAAATCATACTTTTGGTAGGTAGATCTACTCGTTAGGTAACCTTGTCTCTCAAAATCAATACGAACATAATTGCGCTGATTTAAATTTGAATTTGTATTTAAATCTTTTGTCTATAAAACATAATAGATCATTGTTATTAAACATCGAACTAATTGAAACGTAGACTGTTTGACAACGAATTTAAAACACAATTATTCATTTTATCGGGTCGTATTTTGAATTCTAATTAATTGAGTACTTACTTACTTCGAAGAAAATGTGTAACAAACAAGTCATTATATTTAATGTTCATTAGAGTAAACGATAATAGTTATATGAAGTAATCATAATGATGATTAACTGGGAAAACACATTTCAAATGGTACTTTCTCGTCTAAAACAAAATCAATATCATTAAAACCCATTGTCCTATTAACATCAAAAGGCAATCTCTACATAATACATAAAAACCTGTTATATGTTATTTAAGTGTTCCTTAAAGAGACACAAGACACATGGGAAGCTAGTATAAAAGCACGACAATAACAGAAGGTCGTCTCCAAGGGCCGGTCAACGCTCCTTCCGCTTCCACAAAGCAAACAGCTAATTTATTTATATCGATACCCACCGATACTCTAGAAAACAGTGTTGTTAATGGCTAGGACACACTTTCAACGAGTGACAATCGTGCCAAGCCACCTCACGAGGATTCGAGGCCGGTGTATTTAAATTACGTACCTCGTTTGGACAGGTTATGTTTGTACCTTTACTGCTTGATTAAATAAGCGTTGATATGAGTTAGCATACCGGTGGAAAGTTTTACTCTTTGTGTGATAAGAAAAGGCAACGAATGTGAAATTCTAGTTCAAGAATGAATTCTAAATACGGAACATTCAATATTATCATTCATACCTATTCGTAAACTGCAAACATTTTTTAATGAAATGGCGATAGTCGTCCCACATCATTTATAGACTTGATAAATGAAAAACCTTTTAATGTTTGTCATTATGATATTCTCTCATGTTTCCTCGTGGTGTACACCACGAGGAAACATTTTTTATAATATATGAGAATGAGGATTGAACACAGAGATCATTACCTCCTAATAATTCTATAAATGAATAAAAGGGTCTATTTTGTAATGCAACATTTTCAGCGTTGCATCATAAAGTTGAATAATAAATATATTTATCCGACTTGTTCCTAAGTTTATACAAATACTATATTGTTTGTAAAAATTGTCCCATGTGTATTGGATGAATAATAATGATGACATCAATTCAAAACATAATATATAAAAACCTATCTATACAGACTTTTATATCGTCGTACTGTAGTATGAGCAGAAACTTGTGTAAATTAATACGTGTTTTTCATATAAATATATTGCAATTTTAATAATTTAGTTCATAGTTGTATTTGTCATATACAAAGTAGGTACTTATTAGGCAAATCAAACATGAGTGACCACTGGCCACTTGTTAGTATATCCACCTCAGACGTTATCCCGACGCCACCCACATCGTGTATTTTTATTCCAGTTCTAAAAGCGTATCAACAACACTAATAAGTACAGCTTCTTTTATTACCTCAGTCATACCTATTCGTAACTGCAAACATTCTTTAATTCTCAAATGGCGGTAGTCGCACCGGTTATTATTAGCAATTTTTTATATTATATCATCAACGGTAGATATAAATCAGTTTTAAACCTGCACCTGGCTCATGCTTAATATTGTGGAATCTTCTTTTTAAAAGATATGCTAGGGAGTGCTATCTATGCTATAAAATATAAATATAAAGCTGTTAGTCCTGCGCCTGATCCCTCTCCTGCCATGACGAATTGCCGTTTCACCAGACTATGAGAATGAAGGAACTGAGCTTGTACTTGTGTATTGCGCACACACTTGTGCACTTTAATATCTCCTGCGTACCTCGGTTATCACCGATGAGATTTGACGCCGTGTATGAAATTCGGCTAAGCGAGATTCATTCATATACACCATAATGCCTCAGTGCCTCAAAGAGTCAGTCAAAACTCTTATTTTTATTATGCATCTATCTAGATTTGACATATTATAAGGTAAGTAATATTTTATGAAAACATCTAGATACATGCTATCACACTAATACAATTTATCAAAAACCCTCACGGTAATTATGCGTAGTATTGTCTTATATGAAATAAATCACAACAAAATTTCATTGTTCATGAGCATAGCTGACTTATTTGTTCTTATCGTTAATGTGTTTACTACGTTGAACAGCTCACGTGTGAAGTCTAAAGACTATGTTAATTTGTTAGAAGCAGCGATGGAAATACACTTTTCAGTTACAGCATACACAAGTAACACATCATCATCTTCAAGGACTTCAGGCTTTGGACGTCTACTGCTGAATCTATGTTCAGACCTATGCCTCTCCTTAAGATTTCCAAACCAACGTGGTAGAAGTGGCTTGTAGCAAGCAAATTCCTGAGATCTTTAAAAGGTCGTCTATGCATCTTATAGATGAATTTCAACGCTGGGCTTGGCGGTAAGTGATCAAAACTCGAGAACTTGTTTTACCATCTTCTCAGACACTAACGCTTCCTACATATCATACATACTACATAAACTTCCGTAGCCTTCTGAGTTCTGTTTGATGACTCAAGTGTATGATGACAATTGTACTAATATGATATTAATAAATAATAACTAATAGGTCCGAACGAACATGCACCGTCGCCTACTTGAATTAGTTTTTTTTTGTCTTTAAAGCTAGTAGCCTATCCAAGACTCTTACTTTTACGGTTTTTATTGGTGTGTTTATGGACGGTGGCAATATAATAATTCCAGTCCTGTATGTTACTGCTGAGCTCGGGCCTCTATTACTGAGAGGATTTAGGCCTTAGTCCACCACGCTGACCTAATGCGGGTTGCTATAGGCGGTTGTGATCACTTTCCTTCACGCCCAATGCGTCAAACAAAAAAAAATTGCCAGTATGACTGAGTAACTACAGTGCGAGTCTGAAATAAGGAAGTAATTGTGTACAACTCTGCGACCTTTCGAACCGACGGCGTGATTCATGGATTTATTAAATAAGTGTTGTATATACCATAAATTATTTTTCTTTCGATATTACTAAGATTTCGCACGCAAGATGGATTTAAATAATACTTTCCATGCCTAAAAATAACATATTTTATAGCGAAGTGAAATTATGGCTAGATGTGGAATTTCATATGAGAGAAATTAAAGTGTTATAATTTCTTGATGTTCTAAACACCCCTTCTACATTTTTTTAAGGCCGGAGACACCTCTGGTCTCATCTTCGGAGTTCTGGTATAATGGATTTTAATGATGGTGAAGACCGTATTGAATTGACCCCATATTGTTCACTACCCGGCCTGTGTTATAAAAAAGTCATTTATTATATCTAGACACTCAGAAGCGTGTCAAGCTAAGTCAATAAAAACGAACTACAAGGAACTGTGTATATTTACTCGAATCATTAGGACCCACTTTTGTCGCCTCAATAACTCAAAATCTATTTAAATTAGATACACGACATTTTGTTTATTTTTTAAACCCCACAGCTTAACTGGAAACCCAAATTTTACAATTAATTAATATTAAATAGGTTATTGAGTTATTAAAGTAATAAAATCGGCATTTCTATCACTGATCGAGTGACATATAAATCAAAAACCTGACCAACTTCCAAATGACCTAGACATTTGAAATTTGGCGTCTAGCTCGGTAATTCTGGCTATAAGTACAAAGAAAAATATTAGAAAGATTTTTTTTTAATATTTTCCCAGTAATCGATTTTCATTAATGTATAAGTAGTTCATTCAAAAATCAAAACAACAAAATCTGTTTCTATCGCAGGAGGATAGGTTTTGTAATGAAAGGTTTCTATTTGTTATACGCAGTTCTCAGTAATAAATTCAACGAATTTAAAAAGATTAAGCTAATAAAATGTAAGTAATAAGAATTTATTACGAAACAGATAATAATGGTAAAGTAATAAGTAATTTATTTTCCTTCGTTCTATTCAGAGGTAAAAATAAGCAGCATCAAAAAGTAATCGCTTAAATATGTTAATTATAATTAAACTATATTTACGATGTTAAAAAAAACATATTACGCAACTTAATAAATTGAGTTGTTACGTAATAAAAAGACTTGGGAAGTAAGAACATAGAAATTATTAACTATCAAATTTATATGAAATCTTTGTATTGTCCAAAAACACAATTTCTTTTATTTATTCTCTTTCATAGTGTATGAGGTCCAGTTATCTTCTTGAATGAATGCTCACGAACTTTTAAAGACTGTTTATGATTTAAGGTATATATTAAATATTATGATTGTACAAATTAAGCTACGTTACGTATTCGCACGAGTAAAAGGCGATTTCTTTTTCGATACGCAGCAGTTTGAAAGTTGCTACCTATAGTATTTTGTTTAAACTGTATTGCAATTTTATGGCGAAAATTTTTTATTTAAACGCCATTTATATTATACGTGTAATGTAATAGACCGTTACACAACTATAAATGCAAAATCCAAATACATACTTATAGTAGATTTTTTAATATTTTTTTAATACTTTGTTGTGAGTTTAGCTTTTTTCGATACTTGTCAATTAATGAGACTCAGTAGGTACACAATTTAATAAAGTATGTGTCAGTGCATTTTAACGTATTTTTAATTTATGGAACTGGTGTTAATAGAATGAAATACTTTCACAAAACCATTACCTAGGTATCGATACTCATTTAACATAATGTAAGAATTGAAAACCATCTACCTACATTAAAACTTAATAAATTGTAAAAAAAAGCGACAATAGCCTAGTTGGGTGTGGAACGGACTGCCGAGACGAATGTCCGCAGGTTCAAATCCCAAGAGCACACACCTCTGAATTTTCTAAAACATCATGTGTGTATTCTTTGTGATTTTATCGTTCGCTTTAACGGTGAAGGAAAACATCGTCAGGAAACCTGCACATCTGAGAAGTTCTCTATAGGAATTTCGAAGGTGTGTGAAGTCCAGGGCCGGATCTACCTAAGGGCTGCTTGGGCTGCAGCCCAGGGCCCCGAGGTTACAAGGGGCCCCCAGACCCCGCTAAAAAAATGGTTGTCTGTAAAGTCGGTTTACGGACGATATTTTTACGTAATAATGTCATAAAAAAACATTGATGAAAAATTGCATACTGCTATGAATTGAGTTAAGGGGGTAAATACGTGTAAAAGGATGTTTTCATGCTGATTTTCATTATTTTTTTTAAGGTATAAAAAATGAATATTATTTATTGAAACTATTAGGTTATTTTAAACATATATTCATGAGTTTTTTTCATATTTTACAAAAATATAACTTAGAAAGTAGCGGAGATATCAGCTGATACACATCGTAGGTTGTCATCCGACTTAGCAGTTGGTGTACACGATGGAAGTCACAATTTTTATCCGAAATCAATGGCACAGAAAAATTGCTTTCTTTTATATGTGTGTCTTCTATATAAACCTCAATTTGAAAAAAATTATAAAAATTTGCATTTTTCAGAGGACTAATAAAATAAGTTATGTTTTTTACCATTTTTTCATATATTGTTTACTATAAAAAAAGTAGTTAAAATAAAAATATCGCTTATGATTGAGGTTCATATTCAGCACAATTGTGTATGATCTTTTTAATCAATGATTAATCGTTGATAACTCATAAATTGTTAGAGATACGAATAAAATAGTCATGAGCAATTCTATAGAAAATTGTATTTCCTATAAAAAAAACTCTCACGCAATTTTTGAATGAGATCAATAGTTTTCGATTTATATCAAAAATTACACATTTTTTTCGATTAATTGCCAATAACTCACAAACTATGAGAGATATGAAAAAAGCTTTTGATCAATTTTATAGAGAATTAAATTTTCTACAAAAAAAAATCTAATACATTTTTTTCGCTAGACTAATAGTTTCCGAGTTATGTTAAAAATAAAGCTTTTTTATTTTTTTTAATAACTTCAAAATGGCCGACTAAAATTATTTTATTGTTTTTCGGTTTCTCTCACCCAAAGGTTGCCTGGAAGAGATTGCTACCACAGCAATAAGGTCGCCTTTTGTAAAACTAATAATTGCATAGATTTAAGTAATATTTATGTTTTTGTGTGCAATAAAGAATATACAATAATAATATATTATTCTAGAAACAGTTTTTTGACATGGCTATTAGTTGAGTATTTAGATAGGCCTCTAAGTAGTTTCAGCCCAGGGCCCCACAAATTCTAGATCCGCCCCTGGTGAAGTCTACCAATCCGCACTAGGCCAGCGTGGTGGACTAAGGCCTAATCCCTCTCAGTAGTAGAGGAGGCCCGTGCTCAGCAGTGGGCAAGTATATAATACAGGGTTGATATTATTAAATTGGATGTAGGTTTGATTCAGTCCGTCCTGTCGTGTCCCAGGACTGATGTAGCAAAGGGGCTCTGTAATTTAGCAACCATCATCTAGATATGTAGGTTGTATGTGTATTCTCAATCTATGTAATTTCTAATGTATGATACAATAGGGTTGGTATGTTCTTGTGGACAAAAACCCTAAACAAATAATAAAATAAAAACAAAATCTACCTACATTACAAAAATCAACAACGGTCTCACACGCGTGGAGACTTCTGGAAACCTACAGTCGAATTTTTCAATGATGACGTCATGGATGATGAGCCAAGACGTAAAAAGTCGACTTTATACCGTACAAGGCAAAGCGAAGGCGCGCTCGGCAGGTTTTTGTCGTAGCTCGTGATGGCGTCTGTACATTTGCAAAAAGACTAGTTTCTTCTGAACTTAATTAGCAATAATATTATTGATTATTTTGCAAAGTGTATGGCGTACCCTGTGACCGTGGCACTGCGGGCGATGAATCACTCGAAAACGAGTTACTAGAGGTCGCGGAATCGACAACCGAGGCAAATAATTATTTTGCGTCTGGATATTGTGGTTCGAAGTTTCTTTATTGTTATTGAAACTTTTCACCCAAAATATACAGTTAGTAACCGTGATGTCAAAAACGTCTGACAAGTTTAAGCTCAGAAGAGATAGTTATTAGAAAATGAAAGAAAACATAGTCATTTAAGAAATGTAAAGGTTATTGCAATAGGTGCAAATTTTATTGCAATAGTGGCATATTAATTAATTATTATTTATTCGGTTAATGATATTAATTTGTTCATAATATATTTGCAGTTTCATAAAACTATGTTTTTTTATATCAGACCCCGCAGTAAACACCGGGGAAATCCTGCGAATGGGATTCTGGAATCCCCTGGCTTAGCGACTGCAGGGCCCTGAAGAAAAGTTAGCTGGGAAGGAAGTGTGGGGGAAGGATAAGGAAACCTCCTATGATGGGAGGAGCGGAGAAGTCCAGGAAATATTTGTGAGCCCTTAAAGGCCTCAATGTGAATTGGCAACCATATATATACTTAACTGTGCCTAGGGCCTCAACAAATGTCCCACAGTGCATGAGCGTGCATTTGGTGTGAAGACCGAGCGCATAAGAATTGCTTCAGGGGCGAGGGGGGTGGGTTTAAATACTATGGTGGTATTGTTATTTGTTATTATTACAGTATTATACAGGCACACGAACTTAGATCGTTGAGAATCCCAATTATTATAATTTGATTACTTTACTTTGTGTATAGTGCTTGGTTCTATTAATCATAAATCCCGTTATACTAGCTACCGCAAAAGCAGTTTTAGATTTTTCTATTATAAGAATATCTGTTTATTTTCAATAAATATCTTAAAATATATCTTTAAATATTAGCTAAACACACCCCTCATGCTTCATCATGATGTATGTTATCTAAAATATTTTCGTTGAACGTTTATTACAATTTACACTTTGATCACGAGGAGCGAAAGCATTTCATACATAATATTATAGTTATAATTTGTTGTAAAATGTCTAGTTTAGATTAACATCTACAACAGCAGGTAAGTGCGTCTGAGTGCGAGTTTGGTGCACGCGCACTCGGTGATTCACGCTCCGTCTGCTAATCGCTAATGGTGTTCATTCACACAGTGTTTTTTTTGTTACTATAACAATAACGTATAAGTATACATACAATTCAGTATAATACTACATTTAGTAAATGCGTAGAATGTAGAATAAAATCTAAATGGAGGACTTTGTTAAGACTAAGTCTGTTTACCTGTGGACAGATTTTTTTAGAGTAGTTTTCTTTTTGCGTTGACTTAGCCTTTATTTTCTGGGGTCAGTGGTCTATGTTTACTGAGAGTCGAGAATTATTGTGTTTAGTATCCACTATATAACAATTTATGTACTAAGCTGTTATCTCTTTGTCAGTGTCTGAATTATGTAATAAGCAAACCGCTCTTCTAAAGATATCTCCACGTCAGCAAAAACAGTAGTAATACCAGGGGCCGTATCCAAGATGCCTTTTTGAATCGTTCCAATCGTTAACGCTACCATTTCTTTACAAAATGTTAGCGATAACGATTTACCTATCGACAGACTTATCGTTCGGACATGTCATACCCATATATTTATCGTTTTCTATTAGCATTACCGATTATATAAAGGTATATTGTTTGCAGCCTTGGCACTTAAATAAGAGTTTCAGAACTACATAGCGTACTGCACCCCGTTCTTCATCCTGTGGGAAACCAGCTGAAAAGCTGGTCCCGAACTTACCAGATCGACTTCACTTATGAAATTACTCAGAAAACCGATATTATGCACCTTTACCTGACCTAAGTGTCAAAGTACACGTGACACGTCTAGCATATACGCTAACAATGATATCATTTTACGTGATATTGATAATTATCTGTTATAAGTCTATAGAATAATACGTATTATAAGTAAACAGACAGTGTATCATCACCGTTTTTTACGTAACAAACGTTTCATTGCTAGTTCTTTCACCTTTCGGTGTTCCGAAGGGTCAAAGTCATTGTCACCAAATGATACAAATATTCTAGTTAAAAGAAAGAATGAACTTCAATGTAAGTCAGAAAGGTATAGAAAGTCAAAGTGAACGTCTTGTGCTTCGTGGAATTGCAATAGCAAAATGTATCGTATTTCAAAATTGAAACATTTCCAATTATAATACAATACACCAAGCTATTAAGTTTTGTAAGATTTACTTTTCTTTTTTAAGACACAAACGAATAGAACATTATTAGTTTTCCTTGATTGTACTCGTTGTGCCGTCTACGAATTGACGAAGACATTTTTAATAATCTACAATTTTCGTTGATAAATTACTATAAGTCCCTCGAACCTGAATTTCGACCACAATGTCAAATTTCAAACGAGATTACCCAAGTGAGCAACAGATATCATAGAATACAAGTGTAAGCGTATTTTTTTCGTCTCTGAGTGTGTTTTATGAATATAATTAACATCAAAACATTATTATTGCAATAAAAAGAGTTCGATAAAATTTGAGAATCCTTTACAAACCAAGTTGGACACACAAATAAACATACATCAGCACAATATTTATTTTAGTAAATTACACTTAGCGGTTATAAATAAGTACACAATAATAATTATTTGTAATGACGTATTATGGCGCGACTGTAGTTTAAATTATGATATCTCGATTTAGTAATATTTACCCAATAATGTATCATTGTTTATATTATATTAGGGTAGTGGAGCCATGCTGACAAAATGGCAGAGGATAATCCTCAGAACAATAACAAGCAGGACAAACGTGTATACGTCACACAAGATTTAAACACGATTTTAGCCAATCTACCGCTGATAAGATTAGGATATTCTATTTGTTTTACTAATCGAGTTGATTTAAAATCATACGTGTACGTTTTCCGTCGCTACAATATATGCAAAAAATAAATGTTCATAACATGTACCGATAAAGTGGAATGATTTATGAAACGATACAGACAATTAAGAATAATGATCAAATATATAACGACAATGCATGGTCACGAAAACAACCCGAGATTGGACATGACGTAGTCGTTATCACCCACTGCTTATTCCTAGCCGCATGGAGTTATGAGCCGGGTACAAAACAATCAAACACAGGGTAGTGAAGCGACGGAATTTACTTTAATGGAGGTCTAAATATTGTTTATAGCAGTCACTTACCCCAGGACCGGAATGTAGGGACCGACTTTTGAATAAAGAATTCTCAGATTATTAGGATGTTGTTTTAATCAGTACTTATATATATTATATATAAATCAGTAGGTACAAGTGCTCGCCTAGTTTGCCGGAATTTTACCGCAGTTCAATTTTATTTTTCTTTTTCTTCTATATGAAGTTTAGTTATGCTAAATCTCGCACACCTCCGTACGCTTATGTGCTTCATAAGTGCTTCATAAGGCACAAAGTTTTTTCGTAACGTATTAATATAAATACTATATAATAGTTTTAAATAAGAATAATCTTGTATTTCACGGCAGGTGATTTATTAATAAAACAACGAGATTTTGGCTAACGTTCAAAAACAATAAATCATGCCGTTTTTTTATCACTAAGTATACTTTTTGCATTTAAAAAAATATATATATTTTACATACAACTGTGATAATTCACTACAGTGGTGATAAAGAGCGCTGTTTACGGAAATGTGGATGCTATTAATTGGAATTGAGTCAGAAGAAAACGAATGATAACCAAACAATGACGTAACCGCAATGCAGCCTTCTGTGGAACGTGACTAAGGTTATTATCGTAGGTACTGCAGGTGATTGCCACGTTTTTTGTTTTCCTTGTCTTTGTTTTTTTTTTGGAGCTATATGTGCTTGAGCGCCATCAAGAAGTTTGGTTGATACTCTTTTCGATTAGATATGGTTTTGAACCCAACAATGACAACAATAAAGCTATCATTTATTACTCTTAAAAGCAACTTTCGGAGATCTTTTAGCGTTGATGAAAACAGGTCGAGCAATGACACCGTCAAGTTTTTAAACGGATAATAACATGTTTGCAATAGTATTTTATTTCTGGCGGGAAAGTGGGTGTCTGTCTCTTATTAATGTTACTTGTAAGATCTTATAATTTCCTAAATTTACCTTTCCACGAATTCGTTCCACGTATATAAAATAATAAACATATAAGTAATATATTCGCTTTCCGACGACTGACTACCAACAATTGACAATTTTTTACTAACTCTAGCAAATATCTGAAGCAAAGGGTAAAAATTGCCAAATAGAAGCCGATATTTTCACTTTTTAATTTGAAATCCCTTCACTATAGACTTCATGTCATTAACCGCGTAAAGATTTGCTTTAATTACTTATCAGCTACAGATTACGTCGTAATCCTGGTTATATCGTATCGTGCTCGCTTGAACATGTTTGCGAAAGTATTACATTACATTATCTCCTTGGCTAACGCTACAAACTTGCGTAGTTCACATTTTTTCGCGCCCTTAAAACTAGGGGACCTAATTCAAAAATGTATATATTTTCAGATTTTTTTGAAAAACTACCTTCCATATACTAACAATATAGCTTTACAAATTATGAGAGAACTTTTATCTTTTTCTCATAATAAGGTTACCCTTATGATGCGAAAATTATAAAATAGAAACAGTGATTCTTACTTTCGACGACCGCCCAATACACTGCCTTCTATATTGTTTTATTTTTTTTTATTTGTTTCCCATAACTTCTTTTTTGAGTTAGGTCACTTTAGTTCTAAGAGTGCGTTTTGATATTTTTTCTTATTTTATGTAATTTAAAGGGTAACGTGAGATATAAAGTAGAATAGAAAAGATTGTACTCGACTCCACTTATGGACGCTTTATATTAAAGTCAATTTATCTCTACAACTTTGTAAAATAAATAAAAAAAAGTCTGAGATCTGGTCACTTACCTTTAGACTTGATACTCATCTACTGATACGCTTGGCAAGTTCTTGCTTCACGTGTGACGTAACTTGGCAGTTATTATCAAAAAAATAAAATATAGAACACATTGATACAATACACAATGGTTATGATTGTAGCTGTGATAATTTGATACTTAGTAATGTACTGAAGTAATGTACTTAACACTATCTTTTTGCACAATATGGTAAAGAGTAATGTGGAATATCATAAAAGTCTGAAGTATTTATTTATTTTTTCAATAGTTGCTGTTTATGTTCTGCTACCTATTTCTCCGGTCTTCTAGCCTTTAAACACTTATGTACAGACACGAAACATTATATATTTTATTTTATATATTGTATAATATTGATACTATTGCTTTATTATTCATAGATTATACAAATGAGTAATTTTTCAAGAATTTGATAGGGATGAAACTTTAAAATATTGATAAGGAGATAATATGTCGATAATTAAATACTTAAGACATAATAATTATACTATTATTTTATTATATTATGCTTGTGAAAATTGTAGGCAACTTATCAGCGGCGAAAGGTCTATATAATCCGATTCTTGCCGGCATCCCTTTACATAGAATTTCTTTAGAAGCTGATTAATATCAAAACTATTTTCAGGCCGCATTTATGCTTATAGGTATACGTTCGGTAATGTGTCGTATTTCATTTTGGAAAATTTCACCTTTCGCCACTGCGACATTTATTTATTTAATAAGCAAGGTAACTTATATTATAAAACACTGGCACTTTTTACCTATTTAAATAATTGCGACCCGCCCAGGCTTCGTAGGGAATAACTCCGACTACATAATAAGCCAATTTTATGTCACACAAAACATTAATGATTAAATACATAAATCATAATTTTGAATCACTCCGTCCATTAGTGAAAAACGTATGAAAATACGTTGGGTTGTGTTTGAGTTTATCATGTTTAGATAGACAGATGCGACGAGGGCAGTTCGTATTATAATATGTAAGTACTTATGTAAGGATATTTCCTAAAGGTAAGTAAATTAAGTAAGCTTACTTAAATTCTATGAACGTTTACAAATTTCAAATAAAATGTAAAATTTTATCATTTTGATTAAGACATAAATTAGGTAGGTCAGGTTTTTTTGTGCGTTTAACAAAAATGTTTATATCATTTTATTTTTCAACAAACCAACGTTTTAATTAACGATAACCTTGAAGAAGTAAATAAAACAAAAATAACACATCATTGCGCGCATTAAAGTAATTTATTTCCAATGTTCCGATTTCGCAGGAAATCAATTGCATACTGTTATAAAATTGTTGAAATTGGTTAATCTCACGGTTCAGTTTACATAAACGAGCCGTGTGAATTACTTCGGCCTCAATGAAATCGTGTATACATATTGTATACATTACAATAATAACACCTGTAACGGACACCGAAAGCAGCCGACGTTACCTTTCGTAAAATAGGAGTGTTACACAGTACGTAGTACATATATGTATATCGATGGTTACACACATATAAGTGTATGAATATGTATACCTACATTGTTATATAGGTATAAACTCGTGTGGTATAATTGACGTAAAGAAATATCTGGCAGCGATTAGATTTTATTCATCACAAGTGAAAGTATTTTTATGACTGACTTTTGACCTGTATGCCACGAATGTTCACTGTACATAGTATGTTGCGTAATATATTAAAAACCAGTGTGTTTTTTTCCTCTTAGTGACATTCATAAATTGTTATACTTAGCTTTCGTTAAATGAGCTTTGGTCCGTGGTTAATTTTGTGTTGTAATTCTGATAATTACAGCAAGCTTTTCTTATTTGTTATTCATTATGCGTATTTATAAGTATGTTATGTACCTACCCATATATATATTTACAAATCTAACATACATTTACCAATTTCACAGTTAAAGCAAAACACCCACTGATGATAAAATGACGCTTGACAACATTATTTGAACCTGTGGAGGTCGCGACCTCAGTTCGCACCGAATGCACCGACTCCTCACCCCACTATGCCCAATGAGAATTATCTTGTTATGAAAAACTGTCTTTTCCGGTACATGTTCGGTGCAAGCACTTGCAGATAAATGGTTTACAGACATGAAATAAGAGCTATTTTTACCAAAGTAATGCGCAAAGAATGAATTCTATGATCAGAGTGCATAGAGGCCGTTCAAGTATTATGTAACGCAATTTGGGGGGGGTTCTTGTAAAATGTTAAGGTGCGGGAGGGGGGTTTCGTACAAAGTGCTATAGCGACTTTCCGGTATTATGCATAAAATAATTGTAAATATTAGAAAAAAATTGTAACTTTAGAGTTACATAACTTTTGGAGGGGGACGGCGGCGTACAAGAAAATTTATACGGCGCGTTACATGGTGTGGGAGGGTCAAAAATCTTCAAAAATAGCATTACGTAATACTTGAACGGTCCCCTACTTGTCTCAATTATTGGAATACTTGTGTACTGATACAGGTATAACTATTCGTAAAGCCATGTCATAGGGGTTATATTTTAGTTAATGGATTACATTTAATTATTGTGTACCTATTTTCAGTAAGGCCTTCTTACCTACCTGCATCTGCTTCCATTTGTATGTACTACAATATCTGTGAAGAACGGTTAAAATTATCTTATGCATAGTTTTCAATATTTTTATCTAAATGAATATCCTTATTTCGCGCATGAACAGCGACATGAAATATGTGAATCATGAACTTTGACAGCGATTACCAACGCTTTTAAAGAGCAATCCAGCCAGAATCCAGCAGTGATTGCAGTTTGAAATAATTAATTAGTGTTTAAGTGCATATTATATGTAATGTACTATTCTTTCATTTTTTTATGAGACATAGAAAAATATCTATGCAAGTTAGACTAGCCCATTTTGTCTATTGGCGTATATCCTTCTTTTAGCAGTAAAAAATCCCCTATGATTTAACTATACGGCTTACAAAGTTGTCCTTTAATTAGAACACTCGTAATTGCAAAAAGACGAATTCGCCCTCGAACACGGAATAGGGCCCTGATATATGTTAATCATATCAAATATAGTCACGGTATATTGCTTTCACAATCACTTTCCAAACCATTTATCTAATAATCTTGTAGATCCAAATATTCGCCAAAATAATAGATTATCCGTATGAGAAATATCTGGTTACGTATCTGTGCGATAAAATTAGCGATATATAATATTAAACTGTTATCTAATGGGCAGATAAGCGTTGTTATCAAAGCTTATCATTTTCACTACACATTGCTTGGGAACTGGTCTGATGTGAAACGTGACTGCTTATTCGGATTTCCATATTGTTTAAACGATAACGTCGATATTGGCTTATAATTCGCTTGTAAAGGAATGCGATAAATCTTCGATAAAACTTGACAACATGTTATATATGTAAAAAAGCGAATTATGGTAACTAAATACCGAGTATTCTTAAGGATTTTTTACTTTCAATTGTAGCCGTATTATTTAGGCACGCCTAAAAATTTAATTTGCTTTTTGAAATCACGTGCCCTAAATCATATTGAATTAAACTGTACATATATTCGTCCATATAACATTACTTACCGTATGCAGTTGTATCATTATTTAGGTTTTAAAGCATTTTACCGATACTACAATTAAAATGGGAACATGTGTACCTATTGTTTCATTAACTGTACGGTAGCGGCTTCAAGCCGTCTTGGGAAAAACCAAACTGGGGAAAATATACTGCTCTAACGGTAATTTTCAATTGTTTGCGTCATGTTGGTGTCTTGTGTAATGACGAATATTTTCTACTAATTAGTTCTGTTTGGAAAAACGTATAGTAATGACTAAACAACACAAGAATGTCGATTGTTCATGATTGTTTCAGACGCAGTTATGTATTCATTGTATTTTTTAAAACAACATAGATAAGCTCACGATTGGGTAAAGTAGAGGTTTATTGTTGCACTATTTATTCGATGACTTGCTCAGAATTTTATTAGAGATATATCCATGGTCATATCAACGGTGAAGGATAACATCGTGAGGAAACCTACATACCTGAGATTCTTTATTAGGAATTTTCGAGGGTGTGTGAAGTCTACCAATCCGCACTAGGCCAGCGTGGTGGACTAAGGCCTATTTCCTCTCAGTAGTAGAGGAGGCCCGTGCCCAGCAGTGGCACAGTATATAATACAGGGCTGATATTATCAACTATAAGGTTCGATCCCAAGCAACTCACTCGTTCAACCTAATCGCTAAATATTTTTTTGACTATACAGATGTTATTAACATTTGTTTTGTTTTTGCGAGCGTACGTTTTCGCAATTTGCTTTTAAAGATTAAAATCCTTAAATTCAAATGATAATTCTTATTTAATTACAATTTTTATCGATGTTAGGCAACATAATACTTAATATACTTATTTATCAATTGAATTAGTAAACGGTTAATGTAATGTAATGTAATAATGGAAAGAAAGAAAAAAATATCTTCGCAGTGAAGATACCTACACGATAATATGTGCAATGATAATATTATGTAAAAAAAAAGTACCTAATACATATTTCAGGTCCATGAGCATGAACAGTGCTATGACAGTCAAACACAGCACTGATTTGTTTGTTTTTTTTTCAGAGACCACCTTATTAATGTACTTAATGTATAGACTCCTAATCAGCCCATAAACCAATTACTGATATTTTCTTTATAGGTATCATTGACTTTAATCAAGGATATTTTCCTTCAATTATAGTATCAAACATGTTTATTATTTTATTTGCTATTTATATAGCTATAATTCTCCAGGCACGATGAATTGTCATTCTTTTTAGAATTTAATTTGGAATTCGTCCAGAATTTGATTATATCTACAGAAGGCTAGTATACCGTATACGTAACCATCACGGCACCACACTTATTAACCTAATCATTCTAAGGGTCATACGTCTGGATATTCTTTACCAAGCTTTTGCTATCATTAAAAAAATAAATTCGTCGTAACACATTCTAACGCGTTTTCTTGAATATTGTAGTGTGGAAATGCTGTTTACGAACGTAGATAAAAAATAAACGTTTGAAAAGAATATAAACCCTCTTTAAAAGAGGTTTAAAAAGAGTGCCCACCTCTCGGTAGGCAACGGCTTTGCTTTAGTCCATGGCGGCGGGTACTGCTTACCGTCAGGTGGACCGCTCGGTCGTTTGCCTACTAACACAATAAAAAAAAAGTATTTAATCAGGGCTATAAATAATAAATTACTCTTGGTAAGTAGTAAACACTTGGCTCTGAAAGATTCATATTCACATTAAAAAGGAAATTATTTATGAAAGCGTATAATTTTTTCGTAAAAATAGACGAGGCAACTATGAAATTTAATGACTTAATTATTTATTATAATAATATCATATTATGAAAGTCCTTCAAGACGGCTGACCCTTTTAATTGTTACTACTCTGCTAATGTATTTTTTATCGATTTTGTTACATTACCTCCATTATTGCGACGTCATTATATATTTTAGCTTATTAGGTAAGTATTTTTCTCGGCTTCCTCCGCGTAGAAAACGATTTCCTCAACAAAAGTCCCTAAACTATAACGATTTATAGCGCCATCTATATAACAAAAAAACAGATACTTCCTACGGGAACAAAATTTCGGAGATAATAAGTAGCCTATAGAAGACAGCAAACCTACTTAATTTGAAATATGCCAACACTAGCCTAGTGAGGCTAGTGTGGTGGACTGAGGCCCAAACTTCTTAACTAGTAGAGTATAAAACATTATATATTACAGGGTTGGTGTTAATAAATCTACATTTAACCAATGACGTTTTACAAATAGACGCGTCATACACTAACAAAATGGCACATAAAAACGGCGCGGCGCACTATTTGCTATGTTCACGTACCTGTACATACATATAATTATAAATTGGCTCGAAGAAGGGATAAAAAGATGCAGCATACATTCGTTAGAAAAGGATATAAATACATCGACAGTAACGTAACAACGTTAGTGCTGCACGCTCATTGGCCGTTAAGTCGGGCAATTACCTTACTTTCGTCTTACCAGTATTGAGTTCGGACAACGTATCTATGTAATAAAAACATCTTAGCATTTAACCACATACTTCAGTGCAAAAAAATAGTACTGTCCCTATTGTCATGATACTGCTGCATACGAACATGTTTTCAGCTTGGCTTCACCGCGTTATTACTCGCCAAAGTTAACTGTTTAATGTCTTTGTTACCCGCATATTATTTATTGCATAAATAGGGAATCGCTGACACTGTGACAAGAATAATCTAAATAACACAATGCTGGTGGCTGAGTATAGTAACCAGAAAATTGCTTGATAAATGAATAGCAAAAGCGTAATCTTTAAAGATGTTTTGTTTTTTGTAATAAATTGTTTCCAACTCGGCAATAGTAGAAGCTTTTGGTAAAGTTGTATTTAAGTATTCTTTGGATAGAAGACACCGTTGATTGTAAAATCTGCATAGGCAAATCTTTTCTAGAATCTTCTATGTTAAGGTTCCATTTTTCGAAAATCACCTGTTCAATTGAACGGTAATTTTACTGTGATTTTATTCAAAACAAGTATTCACAATGGTGGAAATCATCTTTTGTGGGAAGCACCGATTAAGCAGTTCTCGAAATACTTGCGACATTCACAATAATTATATTTATAATAACTTAGGACATTGGCTGGATGTTTATACGATATAAGTAATATTATCTGTCAGCAGTTCAAACGAAACGTAAAAACAAAAACAATAATGAATAACATATTTTATACAGAACTTGTAACTTCACAAGAGTAAAATTTATTAAGTAAGTACTTATATCGGTACAATTAATTATTTAATTTTAAGTGTGGATCGGTTTCTTTTATACAGGGTCATTATGGTAATAAATAAAACCACATACTCATTTTTACCTCTGCTAACATTGTGGAAAAAATTATCCTTGAGAAAGGAATATTTTCACCAAAAATCTCAGTTTTACCCTTGTGATTTTTTTTACTTTTTCTAGTTTAGTGCTATACTTATGGCGTGTATGAATGTGTGATGTTGCTGCGGCAACGAATTCGTTTAGAGTAGTGGCATTAGAGCAGGTAAAATTAAAAATAATTTAATGACTTTGTTTTGTTCTAGACTAACACTATTTTAATTTTATATCTGCAGTGCGAATAATTTATAGTCAAGTGTTATTCAAGAAATAAGTATGTGGATTCATTAAACGCAACGTCGAAATGAGCCTATATACTTAAACATCGTCAAAACTTATTTCTGTGAAATTACTTATAAGGTAAGTAATTATTGATACCTACTAAGTATTGATTGTAATTAAAGCAACTAACTTAAATATATAACTCATCAATATACATTACTGAACCGATTTTGCAAACTCTTCGACTAATACGAAGTTACATTGTTCTTGAGTGCTATAGACTCCTTTTTATAAATCCAGGAAAAACTTTTTGACGCGGTTCGACTCGCAGGCAAAAGCTAGGACATAATTCTTGGACTATGACCCGCTTTGGCCGAGATGCACAGCAGAATTAGCGTGCGCAGGGAATGATAGCAAACTAGATTTTCATTAGAATAACTATATAATATACAACTTAGTAACCGTTGGACATTGTTAATCATTCTAATTTGTACAATTCAAATACTTAATATGCAGACAGGTCTGATATAAAGACATAAAGAGGCTTTGTGTTTGACTTTGCAATCTCAACAATAATACGTGTAACATAGTTACTCCATAGATTTTATATTTATATCTTTAATCTGAGAAAAATAAACACTGGGATCGCAATAAAACCTAACTTCACAATAAAATAACTTATATTCAACATTTGATCTGCAATATAATGTTAATAGAATAGGTAAGTACAAGAACGGATACAAGGTAGTTATTTGTTTGCACAACATCACTGGATAATGACTGCAACATTAGTAAATCTGTCACGACCTGTTCGAGTACAAACAACATGATGTTTTTATTTTAAATTGCGTTTCTTTTAATACGGTATTTAAGATTGTATGTATAGGAATTCGGAATGCATGTTATATTATAGATTCCTTTTGAATGGGTTATAAGTTAAAGGTCTTATCGCCATAGCGTAAAGAGTACCTATCTTTAGTAGGCCGGATGATTGTTTCGAGTGCATGAGATAGCCATCTGTTGTCATTCGATACTCTGAGTTCGATACATTATCTGGACGGCATCGCGCTTACCATCAGTGGCAGGATAGTCACTTTGTTGTGCCAGGATAATTATAAAAGGCTTTTCTTAATGCACGAAAAATAAAAATATTTTATTAGAACATAGTAGGTACTTACCTATTTTATTTGCGGAATAATTTATTGATCATCTTCCATCAACATCTACAATATAGAAAATCGCAATCATTTTCTTGGCCTAGTGAAATCGTGGTTAAATTAAACACAAATTCTGTTTCTTTCCCAGTTTGAGTAACAATGAACGAGTTTTCGTTCCGAACTATCAATTGTACTTTGCATCAAATTCGTCCATTATTATTTCATGGTATGGGAATAATTTGGCTACTCTAGTCGAACCTCTTTTCACCCTCTGCAGATTAAAAGGCTTAATTATTTTATAATCTACTTATCCTAAGAAGGATTCGTCAACACTTCCTTTATAATTCTCTAACAGGCTTAACAAAAAAGCAGATTTTTGTCTGACATTAAAATCTATTTTCGGACCAGCTAGTTCTCATCAATTATACGCAGCTAGTAGACCGGAAAGACAATTTACTTTTATAGTTTTTATAGTCATGTCATTATGTTATACATTGTTTATGATAAGCCATCCATTTACTCACATTAGCATAGTCACATTACCTAGTTAAATCACCATCTGTTTAGATAATTACGTGTAGAGTTGTTTTTGTACTTACAGATATTAATGTCGGTACTTAGTAGACAGGCTTTTTCCATAATTAACGACATTTAGTCCATTGAAATGTTACATTTTTTAGGCCTTACCTTGCGTTTTTTAGAGGACGCAATTTTATTTTTTTCAAGTGTAGGGGGGGTCAGTCTAAAGCTAAAACCAAGTTTGTGGGGTCGCCACCCTTGTCCCACGGCCGCCATCTTGAAAATAGGGGTTGAAATGGTTTTTACGATGTATCTCTTAAACTATTTATCTGACAAAAAAAATGTATAAACACTTTTTGTTGCAAATTAAATTCTCTACAACTTTGATTTAGTAACTTTTGTCGTAGAACTATAAATAAAAAAGTTATAAGCGAAAATGTTAAGAAATTCAATGTTAAGCAATGTCCATTGCAACGTCATCAGAACGTGTGTTTATAAGGTTCATAATACTTTTTTTTGTACTCATTAGTACCCAAATACCCAAGGGACAATTAGGGAACAAAAGAACATCTGCCTGCTATTATTATTATTATTTCTAACTTCTCTTATTGTAAGAATAGCTGATAATATTGTGTTGAAGTTGTCGTTCAACTTATATCTTTTAGTTGTGCTAAATATTTCTGTACGTGCGAATGTATTTTATTCTGTTTTTAATTCTGCAGACGATTTCGAATGATTTTAGACACGATTTTAACTTTAGTGAAAACTACTTTTTTTTTATTAGCATTTTGACTTTTAAGACTTTTAAAAGTCAAAATGCTAATGAAAAACTTACTTAGGACAACTTCAACACAATATTATCAGCTATTCTTACAATAAGAGAGATTAGAAATAATAATAATAATAGCAGGCAGATGTTCTTTTGTTCCCTAATGGTCCCTTGGGTATTTGGGTATTAATGAGTACAAAAAAGAGTATTATGAACCTTATAAACACACGTTCTGATGACGTTGCAATGGACATTGCTTAACATTGAATTTCTTAACATTTTCGCTTATAACTTTTTATTTATAGTTTTACGACAAAAGTTACTAAACCAAAGTTGTAGAGAATTTAATTTGCAACAAAAAATGTTTATACATTTTTTTTGTCAGATAAATAGTTTAAGAGATACATCGTAAAAACCATTTCAACCCCTATTTTCAAGATGGCGGCCGTGGGACAAGGGTGGCGACCCCACAAACTTGGTTTTAGCTTTAGACTGACCCCCCCTACACTTCAAAAAAATAAAATTGCGTCCTCTAAAAAACGCAACCCCAAATGTAACTTTTCAATGGACTAATTAGTTTTCTCACTTACACTAAAGTTGTAAATATAACTGATGAACTTAATTATAATCAGTGCAAAAAAAACTCAAAAACTGCAGAAAGAAGGCATGATTCTCGCTGCTCATAATGCAATGTCTAGACTCGAGAATCAAGCTTTTAGAATAGCTGGAGACAGGTAGGACTTTGTTCAAATTCTGAAAGTAAACTAGACTGTGACCCCCTTCCCTCTCCGTAGTAGAGGAGGCCCGTGCCCAGCAGTGGGACAGTATATAATACAGGGCTAATATTATTATTAAAGCGGCGATAGCCTAGTTGGGTGTGGAACGGACTGCCGAGACGAATGTTCGCAGGTTCAAATCCCAAGGGCACACACCTCTGACTTTTCTAAAAAAATATCTATGTACCTATTCTTTATGAATTATCGCTTGCTTTAACGGCGAAGGAAAACATCGTGAGGAAACCTGCGTACTTGCGAAATTCTCTATAGGATTTTACGAGGGTGTGTGAAGTCTACCAATCCGCACTAGGCCAGCGTGGTGGACTAAGGCCTAATCCCTCTCAGTAGTAGAGGAGGCCCGTGCTCAGCAGTGGGCAAGTATATAATACAGGGCTGATATTATTATTATAAACTAGACTGTATAAGTGGTAAACTATTGTCCATTTAAAATGGTTCATTTTATAAGAATTTAGACTTTTAAATTTCTTTGTTAACTTATAAGTTATAGGTGGACTAAAAAGTTAGGAATTCAACTATACTGATTCCTGACATTAGCATGAGCGTTAGCAATCGCATTCGAATAACGCTTCTAGAATCAGTTTGTCCTAGCAAACTAAACTCTAAAATATTTGCTAAACATTCCCAAATTACCCAAGTCCGATGCAGTTTTCAGATTGCGCGATTTTAATGCAGTGATCGATTGCCAAACGTTGGTAAATTAAAGCATCTTTACTATCGCGAATCGGCCATTGGCAGTTTGGAAATAGCGCGTCTTGGCTTAAAATAATTTTATAAAGACGACGCTAATATTGATGTTAATTGAGTCTAGTTTCCATGACTGTCGAAACGTGATCGGGTTTACTGTGACGGCTTGTAATGAGCTACTGATGGTCACGTGGCATGTCTGCATGGTACTTATCTTTTTAAGTTAAAAAGTAATTACCTATAGCCCTATTATAGCAATTTAAATGTTACCTCTACGGAAAATCGCTACTAGATGTTATGTGATCGCAATAAGTACCTACATTTATACATTTAATTTCAATAATAATATGAATATAATATGATATATATTACGTATCCAATTTGTACTAAGTAAGAAGTTCCTTTTTATTGTTCCTACAATGACTGTCTGACGATCGTTGCCAACTGATAGTTGACTTATGCAAAAATTTACATAAAATAGTGAATTATAAATAGTATGCAAAACATAACAAATAGGTCAAATATCCTATTATGATGTTACGTCGCATTCTTTTGCAATAGTGAGTACTTAAGTAAGTTAGTTACCTACCTTGTCCAGGCAGTCCATGATATTACTACTTCAGTGGTTTTTAAGATGGGTTAAACCTACATTACAACCAAGTACCAACAGTGCCATGGGTTCAATTTATTGAAAAATACCTTGTTTAAATATCTTTTAAAGGAAATGTCATAGCACTGCAGGTTATAATAGTTTATTGGAGTCTTCAAAACAGTGGAAAGTGAACCCTAGAATCCTATAATATTAGGAGAGGTACTACGAGCTTCCAAGGTGTATATAATATCAGCCCTGTATTATATACTTGCCCACTGCCGAGCACGGGCCTCCTCTACTACTGAGAGGGATTAGGCCTTAGTCCACCACGCTGGCCTAGTGCGGATTGGTAGACTTCACACACCTTCGAAATTCCTATAGAGAACTTCTCAGATGTGCAGGTTTCCTCACGATGTTTTCTTTCACCGTTAAAGCGAACAATAAATTCACAAAGAATACACACATGATTTTTTAGAAAAGTCAGAGGTGTGTGCCCTTTGGATTTGAACCTGCGGACATTCGTCTCGGCAGTCCGTTCCACACCCGACTAGGCTATCGCCGCTTTAGCCAAGGTATATACTTACCTTTGAGTAATATCTTAGAATTAATTAGGTCCAAGAGGTAATAATCTGGTTTATTACTCCTTTCAAGCAACTACCAAGCGATGTGACGCCTTCTAAATGAATATCTTGATTCCAAGGATCGCAAATATCAATACCATCAGGTATCAGGAGAACTCCTGGGCCCTGTAGTCTTACGGCAGGGGAAATTAATACTTCGTTACTGTGAATGTCCATACTTACCTCTTGTTAAGTGGGTATTCAAATATTGCAAATGGAGTCCTGTTGATCTTACTACTAATGCTATCTATCGACACGCGAATGAACTGAACTATTATATTTATTACAGTTTTACGTCGATCAAATAGAGATGGCGCTCATATCCTCTTAGCTGTGTTCATGTCTTTCTAGGTCAAAACCAGTATTCTAATCAAGCATTTATCCCACTACTAGATAAAGGTCTATTTTAACACACTGTTTAGTTCTCCCGTGATCTTGATCTCTGGTAATATCAGTTCCTCTAAAAAGTATCAAAATCATCGCGCCATTTTTGTGGGGGTTTAGATACGGTTTACTTGGATAGATACTACGTTTATACTTCTTATTAAATAATAAAAAAACAATCTAACCCAAAAACATATTGTATTTCATCATACTTAATACAACAATGTAATATTTATTAAATCTTAACAATATAAATAATTATCATCTGTTTCCAGATATCCATATTAATTTTTATTATAACGTAACTTAATAAACAAACTTAATACTGCGACAACAACAAAGATAAACGAAAGAATGATGTTGACAGTAAATGAAAGAAAACACCTTAATATATAATGGAATTAAACATTAGAATTAACTACTTAACCAACATTAATTGATTTAAAATGCTTCATTGTCAATTTGTATGTGCGCACTGCGTGTATGAATTACAAAAATAGAATTATAAAAATAATTTGCTTTGACATATTTTATAAGTTTTATGCATAGATAAGTAGAAATATAAAGCGTATTTAAAAAAATACACAATTTAATAAACTAATATGTTCCATACCGCAAATATGTGAATGGTATATTAATATCATAAAATTATTTGAATTCATACTAATGAGATATAGCCAGCATGCGATTGCAACTAGCAAGCGAGACCGCCGCCCTCATTGCGCTCTAGCTCTCTTCTGACATATTCAGCTTGTTTCTCACTCAGACCCAGTTTACCGACTTCTTGTTCGAATTGCGTCATGCCTCCCACACCTACTAAGTAACCGTTCAATCTGGCAGCCAAGTGCGAGGTCTGGAGCTTCGAAGAATCCAGGCCGAGGCTACGGCAAAGGTCCTTGTGCCCTTGCAGCCTGTATTTTTGATGATAGCTGTCAAAATAACAAAATATTAAAATAAATTAAACATTTAATGTTTTATATTCTAATAAGCTTTTATTTATGTTTATTGTATGTATGGAAAAATAAAGTATTTAATACATTTTTTTTTGTCGACTCATGACCGTAAACGTTTTACTAAACAACGTTGAATTTTTTTTGCAAACATACAAATCATTGCCTCGTTTGTTTTGAATCAAACAATCGCAATTTATAAGGTCAATAAAGGATGCGCATAATAACATTTGATTGCTCAATTGAGTCGGGAATATCTATTACACTTGTCTCCGTACACAGTCCCATGGTCTGAGTTTGTCAACCCATGCCTGAGCCATCAATTGTTCATTAGACTTGATTTACTCGTGATTGGATGTAATGATAGCAATTTGTCAATAAAAATATGAAAGTGGTTTCATTTTTGTTCATCAGAATTGAAAACAAAATTAATTGAACAATTTACGTGTACTCTTTGTGTACTTATTTAAACAACTTTCTTTATATAAACACTAATACAAATCTATATATATAAAAATCAATTGCTGTTCGTTAGTCTCGCTAAAACTCGAGAACGGCTGAACGGATTTATCTTATCTTGGTCTTGAATTATTCGTGGAGGTCTAGGGAAGATTTAAAAGGTGAGAAAAATTCGAATAATTGCCGGGAAAATCCTCAAAACAGCATTTTTCTATTTCCCATACAAACGTTTTCTAACTAATACGTAGAGTCAATTTGTAATTTATTACCGCTGCATAAAGTTCAAATTCGCGTGCGCGTTGGAGGATCTAATATCGCGTTCTGAAACTCAACAAAAGTGAAAGTGAATCGCGAACGCGACAAAATTGCATAGTCTCAAAATACATAGTACATAAATAGTGGTCGGCTTCGAGAAACTCAATTTTAGCTAACTTCAGTTGTTAATATATAATATATAACTCAAAGGTGACTGACAGTGATATATCAAGGAACAGCCCAAACCATTGGACGGATCGGGCTAAGACTTTACATGCATAAAGCTACTATGACGTAGGCATCCCCTAAGAAAGGATTTTGATAAATTCTACCCTTAAGGGGATAAAATAGGGGATGAAAGTTTGTATAAATGTTCTTAGATTTTCGACTGATTGAACTGAAATTATAGATTGGGGATAAAATTAGTTTGAACCTATAAGTACCGGGAAAATATGTAGCAACACTTTTATCAAACAGTGGAATTTTATCCTGGAAAACACCTTCACGCGGGCGAAGCCGCGAGCAAAAGCTAGTATTTTATAAATATTGAAAACTTTTGCTAATCCACAAAGAAGATAAAAAAATAACTCTAATTGCTGGGATTTTTTTAGTAAATCATGAAGTCTTTTTGAGTAGCTACCATCAATGACAAATTGCTGAACTTTGATGTTTAAAAATCTGCGTCAAACAATATTACTTATAGTATTATCTCCTATAATATTTGGGATATTAGGGTTATCATATTAGTATGAATTAGAGAATGCGAATTATTTTCTAACCATGGAAGGAAAGAAGCACCAGGCTATAGGTATTATATACTTAATCTTAAGACAATGCCGATGCATCAAATTATCTTCGAAATTAATATAATATCAGCCGTGTATTATGTACTATCCCACTGTTTGGCACGGGCCTCCTCTAATACTGAGAGGGATTAGGCCTTAGTCCACCACGCTGGCCTTGTGCGGATTGGTAGACTTCACACACCCTCGTAAAATCCTATAGAGAATTTCTCAGGTACGTAGGTTTCCTCACGATGTTTTCCTTCGCCGTAAAGCAAGCGATAATTCACAAAGAATAGGTACACAGATATTTTTTTAGAAAAGTCAGAGGTGTGTGCCCTTGGTATTTGAACTTGCGGTAATTCATTTCGGCAGTTTGTTCCACAACCAACTAGGCTATGGCCGCTCATTTTCATTTTCGCTCCTTGAAATTAATAATAAAGGAAAATGTGTGGCTTGAATATCAAACAGATAATTATAATTATTACAATGTAGCACGTTCGACATATCTCTAAAAGAAGAGGACCGTGGCCTAATTTTTGCAAATACTTATCTGCATTACCTTGATCATTTGGTTACTCATTGATGTAATAAATTAGACTAGATAAAGTAATCATTGCTGATGGGCATGCTAATTATAACTAATTGTATGCTGTGATTGTTGTCATTTCTATATTTGATGTATTTTAATGTCATTAGTCTAAAAGCACTTGGCCTTTGAACCATTCTATCGATCCTCAGAAAAAGGCAACTTTTAGATTTTTTTTATATACGTCAAAGTGGCCCCATTGCACCGGTTGGTAAGATGAATAAGGTTCCATTGAATGTTGCCCGACGAGAGATGACCCTGGCAGTCGACACAATTATGCCGGCCTGTTGGAACCGGATATACACAGGCTGATCCCGGAACGCGACACACTTACGTGTGAGACTATGGCGGGTTTCAACACCTTGTGTACGCTGGTTGCTATCCGGGCGGATATAGAATATATCCTAATACCGGCAAATTATGTAAAAAAATTATTCAAAAAATGTTTAAAGGCAATGTTATGGGTCCTATTCAATGCAAGAATAATGCCAGTTCAATGAGAAAAGATCTTGTAAGTCGCAAAATATAATCAAAATATAATTTCATTCACATAATATAAATAGAAAGAAGGGAGATTGTGTTGATTTATTATAAAAGACCATAAAATATACACTTGTCGCGTATTTTTATTGTGCATTCCTCATCGAAACCCTGAGCCCACCAGTTTACTTCACCACAGTAACTGGGCTAGGCAGTAAAAATCTTATTAATTTTTTTTCGATCAACACTCAAATTTATTCTTTTCTTAAGTATAAGTCACTCCATTGCCGCCCCGTGTGTCCTAATTTTTTATACAGGCCATAAAGACGTCATTGGCCATAATGCCAAGGGCCATAACCTAAATTGATTGATCAGCTTAAATGTCTAATAGCGTAATTAAAATTTAAAGTTTTATTTATGATAGTAGAAATAATTCACAATTCATTAATTTATTTTAATCTTATGGGGTTAACTTGCAGCCCTAGCGATCTTGGGAAAAGGTTATTAAGTTTTAGTAGTTTCTGTTTAAGCCAGATGGGTCACCTGCAAAAGTTAGCGGGTAATGATATTTTGAAAACAATGAGTGACTTGCGTGTTGGAGTTAAAAAAGAACAAGTACCAAGACGAAGTGTCTAGTAAAAACCATATTATAAGACGCCGGAACTATATAAGATGCCAGAACTACCTACACCTATCTACCTATTAAGGGAAGAAGTATATAAAAAACACACATCACACCTTAAAACCTGAAAGAGAAGGCAGGGAATAGACATAATGAAGTGTGGACCCTGGTGGAATCTAATCGGTCCCATCCCATGATATGTTAAGGGGCGAGCCTATCGCCATATTGGGTATGAAAAGTAAACATTAAGGAGCTAAGTACGAATATAATAAGTCCCCGAAAGAATAATATACATACGCCAGGAGTATAATATAAAATGCCGTAACTAAATGATAAATGATATTCGAAGAATACAATGAATAAATCCCAGTGAATATTTTTGTAAAAATTGTTAATGTTGGTACCTACAGATAAGGAAAGCCTACAATTTTTTTATATTTATAGTTTATTCCAACTTACTCTTCAGCGGGATAAAACGGACCGGCAGGAGCAATCTCTGTACGGAGTTGTCCGTTGCAGCGAACCTCCATGATTTTGTGGGACGCCTCCGCCGCTTGCCGCTGTTCCTCGTCGTGGTACAAAATCATCGACTGGTACTGGAAAACGATTGACGGTTTTTAATGATAATATACATCAATTAAGTCGTCAACAATGCCAGCTTATAGTGGCGATTTTAGAGAATGGCGAACAAAGCAACCACTCAGGGCCTCGCGCGTGCTAGAGGGAAGATACAATCATTACCCTCTAAACCCTTCCACAATTGGGTAAAAAGGCCTCGCAATGATTTGCCGCCAGACCATCACATTTAAAGCCGCTATTCTGCTGTCCGCACTAAATCGCCGTTTGTTATCTGCAATAACTAAATTTCAGGATACGAGCCAAAAACAGCGCTAAAAAAAAATAATGCTCCTTGTTTAGCGTTATTCTAAACTTTTATACATCGACAAAATAGGCCTAATATACACACAACATCACGCATTTTATCCCCGAAGGGGTATGCAGAGGCGCAACCATGGCACCCACTTTTCGCCAAGTGTGTTCCGTCCCATGATGTGATAGGGGGCGAGCCTATCGTCATATCGGGCACAAATTCCAGACTCCGGGCTGATACTGAGCAGAAAAACCCAAATATCACTTTGCCCGACCCGGGATTCGAACCCAGGACCTCAGAGCGCTGCCGTACCGCGCATGCAGTACAACTACGTCACCGAGGCAGTCTAATATTGCTGATAGTATTACATTTTTAACAAGAATCTGTTCGCCTTTATGGTGAACAGATGACCTAATAAAAGACGTAAGTCGCTGGATGCGGGCCGCCTCCGATAGGTGGAACTAGAAATCTTTTGGGGACGCCCATGTTCAGCAGTGGAGATCCTGTGACTAATGATGATGATGTTTATTTTAAGTTTTGACGCGGTTTTTCGCCTATATACTAAATTTGAGTTTTTGTAGACACCGGCATTTTAATTAGCGGGCGTCAGTATTACTACCTTGTATTACTAGAAGACTCCAGGACGCAGGCTGACCCCAGAGGGTCGACGGAACGAGTCACTATGAGTTACTGTTTACAAAATATTTATATCCGAATCTATTTGAGTAGGTATTATAAATCAGGCAATGTTGTTGTTTGTAAATATTTTTATTTTATTAATGTGTAGAAAAACAAACATAAACACATTAAAATAATAACGTGACAAAAACAAATAAATATTCACACAAAGAAAGTAACAGGTATAGCTCATAACAGAGATGACTTTCTGTGTTCGAACAATGTCAAAGTGTTGTTAACATCACTGCTAATAATGTAGGTAGTCGTAGGCACCTACTCACTCGTTGCCTTTGTTTATTCCATACTCATGGAGTATAAATAAAAAATGCCATTATCTTTGCCAAAGAAATATTCTATATTTGTTCTATTCGAGAAAGAAAGAATTTAAATATAGCTGTTACAAGTTACCTATAAAAAAACGATTTATGCAAAACCTGGGATAGTATAAAATTGATCAAACTAGTTTTCTAATTACGGCCAAATGTGGCCAAATAATATTTCTATTGCGAATTTATAAATACATTACTGGATAACAATAATGCATTAGGATATTAAAGGAGTGACTTATAGTACTAGTTCTTTTCTCTTAAAAACCTTAATATACCCATCTTTTTCGTAGGCCATATTTCTTATCAGTTAAAAAAAAATGTTTGTGTTCCATAATTTTCTGTTGACTATTAAATATTTATTTACCTGTCTCTTTAGTTTGGTAGTCAGTCCATATTCGTGATTAGCCCAAAACATGTCCAACAGATCTTCATAAGTCACCGACTTAGGATCGTAGTCAATCTCTATCACCTCCGTGTGGTCGCCACTGAAATTAACAATATTTTCATTGTTATTTTTAATACAGCAAGCTTTAAAATAGCACTATAGGTAAAGCGACAAAATAAATAACCATTTTATCATAATAAAAGTTAAATCTTTGACGGAGCTCTCTACTAAAATAGACATTTTGTAAAATATGCTATTTTGTACTGTAGTAGGGCTAGTATTTTTTTTGCCTACCTATTATTAATATTTCGTATCCCCTAATTTAAAAGGATCCCTAATGATCCCTTATTGTCAAAGCATTTTATTTATTCAATAACATTGATTTTTATGGAGAAAATAACAATACTTTCCAATGTGTTGACGCCAATTTCTTGCTGATTTAAAAATTTACATGAGTTGTTTATGATATCTGTGCACGTGATTCGATCAAAGTCATGCCTTTTACATATAATTAGAATTTGCTGAAACATCATGACTGAATGGAATGCATCATATTTTAAAATTACTCGGAATCAGTTATCTCTATTTTTTTTTCTAGTTTATATCTAAGTAATGGATAATGTGTGACATGTGCCTACGCGTACAAACACAAAATATGGTTACCTACATAAGTTTTCTTCTAATCATAGTCCTAGGATTTCTGCCAGATTCCCGGTAAACCGTCCCACTGACTAAAAGAGGATTTAGAAAAAAAAAGAGCGAGTAATGATGGGGATCATTAATCGCTCTTCATCGTAGGTCGAATTGTGAGACCCATGCGGGGCAAACAGCCAAAGTGTACTGCACTTCAATGTCAGCCCTCGGCGAATCAGGCACAGCAACTTCGCAAAACAATCGTGTCCCAACTCCCGAGACTGCCGTCCACTAAATCGAATATGCAAAAGCAAAATATGTATACGCCAAATAGGTTTATAATCGATGCACAAAATTAGCATGTTATAGACATCCTGACGCTCGCATTTCACCCTCAGGTTTTTAGAGCCTTTTAGCTGCTACATGTGTCCTTCTGTTTTGTGCGTCTCGGGACATTCAACCTAACCAAAATGTTAAGTACTTATACTAAATTGTTGCTGAATTCTTCGTCCGAAATCGGCCACAATTTCAAGTTTAAACAAATATGTCAAAGGTTGCGCAAATACAGTTTCGTTTTGTCAGCATACGTACTTATGTAGCGTACTTATCGAGAGAGCAATATGGTTACAATGAACAATGTCTAGCTCGTTTTTTTTTATGCATAATGATAGTAAATGGTACTCCCGGTTTACGATAACTACTTACACTTCCCTTTTTTGCATTTGTCATTATTCATCTCTCAATAAAATGCTAATTGTTAGCAATAATATCAACAATAATACGCCGTACCGGTGAAAACTTTCACTCTCCCGCGACATAGTGAATATAATATTGCCAAAATAATTTAATTAAAAATTTATTTCTTCCATTTGATTGTATATCTAAGGGAATTTTCAGTACAATAGATATAGTCGTTTTATAGATAACAGCCCACAAAACAAAGGCAAAAACATTACCTTTTTATAACAGTGTAGATAAACAGCAATTATTTACAAGAAAATCTAATTTAAATTGGTTTTATTATGTAAACACGACTCGTGGTTTAGAAACACGTGCAATGCGTACCTTGGCCTTGTGCGAGGCAGCGTGGGTCGGCTTTGGCATAGGTTAGTCTGCCACTACGTTAAAAATATTTAAAGATTGTCCTAAATTATATTTATGTGTATTTTTTATTGTCACGATTTCAGTAGACACATGATTCATTCGTAGTATTGTTTACAGACTAATAAGTATGTATACAATATGTATATTATTCCCAATTAAAGCAAAATGAAATTACTAGGTTTTAAAATAAATTGGTTGATTCAACGAATTGTATGAAGTCCCAACTACATTGGAATCTGAAGGTTGCATTTTATTATACATATATAATTATCATTATAGCTTTGAAGTGCAAAGAAAGCACGTCCCTGAACTAAATTAGAACTAGGTCAAATCGATCTAGACAGACCTTGTGGCGTCTGATTTCTAAACTACGAGAATACGCGTAGGAGAAACGACATTTAAAAGTTTTAAAAAGAATGTCTTTCATCCATGTCATCTCTCATCAGTAATTGAGGAAACAATGCAGAAATATTTATCAGAATTCATGTGAGGATAGTTAATAACTACAATAAACTGTAAAATCATTCATTGGAATTTACGTGAGCGAGAATTGTAAATAATTACAGTTATGAGAAATCTTAATTTACATTTTCCTGGTACGAATTTCTTATTTTATTTATGTAGTTTGCTCAGAAAAATATTGCGTCATAAATTATTAATATTACTTATGATGGGTTTGTAGTCTCGTGTTCGTATGAATTAAACTATACCTAGATAGGTAAGTGAGAAATAGCTAGTAAAAGACAAGTACAGACGTACCAGCTCTGAATGCGCGGTTTTTAAGAACGCGAGCTTACTCGGCTCAACATTGGCAACACAGGACAGACTCTCTCGTATTGTTTGGTCATATTATATTATGAGAAACTAAAAACAAAGAAGTAATCGGAGAAAAAATAGTTAACCAAAACAAAGAGTTTATCACATGATCTAACTTTAACTTATTTTATAAATGCGGTAGTTTGCGTACCAAATGATAAGCTTCAATGACGTCCAAACGTAGAACGATAATGTCTACCCCATGTCTACTAATCATACAATTCGATATATTCTTTAAATTATGTGATAATAAATATTATGTATTCATTTCAGAATTACGACATTACACAGATGTAACGCAAATTAACCGGATATGTCATAATTATTCATACAATTAACTCCTTGGCAAAATGTTATCATAGTCACTTATAATGTGACACTATCCACTTTCAAATGAAAGTGCTACGTCATTTTATTTGAATAAATATGAATTGCGCCATAATTTCCGAACCATAATATCAAAACGGGTACATAAATAAGCAAGTCATGATCGATAATCTCACTCGTGTAATTGTATATCTAGTTTAATTATTCATTTAAGTGTTTATCCCATAGTAAAACGGAGTTAACTATAATTATCATAACAATGCCGGTATAATTACTATGTAAGTCAATGCTGTGAATAAAGCATCTAATAAAGAGATTATTCACAGGGATTTAGAAAAGGTTAAATTCGCAATATCCATATCGTAAATCGACGCATGCGTCGATTATTACTACAATTTAAATGTAAATAATGAAGAGAATACCTACTATTTACGTACCTTTTACTAAAGCAATCACAATTGTGACTCAAGAGCCAAGATTTTACGAAAATTGGAGGAAAGTGTTTACATTTTTCCTTAACCTTACGAGCTGTATCTCTAAATATATAATCCATAGCATAGATGATACAAAATCGGCAACCAAATATAAAAAGTTTTTCTTGCGCCTTTATTTATATATTACATATTTTTTTCATTTTTATGTTAATACGATATCAAAGTTATAAAAGATGAGTATTGTCAGTGTGTCAAAATAAGTATGACAAAAACTATTGATATTAGCAAAAAAAAGTAAGATGATAATTATGATGTAGATTGGAATCTATTTTTTAGGCATACTTGGAATGTATGTATGTAATTATTTTTAAGTACTTGTTACATTCTATTTACCTACGACCGTTCCATTATCCACATTTTTTGTGATTCAGCAGTGAGATAAACGAAAATGAGTACTTAAACAATTCCAGACAATTTAAATAAACTCGTGTCTTTCTTGGTAAGCAGGTAGAAAAAAAAAATTATAAATGAGCACTCTAAATGATGGTAAGCAAAAACATAAAGAACTCACCAGAATAAAACTATTTTCGATACATCAAATAAATATTAAAGTGTGTATATTTTTAAATGCTTTTAAAAATATTGGAAAAACTCACATGCTTCTATAATGTGGGTTTTTGGTAGTGCCACCAGCGTAGCCGACGCGAGTTCGAATGACCCCAAGGGTCGCGCCGAACAGCGAGTCGTTCGACCAGAAACATCCCATGCCGAACGTTGCTTTTTTCGTAGGTATGTCCACATCGTGAAGAAGGGCCGCCGCCTGAAATATTATTGTTGAAAGTTTAGTTAAACCAGAGGAGTGATATCGAAATGTATGCTACTTAGACAATGTGTTGTATCCAATTAATTAAAATTGCGAAATAGTTGCAACTACACTTCAAAGAAAATAGACCAAAAATATATATTTAATTATGTTAACAAAATAAAATGAGCGCTATCCTATTATTATATATATTATTATAATCATCCTATTATTATACGTAGATATTATCATTTAAATAAATCGCGTCCCCGAATCTCTATTTTTATATTTTAATGATTCGTTAACAAGCTATATTTATTTAATATATATTTCAAGGGCAGTCGTTACTAAATTCTGATTCTTTGCTGGAGACTCATTTTGAAAAAGCGTCTCTGCTCTATCATGGGTTTACGTCTTACCATCTTAACCACGTAAAAATAACATAATGCTGTACCAACTGTTGAGATGATTTATATAGATGCCAACATGAGGCATGACCAATAAATAGTTCAATGATTTTGCAAAATTCAACCATTAAAATAATAACAGTTCAACGCATGGTTTACCTGCAAGACAGGTTATCCTTATAAAAATACCTAAGTACTTATGAAGTTATTTATAATACACATAAAACAGGGGATATTAATTAAAACAAACTTGATAAATAAAGATGAATAAGATGAACAAGACAAAGAACAAACAGATACGAAGTACAGACTAATTCCTTGTGTTATCATAGTCCAAAAGGTCACACCACACAATGATGATCCTTCAAAAATGGAAGATTAACTGCGCCATAGCTGATATCAGACCTCTAGGTTAAGATGCATTTACTGCGAAATTATTTAAAATTTTATTGTTAAGTACTTTTAGTTTTAAGGTATATGGTGCTCTAAAGGATTCTAGGGCCCTATGTTCTAGGCCCCTAAAACTTAAATTCTATATTACTATTTTTTATAATATACAATAATTATTAAAAAATATTTCGTATAAAGTATAAATAATAATTTAAGTCTTTCCTTCTTTGTATTGTCGATGGCAGTTTTATTTATCGCAATTTGTTTTATAATTATTAGTTTATATATTTTTTTTATGTCTTGTTATACATACTATAGGTAATATTTACTCTGAGCCGGTAAATGGAACTTTTATATTTACTTTGACAAGCAAATACTTATTCAATATTCTTTGCAAATGGGAAATCCACTTCAAATTAAATATAAAATTGTGGTAAACGTGATTTTTCCAATTTCATAATGATAACAACCTATTATAAGTGCATGTTGACTAAATGGAAACAACAAAAATAATCAAAATGTTTGTCTTTTTATTTATATCTCTATAAAGATTTTAGAACTTCACGTGCAAAATTAAAAGAAACCTTTAAAAAGTATAAGTCTGGTAAACAAACTAATAAGTCACCTAAAGCTGAATGATCACCAACGACATAAACATCCAAACCAAAAGTGCTGTGCGTGTCCATTATCGACCTTACAATCTTAGACTACCTGACTTTGATGTATGTTCTAGTGGCCTATTAGTATTCCCAACGCATTCACAATAGAGGCTGTACCAATGACTTCGGGCACAGTTCTATTTCAGGCATACGAAATCGCTGACATCCCTATTAAAGACGTCCATTAGAACACGTGATTTCAAAGTCACAGATTCAATGAGACCGATGAAATAAATTTTTCGCCAATTACCAATTTTAGGTTGTTGACATGGTTACCTTGTTGGTTCAAGAGTTCGTGCATGAATAGTAATTGCACCAAAAAGGATAGCATTTTATTTAGGTACTAGATCATTTTCTTAGAACTTATCTATAGTTTCGATAAGTGACGAAATTAAAGTCAACAATGAACAGAAGAGATATCCAAATCTGCAACTGAGACTCAAAACACTGTTGTGAACAGAGAATGATTATAATAATCGAAATATTATACTCATATAGTAGGAACCTAAGTATTTATATTTTTATCAATATTGCTAAAATGATACCGTAAAATTAGTTTCCGCAATACCTAATTAGTTTTTACTATGTAAACGTTTTCTTGCGGTTTAGTAAATCATTATGTATGTAATAATTAAGCAATCAAAATAAAGACCTTGTCGTGCTATGACGTATTGTGCGTTGAAGAACATTCCTTGCGTATTTTACTTGTTATAATAGTAAATATAATATAATAATAAGGTAGTTAAAGTAGCAAACTATTAAATAATACTAAAAAAACATTAACGACTAGTTCCGATCGTATTCTCTATGTAATTACTTATAGTTATGTCTTAAACAGTTTTTATTGTGATGAATAATGAGTTAATGACGACCGCAAAGTATCGATCGATATACCGTTAACCCCACGATCAGGCGATGGCGGCAAAAAGGAACCAGTTTTTTCATAATAATAACGAGGGAGTAAAAGTTCATTGTTCCTTTTCTGCCACAAACCAAATTAAGTCACAACAATTACTTTAATGCAGATATAATTAAAATATAAACAAAACTGCGCGATAAATCATAATAATAGATATATAATCAATGGTTTAATATTATAGCGAATTTATTATAATTTGTAAATAAAAGTTATATTTAGTGGTACCCACTAAAAATAAATGCAATTATATTATCATGACCTTGGCCCGGTTACCGTGGATGCCAAAATAGATTAGATACAGCAGGTGCATGGATCCCACGTGGTTAATAAATAAAATATATTCTTATTTCTTGTAGTAGTATTCTTGTATTAGCTTAACTTGAACAATTATACAACCGTCTAAAGGTATTATTTGTCATGTACGACCCAAAAATACATACAAACAAATATTTATATCGGTAAATATAAATAAAATACTGGGTCTAAACGAAATAATAATTCCACTTTTGTAAAGTTTTAAAAAGTAAGTATTTAAAGTTAACACAAATATTCACACGTAGACTGAGATTGCGTCAGATAAAATTCACATCACTAATATTATTTAATTTAAATAATTATTGAAATATTATTGATGATGATGTGATTTTACACTTTGACATTTCAGTATTCAAATAAGAAAAAAAAACTTACGTTCACTGGTGGTTTCATTGTACAAAATTGTCTAATTAATCTCAGCATGCACAAGACTGAAGCGGTTACAGGTTGTTTGATTTCGACAATTTATTTGAGGTCTTTCAAGGAATGTTAAACGATTTTAAAAAATGTCCAATATGATTACGCGTGATATAGATCGCTGGCGTGTGTCGAGTGAAGCCGCAACGCGTCGACGTATCGTGGCCGTCCGGCGAACACTGCCGCAGTAGAAGTTGGCAGACAACACCGCGCTACGATGTGCCACACACTGTTTTCCAACAATATACAGTGTCATATATCGTAAAATAAATAAAAAAATAAAATTAAATAAAAAGTTTACTATTCTTAATCTCCTTCATAAACTCTCCTTTAGCCGAGTAAAAAAAAGTGTAAAATACATTACCTGCCATTCTAAGTCTGATTACATATCCTTGTGTGAACATTATTCGCGACACACAGCGCGATGAAGTCGTGACGTAACCTTGCCCGCGACGGGGGCCGCGCGCCGTCTCAAGCGTCGTTCACGGCTTGCCCGAGGCATGACAAATCGATAAGATAATAAATAATTCTAACAAAAGTTCCGAATTAACAGTGTTATCGTTATCGGATAATTTTTTCAATGGCATAACTTAAATCTACGGCTTTTTTGGTTATAGAGGCTCGAAGGACCAAATGTTTTACACCACGGTATACAAGTTTGTAAAAATAAGTATATATTTCACGACAAATTAGCTATCAATTGTATAAAGAAAAAATGTATTTAATACCCTGCAAGTCTACGACCACTAAGGTAACTTATTAAATTTGCCGGTTGAAAACAAAATGTTCCTTAATTCTTTTAGAGTCTAAGTTTTGTTAAAGTACGTAGACGGTAATAGCTTCATATTTTAATACAAACGTTTCTACAATTAGGTAATCCAAAATATGATGGCCTGCATAACGCAATGACCAACCAGCTGGCTGCAAAACGATAGGCCGCAAGTTCAGTCCCCGTGCTGACAAAAAGTTTGTTACCTTGAAAATATATTTTTATGAGAGAAAGTCCCGAGTCTTTTGTCAGAAAACATACCGTGGATTCCTTTCTAGAAATATTATAAGGCCATGAAATTATTACTTACTACTCTCCCTCCATGTATTATGGTATTGTGTATGACAGAGATGTGAAAAATAGTTTTAAGTAAAACTATTTAAATACTAAATGCAAAATACGTAATTTGGAAATAGGTATTTTGCATTTTGTATTTGTATTTAAAATACATACACTACTTTAAATAATTCACATCTCTGGATACACCAGAACTATTTTTTCTACCGCAAGCCCCTATCCTACTCAAATGTGAGATCTTTTCAACACACTTTTGATGTAGAGGTGTTTAAACTTTTTACCTTCGAATGCTGTTTGATCTCAATCACTTTCGAAGGATCCATATCCTAGGAAGATATGCTAAAAAAGCATTCAAATTGTAAACTACGGAGTGTTATGCAGACCTTGTAATGGTTAGGATGATATAACACAAAGAAATAAAACCCAACAATGATTTAAACAAACGGTTTATTTATATTTTTACACTTTATGTAAAATAGATTTTGGACTACCATTCAAAATTGTAGACATTAAAACGAAAATCTATCCACATATATACTATACAAACAACAGAATATACAACCTGGAAAAGCTTGCATTGAAATTAACGCGATATAATTTAAAATAAGTTAATAATAACTATTGTCGACATTTGAACAGTGGCATCGAATAAGTACTCGGTCATCGACATATACACGTATAGTAACATAAGTAACGGACAACTTAATAAATGGTCTAACACAGCAGTACATTGGCCTTCGATGCTAAGACGAAATGTCTTGTAAATTATCCAAATCTCACGGTTACCTAGGTCGATGGCCTTTATTTTGACTTCGTATTTGTTTCAGAGTAATTTTATAAAGGCACAGAAAATTACATCAGAAACGTGTCTACTCGTGCAAACTACGCAAGTCTTGTGACGACTAGGTTGAGGGACACTTATTGCTCGATACTAGGTCGCCACGACGCGCATTGCTTCTAATCTCGTTAAGGCGGCCGTAATCACACCTTTATATTTATGTGGTATATATATAATAATAATAATATCAGCCCTGTATTATATACTTGCCCACTGCTGAGCACGGGCCTCCTCTACTACTGAGAGGGATTAGGCCTTAGTCCACCACGCTGGCCTAGTGCGGATTCGTAGACTTCACACACCTTCGAAATTCCTATAGAGAACTTCTCGGATGTCCAGGTTTCCTCACGATGTTTTCCTTCACCGTTAAAGCGAACGATAAATTCACAAAGAATACACACATGATTTTTTAGAAAAGTCAGAGGTGTGTTGCCCTTGGGATTTGAACCTGCGGACATTCGTCTTGGCAGACCGTTCCACATCCAACTAGGCTATCGCTGCTTTGTGGTATATATAACTATTATATTTTGTTATAGTACATATATCGATTTTATTCATCAAATTGATTCATCATTATATACTATGTAAATTGGAACTGTACAATAAATACATCAGTAGTTTAAGGATTAGGTTTTTCAATTTGCAAAAAAGGTAAAAAATATTTTTTTCGTCGACTGAGTTTTCAGTGTAATGTACTTATAAGGAACTTAGAATTTTCTTTGTCATCTAGCTAAGTATGTTTTTATTACTCTGTTTTGAGGTATTGCGCTGTAAATCTGGTACCAGGTGATAAATATTCATCAATTATTGTAACATCCGCAGACAGAAATATCACTTCTATCTGTGTTATAGTTTAATTTTGTTAGATAAGTTAAATTTCAACATCCACAAAAGTATATGTTGTAATCACAGACAATACGATGATAGAAATATTACAGAAAACTTCGTGCTATATCATTGCTTGTATCTAGACAACGAAAGTTACTTTAAAAGTTAACAAACTCATTTCGTATTACTATTTTTTTTTAAATTACCCTACATTTGTTACCTGGCAAGGGCCGGCTTACACAAAAAAACCGTACTTTTGGTTGAGCGCTTAAGGCGATCGCAACCTTTAATATTAAAATTGTATTATCTTCACACGAAGGAAAATTTTTGCATTAATTGCTATCCATAAAATTTTGCTGTTTTTCATTTTTTTCAAACCGCGGTTGAACAGCATGTAGTTTATAAAAACACCTTTTTTTCATCTTTACGCTACAATGTACTGCTGTATCGAGAAACCATTATTTATAAAATCAACGGTTTATACACTATTTATAACAGCGTATTTGTTTTAAATTATCATTTAATCTGCTGCAATGGTATTAATATAGCTGCATTAATAATAGACATTCGCTAATTAACACAGTAATGTTAACCTTAAGAACAACAAAACATCAAGATACAATATATATTATTAGGTATATGTTTTACTAAGTCTCATGCGATTAAGGCAATAAATGGAAACATTAAACGACTCTGTTACGTATTGAGGGGACCTTATTTAGTTCACTTAGGCACATTCTATTTTGGCGGGCCAACCAAGCTGGTCCTCATATAAATCGTGTCTATAAGTTATACAGGCTCTTACAAATCGCGTCTTAAAGTTATACCCTTACCATGTTATGCGACAATGAACATCAAAGAAAGTAATTCAAAATATTGCATAACTGACAGATTCTTATTAGTTCAACGTCCTTCCAAACTTTGTATTGCATTAAGTTTATCTTTAATCAAATTCAAAATCGTTACCGGTTAGAAATTCCGACTTGAACTGGCTTACCACATTATGGCTCAGCCTCTAGTTACTCCGGTAAGACGGATCTTCTAGCGAAAAAAAGGTTGACCCAAAATACCGCGGCGTGACATTCGCCATTATAGGGCAAGACGAAAAATGGCAAGTACTCATACACTATATTTCTTTATTAAATTAACTCTTCTACAGAGTTGTACAAATTTCAAAAATATTTAAATTCTACTTCAAAACATTTTACAATATGCACGACATATATATTTTGTAAATTATTTACAAACATGCGAAGGTGACGTCGAATCTACGCAATGAATGTAATAAATACTTATTGTGACGTAACTCTTTTATTTCTTTATCGTAACGATCGACGTAACCGTGCGTACGGATATTAGTGATGTAGCGAATCCGATTCTCCGAATGTTAGCCACGGAGTTCGATGAAAAATATGAGACTGAAAACTATTATACACAGGCAATGTTGAAAATACTTCAGTTGGTATCTAAAAAAAAGATATAATACCAGACTTAAAAAACACGTAGATAAAACAAATAGTATTTTAGTCGATTGATGGAATAATAAAATCTAGATTATAACGAACAAAACTACGGGGCCGACGTGTACTACTACAAGTGCAAACACACAACTTTACAGGAGAGCGATTTAAACATTCTAATCTTTGTAAATTAAAAATTTATCATAGTTCAACAGAAATCTTAAAAATTTTGAAATACTGTAACATTTCGAATATCGTCGTCGTAACAACTACGTATACTAGTACAATTGCAAACACACAACTTTACAGGAGAGAGTTTACACATTCCAATCTTTGTAAATTTGTCATAGTTAAACAGATATCTTTAAAATTTTGGAATGTTACAGTATTTCAAAATTTCAAATATTTCTGTTGAATTATGACAAATTTATAAAGTTTCGAATGTTTAAATCGTTCTCCTGTAAAGTTGTGTTTTTGCACTTATACTAGTGTACGTAGGACCCGTCGAAAAGTTCCTACATCACTTTCGTATCTAAGCTGCCACAATACAACCTTAACCTTTCACTATATCAAACAATACGTATATAGAATCCAACATTTATTATGTACAAGATAACCACTTCCAAGATATAACAATGTTCACAGATATTCACTCTTTACTAAGGCAAGACTGACAATAGGCACAATTCAATATCTACATAGATGTACATTATATCAACAGTTTCACTTGAATGTTGCGATAACCAAATCAATCGTTCATTATTTATTTTAAAATTTATTATTTTTACATTTTTCCTAACTCGAATTTGCTAAGGACTTGGGCAAAAGTAAATGAAGATTACATTTTGATAATGAATACTTTTAACTTGTATGGATTCGTCACGATCGCTTTCATTATATTTGTTTGAGGAAGCCTTAGTGTTGTGACGAGACTAATTGGAAGAAATGAATTTGGCTTTTCAACAACGCTCAAACAGCAATACGTTTGATAAAAATCAACTTGATTACCGCAACATTAATATACAATAAAAATAAAAACATTAAACGGATCAGCGCACATCAAACATATTGCAAAGAAAATAATTATGCAGACGATAAACGACAACTGACGCCGCTTTTTAATATGCCATTTTGTACTTTTATACAACTTTAGGTTATTAGTTAGGCTCGGTGTTCACTGACGGGACGGCGACGAATAACCATCCTTACATGTAAGGTACATTGAGGGAATCACTGAAGTTTCAGCTATAATTTCATTACATTAGAGTATATTACAATTAGTTACCTATTAGCTAAAAATCCCTTTGCTGAACCATTCCGCTAGTGGACGCCGGCCCTTAGGCGTCATTTAAATATCTTCTTTGCAATGAAAATGCGCTGAACCTACAGATTGTATGAACATACTTTACAAATCACAAATACTTTGCACTGGTAATTTATAATAGATACAATAGTACCAAAAAATGCTTTCAAAATGCTTTTCAAAAAAATAATACTGTACCAAAAAAAAAACAATATCTTTACGCTGTGCTTAACTCTTTATAAGGCCATTCAAATATTGCTTTATATGTTTCTTTAAATGTATTAATATATGTATTCTATATGTATTAGTTCCCGCGTGTTACAATAATGTACGAAGATTAAGTACTTTTTAAGTACAGAAGAATAAATCAATCTAATATAATGTAGTTACTCTAATGACTAAGATATGGACGAATGAATTGCTACTGGATAGTCATAATGGCGTCTACATGATAAATATATATCCAAAAGCTTACAATTACTATGTATAAATATAAAAATGTAACAAAGTGATAACGAACGGAATGTCTGCCACCGTATCTACAATACCACAGATATTAACACTACACAATATTCATCTACTAAAACAAAGTATATATTAAAAGTGACCTCTAAAAATTTTATAATGCAAATGTTTTAAAAACTGTTAACACTACACAGCGATTGGTACACTAAACGTTCACTAAAGGGGGGTTACCACTTTACAAAAATAATTTAGGATCTATACAGCATTTACGGTGTTATAGCGCGTAGTTTTTACCAATTGAATATATGAAAAGTATTGAATGAGATAATTTTAAAAGAGCAATCACAATTTGTGTAAAAAAATTATGAGTACTACCGCTATAACACCACTCGTGGCAAAAATAAAATGTGCTCGCTTTTCAAGATATTAAAAATTGGCACAAATTGAGTATTTAGCTACAACAAACAAAACAAAGGCACTCGACTAAATTATCCGTGCATTGTCTACAATACTGAAAATTCCATTTTTATCACTAAAACTACTCAACATTTTGTGACATAAAATAAGTAAATGTCGTATTTTAATAAGATGAACTGTAAAAGACTAGTTATTAAATGTATAAAGTAAGGTCTGCAGACGTCTTACGGTCGGCAAAAAATTCAGTATATAAAATATAGTCGAATGCACGGACACTAAAATGATCTAACAGCACGAATGCCGTGGCCCCCTCTCTCTGTCAACAATCAGCTGTATTTAGAAATTTAAATCTCAATAGCGACGTGTGGGTTGCCAACAATGTATTATAAGACAAGATTAAAAACTAATAAAATGTGTGGCTATAAACACAAGTAGTTCTATATGTAGGTACAGTTTATGGATTAACAAAGACAAATAGTTCAAGGCAAAGTTTACTTTTTCAAAAAATAGAACACTCCATAAAATTCATCACATTATTGTAAACTAATTTTAATAAGCTGTAAATAATAGCACTATAAAAGAACTATTTCCCTATTCATATTGGTTACCCACACACGCAGCCCTTCTTATTATAACAACTAAGTAAAATCCAGTCTTAAGTCATTGTTGAAATCAAAAGACAAATTTTAAATTTTCGTACATAATTTTCTACATTTCGAATAAGAATAAAAAGTACAATTTCAATAGAATAAATACTTACATACAGACTTCTCTACAAGGAACACTTTCATTTATACAAAACACGCGCCTCCTTTACAGTCGTATATATTTGTGCAAAATATATTGAATGCATATTAGTAACGAGTAATGTTTAAAGTCAGTATTGTTTCTCGATTAGAAGAAAAATAGGACAATTTAAACATTAATATTAAGTATAGAATTAATTAGCTCCTCCCCGACCAGAGTTAGGTTAGGATGGGTTAGGTTATAATACGCATTTGGTAAGCTACGCTCTGAGTTACTTAGGCAGGACTGAACACAACTACATGAAACTTATTGGAAGTCACGAAATAATTCTTCATTAGAGTATGTATCTAAGTTTATCGTTATTATTATATATTACTGAAATCGCGATCAAGAAAAAGCCGTGTATAGCGAAGTCGCGTATAATTCTGTCATTAGTAGGGATTACCGCGTATTTCTGATATTATTTTTCAGAAGTATCTACATCTAGTGATATTATTGTTAGGGTGTGGCTAAAAGGAAACAATAATCGAGGCAGTCATCGTAGCGGATATCACCGATTTATGTACATTCATTTGTTCTCATTAAATAATAAATCTAATTTCTTTCGTAAATATTTATAAGGATAGATGAATTTACTTAAATATATTTTTAAATAATTTGTTTCATAAATAAAAATTATTTAATTACTCTATGTTTCACATAGTCAAGTGCTACAGATCAATATACGAGGCACTTTCAATCATCTAGAATTTTAATTATTGCATGTTTAATTCAGGAATGTTTTATGTACTGTGTTTTATGTATTATGCAATCTATGTACAGACAATAAAATGAATTCCTAATTATATCGACAATGAAGAGAATACTGTACCATTTTACAATCACAATCACATCATGTTGTAAAGAATAGTTTTTAAAATAATGGAATGTAGATTAATAAAAATACGGCATAAACTACAATATAATACTTATACATACAATAACTCTGCAATATAGGATTCACATGTAACACTAAGTAAAGTATTAGCAACCATATATTTTCCTTAAATCTAAAAATATGATAACCATTGAGCTCTTAAAACACTATCACACTGTTTACCAGCCATTGGCAAGCCCTCGCTTGGTGAGCAAAAATGGCAATACTCTATCGGCATTCGGCATATGGTCAATTACACAATGATCTCCGAACAGAGCCTCGTTACGTCAACGTTTTTAATCTGTGCTACCTTCCAAGTTGCCAGTTAATTTAAATACATAGACAATAGATATATAAAAATTGGAAGCGACACGTGAAGATTAAAAAGTCAAAGCCCCAGCGCCATTTAAGGAATGATAATCAGACTTGTACGCTTTCCATGATCACATTAGTCGTAGACATAAGGGTGCGTGTACACTACATGATGATACAGCACCTGTGCGAGCGGGTGTCGCCGACGACGTCGCTGGTGTGTCCGGAGAAGCGCGGCACGGCGGCGGCGGCGGCGGGCGCCAGGCTCGTCGCGCTGAGCTGCGCCGGCGCCTCCTTGCTCTGCTCCGGCAGCGAGCTCAGGCTGTGGTTGGTGGACGTCAGGCTGCTCTCCACAGGGCTGCCGTTCGTCCGTATTTGCGAACGCTGCTTTTTGAGATCGGCTAGGGTGCCTGAAATATTGTTTTTTTACTATATTATTGTAGATTTTGATCGATTTTAATATGGACAAATTACGGTGTGGTGCAATTTACACTTTTTTTTTGTGCTTTAACAGCAAACAGCAAACTGTGACTGCAAACTATATTATGTAGCAATTAAATTAAATAATCAAATGACTAAGTCAGAAGCTTACACTAATTAAAAAAAATGAGTTAGTATTGAAACGAAATTGTGTGTAGTTCAAAGATTAAATTCCTTACAAATAAACATTTCTAATCAGTGATTAACCGAAACATTGCTTCGTGTTCGACTCTCACGCACCTCATACGACCGTAAGTCGAGAACTAAACATTGTTTAGTTAACACATTGATTATTGAATCATTATAAATAGTGTAAAGATACAGGTGACAGTTTAGAGAAACCTTCATGCATTCCGACACAAACACTACACCAAACTAAATCTATACAAACACAAATAACACAAGGGTAGGAACGGTTCGACACGTGACACGCATCACACTAACATCGCATGCAACTACGACCAGAGACTGCTTGCCTCGATATGCATCCTCGAGAGTGATTCAATTCAGGAAACCGGCGCACAGTCCCCTTCCAAACTTCAATTTATATTTATAAAACCATCACTGTGCAAAACTGTTAGATTAAATCGTATCTATAATTTTAGTTTATAAATTGTGCTAATATGTATATTATGTGCTTTGTTACGTTCAATTTGATTTCGTAAGGATGCATATAATTACCTGCGTTAATCATGACGGTGACATGAACATTGATTTTACCATTATTGTCTGTGGTGTAGGTCGCGGTGCCGCCCTCACTGATCGCGATCTGGTTTGGGTTCACGACCAACTCTTTCCTACCGTCTATCGCGTCCTCTGTTTTGTACGCGTCATTGTCCTGTCCCTCGGGCGCTTTCCTGACACCGTTCGGTAGGTTTTGTCTGTCGTATAGTTTCGTGTCGTTAACTGCTTCATGTTGTGCGGTTGGTACCGTTCCGGGCGCGTAGTGTAAGGCCGCGTTCACCCCGAACAACGGGTTTGTTATCTTTGGTTGATGGTAGGGTATGTTATCGGAGGTATCGCTGACGTCGCTCGCCCTGTGCGTGGCTCGCTGGTTGTACGAGTGCTTCGGCACCGCATAGTCGACGTTTGAGTCGTAACTCTGGCCGGATGTTGTTGAACTCGTCGATAACCTTTTGTGGGTTAGGTCCGGTGTTTGTAAGTTTGCGGTATTCTGGTCGTTCTCCACGCCGTTTGCTAGACCCTGAAACGGAACAAAACGATTTCTTTAATCTACGGTTCGTCGATCTCGATTTATTATTTAAAACATTAGACCCTGAAATATAATACGACTGTTGAAAAGCATCGGAACGCTTGATCGATCACTGTCGCCAAATTAAAACGTTTACTCGCTAATATATTTACGTTCGCACATCTATTAGAAACTAAACGTACATCTTGAAGTTGCGTGTCTAATTAAATCATTAGTCGAACGCAATATTTTTTTTTATTTTTAATTATCAAGTCCGTCTTGAGACTTATGATTAAATTTTATACTTTTTACCCTTGACTTTTTATAATGCTAGAAAGTGACATGATTTGTCTAAATACCGTTGTTCTCTTACATTACAGATGTTTTATGTAAGTTGCCTTTAATTTCCTATTTTAATTATATTAATTATGATTTGCTGTTATTACTACATTTAAGACTGTAATATATTTTGAGACGTTAAAATCTTTTTTCAATACGAAACATATGGAATAATTCTGCCATAAATATTGAACTTAAAAAAATATTAAAACTTCCTAGAAAATACTTTTATCGTAGAGTTGTTTTAATTATTATATATTTTATTATTTTTTAAGATTTAAAAAACCAATTACAAACCAACGTACCCTATATCGGAGGCCTAACACCTGCGGCTCCCTGCGCATGCGCCGCAGATTGTCGTGAGTCAAAAACATAATATCCAACGACATGGTCATCTGCTATACACATCACACAACACACGATAAAATCCTCTAGCGAACAAATCACTTTATGTGAACACCATAAAGGAAGAGTTTTGACTTGGAGCGATGCTTCCGAATGTCGAAGTGCATTATAGAAGTAAAAACAAAATAAAAATAATAATAATACGCGGTTGTGTGTGTATTGGCGCGCTGACCACACAGACTGGCGGTGTAGACTGCGCGTGCGCCGGGTGCCGCGCGAGGGAAATCGCAGGAAAACTTAGTGAATCGCAATGTCGTCAATCAATCCACACACCGGAACGGGATGCCACTCACTCAACTATTAATGAGGACCACGTGAGTGCAACATGCGATCATTTATCACTGTTGTATTTAATGTCCTTCGAATTTCAGTTAAAATATTGTACACACCGCTCGCTCGTATTCGTCTTTCTTTCTTTCACTTCAAATTTACTGTGTGGGTATGTTATGTATTCTTTACGGTTGCGTTCAATCTTCACTATTCGAGTTCATTGTAATGTTACATAAAATAGTTTAATTAGCATAACATTATATTATTAGACGTATTTTAAAGACGGTAATATAACGATTATTATACATTCATACACAATCTGATTGTTTTATCTCTAAATAAGTAAGTCAATGCAAATAATGACCTGCGATTCTCGCAATATATAATTTCCGTCGTATATTGATGATGCAAGCCTGACCCTATAACTCTTATCCTAGAAATACCACGTGTATTTTCCGCAAAGTACACTTCACTAAGAATTTAATTGGCTGGGCCAGGACGAACCAAGTTCCTCCCAGTTTTAATACGCTCTCACTGAATCAATGTAATAGTTCCAAATACAATCATATCATATTTGTTGGAGATTGTAACCTTCGTCGTGACTTTATTATTTTTTATATGTTCTATTTTTAGAACTAATTGTATTTTGTTTGCCATAGTTACTTCTCTTTAGTCCGAAATAAACACTCATGTCAATAACATCTTTTTACTAACTTTATTTAATTACTAAGAACATATACCATATTTACAACACGTTATCAGCACGAACGCTTAGTTCTTAGATTTTTTCACGTTTTTTAGTAAAATAAAGTTGTATATATTTTTTGTGTGACTAGGAAATAGTAATAGTCTGAAAATGTCACATGAATCTGGAGATGTTTCGAGTGTGAAAAATTCCCCTGCGTCGATCACATCTTTTCCATTTCCTTGTTTGAGGATAAAAGATGGATATCCGACTTGGAAGTTCAAGATGCGAAATTACCTTATCCATGAGGATTTATGGGAAACAATTAGTGGATACCGAGATGGAGACACAACCCCTGCCTCTACAAAGGTACGCAAAGACGCAAAGGCATTAGCAAAGATATGCTTATCAGTAGAAGGTGCAGCGATAACCCATATAAGATGTGCGAAAACTGCATCTGAGGCATGGACTTGTTTGCAAAAAGCCTTTGAAGATAAGGGAATAGGACGAAGATTATTTTTGGAGCGTAGACTGTACAGGTTGAGTCTATCAGAGTTCAAAAATATTGAACTATATATTAACGCAGTTATGTCAACCGCACAGGATCTTGCGGATATTGATGTAGTCATAGAGGACAAGTCTATTGCTGCAATACTTTTGGGAGGTCTAACTCCAAGGTATGAACCTCTCATTATGGCTTTAGAAAATTGCAATGTAGACGTGACTACAGAGTTGGTGAAAACAAAACTGCTTAATGAAATGTCCAAAGATGTGGCTACGTCATTAGACTCTGTTTTTCATGCGAAGAAGAAGCCTAAGTCAATGAAGAAGAATATAGTTTGTTATGAGTGCAAGATACCTGGACATAAGAGACCAGACTGTCCACAGAGAAACAAGAAGGAGAAAGGCAATGCGGTAAATACCAATGATACGATATTTACAAGTCTTAATACTTCTGGAAACCCAAGAAAGGACATAATTTATGTAGATTCAGGTTGTACTAGACACATGACTTCTAGACGGGACTGGTTTCAGAATATCTCGATACAGAATCAAGGTACTGTTACTGTCGCAAATGGAGAACAGATTAAGTGCTGCGGAATTGGAAATATTTCAATAAACACGCCCGAGAACGTAGTCAACAATATTAGTGATGTTGCTTATATACCAGATTTGAAAGCTAGTTTGTTATCTGTATATAAAACTGTTGAAAAGGGTTTTATTTGTGTTTTTGATAAAAATGGATGTAACTTTTATAAATCTGATACTTTTAATTTTACAGGTGAATCTGTTGCTCATGCCTCGCCCTGTGGTGGACTGTACGTTTTAGATAGTACTGTAAATGTTTCCGAGAATGTGGCGGATAATTTTTTGACACAAGATGTGCACTCTGGTTGTCAGGATAGTTATCAAATATGGCATAAGAGGTTAGGACATTTGTGTCGTATAGGCATGAACCAACTGAAAAATCACAAGGTAGGTATAAAGTATACAGGAGTAGATAAAACTAGTTGTATCGCTTGCGTGGAAGGTAAACAAGCAAGAAAAATCTTTCAAAAGGTTAGCGTTTAATAGGGCTACTTCCCCTTTGGAACTGATCCATATGGATTTGATGGGACCGGTGTCTACAACTTCTTTTCAAGGAAATAGATATATGTTGACAATAGTAGACGATTATACGCGAAAAGTGTTTGCTTATTTTATTTCTTCTAAAACAGAAGTCAAAGATATATTTTGTGTGTTTCAATGTTTTGTTGAAAATCAGTTAGATAAAACAATTAAAGCAATTAGGACTGATGGAGGTAAGGAGTTCGTGAATAAAGAGTTTGTTGATTATCTTGCTTCAAAAGGTATTGAACATCAAACAACGATGCCTTATAGTCCTCAGCAAGTTGGAGTAGCGGAACGCACCCATCGTTCGGTTACAGAAAAGGCAAGAACGTTGCTAGCTGAAAGTTCACTACCGAAAGCATTCTGGGAAGATGCATTCCAAGTTGCCATTTACCTTAAGAATAGGTCTCCTCATCGAGCCTTAGGTGGACAAATTCCTTATGACAAATGGTATGGACGAAAAGGTGATCTTAGCCATCTAAAAGTATTTGGTTGTAGAGCTCTAGTCCATATACCTTCGTGTCACAGGAAGAAATTAGATGTCAAGGCACAGGAAGCAATTTTCGTCGGTTATTCTGAAAATCCAGGCACTTATATTTTTAGGGATCCTGCTAACCCACGAAAAGTTATTATATCCAGAGATGCAACCTTTTTGAAAATTGCTTTACAGCGCTAAAGCAGAAGCAATCTGAGTCTGTCGCACAGTCAGAATCTATATTGTTATTTGATGAGCAAAAAGAGATTGAGTCTGAGTTTGATCATGACTGTCAATTCTATGACTGTGATGAGAATATCAGCCCGGCGGCTGAAGCAACTTTACCAGTAAATCTAGAAAGTGCAAAAGAGTCAGTGACTCTGGAAGAGCGAGAGTCTCTCAGTGACTTAAGGCTGCCTAGTGTGGAAGAAGTGACAGCGAATTTGGAACAGGAATCGCACCCTGAGCGCAGATACCCTTCCAGAGACAGAAAACCAACAAATTTTTATAAAGCTTACAATACGTCAATGGTAGATTCTAATGAACCTACGACATATTACGAAACTACTCATGCCGATGATGCTGATAAGTGGCACCATAATATGGCTGGTGAGTATAGTTCTTTAATGAAACTCCATGCATGGAATTTAGTAGATCAGCCTAAAAAAAGGGTTATGCCATGTAAATGGATTTACAAAATTAAACTACCAAACTCTATGGTAAAGAACTTATGATATTGGGAATTTTGTTGATGACATAATAGTCTTCTTTAAATCGAATTTGACATTTGACACTGTCAAGAATTTGAATTTTTGAGAAGATTTGTCGAGATATTTTTCATTAAAAGATCTCTGAATTATATTCTTTCTATATTAGAAAAGTTTAATATGAAGGAGTGTAAGACCGTGGATACTCCATTAGTTTAAAATAATATGGTAAGAAGAACGGATGGTCAAGTCATAAGAATGAAGAACCATTTAAAGTTTTTTTTTTGTGACGCAGACTGGGCAAACTGTCCAATCGACAGAAGGTCATACACCGGTTATGTTTACAAGTTAAGTGGAGGTCCAGTATCATGGGAATCCAAGAAGCAACCTACTATTGCGTTAAGTTCGGCCGAGTCAGAATATATGGCATTAGCGTCTGCCACGAAGGAAGCGTGTTACTTACGTCGGTTTATATACGAGATAACAGGTATACTTTGTTCAGTTAACTTAGCTTCTGACAGCCAAAGTGCCATTAATCTTGTTCGAAATCCTGTACACCACAGCAGGACGAAGCATATAGATACTAGGTTTCACTTTATTAGGGAAAAGGTATCTAATAATATTGTTAAGTTAGAATATATAAAAAGTAACGATATGCCTGCTGATGTACTAACGAAGGCCCTCGGACCTCTAGCACACAAACGATGTGTAGTTAACTTAGGTTTAGAAACTTAATTATTTTATTTGTTTTGTTTCTGTCACAACTGCGATTAAGGGCGGCTGTTGGAGATTGTAACCTTCGTCGTGACTTTATTATTTTTTTATATGTTCTATTTTTAGAACTAATTGTATTTTGTTTGCCATAGTTACTTCTCTTTAGTCCGAAATAAACACTCATGTCAATAACATCTTTTTACTAACTTTATTTAATTACTAAGAACATATACCATATTTACAACAATATTACACTATCTTTTGCCGCGGTTCCGCCAGCGTGATATTTTATTTGCGGAATAAATATTTTTTCGCGCTTATAGCACTCTGGAGTAATGAAGATTTCTATTAGCGAAAGTATTTTTAAAATCGGTTCAGTAGATCCAGAGATTAGCCCCTACAGGCCCACACACTTTCCTCTTTATAATAATGGTATAAATTATACAAATTAGATGCGTAATAACACGCTTAAGGAAATAGTTGATATTTAAACGAGGAACGTATTTAATGGAACCGACGACAATTTTTTTACACACATTGAATCTATCTAAGTACAGTCAGTCTAGGAAAAACCGAATCAATGTATAGAAATGCCGATTATAAGTCCATGAACAATTAAAAAACCTAAAAAAACGTGTTTTCTAAATCGAACCACACATTAAACTTAAAACCTCTTTACAGTCAAAGAATGAATATCAAAGACAATGTTACTGTAATAGATCAAATATAAACAGAAGCCAAACGCAACACCATACACTATAAATCAACTTATCACGCGGCTCATTCACGGATTTAAATTAAAGAAACTATGAATGAAACCGATTAGTAATGTGGACAATTAGAGTAGGTGTGCAACACAACAACAACACAACCGCAACGAATCGATCGCTGAGATCTCACTGTTGATGAATTATTACTGAACGCTAACACGAATAACGTCTATATATGCACACATTATGTACGTTCAACCCCAAATGAACATATTATATTCCATATTTAGTAGTACTAGCATAAATATGTTAATCATTACCCGTGTATACATTTATGTGAAGCTGACTGTACACACGTATAAAGTTTTGTCACACAATATAAAATAAAAAAAACAATAAATTATTCTTAACATATAATTTTTTGTGAATTATCGATCACTTTAACAGTGAAGGAAAAAATCGCAGGAAAACCTCCATATCTGACGAATTCTCTAAAGAAATATTGAGGGTGTGTGAAATCTACTAATCCGCACTAGGCCAGCCTAGTGGACTTAATGCTTAATCCATCTCATTAGTAGAGAAGGCCCATGCTCAGCAGTGTGACGGTATATAATACAGGGCTGATATTATTATATATTTTTATAATTTCTTAATTATGGTAACCTGGTAGATCACCGGGTTTACATCTGGGTAACAACCACGGCGTATGACGACAAACTTATCATAGTGAGTCGATGCAGAGTCGGGTTCCGGGGTAAGCCAATTTTAATAAAGATAGCGAGTTTAGTATAATTCCAATTCAATTGAATTCAAAAATTCAATTCAATTAATAATATAATTGAATATGCAATTTCGAGAAGGGCACATCTCATAAATATAATATCTAGATATATATCGAAAGATGTAGTATATATATTAATAACAAATGACAACAAAACTTCTGTAAATTTTTATTGCTAATTGAACACAAATTCTAATTCAAAAATATTTTTTTGTTTTTACACTGCTTTAGAAAGTTTCAATTTCCTGAACTATTTACATTTTCGAACATGGATCCTATTCAAAATTGCATATTCAAGTAGAATACACCGTTTATAACGTCTCGTAGTTACAAGGAAAATACTGGACCCACTGCACCACAAAACATTTCGAGAATAGGTTAACGGCAGACAACATTTTGCAAAACGAACATTACGGATGCATTTCGAGAGTTAAGAATATACTGTACTGAATTACACATTAAGAAACATTACGACCGATGCAGACGTAATATCTAAGTATTTTTTTCTAAATTACCTAAGATGTTGCAGCTATTACAGCGAACATGAAATTCACTTGAATATGTTATTATGACATGATTGTCAATTTTACACCACAATTGACTTTTGCCTGCTACGCTGAAGATATAAAAATCCTTTTGCCACAACGACAATGTAAATATGACTACAAAGTATGGATGAATTGCTGGGAATTGTTAGTCTCATGTTAAAGAACAATAAATAACTAATTAAAGAATAATAATTACCTACTAGATAGATAGATTTATTGTTCATCTGATTTTTATTTTTACATGTTTAATTCGCAATAAGTACAGTATTTCTTTTTATTACTTTGTATTTGGATGTTATATTATTTATTGGTTAGCAATCCTTAATAAATAATTAAAAAAAAAAACAAAATTAAAATAAAGATGGCAAAAATATATGCAAAATGGAAAATCAAAGATCTCCATAGTAACAAATATGAAAACAGCAACCAACGTGTAAAGTAGATAAATTATGTAGTATTTAAATGATGTGCGAGTTGCATAAATTAACAATGGTAATTAATAATCTTAGTGGTACTAATTACCATGCGATCTCGAGTCGAAAGCAGTGAAAGTAATCTCTAGCCGTCTCGTCTTGTAACTCAGACGATGCTATTCAGTTACACTCCGTACTTGTTTAGTGATTTCATGTTATTTAAATTACACACGTTATAGATAATATAATATTACGTAATTTTTTGAGTTGAATGATTTTCTATCGTGTACCGTGAAAAAAAACTGAGTTAAAGTCTACATTGAAATTTTGAGTTGTAAATGTTTGTTTTGTAAAATATGATTACAAATTGTAACATTCCATATTAAATGTTTCAGTGGTAATTTTATTTTAAAGTATTTTGTTAATTGTGAAACCGAAATAATTTGTCGTAGTATACATTTTCATCATAATATATTAACAAACCGAGCGAGGTAATGTTCTCATTTTATTGAGATAGTAACGCAATATGAATTTTCTTGATTGTAGAAATAAAAACAGTACAGCATGTGCTATTGATTTAATAGGTCACTACTCACTAGTCAGGACTTTTCAACAAACAATGGGAAAAACGAGAAGTAATAAAATCAGATATTCAAATTACCACCAATGTCCTCAAAATTATCTTATTATTATTGTAAACGCACGAATTTTGATGTATGTATATTGGTTACTCAATCACGCCAGAACGGCTGAACGAATTACGAGGAAATTTAGCGCAGAGATAAATTATGGTATAGCATAGTGCACAGGTTACAGGAAAAACTATTTCACGCAAGCCAAGCCGCGAGCAGAAGCATATATTATATGTAATAACTAACTTTTGCAGCCCCGCCCGCATGTGGGTACATTTTTCTCATCATTAAAGTAACCTATAACACTCAGGAATAATCAACCTTAATAGAGAATTTTTTTAAAATCAGTTCACTATTTTCTGAGATTGGCGCGTTCAAACAAAAAAACAAACCCTTTAGCTTTACATTACGTTAGTATTGATTTATTAATGAATATAAATAGTGCTTGTACATTAAATAAGCACATACTGTCTATGAGATAAATTGAAAATGTAAACAGCTCATCAGAACAAGTTTGTTCGTCGCAACAAGAAATCGGTACTTGTTACATTTCAATATATGAATATATTTCACAACTCATTCATGTTAAACCCTAATTTTAATCTTGCATCACACCTCTAAAGTTTCATGGATTAGACTTTTCCACTGAATATCTAAATATGTCGCCAGCAACTAGCGACTGGTAACCATTCTTACACAGTTAGGCACTCGTTATGTTTAAATACAACGCATTCCGATGTAACACAACAACAATTTGAATAACAATTCATTTTCACTCACATACGACTCTTGCAGTTTTTACATACGTTAAATCTCTAGTGTGCATATTTAGATGATAATCGTAAGCATGTTTCGTACTTACTACATGTGTAGCAATTATTTATTACCTTTAGATTGTGAAAATGAGATTAATTACAAGTGTACTATAACGTTGCATAGGCTTAATTTCCATTCGTTCGGTTTGCTTAACTATGACAAATTCCAGAAGCGGTACGTACGATGCGTTGAATATAAAATTACTCTATTTTGAATAAAATATAATCAAATATTCTATTTTGTTGTACACTATTATTGGACTAACCTTAACATCCTTGTGAATTTTTATGGGCAATAGTCATCACTAACCATCAGATCAGGCACTTATTCCTTTGCCTTCCCTTTGGTATATAGACGAAGAAAAAGAAATCATATAAAAAATGCACGCCGAATTGAGAGCCTCCTCCATTTTATGAAGTCGAATAATATCCAACTGCACTTAAAGCATCGACACCAAATAAGCACAATCCGAAACCAAACCTATGTTAATAATAATAAGAATTTGCCAATTAGATTTTCCCGAAACATCCGATATTACAAAACAAAATTAACAACCAACACAATAACAATTTCCGACAGGTTGTTAGTGTTCTACGCGTGTTCCGTTCAGAGCAATCTCTAATCATTTGGTGTTTGTGATGTTTTTAATTTTAAACAATCATGTTAAAATATTCGTCTCGGCAGTCCGTTCCACAACATCGTAAGGAAACCGACATACCTGAGACGGAATTTTTCGAGGGTGTGTGAAGTCTACCAATCCGCACTAGGCCAACATAGTGAACTAAGGCCTAATCCCTCTCAGTAGTAGAGGAAGTCCGTGCTCAACAGTGAGACAGTATATAATACAGGGCTGACATTTTATATATTATGTTTAAATAACAAAGTAGACTAATTAGAAAATGTGAGATTAAAAGAAAAATGTATGCATTCGAAATGTGATCTCGCAGTATCCTTAGACATTCAGATCGCCGTGCGCATTGCAGCAGAACGAGGTCAACTCTACATTAACATTTGAGAGTGCGGTATGCGTTACACCGAAAATGTTACATTCCAAGATTTATATTTAATTACCGTTGCATAATTCTCTACGATATTAGCGATCTATTTAAAACTTTATTGACGTGAAATGAATTGTCGTTAAATATGGGGGCTTTTAGTTTAATGTAGAGTTTGATATCAAATAGCGATAGCCTAGTTGGGTGTGGAACGGACTGCCGAGACGAATGTCCGCAGGTTCAAATCCCAAGGGCACACACCTCTGACTTTTCTAAAAAATCATGTGTGTATTCTTGGTGAATTTATCGTTCGCTTTAACGATGAAGGAAAACATCGTGAGGAAACCTGCACATCTGAGAAGTTCTCTATAGGAATTTCGAAGGTGTGTGAAGTCTACCAATCCGCACTAGGCCAGCGTGGTGGACTAAGGCCTAATCCCTCTCAGTAGTAGAGGAGGCCCGTGCCCAACAGTGGGACAATATATAATACAGGGCTGACATTATTATTATTATTATTGATATCAAATCTTGAATATATTGAATATTGTTCGTTATCATCATGAAACGCCAAAGAGATTTTTTAACTATTGTAAAAATACGTTTCACCAATTAATACGGCAGGCTGTGAAATACTAACTGCGGACTCGATTCCTGCGCCGACACAAATGATTGTGTGATCTATAACTATGAATAGATTAGTTTCGTTTTTAAAGTTTGTGGGAAAGCAAGTGATATGTAGATTCTGGTACTAACAACGACAGCCTAGTAACTTCTTATCTGTATTTTTATATTGACAAATTATTATTCATTATTTAAGTAGCTTACATGTTTAGGTAAACTGTCAATGTAAGTGAATTTATAAAACAAACAAATAAATAAATTTACGGAATAAAAAACCCTGAGCTTTAACTACACGTTGCCTTACAAATAAAAATCATTCGCATAAAAACTCAGTAAACCTAAATCTTAATAAAATCAATAAGACAGTTTGCCACACATAACCTAACTGCCAAAGAAAACAAACCAGGAACTACGCCGGTACATTAGATCCATTGCCGTGGGTCCGATTGACTTGCGCCACATACCGTCTGCTAATACGAACGTAAAAGCGCGCATTATTGCACCCAAACTAATTGCTTTGCAATTACGCACACCGTGCCATACCGTGGAGTGGAGCGTACACCGTAAAACGATTCGTACCACATATTTATAGCGTGTAGCGGACGTAAGCATGAATCATCTCATTCACCATAGACAACGTATTCGAATGGAACCTTGAGAATGCAATGGTTTCTCTTTCGTGATTAAGATGTAGAACACGTGGATAAGAACAGAAGGATAGATTAATCTCAGCGCCATACTAAGGTCAACTGGTAGAAAATGCTTTTGACATTAAGTCAATCTATATACCTCCCCTATATATACAGTGTAAAAATAAATAGATATTGTTTAAAGTTTTAAGCAAACTACAAATAGCAATGCCTGTGACGATGGAGACAGATAATCTACTAAGCCTTATTTCATCATCATCAGCCACATAAAGTCCATTGCTGAACATAGGCCATCTCTACAGATTTCTACACGAACCTGTCAAAAGCAGTTTTTAAGCCTTATTTAGCAAATTATTGCTATAAATAATCGTACGAAACATGTACAAATATGCGCAATGGCAGTTCTCGCCGGCGTTGACATTTACGTGTGTCTTAACATATTTCAAAAAGATCATCGCATTTTATTTTTGTTTCGCGTAAAGAAAGGTCTAGTAGCAATGCCTTTCAAAAAGAATGGGATACAGTCATCAAAAGACGAAAGGATTACTACAATACAGTTGTACTGTAAATCAAATAGTAAAAAAACTATAAACACTAGAAACACAAAACTCGTAACTCTTTCGCGGAATTCCAACGTTTTTACGACACGTTCGCGAGTGCAATCGCATTAATCTTAATAAGTAACCACTTCATGTGATATATTAACATTATGTTTTCATTTAAAATTCCCGACAAGCCTAGTAACCACATTTACAAAATAAAACAAACGTGGTAATACATTCCTGTCGCAATTTAATGCGTAGATATAAAATAGAGATAACCTCAAAATCCATCCGCGTACCGAACTGAAATACGTAATAAGTTTATGAACACAATAAAGATTTAACTGGCCGCAACACAATCCGCATTGATGAGTAATCGGGGATTTATAACAGGAGCTGCTCTAATTAGGTGCAGGTTGATTTAAAGTGTGTTAACATATTGAACTCTAATAAATTTCGTGGATATAGGCGACGGAAAAAATATATTAATAATCAATGACAAACCATTCACATCTTCCTAATTAGGTAATATTGTCTTTATGATTATCTATAATTGACCGGATTTTGTAAGAAATGGAACGCAATTTGGATAATTTTGTCACTGTCGGCAGTTATGTCTAACCTTTTTACCTGTTAACTGTAAACCGCTCCTTCAAAATAATATACAGAAATTAATGTCTAATATCAGTGCTTTATTTTGCAAATCTCCTTCAAATTTATGTTAATGATATAATGACATGTTCACTACACGTGCATATACTTTATTACGTACACAGTACAATATAAAACGCAAATAAACTACATTAAACAGCGAAACCGTAAAATATTCTTTAGCGTCACGATTCCTGCTATTGTCCAAATAAAAAGAAACCAATAAAATCTACATTATTCTGCTGTAAATACCTTAAATTTTTACGAAGAAGCTACTTAACACATTTTGACGAAATCGACTACAGAGGTATATTACAATCCAAATGTTTAATTAGAACCCCCTCTTATTACTTTACAATTCATAAAGTTAGAGTCATAGGTAAAGGTTAGTTGGTAAAAAAAAACGAACTAATTCGAATTAAAATCGCTCAGGTTCCGTACAAACTTACATACATACATTCATAACATCACGCATTTATCCCCGAAGGGGTATGCAGAGGCGCAACTAGGGCACCCTCTTTTCGCCAAATATGTTCCGTCCCATGATGTGATAGGGGGTGAGCCTATCGCCATATCGGGCACAAATTCCAGACTCCGGGCTGATACTGAGCAGAAAAACCCAAATATCATTTTGCCCGACCCGGGATTCGAACCCAGGACCTCAGAGCGCTATTGTACCGGACATGCAATACAACTACGCCACCGAGGCAGTCAAACTTGTAGAAGGTATATAAGTATGTAGCGGCGTATAAGTAGTTGCCACTGTAGAGGAACAGATGGTTGAGTTCCTATATGGAAGATCTCCAATCAGGCAGATGTTACGCCTGACCGGCCGCGGGCCCTCTGACGGTACATATTTCGAGGTGGTATTTATACTGGGCGTCGTGCAAATTCTACTACCGCCACTCAGAATCGACTAACGCCGTCTAGTGTGGTTATTGGACATTATTATTTAATAACCAATATTTATCTCATAGTTCCAGTGATGTTGACGAGATGGCGGTGTATGTTGACTATGGCGTTACAAGTACATATTTACAGTTTTCAGATATTTCTTTTACATGTGCTGTAAAGACTTCTTGCTAAATTTCATGATTTTAGAATTTAGATAAACGTAAAGTACCTTATAGGTTTTGATTATCTTGTGAAATAGCAAAATATGCAACTTAAGTGGATATATCTTTTGATCGCGTTGACTTACAAATTTGATTTCTTCACAGTTGAAAGGAGACTAAATCCAAGTATTTGATATAAATTGCAACTTGATTGCACTACGCGTTCCTGAGAAAAAGAGTATTGACACAGAGGGACAACAAAGTAAACCTAAAAAGATTCCAACTTTTATTTGACATACGGAACCCTAATGAATAAAAAACAACATACACTGCACAACTATCAATACTTTCACTAAGCATATGTATGTGTTTAGCTATAATACCGCTACTAAAATTGTGCTACCGTAACGGGGTCTCATTACAAGCAAGTTATGTTTGTAACAACACATTACCATTCCATTATACAAATTAGCCTGTTTCAGTGAACACAGTATGACAACATTACGCCACAGTAGACTTATAACTGTGACATGCGAGCAAGTGGGTGACCTGTTGAGAATGAGAAACGCCTTAACACAACCACATTACGACGAATCATTAAAGCATTAGCGGCTTTAAGGTAGGAATAGATCAGTATATTGATTTTTTTTATCTTGACATTCCGAAAACATCTTAATACGAACCTTATACGAAGAAGTAAATTCCTTATGACTTGTTGTAATTATATTTTATTTTATCCTTGATATCATAATTATTTTATAAAAATCATATAAATACGAAATACATTTCCGATAACACACGATACGCCATCATACAATGTTATGTTGTTAATGGGGTGCCATAAACAACTGTATTACCCGCATCGTGACTTGTTTATCTTTGACTTTGTTTGTCTGGCTCTTTCGAGGTTTATTTTTCAATTTTACAACTTATTGATTGTTATATCACGACAACAGACCTATTCACGTGGATTTGTTATTGAATTCGATAATTAAAGATGAGGAAATGAATATAGAACAAAGTCCTCGGCCCGACGACAGAGAAACGATTCTATTGCAATACAAGATGCAAAATACCATCGCAAATTATGATTAATTCAATTTAAAAAAATACAATGTATCGAATCTATGCTTTCATAATTTTATAATCCAAATATACTGCAACAAAACATAAACAAATATTATACTTCTCCATTAGGGTAAATCTTATGATCCAGCGTATTCATTTTTTATTCAGTATAACACATTAACATGTTTTATTCAGAGCCGAACACGACGGGGCGATAATAATATAGAGCAATATAAATAAAACATTTCTTTGAAGACCGTTTTATCTTATTCAAGGAGCATTATTTTTATGCTTATTTCGGCTATAAATATTTTTATTGTACGAATATCTGTTATTGCCATATCATTGTGAAGGCCAACTGGTGTTCCAAAATATTCAACTGATAGCTTTCAGTTCTGCGATTGAACATATGTTTACGTCCTCTTCGCCAACATTAATACATACGGGACAAGCGCAATTTTGACAATATCTATCCCTCGGGAACAATACGTACTTCTTAGTGGATGAAATGTACCCAATGTCTTTTTCTGTATCCCTGACACCGTACGTATATACAAATTTTGTCATGACCTGTTGAGTAATTAAGGCGTGAAAGTGTAACAAAGTGAACTATATAATATTAGTTAGGATATTTGGAGAGCCCCTAGCTCCCTCCTTCTTTCATTGAAGCAACAGTAGGCATTTTTACTTACGCTGTAGGGTGGCGTAACAAAAAATACTTTGGCAATCCCTGCCTTAACCGATATACTTTAACATCGGACTCGTCAACAGATATCAGATCATGTCTTATCGATTGTACTCGATAACACAGTATACAATATCGATAATTTATCAGGCAAAACGTAATCTACTACAATGTTCCACTTCTTGACCTTAAGAACGATACACGCTTAACAATGTCTGAACCCTTAGAACAATTCTGAACAACAAAATAATACTGTTTTGTTGGAGGAAAGCAGGAACAATTGTTTTGTCTATAAAAAAATCATCGACGCGTAAACGTATTTTTTTTATGATATCGATATTGTTCCTGGTGAAAGTCAAGTTATGCGATTAGTTAAAAGGATTTATTTCATCGATTCTAATTTCGTATTCGTTAATCGACTGTACTAATATTTCATTTTCGCATCTTTGCCGATCGCTTTTTATAACAAGTTAATTAAAGTGTGTATTCGCGCCAACGAGCTGTAAGATTAGTTATCAGAACGTTCGATCTTAAAGTGCGGGATATGAGCGGTAATTATGCGTTTATACTGTTTCTAAATTCCTTTGTTTATCTGTCAAGCCGACTATTATAATCCTTTAATAGTGGACTAAACAGTTTTCAAAAACGGTCTCCGTAGGTTTTTTCACAGCGTAGCCTTTATGATATGCCATTTGAAAACAACTAACTTACTCCATATTGGTTTACTCTAGGGATCGGATTAAAGATTACGATTGGGATCGTATAGGAAAAGGCTGTAAGCGTGCTACATATATCTTTGCTTTTAATATGCATTACTAAATAAGTATACTTATTTGTACACGTATAAACAACACATAGCAACCAACTAACGGCAATGCGTTAAAATAGCCGAAATCTATGCTATATTACGAAATTTGCCTTAAAAGCGAGATATGTGTCTTTAAATATAAATAAAATCTGGACCGACTTTATGCCCTTGTTGCTATGCGCAAATTATTACCTATTGCCGTGCCTCGTCCACTCTATAAGGACTATACGATAAGTTCCAAAAACGCGTTGGCTAGGTTTGTATATTTAATCGACACAGGTTTGACGTCTAGAAACTCCTAATAGTGTACTATGTTCATATAACACCAACCAGTGTGTTAGAATATAATAAAAACTACGACACAAATCCGTGTTGTTTTAATGATATTGGTTGGGAGACTAACACATGATTGACACATTGGTTTCTCGATCAATCACAAAGATCAAAATTTAACGACATCGAAGGGGCATGATTCTCGTTACATTATTTTTTACCAAGGTATATCAAGTAAATTTTTACGTTAGTAAATATATAGACTTTACTGCAGTAAATATAGTACATTGCTTAGGCAGCGTAGTTGTTGCGTGCCAGATATGATATAGCCCCGAGGGTTCGAATCCGGGTCGCGCGAGGTGTTATTGGCTTTTTCTGGTCTGTAAATATCAACCCAGAGGTTGGAATTTATGCCTGATATCAGATATGGCGATAGGCTCGTTCACTACCACATCGTGGGACGGAAAACACGAGCGAAATTGAATGCCCGGATTGCACCTCTGTTTACCCCAATGGGGATAAGAGGCGTGATCTGTGCTTGTGTGCGTAGTAGCTATATTGGAAGGTGTGTAGTGCCACGAACCTGCAGCTCGTCGTCGGCGGCGGAGTCGAAGGTCTCGCGCAGGCGCGCCTCGCCGCGCACGTCCGCCTTCGCCGTCAGCTGCTTCTCGCGCAGCGACGTGCGCCGCACCGACCGCACGCTGCAACCACACTTACTGTACACCACAATACGTACCATAGGGGTTTATGATCAGAACAAATGGGCAGAATTAAGTCACTTTGAGTATATTTTAATTAGATACTGGCCTGACGAAAGATGATATTCCTCGCCAGTTATAATTTGTATGTGGGTGGTGTGTGGTGTGCGTTACCGGCTGGTGCTGGCGGAGGAGGAGGAGCGTCGCGCGGCGCGCAGACGGTCGGGCGCGTGCAGCGCGCGGCGCCGCAGCTCCTCCTGTAGGTAGTGTGTGTGTGTGTCTGTGTGCGCGTTACCGGCTGGTGCTGGCGGAGGAGGAGGAGCGTCGCGCGGCGCGCAGACGGTCGGGCGCGTGCAGCGCGCGGCGCCGCAGCTCCTCCTGTAGGTAGTGTGTGTGTGTGTCTGTGTGCGCGTTACCGGCTGGTGCTGGCGGAGGAGGAGGAGGCGTCGCGCGGCGCGCAGACGGTCGGCGCGTGCAGCGCGCGGCGCCGCAGCTCCTCCCTGTAGGTAGTGTGTGTGTGTGTCTGTGTGCGCGTTACCGGCTGGTGCTGGCGGAGGAGGAGGAGCGTCGCGCGGCGCGCAGACGGTCGGGCGCGTGCAGCGCGCGGCGCCGCAGCTCCTCCTGTAGGTAGTGTGTGTGTGTGTCTGTGTGCGCGTTACCGGCTGGTGCTGGCGGAGGAGGAGGAGCGTCGCGCGGCGCGCAGACGGTCGGGCGCGTGCAGCGCGCGGCGCCGCAGCTCCTCCTGTAGGTAGTGTGTGTGTGTGTCTGTGTGCGCGTTACCGGCTGGTGCTGGCGGAGGAGGAGGAGCGTCGCGCGGCGCGCAGACGGTCGGGCGCGTGCAGCGCGCGGCGCCGCAGCTCCTCCTGTAGGTAGTGTGTGTGTGTGTCTGTGTGCGCGTTACCGGCTGGTGCTGGCGGAGGAGGAGGAGCGTCGCGCGGCGCGCAGACGGTCGGGCGCGTGCAGCGCGCGGCGCCGCAGCTCCTCCTGTAGGTAGTGTGTGTGTGTGTCTGTGTGCGCGTTACCGGCTGGTGCTGGCGGAGGAGGAGGAGCGTCGCGCGGCGCGCAGACGGTCGGGCGCGTGCAGCGCGCGGCGCCGCAGCTCCTCCTGTAGGTAGTGTGTGTGTGTGTCTGTGTGCGCGTTACCGGCTGGTGCTGGCGGAGGAGGAGCGTCGCGCGGCGCGCAGACGGTCGGGCGCGTGCAGCGCGCGGCGCCGCAGCTCCCTCCCTGTAGGTAGTGTGTGTGTGTGTCTGTGTGCGCGTTACCGGCTGGTGCTGGCGGAGGAGGAGGAGCGTCGCGCGGCGCGCAGACGGTCGGGCGCGTGCAGCGCGCGGCGCCGCAGCTCCTCCTGTAGGTAGTGTGTGTGTGTGTCTGTGTGCGCGTTACCGGCTGGTGCTGGCGGAGGGAGGAGGAGCGTCGCGCGGCGCGCAGACGGTCGGGCGCGTGCAGCGCGCGGCGCCGCAGCTCCTCCTGTAGGTAGTGTGTGTGTGTGTCTGTGTGCGCGTTACCGGCTGGTGCTGGCGGAGGAGGAGGAGCGTCGCGCGGCGCGCAGACGGTCGGGCGCGTGCAGCGCGCGGCGCCGCAGCTCCTCCCTGTAGGTAGTGTGTGTGTGTGTCTGTGTGCGCGTTACCGGCTGGTGCTGGCGGAGGAGGAGGAGCGTCGCGCGGCGCGCAGACGGTCGGGCGCGTGCAGCGCGCGGCGCCGCAGCTCCTCCTGTAGGTAGTGTGTGTGTGTGTCTGTGTGCGCGTTACCGGCTGGTGCTGGCGGGTCGCGGGGGCGTCGCGCGGCGCGCAGACGGTCGGGCGCGTGCAGCGCGCGGCGCCGCAGCTCCTCCTGTAGGTAGTGTGTGTGTGTGTCTGTGTGCGCGTTACCGGCTGGTGCTGGCGGAGGAGGAGCGTCGCGCGGCGCGCAGACGGTCGGGCGCGTGCAGCGCGCGGCGCCGCAGCTCCTCCTGTAGGTAGTGTGTGTGTGTGTCTGTGTGCGCGTTACCGGCTGGTGCTGGCGGAGGAGGAGGAGCGTCGCGCGGCGCGCAGACGGTCGGGCGCGTGCAGCGCGCGGCGCCGCAGCTCCTCCTGCTCGGCCGCGAGCCGCGCGATGCGCCCGCGCACCTCGCCCTCCTCGCAGATGTCTGCGCACACACATACACATCACTATAATAACACGGACTGTAATTGGCTGTATTAGCAGCGGGAAAATTTACATTTTCTCATTTAACTTATAACTAAAATAATTTGTTTAATTAGAATAAGAAATATAGTGTTTAAAGTTCTTGACAATAACCAAAATAACTTGGTCATCCAATTTCGGGCATAGCACATAGGGTTAAATTAATGAACATTGACAAACTCTATCAACAATATGCCTTTGGTTCAACAATCGGGAAACACCCGTATAATGCATTATAGAAAAAAACTCAAATACATCGTGTAAATAATAAGTAACAATTATAAATTACCCTAAACGCAACAACTAAAATATCATGACACTATCTTTTTACCATACTTTAAATGGATTATAGTATTGTGAAATACCAAACCGAACAAAGTATCCAATTACTTTCAACACATAAGAGGGCGTCCATAAATTACGTGAGGTGTTGTTTTAAATTTTCTGTCCCTCCCTTCCCCCTGGTGAGACGTCGTGAGATTTTATTCAACCCCCTCCCTCATCTCCCAATCTCACGTGAGTTTTTTCAAAATGCGGGTTCCTATGTAAACACTCAGCTCGTACGCTCTAGTTCATCGAGTCGCGCGTTCGGCTGACAGTGGCGCGAAAACAAAGGACGGGTTACACTGTACTGTAAATTCAGATTAAGGTTATAGCTTAAGGTCCATTTTTCATACATTTTGTTTCACCTTTAATCTGGGTAACTAAACAAGTATTGGCAAGTAAAGAATTTAAATTCACGTCTAGTTAGTGATTAGTTCTCGCAGTTGATAGAAAAACGTAAAAATAATTAATATGCATAGATATTTCGGCCTTTAAAATTTCGTCGTATTAAATTCTTTACTTGTCAATACTTGTTTAGTTACCCAGATTAAAGGTGAAACAAAATGTATGAAAATGGACCTTAAGCTATAACCTTAAATTCAGCTATTTGATATAAAACAAATTAGGTGGTTTGACAGTCGATAGATGTATAACGTCGAAGTATGAATGAAAATATTTTCTTTCGAACGGATTAGTGAATGATCTTAATCGTATTACGATTACGCTTAAGATTAAATCTTAAACATGTATAATCTGGATTAAAAGGACCAAAATAGTATAATTTTTTTTTTGTTTCAATCAGAAAAAAAAATTTGTGATATTTGCCGAGAGCCCCCCTCTCTCCAACGTAAGATTAGATGAGATTTGACTCGACGCCCTCACCCCCTTAAACATCTTACGTAATTTATGGACGCCCCCTAATCTACTTCCAATAGACAAAAGATACAATTTACATTAACACGTGTCGAGGACTGCAATAAATCAAAAACAACAATTACGTTGTTCTTCGCGTGAGTTGTATCAAGTGGCTCGCGTCACGATTATATTTAGCAATAAACACATTATGACGTCACGCACCTGCCGGGGTTTCATCGTGTTTGTTCCTCACGTTGAGATCAGCTCCGTACTGGACTAATAACTCCAGCACTTCTAACTGCAACAATAAACAAATATAAATACATAATTATAATTATCTATACATATTATAATAAAATGATAACAGGCCGATGTCTGTATTTATAGATATTGAAGAAATAATTATATAGCGGTCCGTCGGCCATTTTCAATAAACGATCTCAATCCTTATCCTCGTTTCGATCCCGAAAATAAACCGATCATAATAAGTCCTTTGTAACGTCAACAAAACTTTAATCAGATTGGTAAATTTTTGCGACGGATTGAAATAAGCGGTAAGGATCGTTTATTGAATAGAGCGGGTTATTAGGGCAACAGGAGTCAAAGCAGGAGTCAACAGAATCAAGAATTTTGTTTGTAGACATGTTTGTACACGCATCACGCAAAAACATCTGCATAGAATTGAATGCAGTTTCACCGATGTATTGCTATACTTGGTGAAATATTCTACGTAGTGATACCTATAATTTTGTTTATATATCTATCCGACAAGGATTATTTATATAAGTGAGTAATATTTCCTTATTCGTCGAATTGTTCCTGCATTATTATTATGTGTGATTTCCAAGATATGGCAAAACACTAATGCCATACATACGTATGTATATGTAATATAATAGGGGGCCATCTAATAGGAATCCATAAAATTCTAATTCCTAATTCACTTCGTTACACAAGTAACGTGATTTCTAGCCCTGGTTAGATCTTAACATAAATGACAAGTGCTCAACTTGCTATATTACATACCTTGGTGCATAGGAAATAAAGTATAATATGCAATGTTAGACAAAATAAAACAATAGAAGAAAAAATCTAAAATAATATTTGATTCCTGTAACTCATTCAAAGCTGAGGCAAATGTATGAAGAAAGCTAAATAAATAAAAAAAAACCGCAATAATTTCCGAAAACTATTTTTATTTAAATGTCTAACATTGGAATAATCCTAGGAATCGATACAATAAATGGTAAGCCAGCCATATATGGGGTATAAATACATAAAAAAATAATTTCTTCAGGAACAAGTGCCTATCGAGTTTTACAATCATATTTTACCGCCACTATATTACTAGAATACAACCCCAACTTTATTATAGCGGTTAGATAAAATTCAAGTGCATGAAAACGCGGCCCGTATGATACAATATAACATTATCGGTGTACACACATTATCAGTCAATATTCGCTACCGTGAGATATTACTCGCTTTAGAATTAATGATGAGTTTCTTTTGAACATGACAGCATACTAGTTTAGAGCGAGAACCACCAAATAATGTGCAATTAACCTTATTACTATGAAAGACTAAATTGATTAGGTTATACAGAGACTTATGAAAAACTAGGTATCGCTCGCGGCTTTACCCGCATCAAAAGCTTTTTCCGTTGGAAAAGTTACAAAACACTAGCGCAATTTCTTAAAAATATCTGATGAAAAAATTCCATTATGTCTCATGAGAGCAAATTACAGCTTCAGTTCAGCTGTTTCGGTACTTACTCGTAATAAACATACGAGCAATCTAAACATTTTAACAAAATTTCGCATTTATATTAGTCTGAAGCGTGATTCGTTTCGTGTGAGCTAGTACTGCTGTGTGCGAAGAATCATAGTTTTCGAATCCGCAATTCGATATATATACGCAAATGAAAATATAATTTGCGTATGAATTCGAAGAAACATCATAAATACAAATTTGTAATTTTTGTTGTAGATAAGCTCTATGCATCTGTCTCTATTTCATTCGGTCTTCGTTCGTTATTTAAATATTCTTAGTCGACAATTAAAACTCGTCAAGAGTTAATTATAATTGATTTACAACACTTCATTAAACTGATTGCTCTATTTCGAGAACGCGACGTATATAGCTAGGAATGCTGTTGTTTTCATAGTATAATTTAACGATTACTTCGTTTCATCCTCGATTATTTTATCTATAGTTATATGGCTTATGTAAATATATAACACTCGTGAAAATTAAATGTTATCTCTATGGCTATTGTTTGTGAATATAGCCATGCTGCAGGGGGTTTCTACTACATACACCGAAATTATGTTTTAGTCGAGTACCAATTAATATATAACGTGTATCAGCAACGAAGGTTAGATATACCTAATAGGAGCAAAAGCGTTTTATCTGACAGTGAAACGCACCTCAAACTGTTACTAAACGACATTTTTCATAAATTGTTTATTTTTATAATATTGTGTTTACATTATTCTATAAAAATGGCATTAATAATATTCCTGAAATAATCTTTTAATAACAAATTGTCTTTAAAGGTGCAAAATAATCAGAAATCTGATGCCCCTATATATGCCCCGACAATATAGCTATTTGTAAATTTACATGTTTAAATCTAAAAGGTTGGTTTTTTTTTCTTTACTAATGAATTCACAAAAGGTTTAAACATTTTCATAAAATGACAAAAGTCATGGTTTGTTTTGGTTATCACATTGGGATGGCGAGGTCGAGGTTCGCTATTTGATACGTTTTTCGCTCCACCGAAGGGCTGATTTTTTTCTTTAATGATTAAACAAATCTAGTTTAAATAGGTATATAACTAATTGTAGCTTGTTCTAACATATGGGTGGCGCAGAGGGGGCGAGGTTCCACTATTCTATACGTAGCTCGCCCCCCGAAGAATCGACTTTTTTTTCCAAATGATTCTATTTAGTTTTATTTCGTTTTGTTCCTAATATTTTAACAATATTGTTTCGAATACGGTGGGAGGACGAGGTTCCGCTAATTGATACGTAATTCATAGGGTTGGATGTATTTTTTTTTCTGGTCCCCCTATCCAGGACAAGGGTCTTTTTATATGTTAATTTTTTTTTTTATTTTTGTTTTTTTTTTGTCTATTATATTTTTTATTTAAATACGGCAGTTCTTAATCTAACTGTTACTCATTCTATCTATCTTATTCTACATTCAGCAATTCTTTAGTGTTGGATATTAGGTAGGTTTACATACGTGTCCCCAGCATGCAGCGGCGTGGACAGGTTGCCACATGTCGTGATCCACCACGTCGGTGGACGCGCGGTGTTCCAATAAAAACTCCACCACTTTTATGTATCCATTCGCTGATGCTATATGGAGCTGTAAAAAAACAACACGGATTTAACTTTTTATTATCTCCTGTGTTTTTTTATAGAATGAGTGATGAGTCGCTGTAAAGTGTTGTGTTTATGTTGTGTGTGTGCAAAAGGTTTCTATTTTATTTTATTTGATATTTGCTTGCTATTTATAGGTATGGCGTACAATCCGCAATGTTTGTTTTCTATAGAAAGAAAGAAAAAGAAGTTTATTGTCACATCTGTTGCATGCATTATGTACTAATACAAGTGCAGTGCTACACGCCTGCTATCACTTTAAGGTTCAGAAAGTTTGGCAAATAAACTACTACGGCTGGGAATTGCTGATGGCGCGTACTACATTCATGAACGCTTTAGGTAATAATCTATCAACCTATTCAAACGTCATAAAATGACATCATGAATAACAAATAACATTACTGCATTTATAATCTCGTAAATGTTGCGTATCGTAAGGGCCATGTGTGTGATCCTTTCGTGCTATTGATCTTTTTGTCACAAAGATACGACTTTAAAATACAACCGTGACTTTAATTTGCAATAAAAAGTGCCTACGCGCCAATTAAATACTTTTACTTCAAAAACTTAATTGTTAATTTAAGTTAAAATAAGAACGCTAATTTGTATTTATTTCCGACTGAGATCACAAGAATCTAATTTACTATCACTATCGCTACGTCACGTCGGCCTTGAAAGTCGAGTAAATTGAATTGTTATTTCAATTGTACTAACCAACGTAGCCCCCTGGTTGTCCCTGGGCTCGTCCAAATCCATGTTCTCCTTGACTAAATCCGCCACATCCATAAGCATCTTCATCTCGGTAGCAGCCCTGGTTTCATCTATTAACCTTTGCGTGACACCCCTAGCCGCCATTTCACTTTCGATCGCGTCCAACGTCCGCTCCTCCTCGCATATATCATATGGCATATTCCCATCTCCATTAACCGCTAATAAGTTTGCACCTCGTTGTATTAATATTCGAACTAAGTTGAGGTTGCCGCAAGTCGCCGCGGCGTGTAATGGCGTCCATTTCTCGCTGTCTTCCGCGTTGACGTTCGCCCCGTGGTCGAGCAGTAGTCGCATCATAGCCTCGTTGTTGTCTATACAGCATTGATGCAATGCCGTGAGGCCATCTTCGTTTGTGGCGTCGGGCGTGACGCCGCGGGCTAGTAGACGGCGCACTGGAAGATTTAAAGGATAACATATTAAGGTTACAACATTAAGGCACTTGGCTGAACCAATGCGACAGGCATCTATAAAGCATGATTCTGTAATAGGGCATTAAATGAAAATCTATTGATTGTTACTTCTTGGAGCTACGTAATAGAAACGAGATGAAAATCAGATGGCATGTAATCTCAACGCAAAAATCCCGGGTTTCGAGACACGAGAAATCCCGGGAGCCTTGATCCTAATGCCCTAGTGTGTATATTGAACTCATAACCCAGTGGATCTACAATAATTAAAACTATTATTGGTAGGACCATGTTCACAGAAAGAATTATAAAACAATTATTGCTAAACACATTGTATGGAGCATAATATGTAACTAGAACGATGGTTATACAAGGAGATTAGAAGTTAATATGGTAATACTTGATAAGGATATCATATAATACTACGAAAATATTACAACATATCGTATATCTTAGATTAAGGAAAATCTTTAAGGTAAAACTGGCCATAACTTAATAATAATATCATAAAATATAACAACAGTAATTTATAATTGACTATTTTAATAATATTTTTTATTAAGTTTATCAATAATTTTCGTAATTTAAAATGTAACATAAAAAGCACGATCAAAATCCTGATAAAATTTAACAAGATGTAAGCGTTTGTAAGCAAATAGAAGGACTAAAAGTCAAAAAACGAAAGAGACGCAATAATACATTTGTGAGGTCATAAGAAAACACGATATGCGCTAAAGAAAGAGATGAAACGATTACCCCATAACGTGCCCATTGCAATATTTGAAATATACTAGTAAGTTGCTACCAATTTTTTAATTAATTTTATTCCTGGTTTCACAAAGAGCTCCTTTTTCTTATTATTTGGTTTTACGTATACAATAATTGTTTAAATCGAACATAGTAAAATATCCAATTGCACTATCACATTTCTAATGTATTAGCACATATCGATTATAATTTGTTTGAAAGCTTAATAAAAATATTTGTTCACACTACAGGTTCTATTAATAAAATCCATTAATGCTTGAAATGTTAAAGTGTATCATAATAACAATACCATCCATGCAACGAATGAATGCAGTCTGACATAATATAAGTAACAAGCAAATTCGCTTGCGCTATATGATATGGACGGCCAGATGTGATAAAATTTGCATAGGTGCGATTCACACGAACACCTGAACAAGTGTTATCAATATAATGTTAGTGTGGCGTTTCATAAATTACCAAAGCGTTTATTAGTGTTATTGGTGACTATGTTTTTGAATTATTAACGAATGATTTTTAAGTTATTGTATGTTGAAAATAAATTGTATTTTACGTTAACTTTAATTTTCTTTCTTTATTTTTGAGAATATTTAACTACTTATTAAAATTCAATATCAACCCAATAACGAAATATTGAAATATCAGTCCACAAGTAGTGTCTACTGGTAATGATTTTATTGATTTATTATGAATCACTTTAACATTGATACAAGACTAATTATCCGATAAAAAACAAGATAAGTACATCTTGATAAATAAAAACACATATTCCTTAAAATTTACGTAATGAAAACATGATCGTGTATTTTTTATCTAGCATAATGTAACAAAACAGTCTGCATGGAGGTTCCATTCAGGATCCTATGAAATCATTCATCATCACATAACCATACTCTTCAAAATAATCGTGTTACGGAAAATTTGTTGGTCCATCGCTCTGGTCTAAGTGCGTGTTGGCAGACCTCCAATTCTTTTTTATTTTATTTTGGAGAATTCTCCCGTATGTTATCACGATGTTTTCATTCACCGTTAAAGGAAACTATAATTGATAAACAATACACACATAACTTCGAAAAGGCGGAGGTGTGTCTTGGGATTATTTAACCTGCAGACATCCGTCTCGGCAAACCTATCCACTTCCAACCAGGCTATCGTGCACTCTCAGAAAAACAATATTAACAATTGTTGTTATTCGAAATGGTACAATGAGTGATTTATACAATTAAAGAGGCTTGTAACAACTTGCTCACCTTCATCTATATCGTTTCTGGCGGCCGCTTCGAGCAGCATCACACTATCGCTAAAGTATATGTTCCTTTTGTTGCTTTTCTCCCGTTTTGGTCGTAGCCGCGCCCACTCTTTTTCCCGTTGCTGCCATATTTTTAGCTGCTGCATGCGCCGTCTGTTGATACACGATAATCAACTTAATTCACTTTAATATAACTGCTTAAATGCTTTTAACGGTCCAAAAACAATGGAGATGTTTCCACTGAACTAACAACTCACTAACTAAGTAAGATAAATCACGCGCAAATTCTTCTACTGTAACAAATCATATAAATGAGTAAAGTAAACGAATATATATGCTTATACCTAGAAGTATTATAGTCCAAAGTCGTCTGATACAGCCAAAATAGACACATGGTATCGCCCCCTATGTACGGAACTGTAGCACTCAGACGTTAATCACAAAAACAAATATGTCGCCTTGTCGGTAACACTCCACAAAAAGCGCTTCAAAGGGCACAGGTCACGGAATCCTAGGTCGAAAATAACTTTACTTGTATTCTTTAACTAATCTGCACTGAATGACACGAATTGTATCAGTTTGGCGCGAATGTAATTTTTATGCCCACTTCGATTTTTGAGAAATTTCAATTCTTGCGATACTACGCGGCGCGAGCATGATTTAAAACATGCAAAACAAATTAGCAGTTTCAATATGGAGGAAAAATTTGCAATGGCTCTATAATTTATAAAAAGATGCCGTGGTGGACTAATTAATGAGTCCAAAGATATTTCGGTAGGAATGAAAATCAAGGATACGATCAAAGTTATGATGTAAAAGGGAATTACCCTAATTTTTATCGTGTTGCCCAGCGAATTCTTTCCGTAATAAAAAGACAACTTTTGAACATAATTCTACAGCTATTATTATGGCAATATACACACCCGAACCTTGTATTCCCGAAAGGGTTATAGGAATAGGTAGTGCACTCACTTTTCGCCACGTGTATTGCGTTCAATGATGTGACTAAGGGCGGGCTTATCGCCATATTGGGCACAAATTCTAGAATCCGTGCCGGAATTAAGCAATAAAACCCAATATAATTTATCCAACGTCAGATTCGAACCCGAGACCTCAGGGCAACAGTATACCATTAAACCTACTACGCCGAGGCAGACAATTAATAGTGCAATGCAAAAATTATAATGATCATTTTGTATCTGTATGCTTAAAATGCAAATTTCTTATATTATCCGTTTGTATTACGTCAACGGCCTAATGAAAGCTTATCTCTCATATATTTCGTCAACAACCTTCGCACAAAAACAATGTTAATGGAGTTGTGACATCATTTCGAGTAACTTAACAATAAATAATTATAAAAACAAAGGCCTTTGATGTTTCTTAATATCACGATAGGGTTACGTCCGATGCATATGGTGGCAGGTACCACTGCGATGTCTATTTCTGCTGCTAAGCAATGTGTAAACACTGTTATATTACAGTAAGAAAGACGCAGTAGTGTAATTACTACGTATTTTGTATTTTTGCTACTCATTGTGGAAAGTCTTGAGGGTTACCATTAGACGATCGACTTGCTCATTACATCATTCAGTTTTAAGTATAAAAAATATGTATCGATATCATGTTTTGCTTGGGTCTTTTTTTACTATTGCTTTGAATGACGAGACGAGTTTGCCATTCGCCTGATGGTAAGCGATAAGACCACCCATAAATAGTAGAAACACCATCCAACTCCTTTAGTTACAAAGTATAGTTTAATATTTCACTATGCTCGCCCTCCTGAGACATGAGATATTAATAATTATTATGTCTACTAGCCACAAAGGCTACTGGGCTTCTTGTATCAGCAAAATTATTCTATCACAAACTTTTTATATTAATCGTAGATATTCTTTTATGTCTCCTGTCCACAGATATACTTACAGAACTTATCTCTAGGTATATCATGCCGTGATTTTAGGTTTGTTGCGATTTAGTATTCTCTAAACATTATCGTAAAACCTGAAGGATGATAAATTGTAATTTAGTTAGCTTAACAAAACTAAAGCGAAAATTGAAAATATATGTTTCATGTAGGAGTCAATGTATTAAATGTTTATTATACAAAATCAGTAACAGCTGTATCATGTTATATTTTGATAAATTATGTATGTACGTAGAAACATGTTTTTACAAGTCACAATGCACGTATACATAAATAACACGTATTATATCAGACCAATTAAGTATTTTGTAAACTTGTACAATGCGAGTATTAGCAAACATTTATTATAATTTTTGTCTGGCCAATAAAGCAAACTAGAGTACTAAAAAGATATTATATAATATGTAAATGTATCAACATTAACAATGTCTTTTAGTATGTATAGCTTAGATATTTTACGATTTTATGTTCCATTTCTCGTCGAACAGATTTTAGAACAAAGGAATTTGCCTGCTCGGTGTTTGATTAAATCACTGCCAAATATTACATTTCCTAAATTGGTAATCAATAAAAACCGAATGGCGCCTTTTAATTAATTTCATTTGCTTTTATACGTTCCGCATATATAACATATGGTTTCTTGTGAATAACTGTAAATTGTCATGCAATCATAAAAGTGAAAACAAGGTTTCACTCCACAACCAAAGTCGCACCAGTTTTAATATTGTGTGTTGTGCAAAGCTTTAAATGCCACAACAAACTTGTAAGTTGTTCTTAATGAATATGAATTGACAGATCTGTAGAGCAATAGTGTTCGCTTCTAATCTAACGCGTAGAATTACTAACAGACGAAATATTTAAATAACAAATTAGTTTGTAATTAAAACTTTTCGCATTTGTTATAATTAGCTTTTCCTCACGATTCCACTGGCAATAGTCTTAAGTAATTGCGAAAAAAGGTATTTTAATATTAACTTATTTAACAACGACTTTTAAAACCTCATAGATATGTTTATCGACAAAAATATTATTATACCTCGTATAAGCTATTTATATATATCTTTCATAATAACTTTCAAGGATAAGGATAAACATGATAAAACCAGATTTACAAGGAGATTGTGTGCCCACTGACCATTTTATTGGCCGTATACTTAAATTATTTGCGCTTTAGTCGCATCCGGTGCAGAATTACATTATAGAAATTTGAGAAAGCAAATCGGTATTGTATAAAAGAGGCATGACATAATCTACTTTCCCTGCGTCATCGGCCAAAGTGTATTTCAGGGGTTCCGGATGATGTTACGACTGCAATCACAATATAATTACACCTATCACCTATTAAAATTGATACACATCTCCGGTAGTTACTAGAATCGTTGATAAATAACAATTTCCCTAGATTGACGTATCAAATCATGATTGTTTCAGGGCCAACTTTTTCCGACGGCACGCTGCGCCGGCAAACGCTTATAAAATTATTGCTTGGAAAGAGTTAATTTAAGGAGCCGTACCAGATTTTTTAATTAACGTGCCTATATAAAAGCACCCCGAGACATAAAACTTAGTAGCTATAGGAATTCATTATTCAAGCCACAATATGGAACACGTCGCGTCGTCTCCCGTCGCTGAGTCGAACCCCATACCGTTCCAGCGCAGTGGCTACAAACGGATGTTGTTAGAGTTGGGAATCAGCTTTAAACTTTTTAAAATTAATATAATATGAATAAATTATGGGCAGAAATAAAGACGATTCAGAAAATCAATTTTATGAATATATAAAACATATCAAGTCATTTTTACACTGATACGAGACCTATCGCTTACGGAATAGGAACCTCTGGGATCTTAAATTATAATACGTCTTGAATCGGATCGTTGATTCAAACATTGACTATCCAGAAACTAAAGCGGTGACCGTCAGGGCAGCCAGACCACGCGCTATCAGGAACAAAAATATCTGCATTCATTTTATATGAGAGACACGTACGTCACCGGGCTCTGATGCCGTCAATCAATATTCATATACAATGACAAGGTCCCGATATCACGTGGACCCAACACAGCTGTGTATGATAACGAAGATGTTGATCAATTGTCATTTCGGGTTCCAATACGTTGCTAGCTCGGGACCACCCTCTTACAAGATAATTAGGTGTGTTTTCATCTGTTTATCTTTTATACTAACAGTAGCATAGGCTGATAACTGTTATCACTGTTAACCCTCGTAATCCTGATGACGTCGGCAGTCAAAGGATTACACCTATATTTAGAAGAACAAGCAAACGTGTGTGTTCATGATATAAGTGAAACGTGTTGACACAATCTAGAGAGCGCTAAATTGTACTGTAGTGTATCTTTAAATTACCTGTTATCACGACGTTTAAACGAAATACCTATCGATGCACGTATCAAGATAAATATAATAAACTTTTTATACGGATCAAAGACGTTTTCAAACATGAAAGTTTCAAATTTAAACAAATAAAAGCGTTGTGGAGACGCGTCTTTGTACTAATTTAAAATTTAAATGTCATTTTATAAAAATAAATACAACATGTAAAAGGTTGTGAACTGTGAATTTAACACACTATGTCGCTTATGATTTCGCTCAAGTTTGTCTCAATGACATACTTTTCATCGAGCGCGGCCTTTAAATCAACATTTCAAAGCAATATTAACATATCACGCGACTTGATATATCTATATCAGTATAATCTACATTGAAAACCTACGAGTACCACTGAACTCTTAATACATCAACTTTTATCGATAACTGGCATCTCCGCCGATAACAAATACACGATTATATTCCATGTACATTTTATGATATTTCTAGCGCCACCAAAAACAATATGGACATATTTATTTAACTAGTTATATTTATTGAGTCGTTTCGCTGGTTGATAGACTTTAACACATTACGCAGCGATACATTTTTTTGAGGAATGTTGCTATTTTAAATATTATCTTCTATTTTATTGTCATCGCCTCATAAGCGTACGATTCGCCGCACAAGTTGGGCTGCCACCTTTGTGTAGTAGTGAACTGAGGCCTTTTTTTATTCTGTCGCCTAATAGTAAGCGGTTTTCACACTACAACGCCCTTAGAATCGAAACTTAGTTCAGAATTTTGCAGACTGTGCTGATGTCTCTACATACGGATATGATCTTACATTTTCGACTCAAGCCCAATCCCACTAAGCTAACATCCGACGTTAACCCATAGCCAAAACATGCTTAATATAAATCCAATACAAATGAGTGATAGCTCTACGCACAAGTGACCCCTGAAGTTAGCGGAAAACCGCCAAAATCACAGATAGGACATGTATACCTACAACTTCAAGTAAAGATACAATACCATTTTTTAGTATACTTGATAAAGTTGAAGAGGTACCAAATTTTCTTTTTTGTTTGAAAACGCTTTTATCTTGAACTACTACAGAATGCTAGTAATATAAAGGCATCTTTGCTTAGCACAGAAGATACTAATCAAAGTATCATTGTTACCGGCCATTTTGGATCGGCATTTTAGACAACCTATCACATCGTGGGACAAATATAACATATTGTAAGCTGGTAAAGTGTGGGTGCACATGTTGCGCCTCTGCCTACGCTTTTGCGGATACATAACGTGAGCTTCTGTTATGTAAACTCATATTATATTTCACTTAACTTATTATTTCTTTTAATGGACGATAACGCCCCCTAGTAGGCACTGGAGGCTGTCACGTGGGCGGTAAAGGGGCTAGAAGAAATTGAGGGTAATGAAGTGATACCATTTTTCACGTAAATCTTTTCAGTAATTTAAATGTGAAAGCGAAACATACAAACACATTTTCACTTTAGTAATATTAATAAATATGAAAGTTTTATTAACTCAGAAAAAGAATAAGACTCGTATAACAATAGGTATATTAAAAACAAAAAAAAATAAAAGGGCATTAAAAAAGAATTAATCCTCAAACTAGGCAGCAGATGAAACAAGTTTGAGAACCTGATTGAATCCATTCACTATCCTCAATATTGCGCTCATTTGTGTATAAGAGACAAACATGTGCAGAATTTAAAAGAAAGAATAAAAGAAACAGAATGAATGGCAAATATATTCTCAATACACTGCAATAGTATTATATTTTATTACAAAAAGGTGTTGTTATTGGCATGGCAAGGCATTATATTGGATCAAACCACTTTCTTGAGAAAACATTAACACAGTGGACACTGTAAAAATCGATAGCATTTTAAACAAAAATTTAATTCATTATCATCATCTGGGCAAATATTATAATATCATGTACATGGTGGTTCTTGTATTCAATGTATTTTGTGTAATTGCATACAGACAATAAGGCATCGGTCAAAATTCTATCTAATTCGGACAAATATAAAAAAACAGATTGGTTCAAGAAACACTTGTTTTGGCATATATTCCTTATTCATTAAAATAGCCCGCCTGAATTCACATTTTATTTCAGCTCTACTAGGGCTAGCAAGATAAAGCTACATAAATGTTACTTAAACAGACAACATAAACATACTACTAGTGTTCCATTAATATTCATTACAAGGGAAACCCTAAGTAATACAATGTTCTTAATTATATAATATACTCAGCTCAACTAATTCACTATCTTAATTGATATTTAAATATTTTATACACCTAGACCCTCTATATATGTGTAGAGGGAGGACCGGCCAATCCACAGCATTTCGAAGCAGTCTACAAGTATACATTTTAAAATATTAAAATTTAGTCTAGACCATAAGCCTTCTCTAGAAAATAACTCAATTTACATTTGTGTTATACAATCTAAAGAATGTGTAAGAAAAAATATCACTGTGCTATTTGCATTTTATGGAATTTATAATTTTTATCACTCCCTTAATATTCAGATGCAAAATACAGGATAATGAACAAAATAAAAGGCAAGCATATTATACAATTACAGGTGTTTGGACAACAACTAAAAATTATTTCTTTATTTATTTTCTGACTAGTTGACCCGACAGACATTGTCCTCTCTTAACTATGTATGCATGGGCGCATTCTGTCGATCACTGACAGTTATTTAAAACCACTGACAGTTATGTAAAATTAATATTGTCATTAAGTTTTCTTAAATTTTCTATGTTCCACACAATTTTTTTATTTTTTTCTTTGATAAGAACCGTCTCCTGACAATAACATACACAACAAAAAAAAATAGTGAAATTGGTCCAGACGTTCATGCGTGATAGTGTGACCAAGGGAATTAGGGATTCATTTTTACATATATAGATTTCATTAAATACAGCACTGGAATGTGCAGATTGTATCACAAACCTTAGATATTTAAAAATCAAGGCTTACCTCCGGGCCAGGTGTAGGCGCTCTTGTGTTGTCAAGTGCTCAACCTGGGCCATCTCGGCCACCAAATCTGCATGCTCCATCTTGGAAGTTACCTACAATAATCATTCAATAATGTTATTTTAATAATTTCACAGAGAAATAGATTAATTATAGAATTCTTTTTTTAAGTTAAAGTCATTAACCATTGTACAATGGGTCAATGACTTAACTTACAAATTTATTAAATTCAACAAAATACAACAATTTTTTCTGTATTAAATACAATATAAATATATTAAAAATATGCTACTTTTATTGAATTTAATTTAAATTTTGTTTCAAGGACAATGAAATAAATTGTTTATAGTTACTACCATAAACAGCAGGTTAGAATTTAAAAAAAGAAGATAACACAACTCACATAATTACACTGCATAGATCAATCAATACATTTGTGTAGGAAGTAGAGGATTATGCTTCAAACGTTTAATGAAAACATTATAATATTGTTATGTTAGACAATGACACATAATTCTTCAATAAACTTATTGATAACTCACAAAAGTCTGATAAGATAACATAAGCCAATATATTTTGTTGAGTGTCTAAAAAATTCTTAGATTGGGATATTTATGATTGCAAAATAACAACGTAAATGCATGTATAATTCATAAAACACAGTTTCGCCCACAACGATTGGAAATAATTTTAAAAACAAACTGACAGTTTAGAAAGGCACTAAACTTCGACAATCCAATTCACCTTTACGGGTCATTATAGTGTAATGTGGTAAACAAAAGAAATGTTCTTAAAATGTGTTTATTTTATACAGATATTTACACTACTTACCGTTGTTCTAGTTTATTACAAAGCCAAAGTATGTTTCATCCTTGTATTGATACATTTGCCACACATGATAAACATATAGTCGAATAGCATAACCCACTCATGTAAACACATTTATTTAACGTTTAGATAATGAGTCATTAACACATTGTTTTACAGTTAATATTCATTTTTCCGTTATTTTTCATGAAAATTAAAAACAAGGAGAAAAATCACAAGACGGCAAGCAATCGAGCAAGTTTTTTCTGACACGTTCAGTGTTGCAAGACTCATTATAATATTTATAATTTGTTTTACTAGCAAGGGTGGCCATACACGATGTCAACCGCATCAAATAAATGAAATTGAAATTGAAGTCGAATATGGAATACTCCAAACGATTTCTCACTTGTAAAATAACTATACACGAATAAATTAGTCAAATTATAACCGCGTCGCGTGGTGTCATGCCGCATCGAATCCGATGGTGCGGAGCGGCTCGACCAATGCTATTTACGCAACATGTAAGTATTTATGATTTTTAAGGGGCGTCGTAGTCTAGTAATTTAAATTACAGGGCAGAAACATTTTATTGATTTTATATATACTCGTTTTTACATATAATAAGTATGAACATTTAAAAATATGTTTTACAATAAATATTATGAATTGTTGCTAGTTCACAAAAATTGTAATAAAATGTCAGTGCCAGAATTCGCGACAGGCTTTACACGTTACGACGGTTGATCCGCATATGCCGACTTACCGGTTTATAGCGCGACAGATTTGCAATTGGAATATTCACGTTTTGAGTAAAACTAATTAGCTATTTAGTCCATTGAAATGTTACATTTTTTAGGCCTTACCTTGCGTTTTTTAGAGGACGCAATTTTATTTTTTTGAAGTGTAGGGGGGGTCAATCTAAAGCTAAAACCAAGTTTGTGGGGTCGCCACCCTTGTCCCACGGCCGCCACCTTGAAAATAGGGGTTGAAATGGTTTTTACGATGTATCTCTTAAACTATTTATCTGACAAAAAAAAATTATAAACATTTTTTGTTGCAAATTAAATTCTCTACAACTTTGGTCTAGTAACTTTTGTCGTAGAACTATAAATAAAAAAGTTATGAGCGAAAATGTTAAGAAATTCAATGTTAAGCAATGTCCATTGCAACATCATCAGAACCTGTGTTTATAAGGTTCATAATACTTTTTTTGTACTCTCATTAATACCCAAATACCCAAGGGACCATTAGGGAACAAAAGAACATCTGCCTGCTATTATTATTATTATTTCTAACCTCTGTTGTTGTAAGAATAGCTGATAATATTATGTTGAAGTTGTCGTTCAACTTATATCTTTTAGTTGTGCTACATATTTCTGTACGTGCGGATGTATTTTATTCAATTTCGAATGATTTCAGACACGATTTTAACTTTAGTGAAAACTACTTTTTTTTTTATTAGCATTTTGACTTTTAATAATAATAATAATAGCAGGCAGATGTTCTTTTGTTCCCTAATAGTCCCTTGGGTATTTGGGTATTAATGAGAGTACAAAAAAAGTATTATGAACCTTATAAACACACATTCTGATGACGTTGCAATGGACATTGCTTAACATTGAATTTTTTAACATTTTCGCTTATAACTTTTTTATTTATAGTTCTACGACAAAAGTTACATGACCAAAGTTGTAGAGAATTTAATTTGCAACAAAAATGTTTATACATTTTTTGTCAGATAAATAGTTTAAGAGATACATCGTAAAACCATTTCAACCCTTATTTTCAAGATGGCGGCCGTGGGACAAGGGTGGCGACCCCACAAACTTGGTTTTAGCTTTAGACTGACCCCCCCTACACTTCAAAAAAATAAAATTGCGTCCTCTAAAAAACGCAACCCCAAATGTAACTTTTCAATGGACAGATTCTGAGTATGAGATGATTCAATATGTCGTGGTGTTTTGAATAGAATGGTCCACGTGATAGTCGTATCGAGTATGTTCAATTTGAGCAAGCCACGACAAAGTTTTTGAAGTAGGCCTATATTTTGAACTCGGCATGTGTATTTCCAACGGGGACACTAATAATGTAATAAGGAAGTCGTGTGCAAGGTTACGCTTTTAAGTCATATTTTCTACAATTTCAATCTATCATTGGATCCAATTGGATTTTTGACGTAAAAATAAGTACCTAAGTACCTCTATTGTCTATATATGTAATAGACTGGCTCACTAGTCATGCGACGAACGACTTTAAAATCTAACCTTGGTTACCGTAAACGGAAAAAGCCTTAGGAAAAAGATATGGTAACGTCAGAATGATTAGAATTATATGTATGTGTTTTGTAATATTATTATAATTCTCTTTGCACACTTCTTCACGTTAATTAACATTGTGAAATCAATTCCGGAAATGTTATTAATAATGGCGAAATCATTTAAAACAAATGTATGGAGTATTTTGTTCATATACAAAGTGGTACAAAGGCTCACAAAAACAAAAAACATCGATTAAGTACTGTTGAGTTAAATTTTAAACGAAAAGCGCAATCTGGGTTCATGACTTTAATTTTTTTTTGTCGATAGTATTTATAAGGGAAATACTTACTTACCTGATATTTACAATTTGATACATTTCTTAAAATAGGGAATATCTAAATTGACTATCAAAAGAATTTTTCAAACTTTATTCTGGATTCCCAGCCGTTTTTTCGTGTCCCACGAATCGCGAGCCAGTCTAATTCCATGCATTGGTATCTTTGGCGCTTATATTCAAATGATGCAGATGAATATTAAAAATACTTTCTTCATAATATTACGATGAATAAGCTAAATATTACTATCTATCTTAGGCCACTTCACGAAGTTAAGGTTATAATAAATAAATAAGATAGAATTCAAAGACGCAATGAATTTTATTTAGTAAGTTTTATATTTTTTACTATATTATATTTTAACTTAAACAGTATACATTTATAGAAAAAAAATGACCTGCGTAAATTATCTACCGAGTACTCTAGGCACTATTATTTTCAATTGACGTACCATATTTCACAAAGCTTATATTTGCCAGATCCATTTATTTAAAGAGTTTATTGATAAGAGAAAATAGATAAGTACAAATTGAAGTAATCATTCGGAACAAATTGTCTGTGACACAAATATTTAAACTTTCATAAATTAACTGAATACATTGCGCGTAATAAAGTTATAAGTTGTAATAAACCATTTATTGTTATACTATAATTTGTAGATAAGATCACGTCATATCGTCGTAGCACGTACATGAGCGATTTGTAGTAGAAAAGCTCTATCCCAAAATAACCAACATTAAGTACATATATGTATATAGGTATTTTCTTACAGCGAGTCTATAAAGACTGCTTTAAGTGATACCATTAAGAAATACGAACTACTTAAATTATTGCTTACATTAAACTTTCACCTACTTAAGTATCTACGGGTCATGTCTGCAACTCGGTTTAGCTCTGAAGCGCATTATCAGTTGAGACACTATCAAATTACGCTCAGCATCTTAAGATAATCGTAATTTTGGAAACCCATAATGACACTAGCTCAAATGATACCTTAAATCACATGTGACGGATTCTAACAGCTGTGTTTTGTTTATTTAACAGCGCCGACTGAGCTAAGAACAAGCTCTTGAGACAGCTTATGTTTCGTTTATTAAATAGTTCAATACATTAAAAGTCTACGTGAGATTTTACTCAAAGGTGAGATTGATTTATTAAGCCAGCCCTTACATTGAAATACTTATGTATTATATATATACTTAGTACCTAGGTAATAATTGTATAAGAGCTGAGTTTATATAGCAAAGTATCGGTGCTTACCTACCTACTTTGCTATAGGTATGTTTCTCCTGATGACATCATTAAGGCGGTTTTTGCAAACCCGCTGTAAGTTTTTGTCTGCTTTCTATGACCTTATAAGTTCATATTTTGATTATTGATAATACAAGTAAATAGCAATAATTTCGAAATTTAGTTTAGCTTAACTATTTAAAATTTCTTTGTTACTTACATACCTAAATCTATGTGTTTACAATAAAATATTTGACAAAATTAACTTCTTTTTTATTTACAGATATTTTATGGACTATTAAGTCTATGAAGCTACCGCTATTATTGTACTATCTTAATCATTTTAAATATTTCTATTTAAATACAGTTCTACCTTTGAATCGAACAGTGTTGTCTATTATGACGACCTAGCAACAAGTCAACATTTCAACCACCTAAGTAGTTGTGCCTATTAGCATATTTAAATTTTAAATACAAGATGTAAAATAAAAGCGATCTGGTATTTTTACGGCATGTATAATGTGGGATATCAGTTCCTCTTAGTAAACAAATACATATCTACATATATGTGTAAGCATATTAATAGGTACACACGTAAATCAGTGGAATTTTATGGCCTCTCATGTAGCTTTGCAAACATTTTAGTTACTTTGTTCTTGTTATTTTGAACAAACAGCCGGACTTCAAAGTGATTTTAAAAGGGTTCTTCCGTATATAATATATACACAAGTAAATTAATGATATTTTTTTTTTTATATGGCACGGCAAAATAATCCCGCTGCACCTGATTGTAAGTTGAGTGAGGTCCGATAGAATGTCATAAATGTCCAACACAATTATCCCGGCCTGCTGGAACTGGATATACACAAGCTGTTCCCAGAACGCGACACTTACGTGGGCCAATATGGCGGGTTTTAAAACCTTGTGTACGGTGGCTGCTATCCTGGTGGATATAAATATATCCTACCACCAGCAAATCTGTCTGATTTTCGGTATTTATTTAGCTAACTAGGCAGTGCATTTTAGTAAAGTTCTTAATGCTGTTTATTTTACACCTTGTATTTCATATAAAACACACATTAACACACAAACAATTACTTTAAATTGCCAATGACACCAACAAAAATGAAATGATTCGTAATATTATAACTAATTTCCAATATAAAGCGGTAAAGCTTATTGTTAATGGTGTTTTTATTATTATTTTAATATTGTCCTAACCAGAATAAAGAAAGAAACGATCGGCTATCAGACTGAAGAATGAAACAAAGTTGCACTAGTACACTAACTCTACATATCTAATTTACTTGTTTGTAAATAAATCTAATAGTAATATTGTCATTGGCAACTAACGCCTCATTAAAAATAAAATTATCTGCCTATATTTTACCTATTGTATTGAAAATAACATTATTCTCAATTGTAATTTACAAATAGCATACAAAAATACACAGTAACTGCTTACGTACTGAATAGGTAGTAAGTACATAATATATTTATGTCTCATTAGTGTTTGGCTTTTATAAGTACTTATACAATACATTTTAAAACACACGACGCTTGTTGTATTTATGACGACGATTTAACACATTTGCATATTCTCTAGAACAATTAACGATGCTACCACAAGAAACATCTAAAACAGCATGAGAATTTCGCAAACAATCGACAGGAAAATGTGCCCGACGCTTGCTACTACAACATTCACAGTGCCTCAAGAATTTGAGTAAATTGAATACGCTTTACTATAAAACTAACTTAGTATTTACAGTGTGAAAGTCCAACAATAACTACAGAGGCAAAGTATCTTGCTTTTCCTAGAACAAGAATAAATAATAAATCCTACTCAACGTAACGAAATTTATTTATAGACGTACATTATAACAATCTATCTATACGATGTGCGTTTGTTTTGTTAGTGATGATTATAATTTAATATTTACCATTAAATAAAAGCACGAGCATTATAATAATTGCCCATCGAAGGTATAATAACAACGGTTTGTTCACATAATATCCGAAGTACACACGTCCCAGTGTTTCAACTACTGCCAAACATGAAACTTTTCTGTTACCTAACCTTTAACTTACAAAACTTGTCACAAGATTGATTTAACTACAAAAGGCTTTATTTATTAGCGCAATTTAAATTATAGTATTTTTTCACTTATTCTACACACCACAAATTCACAGCACTGTTTAGAAACTAGTTTGTTCTTATAAAACAGACATGAGATCACTTTTTATTCTAGGGTCCTATATTTTAACAGTGGCAACCTGTCAGGGTCACCACGGCGGGGCACTCAGGTGTTCTCATCCGACGAGTCGTCTGATGATGAACTGGTAGTCAAAGTTGATGCCATGGTCAGTTGTCGGATGAATGGTTCCCGAGGGAGGCTTTGCTGACCCAGAGGAAGTCTTCGTACGCCCATACGTTCACTTTCTGGCAACGATTTGCTGCATTTCTCTTCTGTTATGGCATCTCGAGATAACGAACTGAAATTGAAGAAAATTTTCTGCTCATGATTTGTTTTTAGAGATTTAGGGAATTTGATAATGAATTTTATAACTTTTAATCAGTTTATAAAGTTATACGACAAGAAATTGAAAACAAAATTATCGTAACAGTCATAATTATAATATAATTTATCACAATTAACTATGTTACTCGAAAATTATAATATTGTCAAAATTTTAGAAATAGAAATATACACAATCACCATACCCAGTTAATTCTAACATAGATCCTCTTCTGCATTGTCCCCGGTGTGGCCCTTGCATGATGCTGGCAGGTCTGCTCGATGCTCCCAGTGGGTCCGAATGTGCTACATCCTCCATCAGCAATACAGAAGGACCGCCAAGACTCGTACTCCTCTTTGACAATGGGGTAGGTCCCGGGCGCCCTCCCGACACATCTTTTGAGGACGCATCTGACTTACTGCCATCTTTGTTTCCCTCGGAATCAGACGCCGCCGTACCATCAGCAGCGCCTTGCGTAGAACTAGAGCTCTCTCTTCGGAATAAACCTATGATAGATTTTGGATGTTTTGGCTTCTCTATACCACCTATTGATGGGATGATGTGATGATGGATGTGTCAAGGAAGGGAGAAGGAGGAAAGAGAAAAAAATCTAATAAGAATATGTCAATAATAGTTTGTTATAAGGTTTAATGTGCAGAATAATGTAAAAGTTAAAAGAATACTGTTACGGAACGCTGGTTTGACGGCGTAAGGCGGTGCGATTTGTGATCTACTTTAAGGAAATAATTTGTAGAGACGCGTAATAGCCATTATATCTGAATATGTTTTATTTGTTAAATGACGAAAGAAAGTGGTTTCGTAGTAAACATAAAATAAAATGAACGCTTTTCGCACAGCAGTTAAATTTATAGCCAACATGCATGTGAGTATAATGCGATGCAATTAGGCTATTAATATTCTACTAATATTAAGCAAAAGCAACTGTTTAAGTATTGATTTTAAAAAATAAACATTAACTAACAATAGTACCTAGATACAAGGCCGCCATACATTTCATTCTCAGAAATGCCGTTGGTAAAGAAATACAATGTGATAAAGTTCCAATAAAAAGTAAGTATTTCATTTGAATTGTGCGTTTGTAAAATATTATTTTATTTACACAGTTAAAAGACTTTCAAATCAATAATCAATGTTTAATGTTCCTGAATAACAGCTATCATTTGCAAATTTTGGTTTATAATATAATATTGTCTAATCCAGAGTCGACAATACAACCCTAATTCTGATCCCAAATATGTAACTTTGTTAAGACAACCCTATCTTACCTAAAAATGTAGCGGAGGGTGAACTGTAAGCCAAGTATTCCTTGTTGGAGGCCCATGAAGGGAACTCCGATTGCTTGAGAGCCCCGGAGCCCTCGGTCTCTTCCCGCTTCCACGGCAGCATGGTCTCTGTCGCCGTCGGTGTCGCCACTCGAGCTTGCTCAGCAACTATCATGTAGGTGTCTGAGATAGAAAACCAGTCATCACTCTTCATCAATCTTTTAATCACATTTATGTTGTATTTATAAATATATACGAGATTTTAGATCGCTCATAAATTTCATTTTTGAAGTAAGAAATTATTATTACCGGCTAGAAAACTTCCTACTACTTTATAACGCAAAATGTACAAAAATATGCAATGTCGGACACTAACACTAAACTTCGTGGTTCAGGCCTATTGCTGGGCTCAAATCTATGCTGATCGTAGCACCTGAATTCTTCATGAATAATATTATAAAAACATAATTGCGTAACACAATATATAGGTGCGTACCAAGTAAAAAAGAAAATAGACCTTTGATCAATATATTACGATGTATTTCTAGGCTATAAGTAATTAAGTTAAAAGATTCCTTACCATTGTCGTCCGAGTTCCTTCTTTCATCTTCTTCGAGAATGTCCTCGTTGGGAACTAAAAATAAAAGATGACACGAAATGATAAATTATATCACGTTGATAAATAACCATTAAACGGTCTAATTATTTCTAATCATTATGCGTTATTAATGGGATATTTTATTGCAATGCTTATGATTATTCTTGCGTAGCATCATTACCGGTAAGATGAAGGTATAATATATATCATAAGCTAGGTCTTGTTTTGCTATAATGTTTCTAAGAACTCAAAAAGGAGAGCATGATGGATAAGGTGAACATTTCAAGGCTGATTTTTAATTATCAGTTACATATTATTCATCGCATAAAATTAAACTTAAATTGACTTTTTTCTATTTGATGGATAACATTAATCTGATACTTAAAAATTATGCCAAAATTTTAAGTAAAATGCGTTCTTTTCATATTATTGTCCAATTACCTAGGTACTCAAATGTAAAACATTTGAAAAAAAAACTAGAATATGTTTCGGTGGGGGTGTAAAATTATATATAGGTACCAAGTTACCAACAGCTCCGCAGTTCTTCATTCAGATAGTTTCACATTAAATCTCGACCCACATATTTTCAATCTACTTCGTTAATACCAGGTCCGTTACTTTAAAGTTAAATTTTCTCGTTTTTAATCATATATAGCCTTCACGGTTAAAGCTAAACATACTTAGTATTTTAGTAAAACATATTTGGTAGATAAGCTTACAAATACCAATAGAATGTTCAGTGGTGCTAATAACATAAATAATACATAAACCTAATAATTTTAAGCTTATAAGCAAAATGCGATTCCAGTAAAACCAGTTATTTTAAGGTTTTTATAAATGGTTTCATGTTACCACATTTTATAAATGAATACAGGGTTAACTACATTACAACAATAATAATAAATAACATACAAATTAATAACATAGTATGTGTTTAACAACATGCAATAATTTTGTATCGGATGACCAATTTAAGCGCAATTTAAGAGCAAAGCGTCTGATGAATAATAATTCTAGTTATCAAACGAAAATAAACTCTATCACACGGAAATAACACAGCTCTCGATTCGCGGCTAAATGTTGCATAATATAAAATCGATTTATTTTTATGCCACATACTAAAATGTAGAAAGCAACGCGATTTCAATTTTGATCATCAGACGCAAATGTGAATATCTAATAGAGAAAACGTTCATTTTCGAATAAACACATACCAAAGTTATACGTGGATCTGTCCCTTCGCCACGGTAAGGATTTCTCAACAGCTGTCGGTAGTATTTCTTCGGGCGTTTTAGCGTACTGCTTGACGATCCTCGCTTTCAAAGGATTGAATCCCGGCAGGTTAGCCAACTGGTTTAAAAGTGAACTACTATTTTCTTTATGCGAGGACGTCGGACTGACTTCTTTGTATCCGGCTGATATTATCAGCGTCGCCAGTTGTCGAGAGTATCGTTAGTTTGCAGTTTGCGGTGCCACATGAAGATTGCCAGAAGGGAAGAAAACGACAATCAAACACAAATAATATCGAAACAAGCAAAGACAAAGAGCAATATCTACCAGGGAAACTACGGGGTGTTTAAGATTCAAATTAATCGGTGTAGCGATAACAACTTAGTAGTTTTTCTAGCAGGAATAGCAAACCTTTCATAGCAATTATTGTGCTGGAAGAAAAATTATTCTATCGTGTGCAAATATAATAACATCCTAATATTACTCAACAATATATTTTTTTATATAATATATCGATCGCTACGTGAAGATAAGCAAAAATATCTACTTTTATTAATGGATATGTTGCTATAAAAGGTTTGCAAAGTTACTTCGTAAGGTTAACGGGATTGACAAACAGAATGAGCAACAAAACGAAAACTAATTCAGTTACTAAACTGTCGTAAATACAAATTACAATTGGTACAATGTAGAATATTTGGAACATGCCACCACAAGTACGTTTCAGCAACATTCTCACAGTAGGTAGCCATGTCAGAAAAGGAGCGACTCTGTACCCAGCAAATTATATTAGTAATAATAACCAATTAAGTAAAATAACCACTTATTCCTCAGTTCGATTTGGCACAATTAAAAAGTACAAGTGCGTATTAAGTGATAAAATAATGATACACAACATCCATTGAGTGCTGTTTGGATTTGAATACGCAATGTAAACAAAATTATTAAAAAATCACCTCTATCATATCATTAAAACGCTAATCTGTAAATTAACATTATGCATGTTACTTTTTAAATAAAATATTATGCGGTCATAAACACTTTGGTACTTGACATAAAATAACATAACGCGATCGTCAAATTAGATAGAGCAGTACAAGAGTATTTTATTGCTTAGATGGAGTTTGGCCTTTGCTAGGGGTTACATGACAGCGATATTCAAATCCAATCATTGGTGTCACCCAGGGTGGTTCATGCAGAATACCTACGCGGGGATTTGGCAGTAAATGTAATACCGCCGTCGTCGCCGTCGCGCCGAGGTTCTCGCTCGTCGCAATCCTCTTGCAGCACCTCGTCTATGTAGTCTGCAACAAATTCACTACCTTATGGCATTTGTAATAAGACAAATTTATATTGTGCACAAAACAAACATATTGTTTACAAAAAAAAGCGATATATTAAGGTTATAATTAATTTTGTATTTTAGGAAAGGTATTATGTAAATGTACAATGTTTAGACGAAATTAAAATAAATCATGTGCCGCATGTTTAGTATTTGTATTAATATTCATTTTTATATTCCCACATGCTGGTGTAACACGAAGCATTTGTGCTCGCAAATAAAATGTAACAATGATATCTAATACGACATAAAATTAACGAAAAATAAATAAATAAATATTTGAACCCACACGTGCATGCGATCGACACTCGTGATAATAATAAAGAATAAATAAGTACCTAATCTATAATACTTTATTTTACCGTGCGTGAACTGTTTTGCCGAACCATTTTGCTGGAATTCAGGGAAAGTGACATGATTTTTGCCATCCTGAAATAAATAAAGAAGAGTTGAAGTACAAATAACCTAGTAACTTTTCCTTACATCAATCTTAATACAACATCACATTTTCCATTTAACTTACGCCTCAGTATTTGTAAAAGTAAACTATTTTGCGTAGGTATTCAAGCCTTCTTCGCAAACCTGGTATCAATTCCAAAATTCGGTGTTATAAAATTGCAATTTAATTTGGGTCTTTAATTTATATTGACAATTCTTACACCTCCGTTTACCAAATATTAAAACAAGAACGTTACCTGTTTTCCACGTTTACTGCGTTTATGATGGTGTTTTCTGTCGCCGACACGACGGCGAATATTCATATGAGTTTTATAATTGACTTGTGTGCCGAGGTCCCGGTCATTAACAGCATGGCGGCTGTAGCTCAAACGACGATGCTATACGCAAACAAGCTTATTTATCGTTCTAACTTTTAAATACTACAATTATTTCACATTGAGTTCAATACAATAGGCATGAGATCATAAAGAAGACCTCACATTCAGTTGCCCTAAGTTTTCTAATAGCAGGATGTATGCAAAGCCACACAACTGCAACTTTTTTAAACCAGTATAGGCTACGATTATAGTCGGTTCTCTATTAAACAGCAACGAGACAAAACAAAGAATCTCGTTTCTAATTTCTCGACTTCTTAATTTGCAAGTAACTTGACAATTTGACTATTAGAGGAATTCAGTGAAATTAAACATCTCGATTGAAGTTCTAAGATAACCTGAATAGCAAACTATTATTTGTGTTTCATAAAAGTTAAATAAGTTATTCCAAGAAACTTATTCCACGTTTAACGAGAACCATCGTTTTATTGAAATGAAAGCATACGTACCCGTCTGAAAGGTTTACACAGCTCTTCAGCAAGGAGATGGTGTATTTTGGCATCGGTAAGATCTTTTTTGGACGGATTATACTCCAATTCCTGCATGTCTATGTTCCAAGTTGAAGAATCAATTTGGCTAAAGCTCGGACTGAAATCAAACAAAGAGTAGCTATACCTATCTATGCAAGACTGTGGCGATGCGACGGTTCAAGGGTTGATTGAGTTAATCGTTATTATTTGCGACATTAACGTCGATGCATATTCGGAAACAGAACATTTCTCTGTGATTTTTAAACCTAAAAAGTATTTTTTCTTTGAAAATGAAGTTTAAGCCAATTAGCCTTTAACCATCGATATAATACTTAAGAGAAAGAATATTTTTTTTATATTTAAGTATTATGCAACTCAAACTAATGATACCTTCCGTTGAAGTTAGCATTTGTATAGTTCTTGAATATTGCGGACATTGACTCGGCTCCAGAAATATTTCCAATAGTAGATGCATTTCGTTGCATATACTCTATCGCATCTTTCATAGCTAACTTCGAATAAGTTTCCAAAATTTTTGGCTCAGCACCCTGGATATAATATTGAAATTTTAGTTACATTTGATGTGAATATTTTGTAGTTAATAAAAACAGTCCATTACCTGATAATTTCTGAGTAAAAACGGTCGAATAAATCGGTTGTCAAATCTTTTAAATTTATCCCTCATGTGGTGGTTTCCGTGCTTACCCAGAATATCTTCAATACCAGCCATTAAATGATCCATACACTAAAAAAATAAGGAGAAATATATTATAAAAGTCGTCCTATCTAGAAAAAAAAATTGTACGTACATAGGTTACCTCAAGGTAAACCGAAAAATGTAATAATATTACTTACTCTTTCATGTATCCTCTCATTCATTGTAGGTTTTCTTTTTTCAGCTGTCTTAACGTTAAGTATTTTGACAAGTGGCTTTATTGTGATCCCTTGTATGAAAACAGTAAAGTATATGACTGCTATCGTAGTTGTAACGAACATAGGCTGTAATTGTACAACTTCTGGGTCTATCAGAAGTACTAAGGCGAAAGCAACCGCACCACGTAAACCTGTAAATCAAATGAATGTTCACTCACAAACAATAATTTTACTATAACTACTTCTACAATAAAATGTTTAAAGCCTGTTTCACTAGTTTCAAATAAAGTTTATTAGGTACCATTCATTTAAGAGCATAGATTAGAGTGTAAATTTGTATTTAGGCGACTTATACATTTACGTGACGTAAATTAACTTTACTGAAATATGATTTCTGATAAAAGAAGTTCTAACTAATAGATTATAGGCTGTCAAAGACATCCATTTTATATGTACGTTATTATATACGTGGTCTATACTATTATAACAGTACAATCGAGTAATAATCAATAGTTACCAGAACTTATTCATACTTGTAAACGTCTTCTATAATATAACTTAATCATATTCACTTTATAAATACGTATAGCGTTGTTTAAATAAAACAGCCATACAATGCTATAATAATGCTGAGCCCTAGAGATTTCCATATTTAGATATTCCATTTGCGAGACTAGATGGAGACGTCAGCGTACATGTAAATAATAGAATATTGCAAGCTACAACTTAGTTTAAATGAAAGAGAATTTTTAGTCTAGCCAACGCCTGCAAATGGATATTTATCTGCATAGGTAACTGTGAATGCAAAAGAGTTAAGATCATAGAAGGTGATATTTTACGTATTTTAATTTAGAAAGAACTCTTGGTAAGAACAAACTAGAAACACAAAGTTTAAATTAGGTAAAGAGAATCTCAAAAACCCAGAAATCTCTTTGTTCACATTATACATGTTTTTTTGTTTATACATTTCAATACCATGCGATTAAACTTACCTCCATAAGACATAACAAATTTTTCAACTCTATTTAATTTGTGCAAGCGAAACTTATTAGCTACAGCGCTAAAAATATACACCCCTGAAACATAAAATAATATTTAGTATCATCATCATCATCAGCCGCAGGATGTCCACTGCTGAACATGCGCCTCTCAAAGATATCCAGATTGACCTATTGGAAGCGACCTTTAGCGGATAAAATAATATTAAAATTATTCAAAAAATATAAGAGGTATCTATAAAAACTTCATAAAATTCATACCGCAGATAAAAGGTTTATAAAGATCGTGGAAAATCTATTCAAAAAGATCTAACAATAACAGTATAAAGTTATATGAATACTTTTATCTACGAATATTGTGTAGTACCTACTTATTATTTGTGTAAATTTGAAGAAGTATCGTAAGTAAAATAATATAATAATGAAATAAACGTACCTATTATCCGAAATATTGAGCAGAAAACAATGGTCAATAGAACGAACCAAGTGTTCCAATCATGGTTATTGTTCACCGTTGCCACTCCAAGGAACATGAAAATGATTGTCTCTGAAGACGATGAAAGCATCTTCATTGTGTATTTGATTGTCGTGTGCGACTTGTGTGATATATTCGCTTCCACATAATTCTTCATTGTTATACCGCAAAATGTAATCCTAAGATTGAAACAATAATTAGAGTTTATTATACTATATTATGTACCTACCTACATAGTACGTTTTAGGTAATTAAGTTTCTAGGTACCTATACATATTTAATTATAAATACGACACTGTTTTCAGTTTCGTTTTTATGTATGTAGCGAAAATTCACTTTTTATCATTACCTGGAAAAGGTTGGTAATGAAAAAGTACAAGGACTAGATAAAAATAATAATTTTTAGTTGCTGTTATTTTCAAAGATTTAAATTGATTGTTTCATTTATTATATTACCTTATTTATGAGATTACCAGCGGGCGATATAGGGTAATATGAGGTAAACAAAGCCTAAGAAAATAGAACACGGGATAATACAAAACATTTTGAGCTAACTCAGTATTATTACGTAATGAAAATAAGAAAGTAGAGGAGAAACGAGGATTACCTTTTTTAAATCTCCAAAAGATTGTATCAGAATAAATTTGCTGCGTGTTTTATATTTTTATCCTTATTAATTATATCTTAACTGAATAATTGCGAGATGTAAAAATAAATTCATTTCAATGAAGCTATGTCTATATTCGACAATTTTCTTTTACTCGACTCTGGTAAATAAAAATATTTTGCTCCATTTGGAATAATATCTACAACTAGTAAAATAGTCATTGTATGTGAATATTTCCTCGGATAGTTTAGTGAAGCGACTAGTAATTTAACCTAATCGATTCCAATTTACTGCTAGCGAGCGTCCGAACGAAATACAATTTGTAACATCCACATAGGCTCTATAGGCGTCCCTAGATCTTAACTCGATTTTTCTATAAAACTATTGCAATTATATTATGTAGAACTGTTAAAATTTTACTGTACAATTCATTTGTAATGACTACATATGTAAAACAAAGATATCATATTTTGGAATTGAAACCAATTTCTTTTAACTTTCTGTTACTTTTAAATTTTTGGTTAAAATATCTAGAAAAAAATAATGTAAATGAATACTTACGCTAATATCCCGCTCATGTGAAACATTTCGGCATTTAAGTAAGCCAGGTACGCCATTACAAAAATAAATATCGGCTCTATGACTCTGACTTCGTGTGTGAAGCGCGTAACGAGGCCCGTGGCGAAGCCCCACACCACGCCAATGCAGGTGCCTCCCACGGCTACCACAAGAAACGATGCCAGTCCAGCCAATATGTCCGTGTAAACGAGACGTGATGGACCCATTTCCCTGTAAAATTACTTGCCCGTAAATTTTTCCAATATTTTATATTTCAATGTTTGCTCCGGCATCAATTTTCTTAAATAATATTGTTTTGGAAATTATTGGTTAATTTAATTGAATGAGTTATAATATTACTCTCAAAAGAAAATGCTATTAATGCTCCCAAGAAATTTTGTACTAGTGAAGTTAAATAAGTGTGGAGTCCAATTTATAGTATGCATTTCATTTTTAGTTTATAAGCAATTTCTGTCAATAAACAAAGATTTTCGTTTATTTCTATATTTCCCATGAAACTTATATTTTTGTTAGGACTGAAATGTTTATCGCATAATGATTGCGCACTGAAAATCAGAGCATGGGATGGCCTTCAACTAAATTGGATGACCTACTCGTATTCTAGGGTGCAGAGGGCCATTAAACACAGGCAGTGCATAACCGCAGTTTGCGAACATCTCATTGTCTCCCTCTCTCTTTGTTTAGTGTACGACAATCGGTCGGGGCATTATCCATAGATTTTAGAACCTATAAACTTTATAATTGTAGCCACTGTTAATTTGTAAACATTAGCTTCAGGAAATTGGAAAGAAATTAATTCATCCTTTTTACTTATATAAAATGTAAGAAAAATAGATGCCTTAGACTCATTAACTTACGTATACGCCTCGAACATGTGATATAAAACAACTGTGACCGCATCATTCAGCAGAGATTCTCCAAATACTACTATGTACAAGACCTCATCTACGTGTATCTCTTCAAAAACAGCCAACACTGCTACTGGATCTACTGCTGAGATCAGAGCACCGAAGAGTAGCATGTCGAGAAGTGGGGTGGTGCAACCAAACATACCCGTTTGGCCACATGCCCATAAGGATGCTCCTAAAAATCAACATATTGGGCTAAAATTTATGTTATGCATCATTCTACAAGAAGGGTGAGATCAAATATTTGTGTAAACAAAGAAAATATTACAAAACGCAATATGTAAACCAGGTGTCTTATCTTATACATTTTAATCAAGTTATGAGCAAGAAACAGATTATACTGCTTAGTTTTCTTACCTATAGTCAACGTGTTGAAAACTGTGCCAACTACCGCGAATAACAATATTGTTCCTAAGTGATCGAAAAATAGTCTGTTAGGCATAAAATATCCTGCGTCCAGTATTATAGGAGGCAGCATGTACAAGAAGAATGTATCAGGAGTGAGTGGCTGGACGTGAACACTGTGGGTGCTCAGCAGAAGTGCTCCAATCAGCACTCCGACAAAAATCAGAAGACACGATTCTGGGAACATTCTTGATAACTTCGGCGCCATGTGGAAACCTGCAACAAAGAGGCTCAAATAAACCTCTTCCTTTACAATAAATAGTAATGTCTATATCTGACACTGTCATTGTAATTTGCAAGTTGAAAGAAATACAAAATTGAAAAAAATATAAACCATGTAAAATCTTCACGTTAAAAAATGATAATAAAGTTAAATTAATGTGAATGTTGTTATATTAATTGTTTATCAAGTCCCAAAATTCTAGCGTTTTGCAACAAAAACCTTACCCATGAAATCTAAAGTACAAAAAGAAGTAAACAAAATGTTACCACAAGCGAAATCATACACTAGTATTTATGAAATATTTGGATCGTCACCATTTAGTAATGTGCTATATAAAAGTCCAAAAAAAAGTGATAAAGACCGTTATACTTGTACAACAAATTGTGGAGATAGTGAAAATAAAACTGATATCAAAGAATCAACAAATGTCAATCATGCTAAATATGTAACCAGTGAAAATTATCACCATCTGAATAAAGACGTCAGTTATAAATCCGTAGTGCGATCAAGCAGTACCATATTCTATGATCTTGATGACATCGCAAAAAGGCATTCGTTTCATTGTCTTACTGAACTGAGTATATCAAATGCAAATCTACTGAAGGTTTTAAAGATACCAGCCACCACAAATGTTTTTGGTGGAAGATCAGAAGCTGTAGTACAAGAATGTGCAACGCAAATTCAGCCTAAACGCTTGGCACGTGATAGCATTGAGATTAATGCTAAAAAAGCCAAGAGGAAATTTTATCGTGATTTGATACTTTCATCTGAAATATTTTTAAGGGATGAAGAATACACTAATGATTACAACAAAAACCATCATTATGACAAAAATATAAGTGACAAGCAACAAAAGTTTTGGTCATATGCAAAGTATAGAACAGAATACACAAATCCAGTGAGTGAAGTAAAGAAGCATAGAAAAAAGGAAAAAGAGAAACAAACCGAAGACCCGTGTCCATGTCAGTTATTTTCTTACGTATGCCCATGCACTGACAAAAAATCCCTCACCAAATTAGCTAAAAGTAGTAAATCTATTACAGTTATTGACCAAGTTACCAGTACCACAAAATTTTTTGAAGATGAAACCAGAGATATGAAGAAAAAGGCAACAAAGAGACAGAAATGTCATAAGTTTAAAGAAGAAAAACTTACTGGTATAAGTCCAATCGAAACGGTCGAAAGTATGGTTTACAAAAATAAATCTATAACTGATCACGATGCACCGAAATTACATGATGTGTTAGACAGAGACCAATGCAGTGTTAAAAGTAAACCAAAGTATCACAGAAAATCACGAAAAATAATATGCCCAAATTGTAAAGAAAAGGTGGAAATAATAAGCACTACCGAAGAAGAGGAAAATCTGAAATGCGATTCCTCGACATATGGTAGCAAAGAAATATCGCCAACTACAGCATACGCATGTAGAGCTCCACTGTCCAAAAACCATAAAGGAAAAATTGAGAATGACGGCGACATTTGCTTTCACGAACCTCGTTGTGAGATGGTGCCGGTGTGCCAAATACTACCATGTGATGACAATTATTTGAACTCTAAAAGTAATAAATCGCAAACAAGTCCAAAACAAAATACACGCGTTATTCGAATTACTAAAGCGTGCAGGCATCATCCACCGTGTACAGTCGTACCATCATGTCAAAGAGCAAACGTTCTCAAAAACAATTGTGAATATATTCCTCCATGCTTACATCGGCCTCGTTGCGTTAATCTACCTCTTTGTGTTCCATTTTCTAAAAGCATGCATTATGAGGAAGTGAACAAGCATGTTGATGAGAACGAAAATTCAGAATGTCCACACGTTCCGAGATGTAAATACATTCCACTGTGTCAACATGATTCATTGGTAAATAATGTTAACCATCAAATCCATATGATACCGCAGATGCAACACGCTTGTGAATTTATGAATGGATACCAAACACCAGCTTTTCTAATTACTCCACAAACGAATTGCATGCCAAATTCTTATTCTCCTTGTCAGGTTTCGTCTCCAAATACTTGTTCGTATAAACCATCGAAATCATGTCAATATGACTGCACCGATAATAAATGCTACACGTTTAATGTTCCGAAAGCTAGCAACAGCAACGAGATGGTCGTATTCATAAGGGATGTCGGCTGCCAATTCCGCAACAAGAATTATTCGCCCAAAGAATCAGTTATGCAGTCCAAAGTTTCCAGCGAGTCAATAGATTTTGTTGATGTAAAAATAGACAAATATTATACTGACGTCCATACATTACGTTATGAAGATAAGTTCACCAATCCAATATCAGGAGGTGAAGTTTCTTTGTCATCGGGATCGCTTAGTACTTCCATAGAAAATAATACTAATTCTCCCTCGCATGAGCAACGTGCTACCCGAAATTCCCCACGTTCTAGACAAACAGGGTTTAGTCCGGAGGCAGCATATGTAACTGCATTCAATATATATGGTGAACCTACTGCGACTGCAGCGCACATTAGCCCCAACAGCCTCAAAGAATTGAGCAAGTGTGACGCTCGAATGTGTCGCGATTGCCTCAATCCGTCGAACGTTAAATCTCGCAAAAGTTTACTAAATCATAAATATAAGAAAATGTTCAACAGAAGGAAGAAATGTAGATCATCTAGACATGTCAATTTAAATCGCTCGAAACAAATTATATATCTTAAAACCATTGAGAAAAATAATTACGTGTAATAGCGTACTTATATTTTATGGTGTTTTGTTTTTATTTATCTCTGAAATTGTATTATGCGCTGAAGAATTTTTAATCAATCGTTATCATTTTGTTTTCTTTTTTTGTATTGCTCTACAATAACTAAATAAACAATTAACAAACCGGCGTAACTCACCACTGATAATTTTTAGTAGGTAGATCGTAACACACTCAAGAACATCGTATCTCAAAATGTATACAAGAAAATATAAATCCTTGCTTGAACTCGATGTACAAAACAACATGTTTGCCAGATATGTTTCAAAGTGGGTCACCACCTTTGAGGAAGCCCTACAAATTGCACCTAACTTCCGAGCAGAAGCAATTATACTCTGACTTACTTTACGTGTAATTAACACAACTAAGAAATCAATGAAAATACTTGACATGTTCAAGAACATAAAACATGAAATAGTGGTATGAATTCTATAAAGTATAAACGTTAGCTATACTATAGGTACAAATAGAATATATGAGGTATTTAGATTGCAACAGATTTTTTGTAGCCTCTTCGCTCTAAACACTAGTCATTATTTAGACGATGCCATTTTAGCGCTGTAATTTTATACCACGACAAAAAGTGTAGAGAAGCCATCAAAAACATGCCTTTTTATGTATATAATATGACTATTTTTAGCATGCCATTTATATTGTAAATCTAAAGATATCAATATAAATATGAAATAGTAAAAAGATACATGTATAAAAATCTAAGGTCTCAATCGCTTGCGTTGTTACCACAAGAAATTTGTGTACCAAAAATAACAGCTATTTTGGGCATTTCACGGATTTCAAGGGTCGTCATTGATTAAACTTTACTTTAAAGCCATATTTCGGGTACCTATGTAGGTATGATATTGCTAATCACAACAAATTTGTTGACCTTTGTATTTCGAGATACAATAATAATAACTAAATTATTTATCCCAGTACCTTTAAATATAAATTATTCATTCGAATTACTGGCGTAGGTGTACCGACTAAATATAGAGTTATTTCAAGAACTGATATTAATTTATTGGTTTGAAGACGTAAGTCGGGAAATTTAATTTGGTATAACGCTCTTTATATGGTTTTATCGACTGTTGCGCAAAAAGTGACATTATAATCATACGCTATTAAACTGATTCTAATATCCAGTTGTAGAACTTAACCACATGAATTATTTGCACGTGACTATGACGAAACCGTGTTTTTGACAATTAAAAGCTAAGTTGATAAATAATTATCTTTAATACATTGTGGGTACTTAAATAGTATGCTAATAATTATCGTAACCTTATTGAAATTAGACCAAATATAAATTAACAATTAATAAATAAGTTTTTCATTTGTCCATAATTTTTTATTGAAGTAAGCAGAGGGATGGCCTGAAACTGAGACCAAAACGTATCCAATTCTATATATTAGCAACTAGGGATTGCAATCCCGCAGCTCATTCAATCCCGCGTGATCGATATGCCGGACCGATCGCGCCACTGAACCCATATTAAGATAGGAAATTTGTATCATGACAATACTAACAACTGAATTTGCGTATCTCACTGACTCAGAACCTAAATTAAAAAAAAAAATCAAAATACAATAGGAACCTATCCAATCCCTAATACGGGGCTTCGCAGGGATCGAAACAGCCCCTTTCGTTTCGTGTACCCTTCAAATTTGTCCAAGGGCTGGGAATCGATCCAGTTTTCTTTTGTTGTACAGTCAACCGATCCCTGCGTCCCAGATACTGCCGCATATTAATAAACTTTATAACTAAATATTATTTTCCTTCGTGTCCTATTTTTTTATAGTATACGGTGGGTAGCCTAGCAAATGGGTTACCTAATAATGGTCTCCGTTCATCAACACACTCAACCCTCGTGGCGTTTAGCTTTGAAGGAAGGCGGGCCTACGGCAATCTCACTGACCGATGACCGCACGACATTGCTTTACGTCTGTTTTCTCAAAGGCTCTATCAAGAATGTAGACCGTAGAGTTGTTTGTACTGCCACTGAAGCTATTTAACATTTTTGCTAAATTATTCATTCATGTTAAGAATTAAATAAATTTAATAATTACATACTCAAGGGTTGCTGTGGCTATCCCTAAGATCCTAACATGGTAATTTTACAAGTAACTTTATGGACACTTCAAATATATGATGACTTAAAACAAGTATTTAGCTAACTAGCCTAATTTATAAATATTTCTCTGATAATTATTAGGTAGTTCCCTAATAATCTTATTTGTAGTCTACAGGCCGCCGTGCAAATCGATTTTATCGGAGAAACACTTCAGAATGTTTCAAGGCGGCATAAAGCAAGGGCTTTAATACAAAGCCCTTAAGTTAAAAATATTAGGACAGCTGCTCGCTCTGAATACTAAAGAAGTTAGAGTCAGCATTTTAAGCTATCCTACTATAAAATGATTGTAATTTTTGATTATGGTTCATGATAATTTTACTGAGTAGTGTTTTCTCGTATTTTTAACGATGTTCTAGTTGGGATCGAATAGATTTCATCGGTTTTATAAAAAATAATACTAACTCAGTAATTCTAAATAACGACTACATATTTATAACTATGGCTCTTATTTCATGCAAGCGCTGTGCCGCAGAAAGAAAATACAGTTGCAAAAAATGGTCGAAATGTTATGTATTCTACAATTAGAAATACATCGTTAATATAATATTATGTAAAAATAACTTATGTACTTCATTTTTATTTTAAATTGCTTTCTATTTATTTCAATCACATAATTTCAACACTAGATAATATTATTCTGTATTAGATTTCTATGACTCAACCGTCAACGTTTCTAATCGCAATAGCAGACAAGTAACAACAGCAACACATTTATTTTAGGCGCTTTACATTTATATGACTTTCAAATTGGAATCGCAACGATATTACATGTTCACATAATTATTTATCATATATTTTTCAGTATAGAGTCATTTTAAGATTACGTAAATAAATGGAACCACATACCTTCACGCCTTTGAGATTTTAACTTTAGATTTTTACAAAAATACAATTAAGTATGCAATTATTACAATCTCATGTTACACGCACTTAAAAAAACTCCGCAAAGATTCTTAGATTTTAAGACACACAAAGAAATAATTAATCTCTTTGTTCCAGTGACCTTATTTTTATACAACGTCTCAAATAACGGCAGAAGAAATTTAAAACTTTTAATAAAAAACGCTGCTACGAACATTACTTAATACTTATTGTAACCTCTCTAGGCGTTTAGGAGATTGATGACTGATAAACCCATCTGAAATATGTTTTTAACTATAACAATGTTTATACTTTAATTGATTTATGATTTAGCACTAGCGTTAGCGAAACTAATAAGTTCTTTAGTATTTAAGTTCAATAAAGGCCCTGTGATGATATAGATACCTATAATTATAATCAAAGGGAAATAAATGGTTTTGCATATTTTTATACAAGATTACAAATACGTTCAAAACATTCAATACCCGTAATCATCCGTTGAAACCTACACCGTTCACATAACATGTAGTCCTTTTATTCTATAATACAGTTATTAGATTCCGATCCCACAAAGCGTTTCATTTTATTTGCTTTGAAAATTTCACTTACTATTTCTAACTGGGCTAGGCATTAGTTCATTACAAAAATTTATCAAGTTTAGCATTTTGAGTTAAGAACTTATAGAGATATTTCTAATGTTTATAACTATGAAAGCTTTATCTTGGATAAAATGGATCTACTGCTGGTATACAGATTGAGAGTAACACTACATCGATTACACGACAGTAATTATCTCGTAAGAACCGGCAAAAAAAGTATTTAAAACGACTTACCAATTTTCGCAATGCTAGCGAAAAATATCCACACGCCAATCAGGAAAGGCGTTTCGACTCTATGAAATTCAACCGCTGCTATGACGAAGGTCCTTTCTTTCTTCGGTTTGATGGTAGTCGGTAGATCAGTGGTAGTCTCCTGGTTCTGGCGTAGTTGCGTGCCGAGCGGCTCTCCTGGCAGTGGCGCCACGGGACCCATGGGTCCGAACCCCAACCCGGGATACGTTGAGATCCCATCAACTGTTATGGACGGACTAGTTTTTGTGGTACTCTGTAACAAGGGAAATTCTAAGATACTAAGTTAGAAACCATCTTTATAACGCCTATTACGAAAGGAACGTGATCAGCTAATCGCATTAGATAAGGAAATAAAATAAACCTTTCAAAAAGGCTGTATTATGGTATTTTATATTGTATTACTACGTAATAAGTCTCTCATATGTTCTGGCTGTTTATCACCGCTTGATCTATTTCTGCCACTAAGCACCAATGTGTAAAAGATGCTGCCGTCAGATTTAAAGGACAGGAAAAAACATTTAAAAAATTTCTCGTTTAGGTCGATTTAATGGGGCAAATAAAGTCATTTTATTCTAATTCCAGGTAATAGAAATCCAAATGAGTAGAATAGGGAAAATTCTATGAAGGTAATTCGCATATAACCATAGTGTCACGCTCGACATGCCTTTTAGAACAACGTATCTTACGAGGAATATGTGCTTGTGTTCCTTCCTTTCCAACTAACTGGCACATAAAAACTTCCGTTTCTTTAGATCTCATTTCTTGGGAAATACTGCTTTTGTGAGATTTATCTAGTTTCAATTTGACTGTTCTTTAAAAGTTTATTTCCGACAATTGTATTACAATTAAAGAGTTTTAATCGGAAGAAAGAAAATGATATCCGTTAGTTACATAGGTATTTACAAAGTTAAAAAAATGTGAGGCTTTATTTAAATACACCAAAATTAACAATGAATAACCATAAAATAGTACATAAATTGCATATCAAACAACTATGGCTTTATTTGACTACTTTCCCAACAGCTGAAAATTATGAATTCGGAACATTTAAATTCCGCTCAAGGATAGCGAAAAATATATTAAGAAATTCCAATTTGATAAACTTTTCCATGGTCTTTATTATGATTGGCAAGTGAAATGTCAAGTTTGAAGACTTTCTCGACAGCAGTCGACGTCTGTAAGGTATCTATTGACCTTGGCCCGAAACGGCCTTTGTCTCGATACCGCGACCTTCGCAAGAAGTAGATTAGACACTTTGGGAAATTGCCCCGGGACACGTAGATTTTATTATGTCAATAAAACAAGGACTACAGAATATCTAGGTTACGAACTACAAAATATTTATTTATATTGTAGAGACGGTTATTTTGTTCTTTCTGACTTCCGAATGAAAATAATGCAGTCTGTTTAACGTTTCCGACGATGCATTCGTTGGTAAATAACGAAATGGAAACTGTAGAGTAAATGAAAACTGCGAATGTCATTTCATATTTTGTATACATTTGTCACGAATGAGAGTTGTGTTATAATGTTTGGTTAACAAATATACTCTTAAAGGTCTTTGTTGATTAATAAAAGTACGATATTAAAGAAAGTTTTTCCTTTACGACGTATTAGTAATCAAAATATACTAGATTGAGTTTTATATAATATGTTACTATGTTCTAAGTTTTATCTTAATTGCACAATTTTAATTATCGGAGTGGTCTATATAATTCTTCAAACACACTGATACTATAGGAATAGAATATAATATTATTGCCTACCGAAAGTTATTTTATATATAGAATGATGTAACAAGTATTTATTTACTCAGTTTGTCAAAGTCAAAGTATTTATTTACTCATCAATCAAATTGAAAACAGTAAATTATTTTTATATAAATTTCCCAAAAATAACAACAAAAAAATAATTATATATATATTATTGGCAAAAAAAAGATATAAAAATTTGGCCGCCCGAACAGGGACTTGAACCCTGGACCCTTGGATTAAAAGTCCAATGCTCTACCGACTGAGCTATCCGGGCTATATCTGGGCTCTCGAAATAGACGTATACACTATGATCACAGTAGTTTTATGATATTTAATTACTATTTCACTTAGTTTTTAGAATTTATGAAGTTTAAAAACAACAAGCAAGTGCGAACATCATTAATTTGCTGTTATGCTTTACAATGAAGTTAAAAAAACACATTGTATGGCATATAGTAATTATTTATTATTTAAGACAGTTATCCTCTAAAAATGCACTCACATATTTACCTACAAAAGATTATATTTGAAATGATCTAAATATTGATCGAAATTTAAACATTAAAATTATTATTAAGTTGTGTTTTGAACCGGGTTACATGGAACTTTCGCCACCGTAGGCCACTTCAAATCCCGTGGAAATATTTAGTGGGACTTTTATCCCGGAAAACGCGAGCAAACCCGCGGGCAAAAGCTAGCATTGAATATCTACCGAATTCTTTGGTCGAATTATTGTGGTTGGTGGCCAGTTGTGTTACCCGACAAAGAATATGTCAAAAGTTGTCACTCGCCACATTTGCAAGATGGATTAGGTACTTTGTTCCGGAACAAAACCGGTTTTTGTTGTTACCTGAACAGCACCGCTCTGAAGCTCCTGTTTAAATCCCGTGTCGGGAAAATTGATAAGTACCTAGTTTGTTTCTGCTCAGTATCAGTCCGGAGTTTGAAAGTGCCCGCAGCGATATGGCGATAAGATCAAATCATAGGAATTATATGGCGAAAAGCGGGTGTCATAGTTGCAGCTCTATTTTCTGAATTCAGGGATAGAGGCGTGATGTGCATTTGTTTTTGTTTTTATGGTATAATATTTTTATATTGTCCCTCAAAATGAGCTAATTATCTTTTTAATTAGCTTAGCTAATAACACTTACTAAACTAGGCACTAGTAATCAAAATAACACAATAGACGTCGCATAATAGTTTTTTTGATTACGGGAATTAGACTTTATTTGGAATCGTTATAATTATGTATCAATTTAAAGAGCTGTGGAAGTATTTACGCAGCTGTTGTTAATAATATCTAATTATTACGCTTAATGAAATTGTATAAATAACCTAACAACTGCTTTGTGTTTCTTTTAGTACACGTCTGTTAAGAGTGATAATTTCTAGTTCGTTGATCTTTAGGGATCTTTCGGCATCATCGTCTCTATCGGCATTATTCACTAGTATCCTAATTCACCAAGCATGCAGAATTAAAAAAATCTATTACGTTACTTTGTTATTTATAGGCACAACTACTACTTATATCTATTTATTGAATTATCTATGTTGTCATAATTTACGTAGGGTAGGCAATTATTCTATAACTAGTCATTACCTATAAAACTCCCTAGAGCCGTCCCGTCGCACCGTGCGTCAGACTTTATATATGTATATATAGGTAGATACTCATTAAACAAAGCCTCGTTTGAAATTTATTTACATAACGTGAATATTTGAAACGTACCTTAACTGTGCACGTTTTACCCAAACAATACAAGCAACGTGATAATTAGCGAATCAAGATTGGCGCGGTTCGAAAGAATTGAAAATTATGTAAATAATTCCGTTTGACCTAGTAGGTACGGTTTCTGGAAAATGAAGGCAATTTGTACAGACATTACATTTAAGTTTGTTTGCAGATATTGAAGCAATAAGGATGTAATTTTTCCAGTATAATAAAATTCGACGTAAATTAGACTATAGAACCAGCAGTTCGTCTTGTAGATTTATTCAATCCTCATTTTTTACGTATACTTATTCATTTGAAATTACTATATCGATACTACGACTACTTATAAGCCAAAACATATATGATGAAAGTTGTCATTTCCACGTTTTCTACATAACGTACTTAGTAATTTTGTCATAAAACTACAAGAAACGACAAATAAAGACTTGAGCGATTAAATTGTAAAAATAACACATACAGTATATGTGCCAATGTTCATAGCTACGGTGAGTAGTGACTTATTAGGTTGTCAGTTAATTTGTTGGCTTTCTGCATAAAAAATATATTCTAACCTAACAGTTTTTGGAAAATCTTCAGCTTACTACCATTTACGGTTCAACCGACAGTCACACTAGAATCAAAAATATCCTTAGCTGGCAACTTAATTTGCAATTGAAAATAGGTCAAGGACAATATTTTTACTTTTTAATCTTCTCGACTCCTTCTTTGTTTCGTTCAAAGACTTTCAATTTGAATCAGATCAATGACTGGATTTTATTAATTCTAGCTATGTAATATGCGGCACGACTAGTCCGCGCTAATACAGAGAATCCCGGTTTATAATCCCCGAATCTTGTACCAGATCAATAACGATAAAGCCTTATGACGTCCTGAACAAATACTACTAATGAACTCCAATATATAAACGTGATACGTGAACAGAAAACGAGTTCTATTTGAAGGCTACATTGTACGATTAACAATTGTGATACAATTTTGGATACATTTATATTATGCATCATATTTCGCCAAATAGTCTGATTGCAGTTTTTGGTTCGATAACTAAACAAGGCAGCCGAAATCTGCGAAAAACTGAAAGCTAGGGGGCAACTAAGGACACTACAAACGCTTCTAATTAAATCTTCAGGGATAAAGGATCTCAGTATGTACCTATATGTCTTAAAACCAACGAACACTCTCATATTCCAACCACGTGACGTATTTATCATAGTTATTTATACTTACTTCAACAGGATTGCCGCGCGCCGCCTGTAGGAGCGCGCCCACGGCCACAAACGTGACCCATCGCCTGCACGCGCGCCGGCTGAGGTTGACACCATGCTTTAGTGACGTCATAGTTCACATGCGTCACTAGACACTACGCGCATCTACTACATACACTGTCACAAACTAATTGCACACTATATACCATGTTCAGTCTTATACACAATTTATGTCCACCTGCTGATTAAACTTCTAAATGGTAATTAAAGTGGATTCGCAATGCTGATTAGGTTTTGTATGAAAATATAATTATTTTCACCTAAGTATGTTGTTCGTGTTACGTCATGTTTTTGGTTATTTATGTCGTCATGTGTCGCCAACTTACTAATACTTTTTACATAATTATTGTATACTACTTAAAGTGAATGATTCGTGACAGAGCGGCGTCTAATCACAACTGTCTATTTATTTATTTAGTATTTGGGAAACACACGGAATAATTACAACTGAACATACAAAAAAAATCTTTACCAGATTATTAATCGCTCTATATTAAGTCAATTTGAGGATGAATTTAGAGAAAAATATATACAGTAGACATACCGATTGAATATAATGAGCTCATTTTGATATAAACAATTAATTTAAGCACATAACCTTCATTTGAACTTTGGCCGCGAAGTTAAGAACGCGAAATCTTGAAATTCATGCTTGAATTCTGTTGAAGTCTAAAGTGCTGCAAAGTCGTTCACATCTCATTTACAAAATACCATTCACATAATTGAGATTAAATTTACATATATAATTATAGTGATGACGTCACATGCATTGGCCCGTGTAGCGGCGACGGTCGGACGCCAGGACGCCCTTGGTTCAAGGACCTCAGGACTTCGAATGTCGTATTATTAGCTTAACACGAACATTTACTTTATTGGCCTCAATTTTAGCAGATCACGAACGAGGTCACATCTCAATATTATATGTATAGTTAAGATGATAGCATTCCAATATAGGACTAATATTAATTTTATATTCTGCCCATTGCTGAGCATGGGCCTCCTCTTTTTCTCAGAGGGTTTAGGGCTTAGACCAGCACCTTAGCCGAGTTGCGGGTTGACAGATATCACGTACCATGAAATTCCTATAGAAAACTTCTCAGATGTGCAGGTTATCGCAAGGTTTTCTATCATCGTTAAACTAAGCGATAATTCAGTAAGAATATATACGTTACTTTCAAAAAAGTCTGAAGTGCTTGCCTATTTGTTTTGAACCTGCAGGCCTTTATATTGACAGTCCGTTCTAGTCCGTTCCACCCCCAACTAGACTATCACCGCTAAAGTTAAAGTTTCTTTTAGAATTTCTTTCATATATTCACACGAAATAATCAATGAAGCAGAGAAAACTTATATGAATTTTACACGCATTTTTAGCACTAACATTCCCAGACTTATTGGAACGTACCTTTCGATATGTAAACGATGATGATAACATACAGACAAAGTATGTCTACGCGTCTACTTTTATCAGGTATATCCTTTTACTCCAAGGAAAAGTAAAAGAACTCTATTATTATTTTTGGCCCTCGCCCAACAATATTATATAGGTTAAATCTATTGCATTTACATAAACATATCTGGGACACAGTTGAAGGATGCGTATTATCATAGTAGACATCATTCTTAGCCTTAATATACGTTTTTCACAAAAATTGTATTCCAAATGGACGAAATTATATTGACAAAAGAAAATATCTTACAGAAAACTCGTACTTTGTCTACATTATACTTATCATTTAGATGCTTATCTTTTTAGTTATTGAGGACTGTACATACCACTCAGCAGAATATATTAATATTTGCCTACTCTCCGCCCTGTTTTGTATACAGAACGAGGACCAAAAAAAAAGTTCGATTTCATAAACAACACATTTAATTAGAATTTTGTAAATTACCAAATTCAATTTACTCCGAGCATAAATAATGGAGCGCCGAGTATTGTTCTAAATGTTTTTTCTGTTTTGTTTGCTAGGTAGTAATCTAAATATAATTCCAATAATTAATGATTATTATGGTAATAATAATAAAACAATAACAAATTGTAAGTACAAATTGAATGACCTAAATAAGGTATCGCGCAGACGCTGTTGCTGAGGAACTCTACATTACCAATAGCCAATGTCAATTCCATAATATTGTTGTATTTCTAGCGTACAAGAAGACAATATATGTAAGACGCTTTAGAGTTATATCGATATTATATTGCTCGCAATAATTGTACGGATTTTTTTTTCTTTTCAATATACGTCAAAGTACTACGTTAACAGGGGTGAAAATTGCCACCTTCTTGCGCTTGTTCAGACGGGATAAGATTTTTAACCAATATCGCAGGAAATAATTAACGGCTCTATTGGAAAAGAAAAACATAATTTTTATATTAATTCATGCTTTACCAGTTATACATATCAGTATGTATATGTCATGTCGTCGTTTACGACAATTAATGTTCCTACAAATACATTCTATTTGTTTTGACCCAGAAAGTAAGGGTAATTAATGATGGCTCAGAGTTAAGATGACATCGACCTAACTAGGGAGGTAGATAGAGATCGCCGGGCTAGCAAAAAAACGAGAGAGAAAGGTATTGGGCTAATAAAATTAACGAAATCATAAGACTAGCTATTATCAAAAAGAGAATTGAAAAATATCTTGAGAAAAATACAAAAAATATTACATAATACAAATTTATATTTGTATTAAACAACATAACAGTTTTAAATCATTTCGCCGTTAATTCCATTTGAAACTTTATAAAAAAAATATTTTACTTGATTATTTGAAAATTTATCAATAATTATAATTAAATCAAGTACATACTTAACTTAATCTTATGTAGTAGGTACACACATTGCATTACTTCAAGTTTTGTTCACGTACATTATTATAGATAGCTTGACTGTTCGCCTAACGTGCGTTGGTGACCACTTACCATCAGCTAACTGCTCGTTAGTACTATAAAAGAAAATAAGAAATTGTAATGAAAGTACCATTATCAGATATAACGGACGTTGAGTGCTACCTTTGCTGTTATGTTAACCATATTCATAATATATCGCACGTCGGTAAAAATAACATTTTATTAGACTTTTACACTGTAGCAATGTATTGTTTGTTTCCCTTGACCAAGTTACCGCGCCCCACAAACAAAGAATTTACATGAATTTATAACCCCAGGCGTACCGACGTTTAGGATACTTTTTCACGCCGACGTGGCCCAGTTGCCTAAATTATATCACGACAATGGAGACAAAAGAACCGAAAGGCATCTATCTTGTGAAAGGCGAAATAAGAACAACAAGATTCAGGCATCGTTTAGATGCTGTTAAAAGTACAGCATTCGCCGATCTTTTCGCCGGCTTGAAGCCTCGAGGAGTGGCGCTATTGTTTTCAGAGATCAAAGTATGCCAGGAAGGGAAGAGGGGTGGGTTAACTTCAGGCCACAATAAGAGTGACATTAGTAGGTAAATAGCATTACAAAAACGTAATGTCCAGACTTCTGGAATATAAAGACAATATAATAAGTATATCTTATGTACAGTTTTTGTGTAACATACAACCAGCAATACCTTATCTAGCATTTTATGCGTAAACGATGTTATTTAAATTAGGCTTATTTTGAGAGAGTTGTCAGAGTTGAGTTTAAAAATACATATTATCTTTTGAAAAATAAGATTTTTGTTAATGTTTAATATAACTGTTTATGATTTACAAATAAAAATATTGCCAACATTCATTTTTATTAGGTACATTTTCTAGATAGAACCTTCAATAAGATAAAGTCGGGTTGATCCTTCACCCGAAACGGCGTCATGTATTTTACACACGTCCCCGCTCCAAGGCGAAAGTTCAAGGACACTGCAGTGGTAGACATGCGACATTGGACCCAAGCTTATTCATTAAAATTTTACATCGACCACTGAACAGTCGTTTAGAGACAATGCTAACTATTTTGTTTGGTCTGGGGAAGGTCCTGGGTTTTGAAAATAATATTTGTATTCATTTAAGGTCTTTTAGTTAAAGACAGACTTTTGGATATATTTGTACGTAATACGCCATTTAGAATTTATTTATATAAAAACCAAAAAAAACGTCCGTAAATTTCTTGCTTTAAAACGCGTAGAATTTAAAGGTTCGTCAAAAAAAGAAGGAAATACAGAGGAAGCAATACGCGGATTGTATAAGAAAATATGATACCTAGGTTTCATGGTTTGTAACAATAGTTGGTGCAGTTCAAGGTTGAATACTGGAGCCAGGCGGGCAGCGGGCCAGGGCGGGGGTGACGTGATACACTATTTATTCATGCCTCAGTCAATATTGGATACTGAGAACTGAAATCAATGGCGGATTACCGTGTATTTTTGTTTTAATTTTTTTTGTTAATATTTATATTTAATTAATGGACTAAGTAATTGCGATTATAGAAGGAACACTAAGTATTCGACAAAATTAATAAAATTAGGCAATTATGGCGTAGGTTTTGTAATTCAAGTAGAATCAAAACACACAAATACAGGCGCTGTAGAAGTATTCGCAAACTTCATTTCACAAAATGGAATATAAGAAAAAAACATCTTACTTTTTAATAAAAGCGAAGATAGTTTAGAATGTTGTCTAGTGCCTATTTTATTTACATGAATGACAATCTAAGTATTTCTAAGAACACATTAATATTTTTATTTCTTGACGCATTTGTTTTTAGAAAAATGTAATTGTACAGTAGCGAGCTTTCGCTATTTCTAGAACGCGAGCTTTATAATAATTTCTGAGAAACTTTGCAAAGAGCACAGACATTTAAATTAATGGTAAAACATTTCTGAGTAACGTTATATTTTTAACTTTTGTTGTATAAATGTGGGTATGTTACTGGCAAGATATTATGATGTTATTTACCCATAATATCGCAATATAATTATAGTTGTAAGTATAATTATACTTTATGATATAACATAAATTACTTAAAGAATTAATGTATTATTCCATAATTTTCCTGTAAAATGCACACACATGCAGAATCGTGCCGCATTCAATTAAAAATATATCCAACAAACTGCAAACCCATGGCATCTTAAAACTTAATGAGTTCCAACATAAAGAGCTTATGCGCTTGGTGCTTGCACTGCGAAATTCACTCACTGAACACAGCTTCAAGCTGTTTCGCAACCAGCTATATTTAACAACTTTAATTTTATATTTCACATTCACTATAGTTTGGTTAATAATATAAACAATCGTTGCACAAATATTTGATGAAATATATTTAAATCTTATCGAATAAAATTTATACTTTATTTTACAAGTAATCATCCACATGGATGTATAAATGTACGTTCCTTTTTCACGAAAAAACTACTGAACTGATGTGGATGAAACTTTACAGTAATATTGGTTATACATCTGAATAACATATAGGCCACATTTTATAATAATTTTGTGTAATTTGATCATAATATAACGATACATATCAAGTAAGTCGGAAACAAAAATTATCCTCGAAAACTCTTTTACGCTGGCGAAGCCGCAACCAAAGCTAGTATGGTATATATCTATATGTACTAAACATAATATTCTCTTCGTACCCTCTTTGGAAGACGGTGTTAATTTATGGATAAATTGAAGCCAATAGTTTTAGTTGTCTCTACACAATAGTTTAAGAGCTCCATAGTTAAAGCAAATAGTTTTACAGAATTTCAAGACTTCATTTTACCAACATATAAGCTTGTCAACATACTGTTATCCAGAATGTCAAAATTCTCAACCACGCAAATGAGAATTCCACAAAGTAATTTAATTCTCCGCTCACGTCGTAGTTAGTACATTTCGACAAAATTGGTTGTGTGCAAACTTAGTGGTCTTCCGACGGTGGAGTCGTTGGCTTTGTGAATACCAAAGTGTATACTCGATGTGTGCATTGAAGGAGTTTAAAATTGTGGTTTTAGAAGTGTAATTTAGTTTTTAATGAAAACATCTTACGCGAGGCGACTATGACAGCCATTGATGAAACGGACAGAGTACGGGGAAGCAAGATATTATAGATTTTCTTAAATTTCTGTTTTATTGTTGTTTCGGGTCCGTATTGACCACCGTATTGTAATGGTTTCGCCTTTGATAAAATAAAACGCAGAACTCGCCATGCATTGACATTTTTAATTGAAACAATTATCAAAAAAGGAAACTTGCTGCTGTTGCATTTAAGGTTTTTACAATGTGCCGTAAGATGGCTCTATACTTTTAATTTATTATTTATATATATTTAACGAATTTCATATATCGCTGTAACAAGTGTGATATTGAGTTGTATCACCCGAGCTAAACCACATCTCTGAAATATACTTACCCAAAAGCCTGAACGTTCCTATACTTGTCTCTCTAGCCTACTCTAGAGTAATGTTACATCACTATTCATTACAATTAGTCTAGACTTGTTTACAGAATGATATTTAATTCCCTGATCACTCTCCGATCATGTCGGATTGTCGTCTCAGCGGACTAGAGTGAAGAAACAGAGAGTGCACCTCTGTATTGCGCTCACAGTTGTGCACTATAATATCTCCTGCGCACCTGGGTGATCTTAAAACTCGGCTAGGACAAATTTCATTTTTAATAATTCCAAAAGACTATAAATGATGCGCAATATTACCCCAATCCCCAACTATCATCATCAAGTGGAGAACTCAGCCAATACCACAGTCTATTAAAATCAACAACGTAGATATCAATTGTAATAAAAACTCAAGTGTCAATAATAACAGTGGACGCGTAATCCCATCGTAAAGTTGATCAGCCGTAAAGCTACAATGAAATCATTTAACAGCGTTTAAACATATTTTGAAAGTCAATAGTCATGCGGGTATTGTCCTGCCAATGTAATATCTTTTCCAATTGCTGTTTACTTAACCGTTACTTATTCTAATTTCATTAAGTATAAAGCTTAATGAAAAAAGTAATGCAATAAAAGTTGCAAATTTTTTCTTTAATAAATTATGAGATTAATAAGAGCTCTTAACCATCACCCCTATTTAAGCTTGTTATTTCATGTCATCTCATAATATCATCTTTATAGTAAGAACATATGTGTGTATTTCGGAACTAATTTTACCAGCAAATCATAAAAGGTTTTATCTATTTTGATAAAAAGTCGCCACAAAGAGTCTTTAAAATTCAAGCAGAATAAGGAGTACGATTCCATTTAATTTACAAGCAACTATTTAAAATAAAAATATGTATTTTAATCCTTCCACAAGAATAATATACAAAGCATTGTATTTGTGCTGTGAAATATTAAACCCAATTCTAATACATAATACGATATTACAATAACGTATTAAATTAAAAAGCATTTTAACTTAAATTGAATATCACTTAATCCTCTATAACATGCTATCAGTGTTTTGCCATCTGTTTTCAGTCCGCCCACTGCAATGAACTTCATGCGATAATAAACATGTCAGCGATTTGAATAGCAGGCCCATATTATTTATCCATTCTATCAGCTTGATTGAAAATGCTTGTCGTAAAAGCACTACTCGTATTACATAGAAATGCAGATACAGATAGCAGAATATATCACGTGACTTGTTAAACTTCATCTCTCTTTGCTTAACAATTTCTTTGCCGAGAACGGAGGCAAAAATTACAGTGTTAACGCTAAAATACCGCAAAAGGCTGACGTAAAATTTTCCAATATTAATTTACTTTGAAAATAATTTTACATTTACGCATATTCAATTTTAGTTCTAAAAATACTTTATTAAATTTGTTAGCCACGGTTGGTACGGCTTTATAAAATTCTATAGGTGTGAATAGCCCTCAAAACTCTTTGAATTCAGAAATAAAATCAACGTAGTTTGCACTCTGAAGTTAATGAACTAAGTCTATAAAATAGTTATGTATATTAAGAATAGTTAGGGAGTTTAATAAAACCATCATTCGATTTAAAAAAAAATGGGCCTCTCGATCTAATCAAATCGATAGACAATAGAGAATATTAAATGAAAAACGTATAAAGGCCGAAATGAGGCCACTGGAGGCTTTGCAGTGTGCATACGGACAACAGGGCCGGAAATTATCGGTATCTATAAGAATGGTCATGGTTCAATAGTTCTATCTCCTATATATAATGGGAGCGACTATGAACATGTTTTTGCAATAACGATATAAATCTCTATATTTTGTGTTTGAAGTGAAGGTCCAAATCATTAATCTTGCATGGACTATTTGTACCTTAGCGCATTGTATTGAAACAGCAGGTGAAATTAATCTTCAAACATTTGTACGTTATTATTTATGGAGTTAGTAATTGTTAGTGGATACACGCCATAGATAAAAGTTATTGAGGTAAATTGTTGAAAATATTATGTTTGGAATTAAATACCTAATAAACGTTGAAAAGGATTAGAAAAGCACGCGTTTTCTAGCAAAAATCATATCATAAAATACATAGATATGAGTATCTTGTTATTCAATACATGTTTATCCATATATAGTGTATAGAACTTTATGTGTAGGTATAGTTGTTTAATTTTAAACCTATCTAAATGTTTGTCAAAACATTGTTTGCTAGTGTCAAGCAAAAAATCCATGGCATACCTATGCTACAAATGATTAATCATGCCTTCATACAAGTGTAGCTCGCTTGAAGCTATGGTTTTTTATAAAAATACGAGTACGCGAGTCGCAAATGAAGAAAAAGCTGCTCATTTATTCTCCGTATTAACTTTTACCAAAATAGTCTAGAATGGCACAAATTACAAATGAAACTTTGCTATGTATTTAAAGTTTTATTAAAAGGGCACTACAATGATGCGGTAATGACAAGGGTTTTTCCTATAATTTAACCGAAGGTTACTAGATCCTGTTTTTTTTTAGTCATAAGGAACAAGAGTATTATTTTGATTTCAAAACGAAAGTTTGCATTTGTGTTGCAGTGGAATGGAGTAAGTTCAAATAATAAAAACTAGGTCAATGGGAAATACTCCTAGGTTTTGATTCCCTTCTGTAATCGCGAAATATAGAAAATATGCGACATAAATACTCATAACTTTTGATAGCGATGACGTACTGCAGGTTTGATTTTTTCACAGCTGAAAGATACTATAAAGTCGAGTATTTATAATGAATTTCGACTTAATATCTCAACGTATTCTTGAGAAAAAGGGGACTTGATAGACAGACTAACAAATAGGCGGACAACAAAGTGATCCTATAAGGGTTCTTTTTAAGGTATGGAATCCTAAAGCTAGTCTGATTACCTTTTTTATTCGACTACTTCAGAAGAATCGTAATGTTATTAATGAAACAAAGTAGATTGTCTGGTTTAACAGCAATTAATTCGATAAACAAGATTGGAAGTAACCATTTTATTTCATATGATATGACGCTTATACAATTAAAACATAGGAAATCGAGTAGAACTTTGTGCATAACAATATGTTTTTTCGTTGAGTTCTATGCTCTACTACTTATATTGACTGATACTAGTGGTATAGTACAAAACAACAGAAAAACTTATGTTAACAGAACGTTAAGCAATTATAGGGCTCGATATACGCACATATACGTGATTTGTACGAACTTTTAGTACCCTCATCATAATGATAATATTTTTGTGAAATATATGAATTTAACAGACTACCTGATGATCTTTAATAAACTAATAGAATTATTTACATGACTACCACCGTAATACTGAAAATAGTCTACGATAAATCAAAGTGAACACGAATCTCTCCTTTGACAGAGTCCGTTGAGGCCACAATAAAGCTTATAGACCAGTTATCTTTGCCGTATGCACTATAATAGTACTTAATGCGAAGTCCTATAATTAAACGCGCATGCCTGCCGACTTTTACTGTCGCTCCTCGCACTCCTACCGCAGTAAACCTCTTAAGTCTTTGCCGTAGATAGAATTTTATTGTTTATCTATTAAATACGTATATTTATAAAAAGACCTGAAGCGCCGGTACCCTAGTTGCGTGTGGAAATGACTGCCGACGAATGTCCGCAGGTTCAAAACAGTCAAAATCAGAGGTGAGTGCCCACCTCTGATTTTTCCAAAATGATATGTGTATTCTTCGTGAATTATCGCTTGTTTTATTGGTGAAGGAAAACTTCGTGAGGTAAGCTGCATACCTGAGAAGTTCTGTATAGAAATTTTGAGGGTGTATGAAGTCTACCAATGCGCACCCGACCAGCGTGGTGGACTAAGGCCTAATCCCTCTCCAATAGAGGAGGCCCGTGCCCAGTAGTAGGACAGTATATAAATACAGGGCTGATATTATAATTTATCATTACAAAAAGACCTCAAAAATCAAATTAAATTCAGTGAGGTATGGTTCAAGTTAGGCTAAATAGCGTTTTGTATGTATGTATATGCTAAAAGAAAATATACGCATATTAGTTATGACAAGTGCGTAGGTATATGAATCTTCATATATGTAAAAATATAATATTACACAGTCAAAACCCGAAGGCTTCAATTATTTTTATAGAGTATAAGTGAGTCCTTTGCTCCGTTTTAAAATACTACATCATTCTATGTTGCTGGTTACAATCCTTAGGAATGATTTGCCGAGTCAACTTACGATAAACTCATCTTCACCAAAACGAACTGGAATATTGTAATTATGAATGAAAACAAAGGTTGAATGAAGGTGCTTTAGTATTAAACCAATATTATCTACTCTTTTATTATTTTATACTGTACACCTTAAAATTAATCAAATCACACTTAACATAACCTATTATAAATTCGTTTAAAACGATTACATTGGTGAAAATGAATCGACGTTACGTATGAAAATGAAAAATGACTACTCAGACACTTTATCGAATACATTATATGGTAGCATACATTGTTATATTTGAACGTAGCTTCGACGTGACCTACATGTCTGACTGTCAAGCTCATAAAGGATTTAATGGTACACATTAAGAGCATTCAGTATCCTTCAAGAAATATGTGGGTATGTCCATTTGTTGGCATAGTTTATTAAGAAAATAGGTCGTATTCCTCCCTCATTTAAGACTGCCATTATGTAATTGATGATCTTAAGTAATTAATTCGCTTCACAGATGTGCCTCGTCTGATTTCATTAATATTAGTTATTACTCGCGTACAAATGTTTATCTAGATTCTCGTCCTATATTCAAAACTCTTTAGGTACAAGTGTGTACCTATGTAGTAACAATTTTTTCTAGTATAGTTCTGATTATTCCATCGAAGTAAACAAAAATACACACAAATATAGCTAAGAATTAGTACATTATTTGATCACCATTCCGAATTAGTGAATGTAAGAAATCAAACACAATACTTTGGAATGTTAATGGATGGCATTAGCCACTTAATAATAATAATATCAGCCCTGTTATAATACTTGCCCACTGCTGAGCACGGGCCTCCTCTACTACTGAGAAGGACCAGGCCTTAGTCCACCACGCTGGCCTTGTGCGGATTGGTAGACTTCACACACCTTCGAAATTTCTGTAGAAAACTTCTCAGATGTGCAGGTTTCCTCACGATGTTTTCCTTCACCGTTAAAGCGAACGATAAATTCACCAAGAATACACACATGATTTTTTTTTTAGAAAAGTCTGAGGTGTGAGCCCCTGGGATTTAAACCTGCGGACATTCGTCTTGGCAGTCCGTTCCACACCCAACTAGGCTATCGCCGCTTAGTTACCATTTAATAACTCAGATGCTTCTTTAATTTCTCACAAAAAAGAAACAATTATGTTTTAGACTCTATGTACACGAAAGTAATAATGAAAGCATAACCTAACAATCAACGTCAATGTAATACTTTAAAAGGACTGTTTTACTTATATAAATGCATGTTTGCCCATAAAAGCCCTAACAAATGCATGTTTAGTGAAGGCACAAATTAGTAAAAGTGTTTTCTTTTTTTATTATATTATGTAAAGTATTCATTCAGCCTGGTTTATAGACAACAAATAGTTTACCTATCCTATTTCGGACCAAATGATTGTTATCGGTCGAGTTTCCAGTTAAAAGTTTTAATATTTTTTTAAAATTGGCAGTTGAATACACAGATAAACTCCATATATGAAAAATAAATATTCCGATTATAGATCAAGTCAAATTGAATTTCTTAAAATTACACAAATTAGATAATATTAATTATATTGCTATATCATTAAAAATGTAGTCTTATAATTTTTGAAAATACTGTGATAAATAAGAGAAAGAGAAAATAGAAAAGCAGAGTTTTAGTTTGCTTTTCGACATTACAGTCAACAAGATAATAAAATTTATTGTTTCGCTAAGTCATAAAACGCAAAGGTCAGTAACATTATTATAGAAAACAAATCAGTTTTATGTGACCGTAACAAATAATATATTCTTATGTGCAATCATAAACAAACACTATACGACTTTTTGTACGTCGCGATTTTAATCGGCTATCGATGTATTTTTCATAAATAAACGATTCAAGGTTACGTTTATTACAATTAAAAATTAATTTAAATAAGTAAAATAAAATTTTACCATTAACTGTTTATATTGACAAATAAAATCGGTAAAATTTAAATCGAACTATTAAAAATCAATAGATAATGATGTTTCCTTTGGCGGTTTGTAAATATAAAACATTTGTATGTATTGTATTTATACAGAAATTTAGGAAAAATATTATTATAATATGCTCTTTTTTGCAACAAATGAATAATAATTAATTTTAGCTAAGGACCCAAAGCAAAATCGTTTAACATTACCTTTAAAACAGATTACCGTTTTATATGACGAATGCCGCGTGTTCACCGCAAACGCACCGCATAATAAGTTTAATAAATTAACTCAACCTTGCATTCAATTACGTTTGGATGTATAAAATTTTAATAATACTAATTATGAAGCTGCCAAATTTGTAAATTTACGTTTCTTATTAAAAAAGAAAAGGTTTAACCTTCTTAGAGGTTAAATTTGGGCATATTTTGCTATTTCGTTCATTTTTTTGTTTTTAGGTAAAATCAATATACTTTTAAATTAACCTAAAGGGAAACGCATTTTTTGTTACGGAAAGCGAATACACTTACAAGTAACTTTTCAAAAAAAAGTTTAGTGCATTACAACAACATAATTGACTTATTGCATAGAGTTCCTATAGACTCAATTACATACTTATATTAGAAATGTGTATAACTGTAAAATAATAGTAATATCGTATTCATAAAAAAATATTTCATAACTATCGACTCTGAAAGGGCATGTAATTTTAAAACAAATATGCGGATTTTCTTTTGATAGTTCAAATAAACAACATTCCGGGAATACGGCAATGTCTAATTATTAAATTACAGAAGAGATTAATTTGCAAGGAATTATTATGTACTACATACAATTTAATAGCTCTAATTGCTTTTAAGAACGTGGTTAGTATATTTCAAAAATTAACACATTAAAATTGTATAAATAATATTGTCTTGCATCTTTGTTTAAAAATGAGACTGGGATTTTTTCTTTTTATATTAGTATCCTACTGTTTGACATTGATGTGATTTTTATGAAAGAATTTGATTACCTAACATTCCGAATTTAAAACTCATTTAATGTGGTTTGTTGGCCAACTAAATCCTTGCCAACGCCTCAACTATAGCAAGTAACATAAAGCTAGTAGTTAATTAAATATTTACGAGCAAACGATGCACCGCTACATCAATATCTAAATATAAAACAAATATTGTACTGTATATTGTTACTAGTTAGTGTTACTAAGGGATACTGGGACGTATCCTTAGTCACAGTGTATAATCATGCAGATACACTTACGTCACAAGGATAAAGTTATATAACGCTGACACTTTATTTTTTTATGTCGCGTGTTTTCGGCAATAGATTCGGCGATCGTCTTGACTCTTGATTGATTAGGGCACATTTTCATTCTGCTTTAAACAATTTATTGTCAGACATGTAAAGCTATTGTACTTAAAATTAATCAACCAATACATGTAATAAATCATGGCTAAGTAAAATAACAATAGATTTGTGGGCACCGCGAGACGCGACAATCAAATCTCTCCGTACAACATTTATTAACGTATCGATTTTGAAACGCTACACCGCGTAGCATTTTACGTAACGTCGCGATAAAACACTACTCCTTTCTACTGACAAACCATAGGTAACCCACATAAATTATTTGTGTCCGAGAATAACTCAGGCAATGCTATAGGCGATCATGTGTTTTCGAGGGTGGCCATGTTTTATGGTGTTGACAGAAATTATCAGCATCGCGAATGTGATGTATGTAATATACCCACTTTGAAGATGTATTGTCTCTATGAGGAGAAGCACTTTATTTGGATAAAAGAAGGATATTTGAAGGATTTGTTGTGTAGGTTAATGTTATTGATCGCGTGGCGCGTAGAGGGCGCGTGGTTCGCGCGAGCGGCAGGTTGCGCCGCGACTGTGGGGCGTCGGGCCCAGCCGCCAGCCGCCGCCGCAAGCCGCCGGCCGCCCGCCCTCACGTCCTCTACGGCTGCGCGGCTTATATTTTGACCCGCAGCCGTTGCTGAGAGTATAAGATGAAACCATCCACGTAAACGCTGTCGATACACTTATTGCACGTTGTTAACATGGATTACAATTTTATTTTTAACTATGAGGTCTGATAGAAGCTTTATAAAATGAAATCTTAATTATAATAGTAATGGAAAAGTAACTATATACTTTACTTACAACTTAAAAACATTAAATTTGTTTTAGTTTGTAGCATACCTAATTACTTATATGAAAAGCAATATAATGGAGTCAATTAATATGTTCACGTATCTCAGCTAAATACAGCTAAACATTTTGATGCTGGTTTCATTATATCTAGTAAAATTTTACCGACTATAAAAAATGTTATAAATACAAAGGGAGTAATGGGAGTGTATATCTCATATATTCATAAAATTATATTATGCAGATGCAGTCAGTGGCATATGCGGTTAATACATACCTTTTTATTTAGTATGAAATAGTAAAATATATACTCCTAATCCACAATAAGATACACATATCAAGTCTTGACTAAAAAGGACGAAAAATTTCCCGTCACACAGCAACCAATGCGGAAAAAATGTTTCTTTTCTTGTTTCTAAGTCAATGAGTTTTACTCAAACATGTTTTCTATAAAGGTACGTAGCCGCGCAGTTTCCTGATTCAAAACAGGAAACTGCGACTGTGAGAGATATATAAATACTAATAAAATCAGACTAAATGGCAATGAACTCGCTCCCTATTACAAGAGACATGACGTAGGTATGTGCATAGATTTATTTCTTGTGGGTGTAATACGTCTCTGCATAAAGAAAAAGACATTATGGTATGTTATATTGTAATATGTTACATTAAGTATTTAAACCACAGTAATCCCATAGAATACTGCAATAAACATATAATTTATGCTGTTATTTGCAATATTTATAAATAAAACAACTGACATTATTTTACAACGTGAATGCCACAGTTTAAACAGGGGAAGTCGATTGTTTTGTTATTTTCCATAGCGCAACGTTATTCAGATTTTGAAGACTCGAATACAATGAAGCATATTTTTTCTGCTTTAATCTTAGTTACATGCCGGAACCCAGTGCGCGTACATAACGACGGAAAAATACTTGCATATTATCTCTGACTGAAAGTAAAAATAAATTACAATGTCGGGAGTATTATTTATTGTTCTTGTACCACGAAAGGAATACGAAGTAATATTAAATAAAAACATAAATAAATCAACAACTATTTTCGAAAACGATAAACGCAAGACAGGCAAGAAAACCCATCTTCCGATATCAAAGTGTATGTCTACACATTGTTTGGAAACGAACAAAATTCCTCCTTTATACAAAACTCGGAGCGAAAATGTTATAAATGTAAGTGACATGCGCAAAAATACAACGAAAACCTATCTAAAAGCGTCTTGGGAAGAAATGAAGCAAATGATGGCGTTAAAGAAAAATAAATTGAAAATTTCACGTTCGGTGCGCGGTGTTGATATTCTCGGAGCTTTTCACTGGAAGACACCGCTGGAAATAGTAAGTATAATAAGTTATAACGTATTCAGGAAAGACTTTTATATTTCATATTTATATGTTTTTTTTTTCATCTAAAGTCGTGGAATGAGGAATGTTAGTAACTATGACATATTCGGAAAAGGATTAAATAAAATTATTGAATGAATTATTTTTTTATACAAGGTAGATGTTAAGTATTTTACTTTTTATTTTTTCTTTCTTGTTGAACGAGTATCGGAGTTTTATTAAGTTGCATAGCCCTTGCATATAATAAGTAACATATATTATAAAAATTGACAAAAAATACCCTTTGTATCTTCGAGTTTATGCATCTCTCCTTGCCTTTTAACAATGATATTGTAGCAAGGTTCCAATTTTACTCTCAAAAGAGAGTAGTCTTTAGGCAAACTGTTCATAAAACAATGCTTTAAAACGTGGATGAATAGATTAGCTGATTCCACGAGCCAAAGAAATTGGGAATTATCATTGGTCATTATTAAACTTTTACTTATGCACTAATCCAATTTAATTTACTAATAAAATATTATAAGAAGGAAAATAACCACATAATATCACGAATGTGTTAAGTAACTTCATTCGTATAAATGAAGGTATGTTTTCTCACTAAACAAACTATACGTGACATAGAGCACCCGAGGGATTGACCGCCATTTTTTCGATTTCGTTAGAATGTTACTTTTGATACTAGTGAAATAAAGGCCTCGAGTAAGAATGGTATTGTGAAACTTAAAAGATACACCTTAAAAAATATGTATTGTAACAAACAACAGTAGGCATAATTTACGCATATATTTAATGAATATTACAATAAAAATATGGACTTATTTAATAAATATAATAATATTCTCCCTATATTAAATATTTACGCATATGTTTGATCAATATTACAATAATAAATATGTATTTAATAAATATCCTCCCTATATTATATACTATATGCTCTCCTTCTTACGGCCAATACCCTGGCTAAAAGGTTTAAATTAGTAGACTTTATTCACTATCATAAAAAAATAACACGATCCCGTCACCACTCAGCCGTGAATTCCAAACCTATAAATAGCAAATGCAATGAACCGCTTATGGTTATGGATGGAAAGGCAAAACAGTTATGAACCCATCTAAAGTTATGAAACTAATAAATCAATTTTCCAACTTATCTAATGGAATCATAGAAACAATTAAATTCAGAAACAACGTTTACTGATGTTTTAAATGTCAAAACGGAAGATAAATTAAATAAAAATGCCTACACTATACCAGCAATTACACAAATCATTTTATTTCACGTAGATCTACATGCTCTACGATATTACATGTTGTTAGTAACCTACAAGTTGGATGTAAACCTAAAGTGTTGTAGTTAAATACCAACTTGCATCATCATTATGGTCATTATAATGCCATTGCCGGCAGACAGGTAATTACAAAATAAAATAGACAATTATACGAATTTTCAATGACTTTATGCAGACTTTTTTTAACCACACATTGTATTATATAATTATTACATTGTTTTTTAAGATATACGCTAGTTGTAATACGCCCGAAAAACTTATGAAAGAATAATAATTAATATATTTTTGGATCACAAATTACATCTGATAGTATTATTAATTCTTAATTTTAAAGTTCTTTAGTTTACAATTACATTATTCACAATATGGCTGCCATTATTTTTATATATAGATGGCATCATCGCGTAATATTTCTAGGTACTTATTATTTATTATTAGCAGAAAAAATTTAGTGACATATTAAAACAAAAAATAATGCGGCTAAACAACTTTTTTACTTTTCATTTATATTTTGCAAATTGTCTTATAATACCATGTATTATGTGTAAAAATATGTGAAACATTTGCACCACTCTGTATAACTAAGAAACACCACATGTTTCTTCAGATTCTACCTTGTAATACTATTTATCTTATTAAGCCTGCAGGCAATAAAACAAAGGATGCGGTTTTAGACATTTTTAGAATGTTTACAGAAATTATTAGAAGTTAATTAATTAGAGGGTTTTTTTTTAACAAACCGGAAAAATACTAACCTCCAAAGTAATTCTGTATTAGCTTAGTATTAAATGAAACCGCTAAAGTGTTTACAGTATACACATAAAGTAAATCGCAAGCGTTTACTTATTAATCATTTATATTGTATGTTTTCTGGTGGTACGATATATTTTATTTCTGCCCGGATAACGACCACCGGTACACAAACTGTTAAAACCCGCCATAGTGTCCCACGTAAGTGTGTTGCGTTCCGGGATCGGCCTGGGTTCTAACAGGCCGGCATAATTGTGTCGATTGTCGAGGGGTAATCATCTCTTGTCAGTCGACATTTTATTGGACCCCACTCCATTTACCATTAGGTGCAGTGAGATCACTTTGCAGTGCACGTATAAAAATGTACGTACCTACGACGAAAATTATAAATCCTAACACTTTTAAAGTAATTATCCAAAACAATAGGCGATTGACGTCAATTGCTTGCCATACCATTGTTATTTGTATAGAAGAGTCAATTCCACAATTACAGTAAAATCTGGTAAGAATGAGAGTAACTAAAACTCTTTTAAGTACTCCTTTCGAAACCGCTGATATTTATTTTTAAATTGTGTAAGAAATCCTATATTATTTGTTCTTTAGTAGTGGATGCCACGTACTGCAGTGCAGACTAGAATAATATGTTATTTCAATTTGCTAAATGCAATCGTTGGACGTTTTAGATTTGTAATATCATTTATCCTGAGTAACTAAATAATAAATGAATGAAGAAGGAATTTTGTTTTTTCATAAATATTAAATTTACATTATTATTTTATTTGAAAATGCCAATGTAAGAATTACTTTCAAGCTTTTATTTTTTAGTTTTTAGTTGTATTAATTGCCTGGGTAGCGAAGTTGTATTTCGTGCGCGGTACGACTACCGCTACTAAGATCTCGGGCTCGAATCCCGGGTCGGGCAACGTGATATTCTTTTTTCTACTCAGTAACATCACACAAGGCAAAAAGTGGGTGTTGTAGTTACATCTCTGCGAACCTTTTCGGAGATAAAAGAGTGATATGTGTGTTTACATTGTATACAACGTCTTAATGACCATAAATTTTGTTAGAAAGAATATAATTAATATTCGAGTAAGTACATTACAAATCACAAAACCAACTTGCAGCTATCACAATCGAACAGCGTAAGTTATAATAGGTCCTCAATGTTATCGCATACAGTTTATTACAAGTAGACCGTTGCATTAGTACTATACTTGGCCGTAAATCCTGGTACGCATCATTGAGCTTTCTGCGAAACGTGCCCGGGGCACACCGGAGATCTGGCTAGTAATTAGATTAAGGTATTAAACTCGACTTATTACCTCGGCGTTAACTCACTGTCTGTTACAACTACAAGCTATATTACCAATAGCTTGTGAACTTATCTAGGACTTTTATACACGTGACCACGTGAGGTATCGCTGGTATATATCATTTCCATATATTTCTTTATTTTCAATTAGCGTTAACGAATGTAGAAAGATTTCTTATCTAAAGCCTTGTACATAGTTAAATTGGATAGTACGTAGATTGCCACATTCATTCATTTGACCAATATGAAGTATGAACTCAGGGGAAGAAAATAAAGATGCCAAGAAATTGTCTATGTCTTTTTCTACTAGTCGTTATTCTATTAAAAAGTAGAGTCATAAAAGATTTGACTGACTTTCTACGATTGGCCACCTCCCAGCAACTCTCTATAAGGGATCCAATCTCAGATAAATCGCGAAGAAAACAATTACCTATAATAGTGTCAAATTTAAGTAACTTCGGCTATTCAATCAAACACAGTCTGGTATAGTCGAGTAAACACAGCGAACATTTTGCCATGCAGAACTGAAATCTATTTATAAAGGGAAAATGACATGCATGTACATATTTGGGGCGCTCAGAATAGCATTCCTAGAATGTAACTTATAGAGTTAACCACGTTTTAACTCTCGTTATGTGCAGTCTGTATCAATTAGTTGCTTAACTTATTTATCGCATTTTAGATTCTGCTGGAAATATTGGAACGGCTTAAAATACATAATGCGACATGGACCTCGACCAAAGACAATACTTCTTATCAGGTAAAACGTTTTATAATATTGTTTTAGATGTATTTAGGTTTTATTCAAAATACTTTTTCGTATATAGTATGAGGCAACGTATATAATATTATGTTCATAAACTCATAACCACTGCACCCTCGGTTCGCCAATCTTACTTTTGTCGATATTGTTGCGCGGCAACCCCCCTCAGGCATACAATGCAATCTCGAGAAATAAACCGCCGACTCGTCTGTCTACGAAAATAAACAAAAATAATATAATATTGTAAGATAAACAAATCTATAACAGGTTGGCATAACTCTATAAACAGGCGAGAATCACAACTTTTGTTGATCGACATTACATTTTGATACTTAGAAGATTATAATACGGTTCTAGTGCAGTCGCTTTTCCGCACCCATATAATTCTCCTAAGATAGACATATTCCATTTACCAGGTAACTTTCACGCTGGAGTCCGGTAACTTGTGCGAGGAACTGCTGCAAGTGTTGAGAACCTTTGGCATCGGGTCACGACACAAATCGTCAGTCAGCGTGGTGCCGTGCACACTGTGTTATAAATCCAATAACCACACCCGTCCCACCGCCGAGCAGGACAACTTCATATACGGAAAGTAATCACTCGAAATCATAAACTAAAAGCATAATTTATGAGCCCGTCTGTATGTGAGTCTTTTACCGAAAAAAAGTGCTACAAAAAACGTAAATTTTTCAGAAAAGTAGATTTATTCCTGTAAATAATATAAAAATTAAGCCAACAATACCGCGCTAACCGAGTTTTTATAAATGATATTCGAAATTTATAATGCGTGTAGAAAATAAGTAAATCACATTTCTGCAATCTCAAATCTTTATTTTGGTTATTTATTTTTTTATAATGTGGATATTATTTCATAACGAAAATGCCATTAAAATTGTTAAATCTGTATATTATATCATGTGAGGCAGCGGCTTGGCTGTGCCTCTGGCACTGCCGACGTCCATGGGCAACGGTAACCACGTACGATTAGGTGGGCCTTTAGTTCGACTGACAGAAATAAAAAAAAATGTTAAATCCGTGTATCTCCTCCTAAAGTACACACTAATAAATAGGCCATTTATAGTTAATATGGGATATTTTTTTAGTTTAAATATTTCAAATACACCTAAAAATAAATTATTCTTAGATGTTTGCAATAATCCCGCTCGTAACTCGCGTGTCGCCATGTATGGAAAAAAAAATTCAAGGCCGTTTGCTCGCTGAAGGTCTTTAAATATGAAAGCTTGATAATATGAAGTCTTTAAAATTTAAAAAAAATATATATAAAAAAACGCTCACTAAAGTGCAATTGCCAAACTCTAATAAGATAGTAACATCGCGGAATTTAAGAGTAGATAAGGTCCCTGCTTCTGCCAACAGCACATTGTTGCAAACTTCTTTAATCTCCGGTCCTCGCAAAACACATTAAACCTGAATCCTTTCCATAATACTAGCTAAGTTACGGTACGGTAACTACTGTAAGATCGGCCACTTTGGCTTAAAAATGCAAAAAGAATCTCGCTTACAGACTATGTTTACTTAAAGCTATAAATCCGCAGAGAACCATAATATACGCTATGATGAATTGTCTATCTAGTAGTAGAACATTTATTTGCGTTCAAGTATTGATTGAGCAGCATTAGGTCAGCGATTTTAATCAGTCACCCATAATTGGGTATTGATCATAGCCGCTCTTCAATTTAGTTTGCAATAACCTAAAAATTCGTGACGCGACAATTCTGCGTGCTTTAAATTAAAATCTCTTTAGAGTCTTGTAACTACTTATAATTAACTCATATTACGAGCGCATAATGATAATTACTGACCCGGAAAAAACAGGACGTTATAACAAAAATGTTTTTTCCGTAGTGACCTAGAACTGGAAGCCACGTTTCATTAATGCCAAACACAGACACGGGCCGTATTAGACCGCTACACGGCCCTGGGGAATACTAGCCAAGCGAATTTTTCCGTCCGATGTTATGCAATAGATTTACGTTATTTTTATCCTAACACAACTTGGAGACAACCAAACCAAATACTCTCTTAAAACGTAGGCGGTGGCCTTAAAATCTTTACATGTAGTAAATTGCGTCAGATAAGGTATATTATAATATTTTAGATATAATAGACGTATTACAGATTTGCCCAAACGTTCCAAATCCAGTATCTTTAGAATTTTCGAAATTTTTATGGTGATCACTATTCAATATATTTAAAACATGGCACTCTCCGATCATCGCTTAGACTCTCGACATAGGAAGGGGAAAGTTAATTTTCCCCTAACACTATACTATTATTATTATTAGGAGAACCCTGTTCTAATTACCATTATTGTTTCCAGTGTATCTAATTCTGCATGGTCTCGCTTCTCTTCATCCGTTAGAGCACGTACAAACTTGGCGCAAGTAGTGCAAGAAGTGAAGACCGATGCAACATTGACATTCGATTGGTTGTCCCTTCTGACGGTAGCTGCATTTGTTGCTGCAATCGGGCTAGTTGAAAACTCAACAGTTGTGATTGTTGCTAGCATGCTGATTTCGCCATTAATGGTAAAAAATATTTAATATCATGGGTATAGGTGCTTTGCTGCTTTAACGATTAACAACTATCTGAAGCTTTCAAACTTCTTAGAAATTTGGAGACGTGTGAAGTTTTACATGCAACAATATAATAGATCATAATTGATGGGTATTAGATACAAGTATTTAGCTGTCCATAATGCTATTCATTGTTATCTTGGTGATCTAATTTTAAGACAATAATGCTATCGTCTTAAAATTTGTTATTTTCGTTGCCTGTTTAGTTTAGTGACCTAGGAGCAAGATATATCTATGAGCTGTGGATTAGGCGGACCTCGGTTTGAATCGCAGGAAGGGAACAGTTAATGAATTTTTGTATAAGATTAGTCAAGGTTTGAATCCTTCAGACGGGTTAACGTCAGGCAAGCGACCGTGTGTAGAAATAGGACCTAAGCCAAATCCACCATAACTCCTCACTGTGGAGTCGGTCCCACAGCTGATTTGGACAAGGGCAGGTAGAACAAGAAGAATCATTCATTCCAATGCATTTTTTTTCAGACTCCAATAACAGCAGCAACTTTAGGCACAGCAGTCCGCGATCGCTCCCTACAACGTATGGGAGCGATGCATGAAATGATGGGGTTATTTTTCTCTTTGGTTATTGGCTTCATCTTTGGCCTTGTTATTTGTGCAATCGATGAAAAGTACGATGTTGTGGGCGAATGGCCTACCCATGAAATGATTACAAGGTTCATAATTTTCCTACATTTTATCATAAATCATAATTATATATGACTCGTCTAATCATTTCAAATTCATGGAATCATCATAACATTTAACATAGATTGTAAATTTTTGCTTATTATAAATTGTTATAACCATAATAAATAAGGACACAATACGTAAATATTTGTAATCTTACTATTAACAAAATATATAGTTATAGACAAATCTAAGTGACGTAGCTTTCGTAAAGTATTTAGTTACATCTTTATTGGTCACAGATACCTATTAATACTTACTATTTCAATTAAACAAAGTACAAAACTATTCGAATAAGTAAAAAACTATTCGAATTTTATCGCGGTGTTTTATATTATAATTTTCTCCGATATTTCGATGACTTGCAGCCTTCATGATCCGCTCCAAGACAAACAGTTTTATTTCGATCTACAGATGATTTTAATGAGAAAACAAATACTAAAGATACATCAACTTTTTCCAATGCAGATGTGAATTACGAGCATTATGGATAGGCATTTTGGTGGCAATTCCAAGCGGAGCGGCAGTAGCGCTCGCCGTGCTGGGAGAGTATACCGGCTCGCTAGTCGGAGTCGCCATATCCGCCTCGCTATTGCCTCCTGCTGTTAATGCTGTCAGTATTATTTAAAAGATCAAAATATTATCTTTCTACGCGTGTCCCATTTTGTGTCAAGGTTCGCAACTTTTAGTTTAGATTCTATCAGCGGGTGTAATTGGTCTTTCGAGAATATAGATGGATAGTGCTAAAACTATTATGTAAGTCAAATACTTGACAATCATAAGTAGATGCCTATACCTACGAAGAGAATTAACATCTTATAAAAGATACAAAATAAATTGCTGGCTCAGTTCCTATGTTAATATTTATTAATGTTGAAGAAATTATAAAAAAATCATATTTGTAAAAAAGAGTAAAAAACCTTAACTACGATTCCATCTTTATTTATCTTTCGGAATTATTCGAATTTTTGACTGAACAATATGAAGAAACATGCGATATATATAATCCAATTTGCACATCATATGTCACATTATTAGAAGAACCTTGTAATAGTGAGCCATCTAAATATCAACCTGTGCTATAAAACTGCAAGAATAAAGTTAACCAACGAAAAATTCCACATTTGCATGCTTTGCAGGGCCTTATGTGGGCAATGGCATTAGTCCGCCTAATATTTCCAATGGAAGCGAGTAGGTGGGTAGTAACTCAACCTGTTGAACTCGCAATGCTCGGGACCACTTCCCTGTGCCTCACATTGCTTAACATCATGTGCATATTTCTCGCTGGAGTAGCTGTTTACAAGGTAATTAATGCCTATAGAATTCTCGCAAGCAGGGGGACTAAACAAAATATAGAGCGTATTTCGTTTAGTCTTCCAACCAACTCCTAAATTTTTTTATAATAATAAGATATAATAAAATTGTAACAGCCAATGTTCGCATATTATACATATTTAAAAGAAACTTAATTAGAGCAACAGTAACCAGTATTTTTTTTATCATTTTTGTTTTTATTTTTTTTTTTGTCTGTCTGTACACTACACCAAAACTACAACATGGAATAAAATTCAGTTTTCACGTAAGTATGTTATGCTAGAGATCTAACTTAAAATAAAGGTTCCATTTTATTCCGAAAAAATATAAAGCGAGACTTATATTCTTGAAATACTTTTTCATTTGTGAACACGTTCGATTTTGAAATTTAACCTAGAAATAAACCAAGTGTTAGATTGACATACGAGATATTATCTACGACGTAAAAATACACAGTAGGGCCTTTATCCTAGGAAAATAATGATGTGGATTGCCGCAGAACAAATACTGCTAGATCTGGTCCATACAAGATCTAACAGTATTTGTTTTAAGTTTACAAAATATTCTATTGTATTTCAGATAAAGGAAGTCTGCCCTTTAGACAAAAAAGACATTCCATGGTGGAGGAAAAATTCCAGTTATATGAGAGGTGCTCAAGCAGGCGATGACGTAAATGAAAATTCGTTTACGTGGGATTCTTTCAAGTAATTATTATTATATTCAATATTATAGTGTAGAAAAATCAACCCAAAACGGCTGTCGCCCCATGCGCCTCAGGATGTCAAAATCAAAATGAGAAAAGTGTAAATTGAGATTATCTATTCATAGATAAACTCAATTTCATTTATTTTTTTATACATTCATAAAGAAAATTATGTTTCAGATTACATTTGAGACGACTTGTCGGTGTAATAATAAAACTTAAGGCGATACCTCAAGGTCCATTTTCATACATTTTGTTTCACCTTTAATCTGGGTAACTAAACAAGTATTGGCAAGTAAAGAATTTAAATTCACGTCTAGTTAGTGATTAGTTCTCGCTGTTGAAAGAAAAACGTAAAAATAATTAATAATCATGGATATTTCGGCCTTTAAAATTTCGTCATATTAAATTTTAAAGGCCGAAATATCCATGATTATTAATTATTTTTACGTTTTTCTTTCAACTGCGAGAACTAATCACTAACTAGACGTGAATTTAAATTCTTTACTTGCCAATACTTGTTTAGTTACCCAGATTAAAGGTGAAACAAAATGTATGAAAATGGACCTTGAGGTATCGCCTTAATTTAATTTTCACTCCTTGAATCCATTCATGCTGATGTAAAACGATACTTTAGAAACGGAGTATGAGTAATGTTAAGTGTTAATTAAATATTTTTATTCTAGAAAAATTGCTTCTGATCCATTGAAGAATATTAATGAAGACACGAAGACCAGTGAAGAGTTATTGGAAGCAAATACAGTGGCCTATCGTCGTCGTTTGAAAAATCAATATTGCTACCATAAAAAACCATAGTAAGCAAACTTCATCAAAATTAAATAGAACATTAAATTATTGTAAAAAATATTTTACCAACAAACCATGTGCGTAGGTAATCGTTTCCTAAGACGAAACTACATACTTTAGTGCAAATATCTGCCTATTTTGAGTTAATACCATAATATTATTCTGAATTTAAATTTATTTGAAGTAACACTATTTTGGAATTCGTAGTCCCAAGTTGAATGAAAGATATTACTTCTTTTTCGTGCGTATTATCGATCCCGCCGATACATAAAAAATGCACAAACTTTCATATACGTATGCATAATTTTGAATTCACAGTTTTAATGAAAGCTACGTAACGTCGAAAATTGAACAGCAACCTAGCAAATTTGATGTAGAAAACCCGGTGTTGAATAAATCCAATCACGACAGTGATAATAATAGTAATGTGAGGAATAATCAAGAAAGTGGTACAGATAAGAATATTCGGCCAATATTAGAACGATCGTTTAAAATAACAATTGATTCAAAGAAACCTGATGTTTTTATAAAGTCATTTTACGACGTGTAATATCTACAGGGTATAATATAAAATTTAAAAAAGAAATTAATCATTTTGTTTTAATCCTTTTGTCACTAATACCTACAAAATTCCTGGAACTACCTTCTAAGAGTTCTAAGAACATGTGAAATTTGACTTTTTCGATAACCAGCTCTACCATAGGGGTCATTGGTAAAAAATCATTCACTATTTCTGGTGTTAATTTTTATTTTATTATTTTAATATTTTTATAATACTGGCAAGAAATAAAGAATGCCGTTACTCCTCGCTCATAATTAATTTCAGTAAACTTAGAAGCTCCAATATGCTCGCTAGCTATAAATTTCTCGTGTTCTAAAGTTCCGGAAGAAGCCGCTAATTAAGATGTTCTTAATAACGAGATCCTACAAGCGGTATAACGTGTCTACTGCGCTAATAACTTCATGTCCTAATTGTTTCAACGTGCCTCTAATGAACTGATGCCTATACGGTAAATATGCCTTCGTTATAAATAACTTTAACACTCTAATACACTCAGTCTAGCGTCATGCCTTCAGGAGTAATATTTATTATTTATATTCCGTCAAGCAATTATGAGCATGTACTTCGATTCGGTAAACCTAAAAATGCGATTTCAATGGAAAATGCACTAGAAAAACCATATCGATTGGCTGTTGAATTAAGAAATAAAAAAGCGAGAAGTATTCCAATTCATCTGACCCAACAGTACTACAATGAGGCATATAATGGTTTGGAAATAATGAAGGACGATGAGTTTTTTACTATGGAAAGTGTGAGTACCATCTATATTGAATACAATATTAAATTAGAAAAGACTTAATTGCACAATTAATCCTATATCTGTAGGTCCGTTAACAATGCTATGCCATTTACATTCTCCGATAAGATTGATAATCTGCCTTTAGACCCATTTTTACCAGGACACAACTAGTCTGCGGGTCTACACTGTCATTGTTTTTAATTTATTGAGCATTGTATCCAAATCTACATTCAGATATTACAAGAATTAATGACAAAGCTACAAGTCGAGCATGCAGTGTGGACGAGCGATAAACTGGGTAATTATTTTAAGATAATATTCCCGCTGCCGACGGGAGACCGATGCGAAACGATGCTTCATTGTCTTACAGAACTTGGCATTGGCGTGAAATGGAAATCTATAGTTAGGTAAGACTATAACTTTAGGGCAATTATTACAATACAAGGGGTACTTTAAATGAGTAAACGTTTCAGCGTTGTTCCATGTAACGTGGTACATTCAGCGCTTGATGATGAAAGTGACGAGGAAACGATAATGTAAGTTTTCACACGCATTTTATATATTTAACGAGAACTGATTGCGTCGGTGGTTATATAACGGTACGACTGCAGTGCTGAGATCTCGGGTTCGATCCCCAGGGCGGGCACAGTGATATTGGGTTTTTATACTCAGTATCAGCCCGAAGTCTCGAGTTTGAGCCCGATATGACGTTATACTCACCCCCTATAACATCTTGGGACAGAATATATACGGCAGAAAAATGGGTGTATTCGTTCTTCCCCCTCGTTGATAAAAGAGTGTGTGTATGTTCTAACCAGAACTAAGTAACTACTAAGTGTTCACTTTAATTAATATAAGTTTAAACAACAATACATGCGTAATACCATAATGTAAAATATATACAGAATAGTCTTTTAAAATTCTAACAATTTTATAAATCTTAATTCAAAATCTGCACAAAAAAAATACACGTACGTTTTATTTTTCCTTTTCCCGGATAATACGCTTCCCCGGTTAACACGCATTGTTGGTTGGGTCTCTGCGAAAGCGTCTTAAAGAACTTGTACTGGGCTTATTATATCCAGGACTAAATTTAGAGACAAAAAGAAATCGCAATACTAAGAAATATGTGAGTAAAACATTCATTAAAATTATTATATTAAAATGATACAGACATAAAACAGAAGACGCAAAACGCTGGAGAAACTTTGTGGAATCTATCAGATCAAAACTAACAGTGAAACAGGTGGTGGACGGAGTGCGCGGCGGCGGAGAACTTTCATTTGATTATCTTACGCTAATTATAACAGCTGAGTATGTGATTGATTCGTAAAGTTTCCATTCCTTTTCTAACTAAAAGTTACAATATAAATCATTTATTCCAGTTCCCTTGCTGCTCTTGGTCTCGTTGAGAACAATGCATCAAACATTGTAGCGGCAATGTTAGTCTCTCCTTTAATGGGACCAGTTATGTCAATCACATTCGGCACAATAATAGCAGACAGAAGTCTCGTAAGAAGCGGTTTCGAAAGTTTAATTATGGGGATGTTGTTTTCGTTAATATTCGGTTTCATATTTGGACTTATATTGGGCACAACCGAAATGCCTTGGGGCTTTGGAGACTGGCCAACCGAAGAAATGAAATCACGGTAACTTAATTTAGCGTTTGTAATTAAGTTATGTGTCGCATTGAAATTCGAATATTGTAAGGGGCCGTATGAAGTCGAATAATTATGTACATTTATATTAATTATAGCGGTAACGTGCGATCTTTATGGATGGGCGTCTTGTGGGCGCTAACTTCTGGGACTGGAGTCGCTTTAGCATTGCTTCAAGGAAGTGCTGGTCCACTTATTGGTATTGCAATATCAGCTTCCTTGTTACCACCGGTTGTGAATTGTGTAAGTTTTTTTTTATTATGGCACGCATAAAAAAAAGTAAAGTTTGAAGTAAAATCTTTTTTGTAATTTTTCTTTTCCACAGGGACTATTTTGGGCTCTGTCTTGTATTTGGCTCTTATACCCGGGAGTAAAGATACCTCACCTGAAGGGTGAATCCTACAATGGCACTTCTTCGTATCAACCTTTATACCACGACTACATTCCAATTGAATTTGCTGTAAATGGCAAGTACCCTATTATGGTTACATACCTATTCAAGATTGTTACATGTAATGTAGAATTTATCTATTGTATTGTATTGTAGCCTCTAGAGTCTAGATTCAAGGGTTTATGAAACAAATATGAAATATAAAATTAATTTTCCTATTCAAAATTCAAATCAGAACATAATTCCACAGGCATCGTAAGTTGCTGCCTCACAATTGTGAACGTTATCTGCATATTCATAACGGCCATAATATTCCTCAAAATTAAAGAAGTGGCGGCACCATACACGTCGAGTCCGGACGTAAGACGGTTCTGGGAACAAGATATCAAAGTTGCGAGAGAAGCTAACCGCGCTTACCTACAAGGCGAAGAAGATGAGCGAGCAGAGTAAGATTTTACTGATAACATTTTACTTAAAAATAATGTTAATTTTTCTTTGTTAAACTCACATCCCAGGTAAAGCCAATTAATATATAATTAATTAATAATAATTTATATGTAAATGAAAATGTTCATTTATTTCCAATATAAGATACGTTATTTATGATTCTAGATTGATTCTCGAGGACCTTAACGAAAGTACAAATGAAGAAATAAAAGAAAAATTGGAGGCAGCCGTACAAGAAGCGTTAGACGACGATACATACAGGGCAATCAAAAGAATGAGTTATCAAAGTCATAACGCCGACGAGGTAACAATGATACGTTATCATTTCCAGGAAAATATAGATAAATTACTTCACGTTTATGTAGGTGACGAAAGAAATCATATTATCTTTGCGACAAGTCCATCTTTCAACATAGTTGCATGCTTAGTAGTTACATCATATTTAATTTACCCACCTGTACCAAATGAAAGTAGGTATAGTCGAAGATATAGGAGAAAGTTTCTTATGAGCTGGACCAAATTTCATATAACTGTTCCCAGTTTTAAGAGATACTGTAGTGACGGGTTACGATTTTGAGGTACCTATAAGGCATGGACACATAATGCTGCTTCCTCCGCATATGCATTACATAGCACTAATACTAATCTTAATAATTATCAGGTAATCAGATCTATAGGACTACAAACTGGGAATCCAGAGTCAAGGAGATCTAGCCAAATATTTTCAACTGTGCCTAAACCGCAGTCGAGGACCAATATTGACGACATTGCAGCTCTAGACAAACTATTAACATCAGTCCTGGGTTTAAAAGAAAATAGAAGACGTTCTTTTCGGTCTCATAGAGGCACACCGCGCTCCAGCAACTTACCGGTTATAAATGAGCTTCGGAATAGACGATCCGAATCTTGGCCAGACAAGATCTTTGAGGACTCTGTCGTGAACAGCGTTATTACTACCTTGAAGGCTAACAAAAGAAATACTTCAGATGAAGAGTTATTTTTAACACCAGAATAATTTAAGCACGTCAGTAAATTCACAAGCAGAATATACAATGTTTCTGTAACGTACCTTTGTTCGCAAATATCTACTCTTGGTACAGTGGAAACCTATTACTCCGTTAAGAGTGTTATTCGTGACCATTTTCACCAAACTTCTTATGAGTTAAGGCATCACCGATTTTGATAATGCTACAAAATTATACACAGCCCATATCATTGGAAACCTTATTTGCACCTCTTATGTGTTGTCAGTATGTAGATAAAAAACTCATAATTTCAGGGATGGTTGGTGAAAATGATCATATTTAGTTCTTCAACTAGTTATTAACTAAGTGAGGTAAAGCTTTAGGATTTGTTCATATAATAAAAAGAAATATGTTATTTAATAAAATGTTTTATTTAACTCTATGCTTGAGCTTTGTAAATCTTCGGCATTATAGTAAACAAACAAAAATAATATTTTGTAAAATAATAATAAATTATATTCAATATTTGCTATCTATAGAAATATCACAGCACAGCTTAATGTGAAGGTAAAATTGACGTTCTACAGATCAAATCCGTATTTAATCATACAATATGTATGTTGTTTCGACAATGTTATGACTTTCAGTTCATACGTGTTATCCTATTAAGTAATTACGATTATGAGGTATTCGAATTTGCAACATTCGTCAAGATTTGATCCCATTCCCTGTGGCATCAGGCGTACTTTTTAAACTTTTGTTATGTTTAACTTGAGATGTGTAGATATCATAGCCTAGGGATATTGTATTGTCGTACAACACTCTATATCTAGTTGGCAGGAAGTAGAAGTTGATGATTTGCGCAGGTGGCCACACCATCCACTCTGCTCGGTACAATGTCACAAACTTGTCTCTTACTTCTTCTTTAAAATTCTCCAATGGATTTTCTTCAAACAACGCAACACTTCCAAAAAACGTCACTATCATGACTGGCGAAAAAATCATTTGGTCAAGGAATAGTTTCTTTGCAACCATGTCTAAAGTTTTTCCTATAATAAACCTGTCAAGCACTTTGTACCAATGGTGACACAGAACACCCACTGCTGCACCAGAGAATGCCATATGACTAGTCCGTTTTAAATCAAACTTGTCCTGTTCTTTAATGTATATTTCATAGTGTTGCTCTAAAAAGTCACCTAATGAAGATAAACTTACTGATATGGTAATATTTGTATAAAATAAAAATTTATCACTAAATGCTATTCTCACAACATTTTTGAATTTTGATAGAGGTGCCGAGTTTCGTACATTAGTCGCCAGTTTTCTCCACGTTATTCCGAGTGCTTGCATTATATTATCTGAAAAGAATGAAACAATGGCAATTAATTATTGGAAGAAAATATTTAATATAACTACCTGTACTTTAAAAAAAAAAGCCATTGTTACTTCATAATAAATAGTTTTTATTGTAAAATTACAAAACAAGTGGACAACAGTTTTGTTGAGTATAATTAATTGTTTATAATTTTATTGTATTTTCTCTTTTGTCCCTTCATGTTTTATGTGAGAAGTATAAATATCATATCCAAGAGATATAGCATTGTCATACAAAACCCTGTATCTGGTGGGTACAAAATAAAAATTAAATATTTGTGCTGGGGGCCACACCACCCACTCAGCTTTATACAGTGTCCAAAACTTATCTTTAACTTCATCTGTAAAGTTTTCCATGGGATTCTCTTCAAATATAGCTACAGTAGCAAAGAAAGACAGTATAATCAATGGAGAGCAGATAAATTGGTCCAACAACAACTTTTTGACCACCATTTGTAAAGATCTGCCTACTATTACTCTGTCGAGAATTCTGTACCAGTTGTGGCATATGATACCAGCACTGAGGCCAGAAACACCCATTTGAACAGTGCGCCCATAGTCATATGTTTCTGAATCTTTTGTGTACAACTCATAGCTCTGTTCTAAAAAGTCTCCTGTTGTAGATATGCCAATAGATAGAAGGACATTGGTGTAAAATAAATTCTTGCGATTAAATGCATCATCTGCTGCTTGTTTGTAACTTTTATATGCTTTTGAAAAGAACCTTCTAACTCCCATTACCAAATAATCATGTTTTAAACCTAAAACAATGGGTTTATTAGTATATATAAAATAGGCAATCTATCTATTTTACACCAACATTTTGCAGTATGGATTTAATTACTTATTTTTAAATAGTTTTATCTACATATCTCAGTTGTCATGTAAAAATTGCTTTTTAATATATCAATATATTATAATATATTAAATAATATGTTTCTGGTTATAATATTTATTATATCCTGCGTATATGGCAAAATTTTAAATTCTCTTAATACTTTTGCCTACACCTTCTATGAAACCTATATATTATTATAATAAATATAAGTTACACAAAAAATCTGTTTTCATTAATAACCAATATGTTACATATCTTCTAACTTTTTATAGGGTGGTAGGGAGAATTAGTAGATGTAATTATATAGTAACTATCAGCGTCCATGAATACTCTTATTACCAATGGATGTGCTGGTAGGAATTAAAACGGCGGAGCACTGGCGTTTGCCACCTTTGCTTGATCCATATGGTTAGGGAGTTTTCTCTAAACATATGGACCAAGCAAAGGTTAAAAAGCTAATTTGCTACCAGATCTCAATATATACAGACAGTGATACTCCATCAGTCAAACCAATTCGTTAATCCTATCTTATACCACTTTCGATTTAGAATAAAGAAATTAATAAATGACTAAAATTTAAAGAAAAAATATGTCTCAAAATAATACTTACGTGTAGGTTAGTTTTTAAAATCCCCAGACACAAAAATAATTTAAGAAAATATATTTGGCGTACAAAAGATATTGTTAAAGTAATAAATTCGTAATTTTATTATACTATATTATATAACATTAGTAAAATACATGTTTCCAACTTTACCTCTAACCTCAAAATTAAACTTTCCGCAAAAAAATAGTGATGTTCTACCTAAATAGTGTAGTGATTTAGTAAGAATATAATCAGAAAAGTACAAAATTTAAAGTATTAATATTTATATAGCACCAAAGTATGTAATGTAATTAGTTATATGTCTTCCAATAAATAATAATTCATATTTCATTATGTCATTCATATTTATATCATAAAATGTGACTGGTGACTGGACACTGGGCAGACGGAAGTTTGCCAAGAAACGATAGACTCTAAGAGGTCAGGCTTCTGAGTCTGGCCACATTGAAAAAATCTGAATAAAATTATTGTATGAGAGTCAATAACAACTGCTAACGGATCTTCCACTTTATCCAGATCATGAGATCCTCATCATCTAATATTTAATTAGAACTACATACCACATTCTTTTGCTATTAATTAAGTACTTAAACAAATATTAGTTGATCCATAATTTATTTTTTTATTGGTTGAATGGTCGTTGTTTGAAAGGTCCAACAAGCACATTTTCTTTTTACTTTTTGGCATTTAAAGAATACTCAAAAGCATATAATATTATTTTGTGCTAAATAAATGATTTTGGATGGTACAAGAAGATTTTAAAGGTTTCGATGAGCTTAAGGGGTAATTTGTTTTAAAAGTTGATAACACCATTAGTTGAACTGTCAAAATTGTTTAGCTTGGTGTAATTGGGTTTTACAAGACAAGATTAAATTTTTGATTTCTCCCTTTGATATCAAGTCTTGGTTTCCTTCTGGAGTTTTAATTGTTTTTGTGACTTGATACTTACTTCACCATGGCAGGTATGAGAATAGATTAATATTTATGGTTCCTTAAAATTGAGGAATCAGAAACTACCTATTTACGAACTTCGAAGCCCAAAATATTGTTTTTGCGTTAATGTTTGTACTGAATGAACCAAAGTTTCAGATTATTAATCAATAGTTAACACACAAGCTGTATCTGTTCCAATAGTTTCAAAATGAGCATCAACGAATGGGTCCGTTTACTTAGTTTACGTATAAACAATTAAAGTTCAACCTCTATTTTAATATAAATGATTATATCAGTAAATCGTCTGAAATGTATACTTTAGTTAACATAATAGTGGTACTAGGTGATGCAATATATTGATCTTTGTTTACCTTGTTACAGATAAATTGACCCTTGGCAGGCTTGCTATGAAAGATAGGTCTACAGCTCATTTACGAGTATATGTAGGGGGGCTAACAGAAAAGGACACTGTTGATGAAGTATATGAGCATTTCATAGGCTACGGCCAAATCAATGGCATAATCGTAAACAGAAACTTTGGTTTTGTACAATTTGAGCTTGAATCAAGTGCTCAGGACGCTATTGCTAAAGCGAATGGTAGAATGTTTAAAGGGAAAATATTATCAGTAAAAACTGCACAGACTACAGACAAAAGGTAATATAGAATATTTATATTAAGAATAATAAGCATTGAATTACAGGATAAAAGGTAATGCAATATAAAATGTGATTAGGAAATATTGGGTCAAATTCCATAATATTAATACACATGTTTGTGGTTAATGGGATGATTAATTTATTTTATTATCTATGTATTATTCTTTGATACTACAAATTATTGGTTTTCCTACCCATAATGGATAATCTAGTAGGTATATTATTGATCAGTGCTTTAGAGTTAACACAAATCCTCTATCTTTGTTTTGTTTTCTGTAAAATTTACTGCCATGTGTTAATTAAGGCAAAAATTAGTTTGATTTGGGATCCCTCAAATAAAATCACCTTCGCCACTGTTAGAAAGTATTATATAAATGAGATTTATTTACTATCACACAGTTGTTCTATGTAAGCAGTTTGGAAACATCAATACATTTGATTATTTTCACAGATATGACACAAGTGAAAGTGCCACACAACAGGAAGCCCCATCTGCATTACAGAATGATAACTCCCAAACTGGGAATGAAGAATATGATGAACCTTATGATGTATATGGAAATTTTGTTGATCCAAGTAAGATTGTTGATTTTTTGTAAGCTTATACATATTTAAACACATTGACTGAATTGTTGTAATAATGAAGTGTCTAATAGTGCAACACCAGCCATGAAAGGTGTTGTCCCCAAACAAATAAGACAAACAGTCTTAAAAATAATTATTTTCATCAGTTCTGTGCTTGATACATCCTTAAGCACCAAAAAACAACTGTTGAATGAACCACATTCAATGTGTTATTTTAGTTGCATGCTGACTTGGCTAAAAGTTCAATTTAAATTCATATTGTCCAATCTGTCATAAGAGATTATATCATTATAATTTAATAATTCTATTTTCTGAATGTGAAAACTTTCTGTATACCATAATCATGCTTGTTTTAGATTATAGAGATGAAGAAGTAGACAGTAATCACACCTGGGCAGAAAATAATGGTAATGTTGAAAGTCGTGGGAGAGGGCGCGGGCGCGGCCTGCCTCGCGGGAGAGGTCGCGGAGTGCGCGGGAGGGGCGCCGCAGCCTTCCGAGACTGCTCTCCGATGGACAGGAATGGTATGGGTTTATATTCATTGATTTCTAGTATAACTCATAATGATTGCTTATATTCATGTGAATGTTTGACAAAATCCGAAAAGTAGTTTAATTTTAGTATAACTCATTTAAAAAATTATCCACATATTGCTTTAATTATTATATTTTTTAAGTATCAGGGAGTGGCGATTGGCCGGAACGTGGTTACGAACGATATTCTCAACCGATTCCCGAATACCCGAGAGCAATACCCGTCTCAGAAAGAAACGACTGTGAAATAATTGTAGTTTCCAAATCGCTCACGTAAGTAATGTCTAAGACATCTATCACTATTCCACAAGACTAGTCCTGCTTTAATTTAGTTGTTATGATAAATGAATGTATAGTGTTTGATCCATTTCAATAGAAATTAAGTATATTTATAATGTCCAAATACTTTTCTTACAATTTACAGATCAATTCCGTTATAATGTTTCCAATAATAATTAAATTACAATAAAATTTAATTATGTAAATGATATATAATTTAAAGTTCTCCAAAAAACGCACCTGATAATTAAACTTGTTTCTTGAATGTGTGTTGCACTTTCATGCACGTGTCTGTCGCGCTTAGTTTATATTGTAATGCCAAATTAGAAAATAATATCGTCGCAATAAATGCGCGGACAAGTGCCAATTCTTCGGCGTGGGATATTTGGGACTCGATACGCAGTGTAACTTGGACAAGGACATTGGTGGATTTTCCCCAAGAGTTGCAGTGGTGGGTGTACTGGTGGAATGGCTTCAGAATAAACATCAAGGACGCCTATTTCTTGTACTCACGCCGCCAAAATATAACTACTATCAATTTAACAACTCTTTGTTTACAGGGAATACGCAGAATACATTGAAAGTCGATTGAAAAGATTGGGGATCGTTGTCGATTTGTTATTTCCTATGGAAGATGTGCCTATTGGCAAAGTATTAGGTAACATCGCTTCGCGTGGTTGCCTTTACGCTATTTTGGTTATGCCACAAAACCAAGAACACAGATCTCTAACTCTGACTATACTGCATGGACTCCCTCAAGGTGGGTTCTGTTTGACGTGGTAAAAACCAAACCATTTAAATAACTTTACTAGGTCACACAGTACCACCATAATTATAAAGTAATTTATAATAATACTACCAGAAAAGTAAGCAAGTCTTAATGCCCTCCCTCGAGCAAAAGCCTTAAGCATTCGTTCCATACATTTTCGGCAAACTATTTACGGCGGGAATATGCTTACGACATACAAATATATAAATGCTGTGTTAGTACTATCACTCAAGAACGGCTGAACCGATTTGGTTGAAATTGGTGTAGCTTAGAACCAGGAGACGGACATAGAATACTTTTTTTTCCGTTTTCACGGGAAGGAGACGTGACATAAAATGTGTTATAACAAAACGAAATTTGGTATGAAGAGGGTTTAAGACCCTGGAAAGGTTATAGGCTAGTATCCCGGGAAAATATATAATGAGACTTTTATCCCGGAAAACTCCTTCACGCAGCCGAAGCCGCGAGCGAAAGCTAGTTTATACAAAAAATAAATTTTAGCTATTTATAAAAATTTTAAACTACCGAAGTATTCCTTATGATATGATGTCTATTTAATAGTGTTGGTTACAAATAAAAAGTATGCGTACTTTAGGGGATCACAAAATGAACAATTTTGTATAGTGAAATTAATGATAAATAACATTAACCTACCAGTTACGAAACATATTGTAGATGTATATGAAGTTTCATTTCTTTTCTATGTTTTATAATTTCGAGTAGATAACTTCTAAAAATACGCAGTTTTCTTGGGGTGCACCTTAATTTGAGTACAACGAAAACGCGGGCGGATCCGTGGAAGAAGCAAGTACAAAATAAAATCTTCACACAAACTTCATATATTAATTGCAGAGCATCGTAATATGCCGCTAGAAGACGCACTGCAGCTACTATCAAGGAATTTCCAAGAGGTGCAGCGCGGAGGTCCGTCTGGCAGAGAGGCGGTGTACGCGCTACTAGGACAGCTCGCAGATGGACGCACCCTTACCGTTCTGCAATATGATAAAGTCATGGAATATCTACAGGTATGTGCCCTGTGCTAGACAAAAATGCTTAACCAATATATCTTCAATGAAGTTCTCCCAGTGGGTAATAAAAAAAATACGAAGTACCTGCTTTTCAATAGAGAAAAGGAACATAAACAAGAAGTTAAACGACAATAATGTTTTTTTTTCAAAATAAATTAATTCAGGGCACATTGAATGAATTAATGTTAGACTCAAATATTGTTGTCAAAAATACCAATCAAAGCTCAAAAAAAGCAATCTGAGAAAAAACTAATAATGATGCAATGTCACACTAGTAATTTCTTAAATTTGACTACTAAAACTAACTTAAACTTATGTTAAAAAAATATTTAAAGTGGATAATCTATTAAATATTTTATTTATTGTGTAAATATATTGTAGCCCTGTTTGAATGTTTTTATGTATTTAGTTGAGAGTTAAGAAGTGCTTATTTGTTTAAGGAACGCCGAGAGCAACAAGTAAAAATTGAATTAGGAGAGCCGCTGAATGCTCCCGCGAGCAAAACCCAAGTCGACCTACAGCAACGCATTCTCAGTATATTGAATGATAAGAAGGTGACGCCAGCGGCGGACACTCCTCGCGTACCGTCTCCACCGCCCACTCAACCCACTTCGAATAAGTTATTAAATGACCCTACTGTAAGAAAAGCATTAGATTCTATATTGCAAAAATTTGTATGAACATTAAGCCAAATAAATAGCCCATGTTTTGGGACAAACAAAGTCTTCTCATTAACCTCAAGTCTTAAAAAAAACACCTCATTACATGATATCTGTTTTATTTATAAGTTCGTACATATTATTATAGGTGGTTCAAACAGTTATGTCCACAGAGCTAGCAGTTCATTGGTGATTTGAAAGGACAAACAGTGCTATAGTTAATTTGTTACATATGTACATACACACAAAGACATTTTTACAACCAGCTAAAAACTAATACTCTGACCTAATTTGTGAAAATAATATATTGTTTGCGATAGATTTATACCCCCAATATTTTTATTCAGCTATAACTAACATTCAAAGCTGAGAAACAATTCTCAAAAATGTCTTGGATTAAAAAATACATGCAAGAATTTCACGATTATTTAGTAACATCATAATTTTGTATTACAATAAATATAATACCAATGACCTGATTACAATAATACTTATTACACCGCCAGCGGCTCCTGAGAACATTACTTTCATAGTGTGAAATGTGTATCAAGTTCAACATGCATACAATTTTTGTTTTATGTTTTTTATATTATACACATGAAAATATGCATGTCTATCTTTTGAACTTATAACATTACCTCGGTACTTCGTTTTTGAGATGATTTACATATGGCATTGAATTTGCAAGTCATGACAGTCAATATTATAATATGTAGTTATCATTGATTAAATCTTTATATTGAGATCAGGTGTTTTTTATTTTACCTCTTTAATTTTCTGAAGCGTTATTATCCATTAAAAATTGTATTTTCATTTATTTTTCTAGTGGTTATGAGCTATACAAGATATATAATAAACTAGTATATAATTAGGAATATCCACATCTTATTCTATATAAACATATCCACATACGCCCTTACTACTACAGCAACTAAATGCCACCAGACACCCATCGAGCTCGATAAAGCTATCGTTTGGAAGAATTTGGTGTCAATCTAGAGCTCGACAGGTGAGAGCGATATTTACAAATGATCAGTCAAATATTTTTAGCTCTGCTAACTAGAGCAGGCAAGTCTGTCCATTTAATCCTGTAAAATTCGTCATAAAAGTTAGGTCGCCCTCTCAGGTGGATCTTCTTGTTTAGAGGGATCAAAACCTTCTTTTATGTGTCCTCCAGTACCTTTAGGATCTAAGTCAGTGGCCCAACTGAAGTGCATAAGGGCTAAATGAGAATTGCCTAATTTATTGTGAACTTTTCCAAGCAAGTAGTATACTAGAGACTCTCTTGGAGCTATATCCTTTAAGTGTTGAAGATCAGTTAAAGCATCTTGAGGCCTTCCTGCCCTTAATAATACAGATGCCCTGTGGAACCGGCACAATGGGTTTTCAGTGTCTAAAGCAACAGCCTTCTCTAACGTGGCAAGAGCTCTATCCATTTTACCCAGAGCTGCTTGTGCTAATCCCAGCTGGCATTTCAAAACCCCAGAATTTGGATGTATAGTGAGTGCCCGCCGAATATGGACCTCTGATGGCTTCCAACGTTCCTGTCGCGCGTATACAGTGGCAATACCAAACCAAGCCACGTAATTACGTGGGTCAATGTTCACTGCTGTTCTAAAGCTTGAAAGAGCTTTGTCTGTTTCTTCAGCTACTGCATATTCATGTCCTAATAATGCATGAGCATACGCCGCACTGGGATCCAATTGTACCGCACGTTTAAAAAATTTTAACGCAGTTTCACGCTCCTTATGTAGAGAAAAGCAGTTTCCAGCAGCTAACCATGCAATAGGATTGGTTCGATTTAATTCCACTAAATCTTGAGCCAAAGCAGATAACTGTGCTTCACGTTGTAGATGCCATAAGCAGGTACTATAAATATCCATGCCCTCTGTACGATTACGATATTGTTTCCTAATATCTGCGAATATTTTGGCCGCGGCTTCATATTGCGCCAATTCGTAATGACCTCGCGCAATCATTGTTTGCACCCAAGGTGAAGCAAGTTGTTTTGGTGGTAATTCATGAAACAATTTAATTGCATTTTTACAATCTAAGAAGGCTAGAGCTTTATATGCTTCACCTATTTCTCGCATTAAATTTAATAATGCTATACCATTGGAATTCTTTGGTGCAATATTGGGTGCTACAGTTTCTATACTTTTAGCTCTTTCATTGGTTTCTACAAGATTTGATTTTATGTTTTTAGCAGTGCGTTGTTTGTTTTTCCTGGAGGGGCTCTTGGGAGCTACGATTTTTCTACTAGGTGATTTATTATTTTCTTTCACAGAGTAACTACTATTATTATTACTGAATAATCTAGAAGACCGTCGAGGTGCAGGTCCAGTACATCTTGGAGCAGGACTAAATACAGCTCGAAATGAATTAACTAATTTCGGTAAGGTTTTCTGTTCATTTGAATCTGTTAGCATTGGAGTATATAAAACAGGAGATTCTTCCATGGGTAACATACCAAATGATGGGGAAAATGGAATGGGTGCTATACCACTAAACACACTATGCATACGTTTTACAGGAGCCTGAGTTTCTGGTGTGATGCTGGTGGACATAGTCATAGGAGTTCTAGAGGTGACATTATTTGGTGTGACATTAGCATTAATACCAGTATTATTAGGAATGTTACTATTAACAAATGAAATGTTTTCCGAATTGCTGACTAGATTCACTAATGTTGTCACTCCAAATGTAAAGTCACTGTTGTTTATATGGAACACTTGGTGCGGATCCACTTTCTCACCCATGTTGCACAGTTGGGCAAATGATTTCCACATGAATGGATTGAGCGTAAGTGCCTTTTTATGTGCATCGCTTGCTTTATTTCTTCTGTCTGTTGTTGTATATATTTTAGCAAGAAGTTGTAAAGCATATGGGCCTTGTTCACCAAATTCTGAAGCAACCATATCAAGATTTTGGTTTGATCCTAGTGCATTTTCTGCTTCTTTGTAACTAAAAACAAAACAAAATATTACAAATTGTCTTTGTGGATAAAACTATTATTATTATTATTACTATTATATACATCAGGCGGGCAGTTTAAACAACTGATAATGCCCGTATCTCGCTATTACTACAGGTTTTCATTTGCAGCTAAGTATTTGTCCAGTACTATAATTGTATGACATAATTATATGACAACTACTTGTCATATAATTATGCTGTCAATTAATAAGTTGTTTAATGCATATCCGATACAACTAACAATGTCACAACATTTAATGTTTTTTGCACTATGTTTTGGTACTTACAGTTTCAAATCGACAGAACATTTTGCTAAAAGGAATCTGGCCTGCGGCAGGCTTAAGGGCATTTGTTTTAACAAATGGTGTGCTTCATTCACTCGCCCAGCTCTATAGTAACATGTTCCCAACAAAAATGCTGTCTCCTCTGACGTCACTGAAATCAGTTCAAACTTAAGTCGTATTCTTAAAATACCACAGCAATATAACAAAAATTATAAATTTAATGTTTCGTAAAAATCGATAATTAACTGGAAATTGAGGTTGTTGAATACAGTTTTATAAACATTGCATCAAATTTCTTTAACATTTACCTTCAGCATGCAATCTCTCTGCGAGGAATATAGCATTATCGTACTCGTAATTATTGAGGCAATCCCAAACAATAACCTGTGAACAAATTAAATAAAAATTACTAACGTCCCCAGAGTTGCGTTTGACAGTTCGATCAAAATTATGCTACGCTTTACCTGTATAGGCTCTTGCACAATCATGTTTTTGTAGATAATAGGTTATTTTAGATAATAAATACTACGAAATAATTCACATCGCCAGCTACGAATTACACAGTCACAAAATAAATTACAATTAGAACGTATCTCTTACGACGGACATTTTTAGTTTGTTGATTGTCTATGGTATTATTTTAAATAGTTGCCATGGTATAAAATATATAGATTAGAATGACATGATGATTGAACATCTTTATCATTCCAATACTCACCAACAAAATATATTAATAATCAAAATTACATACATAATGTATTTCTTTGTTTTTATTACTCTACGTGGTTCTTTTTAATTTTTATTTAAAAATTATATCAGATATTCGCGAAACTTTTGGGCCGAGATTACATGTCTTACTTAGCGTGCTTCATCGAACAAACATCTGAATGAGAGTATTTAAATTGGCTTGTATAAGCTGAAAAAGCTTGTTGGCATTTCGGTCTAGTATTGACAGAAATCACTCGCCGCTTACGACACATGTATAAAACATCTTGGGACGCATTTACGTTTAATATCAGTCGTGTGCCCCAGAATAGCAATTGTTAGTGTGATAGTGAATCAATAGGCCATCAGCTGATGTTTGAACATCATGAAGCCCATAATTATGGGCTTATTGTGTTGTTGATATTTATCAACAATACAAGAAGAATTATAAATGCGCTGTGAGCGTTAAAGGAAAAGAATACACAAAGACTTATGCCTTATTCCCTACTAAGTATTTTTAGCGTTTTTGCCGAATGGAAACCCTTTCACATTATGAAAATCCCTTACTCATTGTAATTAGCTATAGCGCTATTTGTCCTGTAATAAGATTAAAAATTAAAAATATATTCAGATGACAACAAGTACTACGAGGAAATGTATCCTGTATTATTTTAATTCAGGACATGGTCTATCCGTATGCCAAATTTCAATTTAATCCGTTCGACGATTACTATTTCCTTTATTTTTAACAATAAATAAACCTCAAAAGATCTTCACAAACATATTTTGTACTATTACTAAGAAGTAAGGTAAGATGGATGAAAAGTATATTTATATTTAGGATCTTTGGGGTCTCATAGAAACAGCAAGTACTCTTCGGGTTTGCAGCCCTATTTGTCAATAGTATGTGCGGTAAGCATGTAATCCCGGCCTTAGATATCTACGTGCATATTCGTGCATAAAGTGAAAAGCATAGACAATATAAACCTAGAGGGAGATGTCAGTCAATTTTTCTTCATGAGAATAGAGACGTGAAATAAAATTATCCATACAAGAGCTCGAAAGTTACCTATACGAAATAGACGAATTTACGAACAGTAAGCCTATAATTACGATGGGAAAGCAGTTGAAGTGATACGGTATACTTTTAGAATTCAGTTTTTATTGTGTTTAGTTGGTTTAGTTATACTGTGTTTGTTTTCATTGTACAGTGAAAAACGACTGCACGAACATTGATGTGAAGAAAAATACGTGATTGTGTGTACAATATGCGCAGAGTGTTGATTACGAATGACATCTGTTAACAAAAAGAAAACAGTGATATAGAAGATATTCACAACATTATAGCAGGTAATTGCATTATCGTATATGTTATACGTCAATAATATTGTTTCTTTGTAATTGGTAAGTTTTATGCGTCACGAAATCGAATCGCCCTTCACTGTCTATAAACCAAACAAGAAAATGTCAAGATGTGACCTCCAATTTATTTACTAGATCCTATTTCATATTTTTATATTTCCTGTTCGAACACTTATCCGTTTCCATTAATTGGTGTGTTTTACATTCTCTGGTACTGTTTGCGTCCCATTTGGCATGTAGGCGAGACGATATGGTGATTGAACAACATGACCACTGGTTACAGGCAAAGATTATAAGGAAATTATTCACTATACATATTTACTGAGGTTGCACTTACATTTTTACCAACTCAATGTAACTATATAATAATATACTACATTGCAGTATTCAAGTTAATTTTGTTAGTAATTTAGCACACATAATGACACACATTTTTAACATACATTTAATGTTATGATATTTAAACTTTCACTTGGAAGATGTAAAAAACATTGTCCAAATATTTGTAATAACAATCTTTCCATAGTCAAGAAAGAAAATTACATAATTTTTCATATTTTTTTTTATGTACTAGGTATGTGAAGCCTATAAATAAAGTTAAAAAACAGTTGCAAAATATTACTCATTATGTTTTGATATCACACAATTACTATTGACTTAGCAATTTGTTTTCTTTAGGAAAGTTTGGTTGTAATTGAAATATTAAACTCTATTGTTTATTAGAAGTGAACCAACCTTGAACTGTTCTGTGGTAAACAATTATTGTTACTAGAATCACTAATGAAATTAGGTACATATGTTTGTTTTCAGCTTATCCTTTTTGATACTTTTGTAGTTACCAGAAGTAATTTTGTACCATTCATATTTTCAATGCACACTTTAAAATAACTGTTGTGTTTATACAAAAAGTGTTACTCCTTATAATTAGCATATTATATTGCTTTTTTGATGGATTTTCTAATGTCCAGCTGTGAACTATGAATTTAGACAATAATAAAAATAATTCACAAAATAAAAACAGGAAACTGATAATGTCTTCCATGGCTAAAATAACTAGAACTTTTAAGGTTTCTATGATCAATGATTGACCAACAATTTAAATCATTCTTTAGAGATTCTTCTTCACATTATGGGATGGTACACACAAGTTTTTAAAGTAGGTGTACTAGTTGCACCTCTGCCTACCCCTTCAGGGATACTGGCGTGATTTATGTTTTCTTTTTGTATATAAATGAAGTCATGAGTATAATAAAAATATAAAATATTCACAGTATTGTCTAAATACAGAGGACTTACTTATACAATTCAGTGTCCTTAGTGAGTTTATACTGTTGTACATAATATTATACAAATTGACTATTATAGAAGTAAATGCACGTTATCTTGAAATTGGAACATAAGAAATTTGTTTTATTTGTAAAAAAAACCTAACATTTACATATTTGGATTGTACCATACCCACACTAGGATTTTAATTTTGTAGTTAATTTCTATGTTAGGGTTAAAGATTCTTGTTTCAAGAGGGTTGATGTTTTCTCTACTCAATAATATTGGAGGCTGTAATATTCAATTGAACTATTATAATTTCATCAGAGTAACTTTAGATGTCACTGCAGTAATGTATGTAAGCAATATTGGCCTTGACCCAAAAAGTAATAGAAAGTGTGTCTTTGAAAATAGATTCACACAATATCTTCTGCAGTAAGAAACCTAAGTATTGAAACATTTTCAATTTCAGAAGACATTATTAATACTTATAGTACTGTGAAAGAGGAATTTCCTGAATATTGAATACTTGAAATGGCATCATTAAGAGTTAGTCATTACAGTCTAATCTTATCAGACTATTCAATTTGCTATTTTTATGTTATTAAGATAAGACATAAACTACATTTTACACTTTCATATTGAAGTTTGAGAATTGATGACTTTAATGAGCAGAATATGGAATTCTTGTGAATATGAATAACAATTAAATGGTGTAGTTGGTTATCAAAATTAACATCAGATAAATGTTTAATGTACATTAAAAGTAATTTAGTAATTGACAGTTATTATTATCTCTATGTAATTGTTTATTCAGATTACTGTCTACTTTCTTATTTTTTCATAGTATATATTCAATATTCATGTTTAAATTATTACTATTTCCCTTAAAATAAAATAATAGATTAGAATCATAAACTTATCTGTAATATGTAATTTTTTTTAATAAAATTAAATATTCTGACTACTAAATGTAGAACATTAGTGAAAAGTAGAGTTTTTTTTATATAATATTATAGGTATTTTAATAATTAATTGTTATTAATAACCCTATAGTATGATAGACTTGCATCTCGACCACACTGTGGTGTTAAGGTGGTAGCTCAAGGTCCATTTTCATACATTTTGTTTCGGCTTTAATCTGGGTAACTAAACAAGTATTGGCAAGTAAAGAATTTAAATTCACGTCTAGTTAGTGATTAGTTCTCGCAGTTGAAAGAAAAACGTAAAAATAATTAATAATCATGGATATTTCTGCCTTTAAAATTTCGTCATATTAAATTTTAAAGGCCGAAATATCCATGATTGTTAATTATTTTTTCCAACTGCGAAACTAAATGTATGAATACACCTATACCTTAAGTATTTTTGGTAAATTGGATGCTTTTGCTATCTTCCTGTTCATATTTTGAGTACATAGGTATGATTTTATGTATCTAAGCCAACAGAAACTATGCATATTAACTACTTCCTATCAGGAACTTAAACTTTTTCTAGTGTCTACCTCTATCATCATTGTATTTGGTATGCCAATATTTACAATTGTTTCGATAAATCATCTACCACTCATGTCTTGTTATTGTTTTGATATGCCATTGTTTTAAAACATACCTAACTTGGAGCTATTCCATTGAAACATGCTTGCAATTGAATATTGTGTTTTATAAACATTTAGAAAAAATATCTGAATCATTTTGAAAAACCTTGTATTTTTTAAGGATTTGGCTGGTTGTTGTTGTAGGTATAATTGCAATGTTACTACTATTGAATAATATTATCGTATTTTTATCACAAAATCTTAAAATATGTAGTTATTAATTCATGTAATATGTGTCAGAATAGCTATGGATTTTATCTAGGAAGACAGCTGGTGGAAGAAATAATAGGTCACTGAATTCAACTAAAGTCCTGCATCATGCAAGGCCTTACTTTTGCTTTTACTTAGCTATGCCAGTGGTAATATGTATATGCCATATTTATATTCTCATAATCATATTTCTATATAATAGGTATTCATCACAGTAATATGAGGTTGAGTCTATCATTGAGAATCTATCTGATAATATATATAATATTGCAGCATTAGAAATTATGCTACAATCTAGGTAATTGTTGACTGGCCTCAATTTCAAGAGAATGGGTAACAATAATAATGGAAAGTATCATTAGGCCTTTGGTAATTAACATAGTTCATATTACTATTAATAATGTTTACTATATTCTCATAGGGCATTAAAGATAACTTGTGTTTGTGTCAATATCTATGTAAAGTAAATAAGGTTTTACTTGAAGACTTATTTTTTTACAATCTTTTATTTACCTTTTTTAAATAGAGAGTTTTTAAAATAGATAGTTTTTATATTGACCTTGCGAGCATAGAATAATTGGTTATGTGGCAATTATTTTAATTGAATCTCAAGGAAAACATGAATTTCTAAGGTAAAAATTGCATTTATCATGCCCATGAAGGTAATATCAATAACAGTAACAGTAAAATGTGACGTCATTGAGTGTCACTGGTCTTACGCTGTATGTGTGAGAAAGAGAGCATGATAATATTTCAAATAAAAATAACTAACTGCTTTATTTTTCAACCAAATTTGATGCTGATTTCCCAAAAATATTTTACTATTATTTTTAATATAATTTATGTTTTATAGAAAATAATGTACAAAATAGTATTAATTACGCTATTGTAAAATCTGACCAAATACTAATAGGTGTATGTACAGAAATCGACATTCTGCTATTGCTCATGGTGATGGTTATCATAGTTTTTGAACACTCAGACGGGTGTTATGGCGGAATGTGTTGCTGCGTCGCCCTATACGCTCTACTAATGCGTCCATAGTATAATCGCTCTTATTGCGTAGTCAAGTTTGTTTGTAAATGAACCACTTAAAACATTTATTTGATGATAGATAAAACAAATTCGGTAAATAGTTTAGCTGATGGTTACTAACTCAGTTGTTAACCTGATAATATAGCGTACATTAACTTTTGTATGTTGTGTCATGGTTCAAACGTCATGACAGGCTTATCACTCCGTACAATCGCTGTGCTAATCGTAAATACCATAATATTTAAAACAAATGCTTATTAGTTATTATTTAATTAAAAGCATAGTTAATGATCGGACTTCAAACGTGTGATTATACGAATATTTATTGCATTTTATATTTCTAGTTACCAAAGTGGTTTTTCCTCATCATAAAATATAAATTTAAAAATATTTCACCCTAAAATAATTGTTGTTAATCAGCCTTTCATCAATTATTGGCTTGTAATTTTCGTACTTACGTTAATTTTGAAAGCGAAATAGACCAGTAAGTCTCATTAGAAATTGCATTGGTGATGTCTTCTTTTCATCATGTCTAAACTTCCATTATAAAGCCTCTATTTCTAATAGTTTGTCACCCAAGTTCTAGTAAACGCAGGTATTATTGGATTACTTTTGGGATTAAGGCATTTATCGACCTCTCTGAGTGAACTAAATTATTCAAGCTTACAAAGTACTTTATTAGCTAAGGTAAGACTAGTCCGAAATACTGGCGTAGCTATTACTTACTAGCGCGCGTAGCGTGGACTATTTAAATGGAGGTCTCAGGTGCAACCTTTGGACACGCGCCTTTGATCACGGCTTTGGCTATTTGAAGTTATTAGTTAGCTAATGCTCGTCGATTATTACTCGCTTAAACAACAAAGCAGACAAGAGACTTCTTCCGAAGGATTTCAGAAATAGTTTGTCAGTTTGCATAAGTCTAGCGTTGTGGACATGGATGTAAGCTCCTTTCGAGTCAAGAGGCCCTTAGCTGTCAATGGCATCATTGACATTCATACATAGCCAGAGAGACAACTAATGCATCCACGGTTCGCCGAACTTATTTCCGTCCCATGATGTAATAGGTGGTTTGCCTACCGCGAAAACAAAACATACTTTTGTGAGGGCCAAATCTGAAAATCCAAACCAGGACTTCGTATTTACACATACAAACTTACTTATAAAAAATTCGCAAAGCTATGCTTAGTTAAAACACAAATTTACTCAATCACTTGTAAGTCAAAACCTGCCATCTTGCCTCTTAATAAGGTTTAAACTAAGAACCGGTGATGTTTTTGACAGCTTTTTAAGTAATTCTAAACCACCTCTTAACGCAAAAACAAGTTTATAAGTAAGGCTGCTATTGTATAGTCTGTATTACCTCCATATTAAACGAATATCGCGGATTTACGACAAGGCTGATAATCTTGTTAATCATTGCTATATGATAATGTTCCACATAAAATATATGTATCATACGGCACTTATGCATGAATGATAATATGCATTGTATATTAGAGCATGCATGTACCCTATATATTTTCTTATAAAGCATTACAAAAGGAAGTCAATCTGATATTATGTTATTTTATCACGCGGGTGCAATCTGTTGTAAACCCATGACTTCAATTCCCATGCGAAAAGTGTGTATATGTACGCGTAGCGATATACACGGCACCGGTTATTGTATAAATGGTTCTGTAGATAACAAAACTTTGCGTGAATAAACCACTAGCCAATTGAAAATTGCAATTTATCAACCCACATTAAAGAATGGTACAAGTCTATAGATTTTGTATATCTTCCGCTGCTCCTTGCCCTCAAGGTTCCACGTACTAGTTTTTCTACTCATTTAATTACCGCAATGTTAACTACGTTTGGTATGGAATTAATAGTACATTAAATAAAGGAAAGTCAACTTATGTTATTGAATAAATATTATGTATGCATTGTTCACAGTATGAGTACAACGGAGACGATCAACGTGACGCCGCAGCCGATGTCGGACATAGTCCATAAGATGCTGAAGCCGCTGCAGGAGCCGATGTTCCTGCAGACGCGCACCGCTCAGATCATCGCCGGCGTGTTCGTGTGGACGGCGTTGTTCATTACTTGCCAACAGGTAATATACCAGCCTTGTATTATGTCACAGTAGTATTACTACCGGCCATGGACCTCGTCTACCTATAAGAAGATTAAACCCTTAGTTCACCTCGCTAGCCTCGTGCATGTCGTAGTCCAAATAATTGATATTCTTAGATATGTAGGTTTCCTCTCGATGTTACAGCTAGTCATAATACACACGTAAGTTTTAAGTCAGAGGTCGTGTCTTGGATTTTGAACCAACGCGGCGGATCTTCGTCTCAGCAGTCCGTTTCCTTCTTAACTAGGCCGTCCTCGTTTAATACAGTTAATTTACAAACTGCATATTGATGTACATTATTGTAGTATTAACGTAATATAAAGCGACGAGGATGCTAATGAGGAAAATAATATAGGTCGTGTACCTGTACGCTGTTCAGACCTTGATATTATTTTGATCGTAAAATAATCTTATTACTAAGCTATTTATAGAGACTACACGAGAGCGTATCCCGTGTCCCGACTCCGTTGAATTGAAAATATAATAAATTTGTAGATGTAACTAATCGTTTTATCGTATTGAAACATCAATCCCCAATAAACGATCCAGATAAAGTCCTACAGATGGATGACAATAGCAGATGTAATAAGGTCATATTATGAAGAAATTCTCTACGTTCGTGTTAGGTTCAATAATTTTTATGTTATGCGTAATTTCACATTAACGCCAATCGTCATTAACTTCGGAAAAGGTGGTTTAACGTTTACACGATGTGAGTATTATCTGACTCATTCCAATGACATCATCATTTTATGTTGTCCGTGTTTGTACAAAGTGTTTAATTCGACCGAATCGCCACGTTGTCACAAAATTCTATGTTTTGACTGACTTCGTTTATTGTCACAAATACATTGCAAAATCAAATAGAATTTTATTTTCTTATATGTCTCTCAATTATCATATTTGTTACATAATGACTATGATAAATCGAAGTAAGTTTTTTGGGAAGCGCAAGTTAATAGTTAAACCGGTTCCAACAGACTGCTTAACCTTTCCATCACTAATATGCAATTTATTTTGTATTCTTTTAGGCAAATTTATATTAACTTAAGTCTTTTTAGTATATTAAACCGTATTATAACGAAGCTAGTCACACAGGCGTGACTAGACACGTTTTCCGCGTGTGTATAACAACAGTATCAGGTTATGAATTTTGTATTATGATGGTTTCACCGTTCCTATTTCTAACATCTCTCTGGTGTGGAAAAGTTATTTATTCAAAGCATATTGTGCATCTGAATGTAAAGCAGTCTCTTGAAATAATAATTTAGACATAAAAATTCGTTTAAGGCATCTCACATCTAAAAAGATGTCAATCTGCTTTCCCTAAGCAATCTAAGTTACGATTTTTAAGCAACGGTTTGGTGATGCTATTTTGAGTCGTAAATAAATGCAGATGTACTCCAAGTTCAATACATAGTGTTCCAAGCAATATTAGTTCTAGTAATTGGCATCCATTCTAAATGTCCTAATATGATTAATACTCTCCCTTACTGTGGTACCTTTCAAAAACTAGCTTACCTAGCCATTTATGTGGAACGTATTCTGACGGTATCGAGGGCTTGTCGAATGCTGTTTCATCATCGTAAATTCGTGATGCAATCATGTTAATGTCGATATAACATATTTCTATAGATGAGGTAAGTTTGAAAATAAACTCAATGATGCATTGTCGGATGGGTCATCCATGATTGCGGATCTAACCTTGCATTATATAAAAATAAAACTTCTACAGTTTCTACAGAATTTAAATCACGAAAACTTAACAAACAAAAAACATTTTCGAGGATGAAAGGTAAACAGGACATTTTGGATAAACATCTATTAAATTTGGCGGTTGACTGGTAAGCTCTTGAAAAAACTAGCGCAAAGATTCAAATTCTTGATACGGGAATAAAATAAGGTGGAATTTATTATGTGTTTTAAAATTAACATTGCTGTTATCGTCTTGTCATCGAGACGTTAATTTGTCTTCATCAACGCTCATCAATGGTCTGACTATGTTAGGGAAACCTTATTTCAAGATAATCGAAGTTTTGTAAATATAGTTTTATAGTTTTGTATGTAAAACTGATAATTCTTTTACGTTTTTTTTTAAACAAGTTCTAAACAAGTTACCGTTATTTAGGTAGGTTCATTGGATGGGTATTTCTTTAAGCTATCTGACGACATAAAAATCTAGATTTATATTTTTTTGAGACACCGCTTTTGAACTTAGCACGGCAGTATGGAGCTAGAAGGAAAAAATAATTGAATCAAGATCATGTACTTAATTTTAAAAGGACTATCATATTCCATCCATATCGTTCGTCTTGCTCCACTTGCCGCCACAAATAGCGTTAGGTAATATATTAAATCTTTTTTTTTTATATCACGACCTTGTCTTGCTTAGCGACTCGTTGTAGATTTACCTGTTTCTTGATAACCATGTAGCGGACAGAGTAACACTTTCGAACAAATTCGGACTAGAATATTCTGTATCTTTATTGAAACGCAGTTTGTTTCTTAAGACCCTGTTCAGACGAAAATCTTTAGACGCGCGTTTATAACTACACTTATTTTGTTCTTCAGTTCAGTTTTTACAAGTATTTTGTTCGGGGCGTTCATATGTTAATACGCGCTGTTATATTATGTACTTGTTAATGCGCATCTGAACGCGATTCTCAACTAAACGAAGTCTAAAACCTACATAAATTTCACTATTTATTATCCTGTGATGTAGATAAGTGAGTAGGGATAAGTTATAGCTCTTTAACAGATTTTATTGTTATTCAATAAAAAGTACGTATATCAGTGGCGAAGCGTCCATACAAGCCGATTCCTACCGGGTTACCTTTTGTAAATTAACTTAAAATAATAAATGAAAAACATAACTATATACTTAATAATTGTATATTCAAACAAGTCATCCTATACTTATTTCATTAAATCAATACTTCAACGATTACGGTACATAGTTATTATTATTATCAATTCGTTAAATCGTAACTCGCGCGCAGTGCTCGCGCCTTATAGTGTTCGAAGTGAACCCGGCCGCGCATAGCTTCCCTCGCGATATTGTTCTCTCTTTCACACGCAGCGCGGTGTCTTTGTCTAATCTTTTGGAAGTGACGTAAAAATACATGTGTGCGTGCGTGTATGTGTAATCAGGGTAACCCGAGAATTTGCGGCTTAATGTTGGGCCATTGGCGCGAATTTTTTTAATAATTTAGAATTTATAATATTAGTCTTTGTGTATAGTGTGGGTTATTAATTTTTGTTGGGCTCTTTTAAATAAGTATCTATGTTCAAAATATGTGATTATTTGTTAAATTTTGAGTTTAGAAATAATGTTTATGTTAGAAGGAAATTTTATGTATTATAATATTTTATTGATTTTAATTTATTGTGAACAGCGTATTACATGTTAACTATAGAAAAAAATATTTCCTCGGCTTACCTTTTGAAAATTTTCACCCTTCGCCACTGACGTATATTATTGTTGAATTTTATGCTATTGTGAAAACCTATTAATAAATTAGCTGGCTATAATGAATAATAATGTCAGTTAATTGTCCACCCACGGAGTGGACAGATGACCTAATAAAAGTCACAGGAGATTGCAGGATGCGGGTCGCTTCCAATAGTTCTATATGAAAATATTTGGAGGAGGCCCATGTTCAGCAGTGGACACTCTGCGGCTGATGACAATGATGTTGAAGGACAATTATGATTGATGTATAAAATAAGCACTGTACAATAATACTTCGGGGCTAATTCCGCGTCTCAAGTAGTAACTCACAGTGTCTTGGTAATTGGTATCGATTAAGCCGTCAGGCACAGACGCCTTTCTTATGTTAATTAATATTGCAGCACATAGACTATGGACACTTATGCATTCTTTATTTATGCTGAATCCAATTGTAGGTGTTTTTTCCAGACATTATGTTGGTTATCTTTATTTTTCTCAAGAATGAAGTTTAACTATATGTCTGCAGGAACTCAATTTACTCATAATAAATAAGAAGAATGATCTGTGCGCAGTTTGTAAACGGCCTCTGTAGAGATAACTTACAATTCATCATAATCCGTTATGGCTATAAACGTGACGAACTATACGCCATATTGTACGCATTTTTTACTTTCTAATGATGTGCAAATTTCTTTCACGTTTCGTTTCATGAGCCTAGTATAAATGTAGGGATGAGGGGCAAATAAAACATGTGGAATCCACTATACGTCTTTACTTTTAACCCAATATTAATTAAAAATACGGTTGCGCGCACGCCAGAGCGTCTGCCGTATCCACCATCGTTTTTGAGAGAGAGAGAGAAAAAACTTTCACCTTTCTCTAGCATCGAAAATCGGATACGCTTACGAAAATATTTTAATAATTATCTAACAACGATCGGATATTCCCCACAACTCGGCCATCCTCTGGAGAGTCTGGCCCCAGACTCAAGTAAAACTCATAAAATATCACCACAAACAAATAAACTAGACTTCAGTTACAGGCATCATTAATACAATAATTAATAAGGAATACTATGCAAATATACTAATATGACACTACATTGATATTTTAAACTCTTTAGTTAATAACGGCAGACACTCTTACATGAATAATAAAATCACTCTAGATTACATATTTAAGTAAAATCAACATCAACCACAAACATTAAACCAAAACATTAATTAATACACATTTCACAAAGTACAATACTTACATCAAACAGGTACATCATCTTTGAACACAAATGTTAAATCTTAACATAGCTTACATTTATTGCAGAGTACAATATTTATTAATATCAGGGTTGTCATATCCCTTGAACCAAAGTTTTTTTACAACATTATGTAACTAGTACATTTAATAGAAGTCTTACATGTTAAGTCAGCTAGGTACATACTACTACACACAAATGAAATAACAACATGTTAAATATATGAAATGCCATTATCAAAATTATTTTCTTCTTTTATTAAATTTTGTAACACCAGAGACACAACACTACACAAGATGGAAATCAGTCAACACCTTACTACCCATATATTTACTTTTAAGTTTATTTATTTAATTATACCCAAAGCTATAATCTTAGATTTACACAAGACAAGCCAAATTAACAAAATAAAAATAAAACAAATCAAATTATTTATTTACTCATACCGGCCAAATCTTCATATGGTCAGCAGCAGAGGAAGTCTTGTTAGGCCCCTCTGTACAACTGTCTACTTTAACAACATCATAACGATCCCGCCCCAATATCTTTGTTACCTTGTATGGGCCTAAGAACTTAGGTCTTAGCTTCATGTGAGTACCAAACTGAGTCCTTTGAATAGCTACATAATCCCCTACAGAATACTTTGTACTACTTTTCCTCTTCTTGTTATAAGTTTTCCTGTTCTCCTCCTGTATTTTATATATTTGGGTCTTGGCCCTCTCTCTTAAACATTCTCGTTGTAGCATGAAACTTTCTTTATATTCCATTTCCAACATAGACATCAATTCAATATCCTCCTTTTGCTTCATTTTGCACCCCGTTAGCAGTTCAAACGGTGACATTGCAATACTTCTTTGATATGTGCTGTTAATCGCTCTCTGCACTCTACTGACATGACGGTACCACATCTTATCATCTTCCAAACATAACTTGCTCAATACTGACACCACAATCCTGTGGATGCGCTCCACCTGGCCATTGCCCCGTGGAATTCCAGTGGTCACTTTAATGTGCTGGATATTTTCTGCAGAACAATGTTCAGCAAACTCATTACTTATAAAAGCGGCACCTTTGTCAGAGATTATTCTCTGTGGGTTACCCCACGTCTGCTGATGTATCTTAAGTTTCTCAATTGTCTCCTTTGAACTTGTTGTTTTGGTTGGGAACAACCATACAAATTTGGTAAATCCATCTACCATAGTTAATATATAATTGTACTGCTTCTTGGTCTCACACAATGGCCCTATATGATCACAGTGTAAGGTATCTAATGGAACATGTCCCTTATCAATGCTGTTCAAGAAGCCTTCTTGCTTTCCCGACTTCTTCATTGCCATTAAACATGGAATACATGAAACCAAAACCTCTTCAATCTTCTTTACTACATCTTTTATATAATAATCTTTATTCAATAACTCTAACATCTTCTTTTTTCCGAAATGACCATTTTCATGGGTACTTCTTATAATCTCATAATCTAAACATTTAGGTATCACCAATAGTCCTTCTGTTCCTTTATATAGTAAGCCATCTCGCTCATAGTAATCTAAATATTGTTTTTCTTTCACTATATCCAATATAGCTCTTACTCCATCATCAATTTCTTGAGCTCTTCTTATTTGCTCGTATATCTTCCTGGTGACTACACTAACATAGGGATTACGGCTCAGAGCATCCACATGTCTCATTCTGGTACCTGCTCTATGCTCCACAGTGTAATCATATTCTTGCAACAGTAGCACCCATCTGGCCACCCGTGTAGACAAGTCTTTCTTTTTAAGTGTCATCTCAAAAGCTAAACAATCTGTTACTATTTTAAACGGTATACCCAACAAGTATCTTCTAAATTTCTTAACTCCTTCCACAACTGCTAAAGCTTCTAATTCATAACTAGTGTATTTCTTCTCAGCGTCAGTGGTCTTTTTACTCATATAGTATACAGGATGCAGTTGCTGGTCATTAGGGTCTTTTTGCATCAAGATAGCGGAAAATGCTTGTTGTGAAGCGTCTGTATGCATTTCTGTGGTCAATCCGGGATTGAATAATTTTAAAACTGGCTGTTCTGACAAGATCTTCTTTAATGTATCAAAAGCTAACTTATGTTCGTCGTTAAATTGAAATTTGCAATCTTTCTTCAACAGGTCTGTTAGGGGTTTGGCCAAAGCAGCATAACCTTCAATAAATTTTCTGAAATAAGAAGTAAGACCAATAAAACTTTGTATCTGTTTACACGTCTTTGGTATTGGATATTTCATCACAGCTTCAACTTTGTCCGTAGACGGTCTAACCGTGCCATTCTCTACAATGTGGCCAAGGTACTCTACTTGTGTGGTAAGCAAGTCACTCTTCTCCCAGTTAATTATTAAACCATACTCAGCTGCCACTTTTAAAACTAATTTTAATCTATCTAGACCTTCCTCATGTGTCCTAGCAGAAATGATTATATCGTCTATGAATATTAATAAAAATCCTTTAGGCAACAACTCGCGGAAAATAGCATTAATAAATCTAGTAAAATAATTGGGACAAATAGCCAAGCCAAATGGTGCTCTTGTGAATTCAAATTGCCCGGAAGGGGTCACAAAAGAAGTATACTTAATACAATCTTCTCTAATTTTCAAATGAAAAAAGGCATCTTTTAAATCTAACTTACTGTACACTACAGCCTCGGACAACTTATCTAAATGATCATCAATAACTGGCAAAGGAAAGTGATCTTTTACCATCTTCTCATTTATTTTTCGATAATCTACACAAACGCGGGTGTGTCCATTCTTTTTCTTAATCAACACTAAAGGACTAGCATATTCAGAAAAACTAGGTCTTACAATACCTTCTTGCAGCCATTCTTCTACCTGCTTATCTACAACCAGCTGCTCTTGAGCTGACAAACGCCTCGGATGCTGCGATACAGGAATATTGTCCTTTAACACTATGACCATCTCCAGCGGTGTCTCCTTAGTCTGGACAGGCGTGTACTGCTCGACCAGGTCACACACAGCACCTCGAATGTCTGAAGGAATATGGCTCAGCGGAATAGGTTCTGTATCTGTAAGCAAACAACTTAACAACTCGCCCTCACCTTGAGGCATAACATTCACAACCCCCTTTTCAATAACAACTCTAACATCATTTAAGAAAGGTTGACCTAAAATCATCCTATATGGCATTGTATCTCTGGGCACAATATAATATGTTACATTATAACAATAATCATCAATCTTTACATCACTTTTGAATTTACCGACCGCTACTACTTTACTATGGCCTAAACCCGTCAACAATATGTTATCTTTAGTGTAAATACAATCTTTAAGTTCGAAAAACAAATCCTCAGTAACTAAATTAAGGTCACTACCGGAATCAATTAGGCCTTCAACACTAACACCATTAATTTCGACACATTTAACTGATTTACGGGCCGTGTTTACGTTTAAAACACTTTGACGTTTTACACTATCATTAGGGCTGCTGTCAATGTCAATGTCATCAGTGCTGCCAACCTCAGCCGCCATTTTGCACACAGAGAACTTTGTTTCCCGCCAATTCGTTCCTTCATGTTGGTACTCGACGTACAACGCGTTGCTACGTGACCAAAGGCACCACACTTGAAACATTTAACTCCTTTGGTACATGATGATGAAATATGATCTTTATCACCACACTTGTAGCACCGCCGATCAGATGGCGAACTCTCCTTCGCCTTCTCGCCACGAACCGATGATGACGCCACACTTGTATGCCGTTTAGGAGACTTCGCGACATTTTTCTTCATATTTTCATATATAGCCAGCCTCTCTCTCAAGACACCATAGGTAGTAGCGCCGTACAAAATCGTCTTATTACTCTCGTAATCCGTTATACCTTCAATAATATATTGTATCGCTACGTAGTCAGCTATCTTACCACGTTTCGCCAGCTCCTTCATGCTCAACATGTACTGATAATAGGACTCGTCTTTTCCTTTCCGTCTAGAACATAACAACTCGTGAGCTTCTTTAGAATTAAGCCCGTCAGGGAATTCTTTAAGCAGTGCCGACTTAAGCTCCTCAAATGTTTTGTGTATTTTTTCTGTTCGCAGCCATAACGCCGCAACGCCACTTAATGAGCGCCGTGCCACTATAAGTGTCTGTGTCGGCGTCCATTTCATAATTTCAGCATGATCCTCAACATCTTGCGCCCACTTGCTGGACGTATACACCTTATTCACGCCATCAAACTTCGGTATTAAACCATCGTACCATGTCGGCGCAGCCATTTCGATTTCTGACTTCGACATGTTTCACCACCGCAGCTCAGCAATAACACCTCAATAATAACACCGCAACACCTCAATAATAACACCTCAGCACCTCAGCAGTAACACCACAGCACCTCAGTAGCTTTTTTAAAGCCGTCTTCATCCGCCGCCGACGCCGCAACTCGTACGATCCACCGGTCACGTAGGCACCTCGCCATGCAGTTTATACGCGACCCACGAAGTATTTGCCCGCTCTCATCCCGGACGAGCCCCCAAGTTTGTAGGGATGAGGGGCAAATAAAACATGTGGAATCCACTATACGTCTTTACTTTTAACCCAATATTAATTAAAAATACGGTTGCGCGCACGCCAGAGCGTCTGCCGTATCCACCATCGTTTTTGAGAGAGAGAGAGAAAAAACTTTCACCTTTCTCTAGCATCGAAAATCGGATACGCTTACGAAAATATTTTAATAATTATCTAACAACGATCGGATATTCCCCACATAAATGTATCTAAAAATGAAAAACACTAGTTCTTGTTTTACAATGCAAAATTGGCGAAATCGATTCTATTTAAGTTGCCTTCGATGTGTGTCAATCTTTAAGGCTGTTACCCTTTACCTGCCTTTACCCGAGTTATATGTGTGGCGGGGTTCGGGACCACCTATTTGATACATCAAATATTTACGACTTAGCCACTCAGGACAAAGCAATGCTGTTCAAATATTGAAATATTGAATACACCAAAGTGTCCTTATGCCAAATCTTATACTTCGGTATTATTTAGCGCGGAATAAAATAAGACGTTTTTGTAAAATTTTATAGTTTCACTATTCTCTAAAATGAAGTGGACGGAGAGAATCTCGTTTTATACATGATGTCATGCAAAATATTTAACAAATAAAATAAGGCTAGAAAGAATAAAACTGTCACACTCTACTTTGATAAGAAATTGTGCTTTTGAATATCCTTCAATGGTGTGATAAATACATATTGTGAAAGAATTACGGATCAATGCTGAAACAGTGCCCAATTGATTTAAATAAGACCGGGTAAATCGTCCTCTAATACCCATTCGACATTATAAATACACCAATTCTGAATCGTGCCGAGCAAGCTAATGTAGATTGGTAGAATTTTGTGCAATTTTAATACTTATAGCAATTCACATTTTTTTGGCGAGGTTAAACAATATTCATGAGTAATTTTACCTTTTAATTTTATTATCAGTAACTTAATGTGACAAGAGGGAAGAGGATGATCCTCCACCTTTAGGGTTGCTAAAAAAATGGGGAATAGTTATAAATTTTCCTAGTTACGGTCCGTTTCCTCGTTCTACTTTTAATGGATAGGTGAGAAAGCAAAACCCGTCAAGATATGAAGTGTCGAACATCCGTAAGTGTTGCGTTAGAGGCATGTTTAGAATTAGCTGTTGTAATAAATATTTTCTATATAACAATCAAACAGGTTTTTATACTTCTACTTTAAAGGTATTTTAAACTAATCTAAACATATAGTTCAGATTGTAATTAAACTTGAGAGTAGAAAGGCTTGCACGTGTCTAACGTCATTGGTAAAGGCACGTTTCGTTCATGCACTCACAATAAATCTATTAGCATCCGCATCTCAATCGGTGGCTCTTAATTTGTTTCAAAGTGAATATGATCGGCCGGCATACTGTTTAGTCTGAAATATTTTATCCGATGTGTTCACTATGTTATTTTTAAATATGCATCTGGAGTTCTACCGTCGATAATGTTTGTTAGTCATGTAAGTCATGGTAATGGTAATTCTTTTGTGCCATTATCAGTGACTTATTATCGATTTTACTTGCTGGTTTTACACCGTTATGTATTTGCCCATTGATAAGAAAATATTGCTTTAACTTGCAACAACGGCGGCTTTTTGATTGGCTCGAAATGTGTTTACGAGCTTTATGAACGCCAATTGATAGAAGTATTTGTGTTTTAATATATGTTATTTATAACGTTATCTAAACAAATACATGTCTAGAGGCCTTGTTTGTAAATGAAAAGTTTTAAGTCACCAAAAATGTTTTACGGTGTAGCAACTAGCAATGGGCTAGTTAAGGTTACTAAGACACACCGATTCCAATTTATCTAGCGTTTACGTGGAAATTTTCTTTGGGTATTACCATTTAATTGGTCTAACGTAATGGTCAGTTTGTCGTTAACTTGGCGTTTTGCGTTCGCCACGCCTCGCGCTGACCTAATATTTATTTTTACTTTGTGTTTGCTGGCGGAACTTTTTCTTGAAATTGCCTGAATAAGGCTATTTTTGAAATGTTATACGAGACGCATTTGCATATCGGATATCGACTGCCTAGGCAAAAATTGTTAGACGAAAATGGTTATCATTAGTAACAGCATACATTAAAAACTTGATTTACGTTGTTTTGAAGAAATACCAGGCTGGTATCGATAGGATAACGATAAGGAATCGTTTAATTTAAAATTATAATATGTATACATAGGTACATACATATTATGTTATATCGCATTGGAGAGAGCTACAGTTCTAAATAACATAATACGTATTTTTCAAATAATATAATCCATATGTTTAGGTGGATAATAAAATGACAATATTCTACAACCGTAACACGTTTTGTACATTATCAATTGAGCTAAATCACAATCGTATTGTCACGTTTATTGCTTTGTTTTTTTAATCGCCAAAGACAAACACGTTACTTAGACTGCACACACACACAAATCGCGCGCATTACAATAGAGTTTAATTGTACTACAACACGTGTAGGAATCGTTGTGTGTGATCTAGTTATTGTAGAACATACAATACAAAGAAAACATGGTTATTTACTGTATTATCATTCACCGTTGCGTCACGGTCAATTAAAGTAGCTTCTCTCTGTTAATGATTTGATTTAGTTGCAAATGAGGAGAGTGTCTACAAGTCATAACGTGGCTGCTATTGAATCATAGCCGATGGTAGCTAGCTTGACGTACATTTATTTTCTTCGACGCCCGGCTGTCCGCACTTACAAGCATAAATCAGAATAGACCTATACTTAAATGAACAATGAAAATGATTTACGTATCAGATTATGGTAATATAGTTTTTGTTTTTAAGTTTAATTACGTTTTCAGGTAAATGTCACAGTATAAAGGTAATGCTTTAGGTGGTGATCTTATCATCAGTTTTACCGCGAGCTCGATGGCCCCCTCGTCTAATAAATAATCATAATAGAAGTTAATGTATGAAATTACTATTTTATATTGACTATTTTGTCCTTTAAACGAAAGCGTATTCATTTTAATTGGTGCTTGTATTTAGATCGTATTAAATTGAATGCTCATCGAAGTTTTAATGCAAATGCCCGTCAATTTCTGTCAGTTTGGTTAAACTTTGGACGTCGTGATTATTGGCATTTCGCAAACAACTATTAGATCTCACCGCAGACAGATGAATATCAACCAGATGTCTTATTCAGGTTTAATAATTTGTCAGTAATATTACGGTTGAGGTAAAGTTATGTGTGTATTCTTTGTGAATTACCGCTTGTTTTAGCGGTGAAGGAAAACATTGTGAGGAAACCTGCATACCTAAGAAATTCTCTATAGGGTTTTTGAGGTGTGAAATCTACGAATCCGCACTAAGCCAGCGTCGTGGACTAAGGCCTAATCTAAGTGAGACAGTATATAATTCAGGGCTGATATTATATATTGCGGTTGAGTAAAATAGTTAAGAAAATACAACGCTACATTGAGCTGCGAATGGCCGTTAAATGTAAATGTAAACAAGCGACGGAAAGTGAAATCGACATGATAACACATTTTCTACATGTAATAATCTGATGTTTGGCTTCCATAATAACCGTCTAATCTTTTACGTTTTATTGTCCATGTTTTATATTCCAATGATTTATTTTTTTTGACATTTAGTAGACTCTACGATAAACAACGATTTACGTGTATTAAGCAATTTAAAATCACAGGTGCGGTTTTGTCTATCTTGTAAGAGTTAACGGCTTGAGCTTATATATCTTCATGTATATTTGCCAAAAGACTTATCATCATAAAGGAACTAAACAATAGTTTAATGTCCATTGCAGATCTACCAGCACCTGCGCTGGTATACGAACCCATCGGAGCAGCGTTGGATAGTGCGCATCCTGTTCATCGTGCCGATATACGGATGCTACAGTTGGATCTCGCTGCTATTCTTCAACGCCGACTCTTACTACGTGTACTTCTTTACAGTCAGGGACTGTTATGAAGGTAAAACTATCTTTAATATTTGGATTCTTAAAACCACTTGAGCGTGCGTAATAAAATTGATGATAAGATAATTTATATTTCAAAGAATAACACATGAATAATATTGGTATTGTCTATGAAATTGTAGAGAATGTGGAGTCAGCAATGATTACAGCAATATTAATTATTGAAGATAGGGCAGGCTCACGCCCGTAGCGTTTACATTTCAGGCTAGTGACCTGAACGTCACGTTCATACGTGTTTAACCAAAAAAATACACGGTTTCAGGAGTAGGTTTGGCATGATAAATATCAGTGTATAAATATTGTGTAACAAAGCAAGTCGTTGTCATGAATGGATTTGCCAAAACATTAAAAATACCAAGCCGAAGATATAACTTTCACAAAAATTCCAGATTACATGGTCAAGTGAGCTAGCGACGGTCATTTGTGACACTTGTGTGCCTTGGTATAATCGAATCAGTGTGGTCTTGATTACGCAATCGTGTGATGAGTATGCAAAGCATAATTCCGCACCAGTTGTTGGTTGCATCTCTATGCAATAGAAATGTTTATAGTACTATCTATAGTGAAATGTCTATAGTATAAGGTACGGCTACTTTGTTGAAGTACTCTCCGTTTACGTTCAAAAATGTTTAAATAATAGTTATTACTTAAACTCGCCGAAGACGGTCAATTCGTAATAGTCAAAAAATCCCTCAACTGAAACGATACATTGATACAAATTAGGATTCATATTTTGGCTATTTAGAGCATCAGATATATTGTATAGTCTTTCCAGGCATAAATATAACTAGGTTAGTAGTATAATGTAACTTCTAAGACGTTTTCTCAAACAAAGGTGTTCACGTAGAATAATTTAATTCACAAATAACTAATAAATTTCGTGTAAAAATTTAAAGTTCCGAAATGTCACAAAACATGCAAAAGTTTGCATTTGCATAATAAAAGAACTACAATTTCGTGCTTGATATGCATGGTACGTCGTAATTACAAGGTTGACGACCTGTGTAATAAAGGAAATATTATCAATTGTAATCTGATACAATTTTTAACAATTATAATATTTTGTTTAGGGCTAGTTTTTAAATGACCCCCTTAGAATATCCCTAAAGAACTCTACTCGTAAGTAGATGTCGTTTAAGTTTGATGTTTGTGATTGGTCGGGAGACCAATGCGTTTAGTCACATGTTAGTCTCTCAACTAAACCCAATGCAAAGACACGAAGTCGTGTCGTGTTTTTTTTTTGCCACATTCTAAGTACACTGAATAAAAAAGTGAAGCAAATTGACAACTTTATATGTATAAAATGAAGTTGTATGTACAACTGTCATTTTTAAATCGGTTTGTGTTGTACTTCATGCTACGAATAAATATTATCTGATGATTAAATCAGCTCTTAGACAAGTGTGTCGCTCGCCCGATGGGAAACACCTTGTATGTCCAGAAACAACAGCAACTCTATCTATGATAAAACTTTGAGTCTTTATATCGTTCTGAGTCATGCTAGTCATCTAGAGACATAAATTAATGTTTACTCATTAAGGCAGCCAACTTTCTCAAAATGTAATGGGACATATGACGTAAATGTTGTAAAAGTTGAAAAATAGGCATGCGGGACATACAAGGAAGATTCAAGTGGATTATAATATTATAAGTACAAATTTTTGCGAAGCGGGACTACATCTGAAATTCCACGGTTTCACGAAATGCGGAACGTTGGGCCGTTTTATTCACAATGCCGATGTTACACAGGCCACTAAGGATTGCAATTCGGCATCAGTTTCAATCCCGCCGGATCGATGGAAATCCGCCCTCATCGAACTCCTATGGGATGAATTCAAAATGATAGAAGATGTACATTGTCGCAGCGTTCGTGATATACAGTTTCCTGTCGCTATGCTACGAGTACCTGGGCGGCGAGGGGAACATCATGTCGGAGCTGCGCGGGCGGCCGGTGCGCGCGTCGTGCGTGAACGGCACGTGCTGCCTCGCCGGCGCCACCTACACCATCGGGTTCCTGCGCTTCTGCAAGCAGGCCACGCTTCAGTTCTGCCTGATCAAGCCTGTCTGCGCGTTCATCATTATATTCTTGCAGGTGAGTTCATAATATTATATTTTTTTCTATTGTCTGTGTCATACCTCCTTATTCATAGTACTAAGGACGGAATATAGCTGCGATAACAAGTCAATTGAGATACAACAATATTAACCAATCACAACTGCCGTATGGCTATGCACTGCGAAGTCGCTATACCGTCAGCACTGAGAAACAGAGTTGTTATCACAGCTTTACTCCGTCCTTAGATAAAAAAACGTCTATGAAAAAGGGGGATAGTTCTTAAAAAAACTCTTTACTAATATGGATTTTAGAGCGGTCGTTAATGTTTAGCGGTAATGAAATAAATTATAAGAACATAGTGTGTCATTGTTCTCCGCCAAACTTATCATGCCTCCCACCTTGGTGAGGACTATAAACTTTATTATTCTAAACCGATTTCGAAAAACGAATCTAATCGCTATCTTTGGATAAATACCAAAAATTTACCAATCAGAATGAAGTTTGTTCGAAGTGGTTACAAATTAGTTACTTTTATTGGTTCATTGCAAGGGACTCATGGTTAATTTAATCTACTGTAAAATATGATTCACACAGATTTTGTTCGTATATAGCTATTCTATCTGGAATCTATTGTTTTTTAATAAACTTTATCACACTGTAAAATGCATTCTAGAATGTAGTACATCGTTCATTCCTAACACGTTATAATTTCCGCGATATTAAATCTGAGATAATGTTCTATATGCTGATAAGCGAACGTAGCATTTGTGTCACAATATAATCAGTACAACACTTTCGAGATAATTGCGTTTTGTTTATTTCCATTTTGTCGAACTATAAAAAAACACTGTTATATCAATCTCTATAATATTAAAATTAAACAATTTTTCGAATTATATCGCGGATTTAATATTTTAGTTTTCTCCCGACGTTTCGAAGACTGTGCAGCCTTCGTGGTCACGGGGGGACTGTTGTGCTTACAGTGTCTTGAAGAATCAAAAAACATTCTGTTTAATTACTAAAAACATCTATAAATTAGGCATTATGTTTGTATATAGGTTTTATTACCTTTACAATGTTGATTTTCGTAATCTGCTAATAGGTTATATTTTGTGGCAAAGATAGCGCTTTAATCGTATATTAAACCTTGAATAAAGTTGTAAATTTCTGTTAATACTGTTTGCTTGGAATTATCTTTACACGGTATTAGGTCAGAGCAAAAACAAGCAGAAATCTACCTGAAACGTTAATATATGTTACTATAAATATTGACAGATTATTGACTATGCTTTGCTGACGGCTCCTCATTTCGCCACCATGAGAGTAACCCGGAATAAAAAAATCAATTCCGAAATTCAACTCTGGCCACTCCAGGACAGTGAGGGGTACTGTCAGACAAAAATTTGTAGATTTTTTTTAATTTCAGACATTCCTTATACAAATGTCTTGTAGAAATTTTGCCACCTAATATTATTAAATGATAGTAAAAAATAAGTTGCAAAAAAAGGAACGCCAAATTTAAAAACAAATTTAAAAAAAAAGGAATACAATTTTTTTAGGCGTTCGGTCATTACAAAATGGAACGCTATTTTTTAAAAACGAAGTTTTAAAAAAGGAATTCAATTTTTTTAGGCGTTCGGCCACTACAACAAGGAACGTTATTTTTTAAAAACAAAGTTTTAAAAAAGGAATTTAACTTTTTTAGGCGTTCGGCCACTACCACGACGGCGACTGGAGCCCGAACGGCGGTTACATCTACATCACTGTAGTGTACAACTTCTCCGTGAGCTTGGCGTTGTACGGACTGTTCCTGTTCCTCGGCGCCACCAGGGAGATGCTGAAGCCGTTCGACCCGGTGCTCAAGTTCTTCACCGTCAAGTCTGTCATTTTCCTGTCGTTCTGGCAAGGTAATTTAAACCGAAGTGATTTGTATATAAAGCACTATTTTGATATTTCGTTGATATGGTTTATTAAGTATACTTACAATATTTTTGTTAATAATGTTTGCGACCTAATTGGTTATTAGTTAATTTATCGTTAATTTGTTAGAAGACTCCGCCTTATGGACGAAGGCATTGTGCATATTATGCTATAATGATTGTAATGTTGACTGTAGGTGTCGCTCTGGCCATCCTCGAGAAGGCGGAGGTGATCTCGCCGATAGTGGACAGTGACGGCGTGCCGACGACGGCGGGTACGGTGTCCGCGGGCTACCAGAACTTCCTCATCTGCCTCGAGATGTTGGCGGCGGCGGTGGCGCTGCGCTACGCCTTCCCCGCCGCTGTGTATGCGCATGCGCACCGCGACCCGCACCGCTCCGTCACCATGCAGTCCATCTCCAGCAGCCTTAAGGTACACACACACACTTACATACTCTTAGGAATGTACAGGATCAGGTATCTAACCGTTATAGCCATAAAAGAAATTCTATTGGGAGACTGTCTTTAACTTTGATGATATTTTCGTACAGTGACATATGTCAATGCAGGTATATTTGAAAAAATATCATCAATACAATCAAACAATCAACGTTAACTTAAATTTTTTCGTTTGCAATTAAGCGAATACTATTTCTTTAAAACAATCTAAACACTGGTGCCCAACAACACAGTAGAGTACTCATAATTAAAAAAAAAGCGTAAAGAGCCCATATCTTCTTTAATTTTAGGAAATCCCTCTTAATATATCTATAAATTAATGACCGAAAAGTATGTAAAAAGTGGGTAAGTGCGTGGAACTAGCTCCCACGGGATGTGGTCTCACCGGCAAATGTAAACAAGTTTAAGAACTGATTGCAGCAGCAGTAAAATATTAATAGTAAATTTGTAAATTCCAGGAGACAATGAACCCCAAGGACATAATGACGGACGCGTTCCACAACTTCCACCCGCAGTACCAGCAGTACACTCAGTACAGTTCGGGTGAGTGACGTTCGCTTTGCCTCTACAGCTCAATATATGTCGCGCATGCCTCATACGCTGCCTGTATTTTTATTTGCCTTACGTTGTAGGCTAATTTATACCGTCCATTGTTTTCATTTACGGAGATATTTTGAAAGGTTATTAAAAAAAAAAAAATATGGTGAGTAAACGTTAGGATTTGATCTAGGTTTCAATTTCATTTTTAATTTTATTTTAAACTCTTGTTTTAAACGCACAAAATCATTAGGCTAGGTTCGTCTTATTTTTTGGTTTTTATTTTCTTTCAGATGTCACTTCCCACCTGCCTTATGAGAAACTATAAGTCCCGCCATAGCCGCGCTCTGCATGAAGTGCATTGCTGTCTGTGTCTTATCATAAATACGCGAAATAAATAATCAGCCCCGAGCATGAAAACGCCACTAACATCCATGTTTAAAACTCATGTGCGGCTAATCTATGGTCTCAAACTGACGTTGAGATGATAGGAGAAAATGTTTTAAATTTTTGACTTTAAAATTTACAGCGAATTATGTTTTAAACAGTTTTTTTCAATTAACACACCCACTGAAAACACATATAATTTTTAAGATTGTTATGTTTACAGTGGGGAATTCAAACGGACGTATTTAAAAATGACACAAATTAAATAATATTTTTTCGTTAAACGCAAGGATCTTGTTAACACTTGATCTAGAAAGAATTAGACTTAGAAGGTAGGACGAAAAGAACTAACAAAAATAATTTTGTATGAGTCAGTGTGGAATTCTCATGATATGCCGTTCCTTTATTGATGATCAATTTGAGTGTATTTTAAAAATTCTATTAGAATTATCGAAATGAATATAAAGTTATTTTAGTGAAACTATTGTACGAAAGAGATTGGAATTGAAATTACAGTTATCGGTGCTCGGTCGCGGACACATTACATTTTTATTGTTTTATTTTTATTTCTAAATTTAGTCAAGGTATTTGGCTAGTCCGAAAGTTAATTTATATTTATAACACCGTAAAGCACTTCTGTCTGCTTCATTGCCATGAATAGCAAATATTAATACAAATAAAATTACACTTAATATTTTTGTAATTTTACACAAATATATTGTTTATCACTGCCGTCGTCGTTTCTTTTATTCGGACTAATCATTGCCATACATTAGCTAGAATTTATTTTGTACTTAATATCTATATTATTGGTGTTTGTAAAAATGTGTGTTATTATTATTTTTCTGTGATTTTTTCCTTTTTTTATTTTGTTACGTTTCTTATAGTTATTGGATAAAATCCTTTAAGTAGTATAGCTAGATGTATGCAAAATAAAATACAGGTTTAATTTTGAGTAAGTTTAACTGGCGTTTACCAGGTTGTTGGCTTTTTGTATATTCTTCTTGTAAAATAATACATTTGCCAGACCAAAGAACGGCATTTTAGACTTACCCGTTTCTGAACGTTTCAATTGCTTTGTAATACGCGCTTTTTAAACTCACAACCTGTAAACCCATGCCTCTTTAATATTTTTTTATAAGTATATTTTAGGTTAATCCATATAAATCTAAATTAATTAAACATAAATAAATACGGACTAGGTTTAAGTTTAAAGTTGATCATCATTTCGATATCCGTTTTCCCTGCAGGTTACATAGATTGTATGTCCATCACTAATAAATAATTCTGGTACTATAATACTTTTTTTATTTAATAAAATTAAAGTTTTAAATGTGTAATAGATATACAATAGTGGATGATTACAAGGACGTATAAAAAGAGGTAAGAATTTGATTTATTTTAGCTTGTTATTAATTGTTTGCGAGCATGTTCTCATCGCTTGGTCAGTAACGTCACGGAATGTTAGCACGCGTAATTGTGTTCCATTATTACATTATGCAGTAGATATAGGCACAAGTGAGTATCTACAGACTATAATGTTACTATTATAGTAGATTTATATATTGCAAATAGTATATGTCCGGTTGATAGGCCGATCTTTGGGTGAATGATATGCATTTAAAAATGATTTATTATATTCATAATTAGTTTTGGATAATACGTCCTAAGAAATAATGTGAGTGACGTCAGCGTTTGTTTTGTGTAGTACTAAAAAATACTAATAAGCTATGAACATAAAAATGAATAAGCATTTCGAAATTAATTATTCACCCAAAGATTAAAAATTCCTTTTTAGAAAATGTTTTCAGAGTGCTATTACAATAAATACAGCAAAATTCGTATATACGCACACAAACACCAATACACAGCGAGCAAGACCCATAGTTCTCAACTACCCTCAAAATTTCACTTGTATTACTACATGAATATATCGGTGCACAGTAGTTGAATACGTCACCAAACATATGAAACGCACGTGATTCGCACGAAATGCAATAAAGATAATCAGTCTTACCCATACAAAAATCTGAGGCGTAAAACAAAAAATATTTTAGAATATTCAAAGTTGATGACAAGATGACAACTTTAGGAGGCTTTAGCACTATTGCATTTATTATAATATACAATTGAAGTATAAGTAATGTGTAGTGGTTTTTGAATTAGTAATATAGACGTGTATTGGTGCAGTGATGCGCGGGCGCACGGAGGCGGGCAAGCGCGGGGAGGAGGGCGCCGCGCTGGCGCCGCGCCCGCCGCCGCAGCGCGTCGCCACCATCTGCCACGCCACCAACTACCACGAGAAGACCACGCTCCTCAGCTCCGATGACGAATTTCAGTGAATTTACTAAGTAAGGTTACATGCATTACGGCCCCATGATTCAAATTCCTTTGCCGGTAAAAATGCAGTCGCTGTAAACATCGTCGCTTGCCATTTGCCAAAGACTTGGAAGATGCTATTTTGAGCCTTTCAAACGCGTTACTGCGTCACGCTTGCGCCAGTCGGACCAAATATTTTCAGTTTATTTCTATACGATATGACTAGTCTTATTTTTAGAAACCACTTTAATTTACCTGAAACACGAGGAAAAAGTGTGTGTATTATTGTAGCACTATAAATGTTCCTGAATCACTTGCCGTTTTAGTATAAATCTTATAAATTGATGGTTGAATTTTGTTAATGCATTAAACATCGTCGAACTGTTTACTAACAATCCCAATTGACAACTGCCTGTGAAAGTACCGAAGTCAATTCAATTGAACATCTAATTAATTGAAAGTTTGCTTACCAGTAATCTTAATCATAGCTGTTCATGGGCAGAAAGAAAAGATCTGTTAGAAAGTTAGAGGATTGTGTGAATTGACACAAAAAAAATCCTTAGTACACTTTTCAAATCGAAGTGGTTACATAATGGATAAGAATAATTTCGCATTTATTTAAAACTACTTGGGAAACAAATTAGCACGTTTCCGGTTGTTTTGCTAGTATGTTAAATTACAAGTTATATAAGACATATGAAAATTATTAGGCTGGTAATACACAGTCATTATTATTATCAGTGGACAATCTCGTAGGTCGTATCCAGTATCTGTCATTATCTAAACTTGCCTTTCGGATTGTAGTTTCTAACGTACGATGAGATTTCAATATGAGAGTAGTGGACGGATTTACCTAACATTGTATAATGTATGTAAATTAATATTTAAACGAATAAATCAAACTATTTAAATGTACAGGCCATTTGAAATTATTAATATCTATACGTAGATCTATATTAAAAAGTAATAGAGGGTTGACAGTTTATAATACTAAGTAATTTTATTTTAATATATATTTTCAACTTAAACGAAATAGATGACAGTATACGCTACTACATATGGGCCATACAGCACTGCCTAACAGATTGTTTTATTGCACAATGTACAGTTACTAAAAGTGCCATAAACTAAATAAGAAATTTCGACCTTTCTAAAATATAAATTTATCTATGCACATAAACCAAGCGTTGATAATAAGCTTAATTGCGCTTCGCCGTCCAAAATTGTTGATCGTTTTGTCACACAGAATTTAATGTCTTCAAACTGTACATTTCCCCACGCATCTAAATCTTCGAATAAAATAAACTATGGTATTTTGACTCTGCTATACAATACTGGAACTTAATTATATGCCTAGTATAAAATATGTAAGAATATTAAGTGCGACTTGTTCAATTAAAGAATGCAATTTGAATGACATCATTTTTTATTTATATATTCTTCTAGATAAAGATTCTATTGGGATTATAAACTACTGAATAAAAAAGGTGTTAGTCCGAAGCCATTCTTTTGATTGAATAGGTCACACGTTTATTGTCAGCGACATAATTATTTCACCATTAATTATTCTAATTTTATATAACAATAAGGAATACGCTAGCAAGAAAATATCAAATTAATTTATAACATCTAAAGTCATCTCTATAGGGCTCAGAACACCCATGTATTTTTTATATAATTATGTGTTTTATTTACAAATACATTAAATATTTTAATAATGTAAATTAAATAGCAATAAACTTTGTTGACGTGTTTGACTTGCCTTCCTGAGCGGGTTTTGTAGTCTTATTCGTTTTTAAAATCTTGTCTCCGTTATTTACGAGTGAAAATTTCATACTTTTTTCACTACAATTTATATAATTTATGCTCTCTTTGGCAACATTGGTACGGAGAAATTATTTAGATATTTAAATAAATACTTCATGCATATTCCTTATTGTTGCGGTACACAATTATGTACCGAAATAAAATTATTAATCATAGCATCGTATTTTAAACTTTTGTTGTCTCTAGGTTGTACTAATCTTTTATTTAAATTAGAGTATTTTAAACTCTAACCCCCTTATTCATAGACGTTTTCTATGTAACGACCCAGTAAAGCTGTGATAACAAGTCTATTTCTCAGTGCTGACGTCATGGCAGTCTTCTCAGTGCGTAGACATAGGGCCGTTGTGATTGGCTAATATTGAGATACAATAATAATAATCAATCACAACGGCCCTATGTCTATTTCTCAGTGCCGTTGGGCACTGAGAAACAGGCTTGTTATCACAGCTTTACTCCGTCCTTAGATGAAAAACGTTTATAAATAAGTGGGTTACTATGTAGCGTTAAATCTAAGCATATATTGTCTAGGTATGTGTAAATAAACTACCCTATTTATTTCAATAAAATCCCATTTGCTTTGTAGTCTCATTATGCTTCTAACAAATAATATTTAAGTAACAGCTCTCTTTTAAGCTATATTTCTTTGTCATTGTCAATTAAACAAGATACATAGGTATAGGCGATAGATTAAACCTAGCTTTTTAGTTAACAGTGTTCATAGAAATATCTATAATACCTTATAAAAGGCTCAATTCACATCAAAAGCAGTTTGTCTATCGTCTATGCACAATATAGCCTTTGAGACCCAGATACAAAATCTGACTAGAAAATATGTTACTTGTTCAAAATTGTGCTTTAAATCAAAGGGCTGGAAGGAAACTGTTACATAATAGGGGTGGGAATAGCCCTATCGCTGATTGGTTAATGTAGGTGTGTAATGGTAAAAACCTATATAAATTAAACGTAAGAAATCCCAAAACTAGATAAATGTCAAAAAATGACTGTGTATATTCTAATACATTCCATTTAGATTTCGGCACGCATATCTCCATCTTTTTATCCAAATTCATATTTCCATAAATGTTGTACAATGTAGGTATGCAAGAATTGAGACAGAGTTATGTAGGGATAATGGAATCGCTTTATTTGTTCCATACTAATTAATGAAATTATTTTTGTAATGGAAATAGTTGAAAGTAAAGAGGGAAGTAATAGAAATGTTTTCGTCTGAATCATTGTTAAAAATATAAGATAAAATAACGATAGATATTTTATTAATTAAAATGTTTTAGCTCCAAGTTTTTAAGTATGTGTATAAATAAATAAAATTATTGACATAATAATCATGAGTTTCATTTTTGAGACAGGTAATATTTTTTTAATCGTACTTTAAATGCAATATTCTATAAAGCTTTTCCTATTAGATATTATCATAAAAGGCTAAGGAGGAAAATAGGATAACCATCAAATTAATGTAATTACTATGATAACACAAATAGGCGAAAATCCAACCTTATAGATTTCACTATCCATGTATTATTTTTGGAACTAGGCCACGCTCAATACTTCTAGATGAACACCTTTAGGTATACAACCAAATAAAACCACATAAAATATATTAAATTTTATATTAAAAATATACACAGTTACATAATTATGTTAAACATATCTTTCACGTTGCTATTGCCGTCTTACCATAGATTATCTTATTGCTTAACTTTAAGCACTTCAATGAGAAACTTTAACGCCTTAGGGTGCATAATAACTCTTAACATTAATATCATTCTGACGGAATATGGCGTGTACTGTCAGCAACAAAAGCCCCGGATTTGCTATTTTGAAGTTTCAAGATACTTAATTTTTTTTAATGTCTTGTATCATACTTTTGAACCTGATAGTACCCGCAACACTTGTATACATAACGTTCCAATCATTATATGGGTAGACGAAAAGGATTTATATATTGATTTTTAAATAGCTTTGAGTAAATAATATGAATATCCAATAAAAATATTTCTCTTAAAGTTCTCTTAAAATATTGTCATTTATGAGAGACCACGTGTTTATTTTATTTTTATATTGAATTTATATTATGTATTTAGAACATGCTTTTGGAATAAAAATAGGATACAATCAAGATTATAGGCTAAAATAACTGTAAAATAATCACTAGACTATACTTATATCCATTTTCAAACCGGGCTCTTAAACATTTTTAGGATGCCTAGGAGGTATAAAACGAGAAGGCATTGTTAAAATATTTCATGATTATTTCCTACTTCATAGTTCCAGACCTAGTATATAATTTTGAAAAGGTTGATATAAAATGGGCAAAACGGACATTATTTCAAGTAACTTTTATTAACATCAATTAAAATCATCGCACAAAGTTCGCAGACACTATAATCGTGTGTTGTGCATTATTTATGCATGGAACGTGCACATCTAATTATGTGGTTTAAATTATCTTATACATATAATAACGGATAATCTTAACTATGCTTTTTACCTTCTGTGCTAAATATTTTCCAGTTTTATTTAAGCCCCTGACAAACGTTTTACATTTTGATATCGATCCATTGTATAATTTATTCTCAAATTTTTACATGACGTGTTAGATTTGCCGATTGAATAATTATAAAATAATTCATAATATAACTACTTTATTACTACACTTTTCATCATCTATGTTTAATATCCATTTGATAACCTTTTTTTTACCTACAACCGGATAAGTTGTAGTTATAGGCCGCGGCCTAGAGATTGCAGCGGGTTTGGGCGTATCATATTTCATGGTACGGGCGGCACATTTGTTATTTCGGACCCTTTTTTTTCCTCCCGTAAAGTAAGTACCCGGATGTAGAACATGCGGGTGGCACAAACTGCGTGGCCTAAACTTAGAGAAAGTATAAATCCGGCACTATCTCCCTGTTCAAAAGAATTGTATGCGTAGAAAACCCGTATTACATTGATGTGTCAAAAAGTTTGTATTATATTTGTGTATTGGTTCTCTTATCTCTCCATGCACGTTGCATGATGTATTTAAAAACTACGAAATACGCGCCTTTAGGCTTACCGCAAACTACCGACTTTGAAACGTAAATAGATAAGTTAACCGGCGACTGATCTCGCTGATGATAATTAGCCGAGATCTACATAAAGAAACTTGCCTTAATTCAAGGCCAAACATACCTCTATAGTTCTATTAGAAAAAAGGCGGAATATAACGTTGATAGTCATGTTTACAATATTTTTGATCCCTTACGCAAAAAGAGGGCAGTTATATTAACCGATATTTTGTACAAGTATGATATGTTTCGCGCCATTTCACTGTTTACATAGTCGGTTGTTTGCGATTTATATTGGGTGGAAGGCGACAGAAAAAAAGTATCTAAAAGCTGCTCACAAATGGAATAATAATACACCTTCAGTTTACTCTGTCACAATTATTAATCTTATGCTTTACATTTATTTACACTTATGAATGAGTAACAAAGCTACAGTGGCAGAAATTCTAAAATAATCAAGCACATTACCAGGTTTTGTAAAATACTTTTAAAAATATTTACATTTTAATAGCAATCGTTCCATGATCCTTTATGTTGGCTCTAAAATATTGGACTTATTCTGTTTTAATAGTGCCAAGTATTAAAATAAGGACACCTGTATATTTCACGTTTTGTAATGTTCACAAAAATATATATTATAATATTAGCCAGCTAATTTGCGCTAAATCATTAATTTTATAGATAATGAATTGAAAAGGTATCTTTCGATCATGCATGTGAACTCTGGCTAAACCCAGATAATAAAGATATATTTTTCTTTAAATTTTATAATCCATTGTTTGTATCCGTCAGTTATGTTATAATCTTATGTATTTCAATGCAAGCTACGTTTACCTACAAGTTGTTTGGTGACATTCAGTTTAACACTATTTTAAGCTATAACATAATGTAATAATGTGAAAACCGTTGGTGAACCTAGGAAAATAAACAAAAATAAAATTCACATTTACCCAGCACCTCACTTCCAGTTCTGCGTCTAATAACACCTCTGTTGTTGCTGGAGGTAAATAGATATGCAATTCATATCGAGCGGTGTATGTGCGCAGCGGTCTGAACATCTGCTACGAGGCCTCGCCACCCGCCCTTCATAGGGCTGTCATGTACTTCCTAATAAGTTAACATTTTTTATTTTACAGTGCAAAACAAATGTATAAAATGAGTACAATAGGTATCTCATATTTTAATAGACACAATGTCATTTCCCAAACAGAATTTATTTTTGTTCAAGTTCTTTAATGAAAAAAATATCTAAATTATTATTATATGCATTAGATGGTATGACAAAATTATATAAAATACTCCCAACAGATAAGTAAGATTCGCCAACCCTACTAACGCCTATAGGGGCGACAAAGGAATGGTGGGAAAACAATATCACACCCATTCTATATAGCGGGACCACAGAACGTCATTTATTACTTGGTAGAAATATTTCAAAATCAGTATTCAATAAGTAACTTCAGATTTATACTACACCTGGCAATGTGCACGTAACAATGTAAATAAAATTTAATATAGAATACTAACAACTACGCCACCGTGCTAAAGGCATCTAAATCACATTTTTTCTAAATCAGGCTAAGCCTTGTTCAAGATGAAAAAGATATGCAAATATTCACAACTTAGATACTACAGACGTTTGTAAGAAATACCTAATGAAGTGAGCAGAATTTGATTAGGAAAAATTTTATATTAATCTGAGGGCAAAGCTACTGCGAAATACTTTGTAGAATACCTTCCTGATAAAATGTTATAATTTCTGTAAAAGTTTATCTTGATAACAGATTACCGTTGTTACAAGCGACAAGAACAAATGGCCGTTCTAGGCAATGATGCATTTAAAAAGACTTAAGGCAAATAAAGTTGGAAATTCTCTCAGGAAATTCTTTACATTTGCTTTTTTTTGAGGCCATTCAACAAATACATCGACCAGCATTGATTTAACTAATTTATGCAAAAAACGACTGTGAAAGTATCGGCTGATGTGCTGATTAGGAGAAAGAGTAAATAAGAATCACATTCAACTTTTAAATATTAATACAAAGCATTTTCAGCCAGCCCTCGTTCGAAACAATGAAAGTATTTATTATCTACTTAATAACTACAAAATTACGAACCGATCGTTGGCCGAATGTGCATAGGTCTAAAACAAAATTGTGCCGTGCGAGGAACGGATTCGATTATCCAATTGAGCAATTACTACATTGACACCTAAACACATAAAGAGAGGACGAATGTCCTTATTTAATGGATTCAATTTCTTTTAATGCATCATTATTGGGGGAATCGGAATTAACCAGGCAATTAAGTGTCAAATATAGATTAAATAATGGTTTAGATTTACATTTAAGTAAAAAATTACTCAAGATTTATAATTACTTATCTCTTGAAATTCGGTTGAATGTACACGTTTTCTTTGCACTATTCGACCAAGTTACGTGTTTAGGTGTTGTAGAGGTACTACAATCAATAATGTACAGAAAGTTTTAAAAAGACGAGATTGATAGTAGCGAAATAGAGATACGTTTTGAAAGTAGAAATCTTAATATAGAAATCTGAACCAGCCAGATATTTTCTTCGTACAAGCTAAATAACTACTATCGAGATCAATCGATGAAATCACAATAAATTTTTAATTTTGCTACGTTTAGCCCGTTCTAATTTTCTTCCTTCGTATTTTTTTTATTGGTTTTACCACAACAATTTTCATCATTCTATTCCACCGACCACGACTCCGATATTTCTGTACGACTTGTTGTTTGCGACATAATCAGTAAATTTAAATAAAAATAGTTAAAAAAAGTGATTCTTAACATTCTTAACTTATTATGAAGAAAAATATGTGAATGTAACTAGAAAGACAAACGCAAATTGTTAGTAAATATTTGTTTGTATTACAATTAATATTTTAATTACAGATAAAGTTTATATGCTAGTAATATTAAATAAATTAATACAGAAATATTTACAGTGCTTATGTACTAGACAGGAAGAAAACTAAACTCACTCGTACAATTTCGTAGCTCGGTTGTAGACGTTCTACAGAAACGTAGCGTAGCCGTCTGCGTAGCAATCGTAACCGTAAGCATGAACAGTAATGTCAAATGACGGAGCTCCAACACAATTTTATTTTCTTTCGTAAACATTCATTATTGAACAATATATTGCTTTTTTTGATCTTACATCCCTTACTTCAAACATTTGGACCAACACTTTATGATTTAGATTAAGCTTGGACCAGAGGCCAACATTGGTGCCAATTATACAGCTGCTAGCAAGTCTATATTTGGGGCCTTATAAGACAATAGCACAGCCTTCAAAGCTAAGCACAATAATCGAAATGTGCACGTAAATTAGATCGATATATCTAAAGGACGTGGATGTTGATGCATATGCGGGTGTATGCGAGCATATGCAGGTGTATGCGAGCATATACAGGTATATGCCGGCATATGCACATGATACTGGGCGGATCCTGGACGACTTGCGGGTGCGTGCTACGAACACCGCTGTACTGGTCGGGATCTGATGGACAAATATCTAATTAAACAAAAATACTAGTATGACACTAATAAATATTACATTAAAAACATTGGATTGTAAAATATAAAATACTGTACTATAGTTTAGAGCTATCTAGTTAAAAAGGATATTCTATTTTAATAAAATGTTAATAAAACATGACTGTAGAAATTATTCTATAAGCTAATTTAAACTATGTTACAAAATGAGGCGTGGAAGTATAATTTAGTAATAGATTATTCTAGAAACTTTGTAATAAAGGACTCATAAAAATATACTACTAATTATCTAATTTACAATAAGCTACACAAAATTCAATAGGTATTCAATAGGTAAATAATTAGGGGTTAAACAGTCTAGAAATACTTATATTGCAAATCCTAAAATTGTCGAATACGGCGCCAAATGAAACACGCAATAAATAAACTAAAAATAAAAATATGCACATGTTACTTAGATACAATAATCGTGTACTTATATACTACATTAAAAATAATTTTAATATAATAACGATTCAAATTAATTATTAGGGATAAATGCAAATTTAATATTTCTGAAATTATTCCCAGAAAGTCGGACCTACTAAAATACCGCTTTAGACATTTATTCTCATTTATTACTCGTAAAAATATGACACGAAACATTAAATAATAAAAAACGCGCCGAGGGAAGGTCTTTACGCCAATGAAATGTGAATAAAAAGTCTACAAGTAATAAAATATCTCGACCTTGAATGTATGAATTGCATTATGTATAATATTGGCAGTGACATGCTATGAATATTCAAATGGATGAAGAAAAGCAATAAAGAACCGAATCTTTGTTACTAATAGAATATAATCATGAGAAATGAAGGTATCGCTATACTTTAAAGACTGATAGTAGAACTCCACAGCTACAACAATTTATTACGTGAATATTTGTTAGTTAGCTTTTAATTGTAATTCCAGAGCGGAGTAAGCAGCACGTTTCCGATTTGCTTTACAATTGGATGGGAGCCGTCCACGTTGTGAGGGATTAGAACTGCTCTCACTAAAACAATAGTTTAAGCTGCCATTCATTGGGTAAACTTTATTCAACTAACAAAAGTTTGGAAGTTAGGATAACGCGACCTTATAAACTAGGCATAAAAACGTACAAATAATATAGCGATAGTTACTTATTTATAATCAGGAATAGGTACTTATAATATAATAATTATTATATAAATTCTCATATTAATACTTAAATAATACATCAGACAATAATACAAGCAGCTAAACCCCAGAGAAGTTCATCGCATTTACCAGGGAAAATTAGAAGTAATGTACATAATATATTATATCGCACCTTTAGAATTACAATGCCACAAGTGCAAAATACCCGAAAGTGAATTTAATTCAATTTTTTAGATTGTGGCTCCATCTTTGGCAGACGAATGTTGTATTCGAAAGTTTGTCACTTTTCAAATGTGAATTATAAAGTCAACTTAGCGGTTTGCACTTGCGTCATTGTAATTCTAAAGGTCCGATATGTATATAGCGTTAGGAGTTAAATGTATATAAATTTAAATCAAGTGAATAATACAGTTGGCACGAACGTCAAAGTTCCACCAGTACAATTCTACAATAGTTATAAAATTCACAACAAAAGAAGGTTGTTAAAAATGGCGACAACGAATGTTAAGTAAGCGAGTGTTGAGCTAAACAAAAGAAACAATGAAGTGACCTTATGATGGAGTGCGGGCGAGTGATTAAAACTGCTTGACACGAGACGTGGCTACATTGTGTCCGGGTCCCACTTCACCGTAGGTATGACCCACGCACACCCACCCCTAGTGAACCAAAAGTAAAACAAAATAAAAACACATGAAGAGCGACGATAGTTTGTTATAATGATTACGCAGAATAATTGATGACCAGTGTATTGGTGGTAATTGTTGCCGCTTTATATTTCTTATTAGCGCTTTGCAGTTAAAATTATAACTATCAGACATTTACAAAATCATGTAAATGTTATTTTTTGCTAATGGTCAAAAATTAGAATCAATACAGACTAGCTGTATTTTTTTAAATTTCAACATGTCAAATAAAAAAAATAATATGTTTGTTTACTTCCTAGCTCACTAATCGAATTCCAAATTTTCGATTTATAACGCTTATCACGTAGAACCTCAAACTTTTTCAACTTACGACATATAAAAAACTAATCTACTTTTTATGCGGCGTTCCTTCGGGCATAAGCAAAATATATTGAACACCTCTTAAATATTAAAAAGTAAATCAATACCTCGGATGACGTATTTTATGCTACGAGTTCAAAGCCTGCGAACGTAGGCGTGAAGGACAGGAACGGAATGTGCAAAGGGAAAAGGGATTTATAGATGGGAATTGGGGATAAATAAAATCTATCAATTGCTGTCCCAAGCGTTAAATTGTTGCTAAGCTGGCTATTTGATTTGTGAAGTACTTTTCCGAAGTATTATAAAATTAATTTCATTTAAATAGTTAATATTTATGGCTAAATGTTTTAATACAGAGATGAATCTTAGTTTTTAGGAATAGGTTCCGAATTTGAAGAATATGTAATTCTAAGTAACCAATACGAATTACGGAAAATCTATTTATTTTGGTCCAAGTTCATAAACGTCTGTGCTGAAATAAGCATGTGATTTTACCTTAACATAAACATTTAACAGAAACACGAAAAAACGCTGTAAGCAAAATCATCCATATTAATCTAATATACACATTACACATACCGCATCAATCAACGACACGACACTGACCGTACACTATCAACATTGTCCATCGGTATAATCTCTATACCTACAAGTTATAAATGATGATCACCTATGCGGGACCCGGTGCGGCGAGCCGGGCGGCGAGGAGGCCGGGGACAGCGCGGGCGTGGCGGGCGCGGACGCGGCTCGCCGCCGGGAGTACTCGCTGCCGCCCACCGCCATCGCCGAGCCCCCGCCGCCTGGGTCCGTCACGCGTGTCACGCACAACCCTGATGCTGACCGCGTCGGCCGCGAAGGCGCTACGTAAACAGTTTAATACATGCAAATATTTTACACTAAAAGGTTACGAGGATAACATCTGGGACCATCAGCATAATATATTATAATTCCTCACTCGCTTTAATGCCCTTTTCACTTTGTTAAGGTCCGCAATGCACATTTCCTCTAGTAACGTGTGAATTTATTGGCGTTAAGTATTGGATGGATCACTATCTGCTAAATAACCTACTGATATTAAAAAAAAAAAAAACTATGCGAAGTGGATATATCCAGCGGGTCACATAATCGACCACTTCATTTGGTATGCAAATCTATTCCACAAATCCAGTGAACATAACTTTTCAAACCAGTGCTGGAAAATAAAATCGTCATGTCATCGTCGTCGCATGTATTCAAACATAGTTATCATGCAGCGAATAGTGATACTTAGTATATTCACACATATATTATTAGCCTATATTTAAAATGACGTTACATGTAACTGTTTCCTCATAAGAACTTTTTGATTAACCTACTTTGAAAAATATTTATTAAACAACAATTTTTTTTTCAAGCACAATAACAGAAGGACGGATTTTTCGAATCAGTTTCATGAGACCAAAGACTAATACAGCTTCCCATTGAAGAATCAATGCCAAGTTGCTAAAGTGCAGTGATCGCACAAGTATCCAGTCATCGAGAAAGTTATAAAGCTATGTAAAAATGCGAGCTAAAACAGGCTTTAAAAACTTTAATGTCTTTATTGATGTTAAGAACTGCTTGTTTACAGGTGTTAAGTGCATTTGAATATAATGTTATTGTTATATATTTTGTTTAAAGAAAGAATAAAATTAAGTTATACGTATCGTATATATAATAGATTACATTAGAGGGTAATTAATACCTATTAAAAATCTATAAAATAGGTTACCGATTCAGTCGACATAATATTTGTATATATTAACATTGCTCCAAATCTAGATTTCACTAAAATACTACTACTGGCATAGTAACGTATGGCGACATGCCAGATGGCATGTCGACTGCCGTCCTACACTTCATGCATACAAAAACATGTAAGCATGTCAAACACTAAGTAAATGAAAATGTTTTAAGGCTATTTCTTAGGGCACAGGTAGGTATATTTATAAAATCTCTTTAAAAAATAAGACACACAAATTTATTTATTTCATTAACTCGTCTATGATTTGATGGTTCATTTACTTTAATCAAACCTTTTAAATTATAAAACGGTTGTAATTTTAGATGTAGGATGTAGGTTATATTGTCATTAATTCTAAGAATGTATTCGGACTTAAAAAAAGGTCGCCGGAAAAAATTATAAGTATAGGTACCCATTTTTTATGTTAGGAAGGAACGGGACTATTAGTTTATTTGCCATGGGCCTTTGTGTAGTTCCGCCGCTGGCTAAATCCTACTTTTTTATTTCGAGAACGGACTACACAGGCAGAGTCTAAAGCCTTAATAAATAGAAAAGCTCCTCCGGTGGAACCTTTATGACTTTCACACCCATAATAAAGTCTTATTTAAAATAACTGTCCATTTCAAAATGAGTACGGTCACGAGAATGCAATCGTATCTTTGTTATCTCGACCTTGACTTTGAATTTATGCTCGGATACACTTCCGCTAACAGGTTAAGATTAAATTTTTATTTACTCGAAAGGCATTTCGTCCCTTTGTCTTTCCTTTTGTAGAATTCTTATCAAGAGCCAGCAACGAATAATCATAATTACGAGATTCTTATTTGGAATTATATTTCACCGGATAATATTGCATACTAAACATTTCAATAATTTTTAAGAAAATAGTACTGTTATCACTATATGATGCCCCGTTTTCACACACAGTGTATTCATGAGAAAGAAATTGTTTTACATGCGGTATTTGTGCTTGACATATCGAATTTTGAACAAACTTTCCTTTATATCTTGATTATCCAAAGTAAATACACAAATTACAGTTTAATACGTTTACTTACAACACATAATATAGTATTCTAGTGATTAGTATCTAGGTAATCGTAAAGCAGTCGTTTGCAATATTTGATTTTTTTCTATTAGTTACTTCAACTGATTTTCTAATCCCTCGCCTAGTGAAGTGAGAAGTTGAAGACTTACCACCAGTATAACTATAGAGTCCAGCTGGTGACGACCTCGGCCGATACCCTGAAGCGGTGGAAGCGGTGGAGAAGGTGGACGGAGACCGTTTCATCCCCGCCGGCCCTGAGTCTCCGATGCCGGCTGCCGTCGACGGTTTCCGCGGGCGCGGCTGTCTCTTTGATCCTGTTCTGCACACGCCTTTTGTAAAAAACGTTTATTTTGTAGTACGAAAAACATGAAAATGTATAGAGGCTACTGGTGACGCCAATATGGCGGGTTTTAAAGTTGATATCAAGCAGCGTGACGGTTAGTGTTTCGGAGACTAGCAAATTATAGAATGCGTGGAGGTGAATCAACTTACCTCACGAAGCTTGTTGGGAGCTGTAATTGTTTTAGAAGCGGTTATGGCCTAAAGTTTTGAATGATACGATTATTGATGCAATTTTCAGGCCGGAACCAGCACCTCTACCTTCGTTGGAGAAGACATAAGATAAGATAAGAATATCTCAATACTTTTAACCACCGAGAAGCTATAGCAGCCGCTACACTCAATTTACGCCAAGGCCAGCTCTTTTCAAGAAGGCATTTTGGTTCTAAGTAAACAGCTCTACAGTGCTGTCATTGTTCTATGTACATGCTATATACACAGCGTGCAGGTTCGAACTAAACGGTACTTTACATCATCCATAATCTCTTAAGTAATGCCTAGACACAACGTCAACAAAACATCAACCATAAATACATAAGTTTATATAAAAGTATTCATTAAACCACACAACTATCAGCCGTTTTCAATAAGCGATCCCCAGCTCAATCTTCGATCGGATTCCGAAAATGAACCAATCAAAATAACTCATTTGTAACCATGTCAAAAAAAACTTTGTTCTGATTGGTCCAATTTTGAGACAGATTGAAAAAAGTGATTTGGTTCGTTTATAAAATGGCATATCATGTTTGAAACCAATTAGTTTTAACTCCGAAAACTTCTAAGATATACCTAGGCAGAATAAAAACTATTCTACAAATCTATTATTAATTAGACACAAAACAAATACGTGTAAAATACTGGAATAAGCCATGTAGGTAATACGACCTGTCCACAAATGAACAGACATAAAATTTAACGCCAATGCACAATGTTGTTATGAAGGTCGTCAGTCAGTTTAATCATCGATGACTAATGTGAAACACTAGCTGAATTTAATACGTAACCGACAAGGTTTTGTGATATGGGGTATAAAATATTCATGAAAAACCTACATACTAATGGATACATAATTACCGTGCACGACATGCAACGTGGAAATTATTATTTTTTTTGATTTTTATTCCGCCGTAAACGTTGCGATCATATTTATAGCTCAGACCCTATTTAATAATGCGAGGAGAAGTGTGTAGTGTGTGCTCACGGCTGGATGCGGTATTTGTGATCAAACAATCACTTTTATCGGGTTTTCCAAGTGATACCAAACAAACATGTGCATCATATTTACCGGCAACAATGGCATATTAAAGTCCGGTGTTAAAAAATAAGGACAAGTGCATTGCCCGCTCTACAAAACTGTGTAAGTGGCACTTCGGCACGAGTGTTGCGATACGCCAATATAGCACATTTGTCGGCAGGCTTTAACAAGTGATAGCTAGTTGGACGCGCTAAATTTTTATTGTCTGTACAATTGTGAAAAATTTGGACGACGTTAACGAAATGTGGTCATAAAAATGTACATATTTACCCGTCTTTTATACTGAATGCCGTGTAAAGCTTTAAAATATTTGTATCGTAAATAATATTACCAATCATTACCGAAGATTTCTACTATAATTTTGATGGTCTACATTAGCCAATATCTCGTCCAGACGACAAGCACCGCGACACACTGCACAGAGAACTAGAATTAAAACACACATAGTGATGTGAATTGTTTTGTACCTTACCAGTGGGACACTGGCGGCCCATCGAACATTTCCCTTCACAAATGGCCCGCTGGCTCAACATAGTCTGGTATGAGTCCAACATGATGCGACACTCCGATAAGTCCCGGTCCGCCAGTGCTAGCGAAGGGTAACGCTCCTTCAGCCGTCTTCGCTCCTGATTTATAACAAAGGGGAGACAATTTATTACCAGCACCCTGTAAAATATTAGTAATTTTGCAGTTTACAGCGTATGGGATTGTCACCTTCCTCCATGATGGTGTATACTTGCAAGATGTGCGTGGTGAGACAAGACAAAATTTATATGTGTAACATTAGTTTAGGAATTAGAATTCTTCTTATAAATTCAGAGTTTGTCAAATAGGTCATATTTATAAGTTTTCGAGTTTGTAAAATATTATCCCTCGAAGTACTCAAGCGATTCTAAAAAATATTTAAATAATGAAAACATTAACTTAGAAATGTCACTGCATTATTATTTTAAATATCATTGATAGGCATAAAATAAAACATCGTCGAAAGTATGACTCATTGTTCGCAATTAATATAATCGTATTGAATGTATCGCGCCAATAATCTCAATGTTAATCATTCCACAACGTGCTAGCTAATAAACTTTATGCCTCGGATGCTGGGAGAACGCTACGTTAATTAACTCTCATGCAGCTATTCGTGAGCTGTTCTCTGTATTACGAACTCTGTGAAATCTTTAGATACAATAATTCTCTATTTTATTAGTACTAAATCCTAGAGCGAATAAATAAAAATGCGAAGATAGCTTAGTTAGAAACAGTCTGCCGAGAAGAAGGTGCGCACGTCCTAAAGCTAAGGCACACAATTCTTGCGAAAGTTATGTGTGTATTGTCTATCAATTATCGTTGATTTCAACGGTGAATGAAAACATAGTGAGGAAACCTACATAACTAATAATTCTACATTAGCATTTGAAGGTATGTCAAGTGTGCCAACCCGCACTAGGCCAACGTGGATTAAGGCGTCATCGCTCTCAGTAGTAGAAGAGGCCCGAGCCCAGCAGTGGTACAGTATATATTACAGATCCGGATATGTTCTAATTGGATAAATAGCACTATAAAAAATTAACACAAAAAAGGTAAATATCATTAACTTATATTATAGGGTCATCAATCAATTATGTTTCGAAAATAATAAATAATTGCCGTCAATATTCAATATATTTTCGAGGTGCGGACTGATTGAGAGCCGGTAACAATTTTTCTTACCTCAGTGATAATTACAAAAATAATGTTTTGAATGTTTAAAACCAATTAATACTAAATCTATACTAATATATAAAGAAGAGTTTGTTTGAAAACGCTAATCTCAAGAATTACCAAACCATTTTTTTTTCATAACATTTAAGTATGTCTTTAAACATTTTCGCTTAAAAGAATATAAAATAAGCGACAGTAGCACCGTTTACTTGATCGCGTTCAATGACTTATTAAAAGCTAAAAGTTTCTGAGAAGAACACAACGATTTGAAATGTAGGTCAATCGTAAAAGGAATATTTTCTACCCTAGTTTCTCCATATTTCAACATTTCCATTAGTTTTAATGGGTCTCTTTCATAGATTACGGACCTGCGACGACGGTCGTACCGCGTAGTGTACGATTTCAGTGCAAGTAAATATACATGACGTTGGTTTTGTTTGACATGCCTAAGAAATTAGGTTCTCTTGTGCGAAATGTGCCAAGGCACGAATTTATCCTAACTTACTAAATAAGTTATACGAAACGGAATCTGAATTTATACAACTTACTAACCTTTACTTGGCTGTAAGGGTAAAATACTTTTCCGAAATAATAGAAACACTGGATTCGTATAATTTTTTTGGTATAAAAATTGCCGTAATATGTTACGTCACGCACCATAACGTCGGGACGGATGACAATTTGCCTTTGCCGAGGGTCCCGGCTTTTAGAGGGTAGATGCTAGACTTATATTAAGTACAAAGATTTGTATTAGTATCGACTCCAGCATACAAGTTATACTTGAAAGTGTATAATAAAAAAATCCTACAATGTCTTCACCATATAACCTACTTGTACAATTGCTACGTAGTAATACTGAATACCGATAAAAGGAAATAATTAAACTGCATTATATAGACAGTGAATACATACACACATTACAGAAAAGAAAATCCGCCATTAAGAATTTTACCCCGCACATTTTATTTCTATTGTCGTTGCATTTGTGGGCATTCAGTATTCACAATAAATAAACGTTACCTTCTACAACCAGCTTTGTACCCATACCCCGTCAGAGACACAAAGTGGAACAGTGTTCCGAGATATTTATTCAATGTCTTTATTAATTTCAGGAAGTATATCTTCTTAGTTCTAACGAATTCATATATAAATTATTTTGACGTTAAGCGAATGATCTCTTTCATTTAACATATTATTGTTATCATTTTCGTGAATAGCGATATGCTACAGAAATACATTATACATATTTGTTTTACAATCAAAGTAACATAACCCAATTTAATTGTCCCTTTCTCACTTAACTCCAATATTCCCAAACTCAATTCATTTAATCAGAATTAATTGCACAATAAACATTAATCCAGTGATTAAATAAACACAAATGGCGTGATCCAATCAGGCACGTAACAATAACAAGGAGTGAAAATAGCAATATAAATCCGCTGAGTGTTTCACGAGATTAGATCGTTTACTCACTTGACACGAACGTATTTATTATGACATTTTAATTAAACTATGCATATCCGACTGCATAAATGTTATATGTGGACATGAGCGCCGGGAGGAGGTGCAAGCAGATGCACGTGCAACTCCCTGCCCAGAAACAAATCACAAAAAATATAAAACACTGAATAAATATGCTACAATGGGAACTATCGATCATAGAGGCTTTTTTATGATAAGTAAAGTATTTGCAAGAACCGCGTGTTTAGAATTTAAAATGAAAAATAAATTAAATTTAAAAAATAAAACTTAATTATATCACGTAGTATAATGTAGGTATGCATCTCCCTAAACCTAATCTTGCCGACGCCCATGTATGTGGACAAGGATCCTATTGGTTTAAATAGCTGCCACGGAAAATAATTACCTATTAACTTGTCACTAGGTTTATTGATTTAAAATTGAATTCACCGATAAAACAGGATGTAGCAATGAAGAGTTAATTATTTTGGTTAATATTAGAGCATATTACTTTAATTGAAACATATTTTTTTATATGTATAATATTAAGCTACCGCATCTTTAACGTTCACGATGTATCTTTATATAGGAATTTATATTATACGAAAATGATGTCCTAGAAAATTATGAAAGGTAAATTTGTAAAGCATACTGGCACGCCAGGCGACAAAACACGCGAAGTTTCTATTAACATAAATACCCGTAGGCCTACTTAATTTTTAAATAATAATTATGTTCAACGACTAATTTTGGTGTCGCAAATGCTGAGAATACATAAGGTTCCTATCGGAAAACAGAAATTTATGTATTAACAATGGGCGATTTCCATCGTCATGAATAAAGATCTAATACTGATTTGCATGGTTATACTTTATATCGAAAAAGGTAAAGACATTTCATCAATATTAGTTACAAATTAAAACAAAATACACTAATATACCTCAACAAGTTTGTAAGTTTCGAAGTCTTGAAGTTGTCTTTGGAAGCCTAGGTTAGGGTTGGCAACAGCTCTACCCGCTCTCACCACTTTCAGTGCCTCTCGCCACGTCAGGGGTGTCACTGACATGATGTATGCCACAGCGACGGTCACGCTGCGTGACATGCCTGCCAAACTGTAGACAAAAAATACGTTAAAAAAGACGTTAAGCTGACCCTATTCGGAAAACTTGTTGGAACTGTTCCGCATTTTGACATGATTACATCTACAGCCTTTTTAGATATTCAGGCCTCGGCAACAATTGAACTCGAACTGTGTGCGGCGTTGCCCTCGGTAGATTGTACTCATTCTTGCAACTGAATGGATTCAATTGCGAAAAAACGTTTAAGGTCGACGTCGCCATTGTACATACGTACCAGTTCCAAGTAAAAGTCAAATGTAAACCAAGTCGTAAATGAGCTTGACTTTGTTATAAATATAAAAAATAATGCTAAGCCATTGCTACTAAAGCGTGGCAGACACTTATTAATTGAATATTATAATATTCGTTTCCATATTTAAAAATCATCAGTTTTTATTACTATCTCAAATATTTGTTGCTCAATTTTCAATGAACAGACTTTCCCCATTCAACTAAAAAACGTAAGGAAACGTCCGGAATTTAGGTTCGACGATTAATCGAACATTATTGCTTATCGCTATTCGGTTCAAAAGAACAAAGAGCCATTTTCAGTGGTGGCACGAAACCTTTCAAAAAGGTCCAATTGAATTTTCCTTTACAAATAAATGATTTCAATCATTTTTCCGTCTGTGAAACGGAGCAGAAAGCTGTGATTGACACTTGACCGAGTGAGGTGACATAAGCATCAAATAATCTGGGGAACACATCAGCTAAGTGGCCCTACAGACGGCGCGCGCCGCGACCGTACAGTTTCAACTCGGATTCGCTTGCTAAGCACGTTATTCATGCTTTAGAAGGTCGCTGTAATTAAGCGCTACTTGGAGATAAATATTTTTATTACATTTCTTATTTTTATTATTCGTTGCTTGTAATGACGCATTTTTTCACATGGTTTCATATGAAATGATGTATCACCCGACAGCGAGCTCTGATGTTCCAGATATATGTATCCGATATTAATTAGAGTGCTCCAGTAACAGTAACGATAATAAAATGGCCAAATAATATTCATATGCATTGGTTGAACTATAGTTTTGATGAAAATCTCGTAGACAGACAGGCGAATTATATATATTACTTATAAAGATATTATTATTACTTTGTTTTAGATATAGGGAAGATAGGTTTCAAAGACAATAAATAGGCACATGAACATAGACGTACAAGTTCCAATTGGACAGCTGAAAGGAAACCTGTCTACATCGTCAAACTGCAATATGAGGTCTACGCGACACATTTTCTCACGTATGTTGGAGATACGATTTGGCTAACATTTTACGACCCGCCCTCTGCTCGACATCAATATGATCCGAATATACAGATTCGCATACACACTTTTTTTATTCGATATGATCTATGTGACACCTACATAATATATTGTGAATAAGTATTTTGTCCATACATTGGTTCTTACTCTAGATTTTATAGAATTCGATACTTATTAACACATTGTATTATCAAAATTGCCGTTCAATTTTCCAATAAAAACAATATCAGTGTAAAACATTAAAGCGTTCTGTCGTTAATAAATGATAGGCTGGTTTGAACAATCAACTTAATGAAAATGTAATTAACAATTAATTTTGAATGCTGCCAAACGCCCTAACGGTTTTATTTGTTCGGCTTTAGCCGAATATTTCAATTAGCGTAATTACATTTACATTAAAAGAGACGACAAAAACCGATACACACGTAATTGTTGTTTTGTTTGGATCAAATAACGTTATTTAAACACGAAATACGAACTTCCATTATAAGTTATGACGTACCTATGTACTTAATGCAATGCAGATGTTTCGAATAATGGCTCAACAGACAATATAATACAATAAACATTGTATCTATATACCTACTAAACATTATGCAATGAATAGCTTATAATATGAATACCATTTTTATAAAAACATTTAACTCGATAAAAAACACGATAAGCGCAATGCTTATGTTTACGTTGTCAAAATCCAAACTTAGCTTTGAAATCTGCGTTTGAAAACTAAGTTTGAATTATAACACGATACTACACTTCACTGCTCTCGTGGAGCACCAAATGTTAACTCTCATAATTCCCAGTAAATTCAAAAGCTAGAACCTAAGCATTGGCATAGAATGTAACAGTGCTTACAAACGTTTTGCCTTTGCGGCACAATTAAACAAATTGTGATACCTGAATAGCAAGTAATTAATTTTTATAATTTTTTTATAAAATTAAAACATTTAATACAAATTTTCAGGTCAGGATTTAAAATGCAAGACATAACTTTCCATTGTGTAAGACAGAGAAAATAAGTTTATGGTAATCCTCGATAACGTTAGGTCTGTATGTAAATAACTTCCTTTGCTTATTCAATAGTAAGTAGATCGCTTAAACTTCGAAAACAATTTCGAGTTTAGATACATAATCATTGAACATTATGCGCCTAAAAAGTTCTTTTAATATTAAAATATTTGCAGCTGTAAACTTTCCCTCAGATCATCCCTCAGTAAAATGTCCCATTTGTTTATTAATTATTTATAGAGACACCTTTCAACAAAGAGGAATATAAATATATTAGATTCATTCGTTACTGACCGTAAATAAGTGTCGTAAATAAAAATAAGCACTTATCACTTTCCTTTTGGTGACAACTTTCGTAGTCTTATTTATTCTAAGCAAATCTTATACAAATATGTTACACATAACTCGTATGGATTCTGGAGCAGCATAATTACAATAAAATGTAAATCATGCCTTACCATTTTATACAGAAATATGTAAATGAGCCATTAGTACGAAATCTTAATTACAGATTTGACCGAATACTCGAATTGCTGACAAAAATCAATTAACTAAACCTAGTGGGCTTTATTACTTCACATGGAAATACATGCAGCAAATCAATCATTTTCTAATTTCTGATGTATTATTACTAAGACTGATAATACTTATTAGTTATATTTTTTACCATATCTATGGGTTTTACTATTGTTTGTTTAAACCACAAAGAATATATTTATTTATTTTTATTATTATTATTATTAAGTAATTTAGCGTTATACTGGCTTATAGCATTAAAGAAAATACATGTCTAATTGGCATTAGGCGCGAGTCCGCCTAAACTTTAAGTACCTAGCACCGATTTATCCCTTCAGTCATGCTGCATTGAACAAGCAGTTTTGTTTTAAAGATATTAGTCAGCGAAATCACTAGGCATTAAATAACATTCAACATCCTCACTCAATATGTAAAGATTTTTAATTCAATGCTTCGAGAAATATTTTAACTCTTTATAGGCAATTATGCCATAACAGTGTCATGACAATCAAGCAAGGGACAAACAGGTCTCATTCTTTAGTAGAATAAAAACCTAAAATAATCAAAGGTTACATCCACTACGCATCCCTAAAGATAGATGTGATCGAAGCACATTTCCCTACTGTTCCTTATTCAACCTTGGCTGCTCATACTCACCAATGTATGAGAACATTTCCGTCCCTGAGTCGCGCTGCATGTATGAAATCGTTGCATAAACTAAAGTATTGCGTCAGGTTCTGATCTGGAGAATCTGACGCCATTATACATAGGTAGTGTTTGTCCTGCGAACAAAAAAATAAATTATTCAATTAATGCTATTTCAATTAGAGGCACTTATGTCTTGAAATACAATAAAATATAAATAGAAAAAATATCTGGTAAGTATAAATATTTCTTTATAATAATTTTATCTTCAGTCGGCTCATAATTGGATTGAAGGATAAATTAATTTGCAAATTGAAATGGTCTTGAAGTAGGGGAAAGTGGGGGGAAACCGGATAGGGGGTAAAAGTGGATAGTGGCAATTTTCATAGTAGGCATATTACTGTCGCGTTCTAAACCTCCGACCGACACTCATAAACGCTCGCTTAGTGTGGTTACAAATGGTGTCTAGGAAAGACTCTCATCGCGCCCGTTTATACGAAAAAAATGAAAATACAGGTAAGTGATCTATTATTTTCTAATGTTTGACATATTCTTATTGGTTTTGGTTATAAGTAAATACAATGTTGTATTTTTATTATAATATCATGGATATTTAGTCCATAAAAACTATATGAAGTGTTTTCCTGAGTTAAAAAAAAAGTGTTGGTGAATATTATTTCAATTATGGTACATGTGGGGTGAAGTCGGACGGGGTTGTATCGGATATCCGGTTTCACCCCAGTGATCGATGTTTCGATTTATGTTTTGAGTATTTAGTTTAATTATATATTTTTAGTGTTTTGTACCTATTAATCTTTTCTTATTTTTTGACAGTTCCTAAATATGTCACGGACCTACGTCAAAAAAGCAAATAGGCTGACATGCTTTTGGCAATTAATTCCGTTTTAGAAGACAGAATGGATATCTTTTGGCAGCGCTTGTTTATTATGTACCCAAGACTTTGAAATTTTTCCAGATTTGATTTTTAAATTAAAAAAATCAAATCAGGAAAATTTATAGACGAAGTATTCCGAAAGTGTCCTTCTAGTAAAAGTTCTGATATCAAAATGTATAAGCTACAAGTTGGTAAAAAAACGGCAAAGAAGAAAAAAAGGTTGAAAAGAAAGGCAAAGACTAGGGTTATTGGTAAGAAATCAAATAAAGAAAATAGTCAAGAGGATACAAAAATTTTAATTTGTTAGGAAAAATACAGACAAGCCTCGTCCACTGATGTATGGTACGTGGCACGGCATGCCTGAAGTAGAGTGTGGAGTGCCTCATGAAGGTTGTATTGGATCTTCTGCACCAGAGATATTATTTTTATATGCAAATATCGGGAATAATTAATATATTTTGATATTTTGTAGTATACATATTCACTTCGTTGATAAAATATGCGTATCCGGTTTTACCCATAGGTATGGGGTGAATCCGGAAATATGTTTTTTTGTTAAAACCAGTCCTACTTCTTATAATTATAATTGATCGCTGATATTTTTGCGCCAAAGGTATGTCTTATGTATGTACTACGATAAGTGATGCTGATTTTTTAAATATATAATGTTTTAACTAACATTTTTTTGTTCTTTTCTTAACTATCCGGTGTCGCCCCACTTTCCCCTATAGTATGCCCATATAGTACCTACACCTATTAAATGTGGAATGGACCTTTATCAAATCGATTTAATACATTTTTTTTTATAAGGACATAGCAAAGTGACCCACTACACTTAATGATAAGTGGAGTGGGGTCCAATGGAATGTCGACTGACCAGAGATGATTACCCCTCGACAGTTGACACAATTATGCCGGCCTGTTGGAACCGAATATACACAGGCTGATCCCGGACCGCGAGACACTTATGTGGGCCACTATGTTTTAACTCCGTGTAACAACACCACATATGATATATCCCTAAAATTTTACAGGAAAACAATGAAATATGTGAACCGTCAGTTGATAGGAGATAAAACTGGCAATAATCACGCGCAGTGCCCTTGCTAATGTAAAGGGTGTTTCAAAATCTCTTGCATTGGCGCAGATTGAAACAAATATAAGTATATTAACTTATAGATTAAATTTGTAAAATCGTTAACTTATAGATTTTTGTAAGACTACCAGATGAGTCAGCCCGCTCTTGACGAGCACCAATTTGTCACTAAGAAACTAATCACACTTCCTGGCAGAAGTAGAGATAGTGTGCATACTTTTAACTGTTCAGTCACACTATCTAGGTACTATCTACAAGAGATAGATAGCGTAAAGTTTAATCCCCGCCGCGAAACTAACAAACAACACTTCAGGTAACTATTAACTTGATGCCACTCACTGCTCTTGCGGACAAATTGTATCGAATGTGTTCCGTTTTTCACTGTCGGTAAGGTAGAGTTAGTTAGAGATGCCGTGTTAAGTGGAAAGTGATATTGGAATGTTTTAAAAGTAATTTCAGACTTTATATGCGAAAAATCTATTGTTGAAATGAGTTGATTTTTTATTCATATCCGTACTATGTGAAAAGATTAAGCTTCCTCCTAAGTTTGTTCGTTTTGTTGTACTCTGACACAAATGACCTCATTTTAAAGATACTTGCATAAAAGTTTTATTCGTTTGTTTATTTATTTTGGAATTTACATTATCCTTGAGTGTTCTAAAGCACACTTTTTTAACAACGACCTTTAAAAAAATACAGCTAATATCTACTAGTTCATTTTATTGAATAAACTAGTAGATATTTTACAGTTCGTAATTCACATCAAACAAACTTTGTAAAAATTAGATCCAAAATAGATTGCATTCATAAATCGCACTTACGTTTTTTCATAATGACTTATATAAATAATACTAACAATGATAAAAATAAAATAACACACAATTTTATTACAAATATTTACCACATCTAATTTGTGCATGATTTTGTGTAACAACCAAATTTATTTGTTAGAATTGAATAACTTATTCCAGAGGTTAACCGCTAAACAACCTCAAAGATCAAATTTACATGAATTCCTTAATAACATTCAAGTTAAATACAGATTAGGGGATATACATTTAAGTTAAAGTATTATTTATTTATCGAATCTTAAGCATGAATTGACTTAGGGTAAAAATTTATTTAAATTTCACTTTTTTGCATCAGATTAATAATTGATTAATGACGTTAACCCCCGGGATAGTTACGGTTATTTATTTATTTATATCTATACCAATATATAAAGCTGATGAGTTTCTTTGAACGCGCTGATTTTCGGAATTAAGTACTTAACTGATTTGGATTTTTACCAATAGGAAGCTAGATAACTTTTGAGTGCTATACGCTACATATCCACATATCCCGGAAGAACATTTTCACACGCAAGAAGCTCCAGGCAACAACTAGTTTTTTTATATCGCGAAATTACATCTAAAAATGTTTTTGGACTTATTTGGATCTTAGAATACTAATTAGAAGCTTTTTGTTGACTATTGCGTTTATTCACAAGAATTGCGATGACTGCCTTTAATCAACAAACCTACGTAACTGATATAATTATAGTTAATCATGGCTGAATTGTAAATCAATATTATTTATGTATATAATAGCTCCTTAGTTTGTAGATGCATACTTCCAGGCAATAATACATCATAAAAGCATTTCAATGCATTCTAAAGATTACCCTTTCTATTGTGTTTTATATTCTTGTTTGACAACTATAGCACACGCATATTGACGACAAAGAAAAGCCGTTCTGCACTTTACCCCACTTGAGCAACAATGCTTGGTCGCAATGACAGGTCCTGACCTGTTCAGTGTCCTATTGCAGTCTGTTGTAGCCTGTTTGTAGAGCGTCCTTGGCTCAATACAGGTTATAAAAACTAATGTTATATCAATTATACCCATATATAATCGCCGTGCAAATGCGTAGATAAATTGTCTAAACAAATCTTATTGAATATTATAAAAATGAGAATTTGTTAAGATGTTTAGTTTTAGTAGCAACTAAACGCAACTCTTGAATGGATGTAGATTTAATTCGGAATACACATAGACCATGATCACCATGACGAATTTTATTATCCCGAAAATATACATGGTAAGACTATTATTCCGAGCAACAATCTTTCTACTTAATAAATCATTGCCGACAATGGTTACTTTTGGGCGGAACCATGGGTTATTCTTAATCTATACTACGATAAAGAGGAAAAGTTTGTATCTTTGTTTTTTTGTAGGGGCTAATATCTGGAACTACTACCTACCGATTTAAAAAAATACTTTCACTAGAAGGATGCTACATTACTTCTGAGTGGTATAGGCTACTTTTTATCCCGGGAAAATATTTATCGCGGAAAACGTCATCACGCGGGCGGAGCCGCGGGCATAACGTATCTTATATAAAAAAAAAAACCAAATACTCAAATTACACCAAACAAAAAGAAAAGAGTGAAAACTGAACGCATGCCGGTTGGGTGTAGGCGGTTTAATATAAAACTCAGCTAAATAAAGTTCCGGCCGTCCGCAGCTCCGGACATTAAGAGATAGCGAAACGAGATAAACTCGCGCTTCACGATACTGTCTTCAGCAGAAACGACATTTTCTCAGCGAATAGCTTCTATATACTGTACGAATAACGCGACTCGGAACGTAATGCTAAAGGGTTTTGTATTTAGTGGCAAACAAACTGACCTACTTCATTTACTAAAATAAAAAATTATGTTCCCAAAACCCACTAGCCGACGAAAAAGAATGCTTTAAACGCAATTTATTTAATGTCAAGCCTCGTCTAGAAAAACAGAAAACTCGCGTTTTAAGGAGATTTATGGTCTGTCTGCCGTCTGCCTTTTATATTTTGAATTTATTGTAACACACACGATACCTAAAGTTGTATAGACATGAAATATTTCAATAGATAACCATCGTGTTAAAATAGTGGTGCGGCTGTCATAAGCGCGTTTTAAAGTTAATGTCACGCTATACTGCCGTGCTTAGCGCAAAATCGCTATGTTAGGGAAACCTTATTTCGAGATAATCGAAGTTTTGTAAATATAGTTTTATAGTTTTGTATGTAAAACTGAGATAGAGAAACTCTTTTAAGTTTTTTTTTTAACAAGTTCTAAACAAGATACCGTTATTTAGGTAAGTTCATTGAATAGGTATTTCTTTAAGCTGTCTGACGACATAAAAATCGAGATTATATATTTTTTTTTGAGATACCGCTTTCGGCTTAGCATGGCAGTACCTATATTAATTAGTCTTCTTGAATAGGGACTAAAAGTATAAAATTGATTATTTTTTGGGGTTCATGACATTATGAACCATTACAAGTATTACCATTTGACATTTTCGAAGCATCACTTTGCGGTTTTTAAAATAAACAAGTTATTAAAATCCAATCTCTCATATAGGAACTTATATGAACACAAGTGCGACGATGCAACGTTTCAATTTCATAATATAATGCATTTGTTGGTGCCGACTGCCGAGGCAGATTCGGAACGTGTTTTGGCGTAATAGAATTTAATAAGTACTTATCTGCTTAATAATAACGTCAGTTTGTCCGTAATTAAACCCTACAGGACGTTAAACATCGTAAATCCAATACGTGCAACTAACATTGTATTTACTGACCTAATATCATATTGTGCACAATAATTTTAATACGAGAGTGCAAACAAAACGTTATTGATATAATTCTTGATTATGCAAAACTAAACCTCTTTCCTTAACATCATTTATAAATATGCATATTGCATAATTCGCTGTACTTTGCATTTAGAAGCATTTGTTTTTCAGACCGTGTCAATCTTCAAGAGGTGGTCCCACACAGAAGTGCCTTAACAACAGCAACATTTAAATTAGTTCATTTGAATTTTCTCTTACAACTTTAATAAAGAATAAATTATATTCTTTGAAGTGGCACAAACTCAACTTTCAAATTATAAAAACAAATTTATGAAAATGGAAATAACTAAAAACTAAGACCCCATTCAGATGACAAGCGTTACACGCGCGTTAAAATCTATATAATTTAATCGGCGTGGTCACGTGCTGACGCGCACTTAGCGCGCGTTTGATATACAAAATATATTGTTAATGCACGTCTAACGCTTGCCATATAAACGCGTTCTTATTTTTCAACTACCTACCTCTTTCAGGTAACGTAGAAGTTCTTTTACTCGATAAAATAGGTTAAATTACTTTCTAAAAAGCTTTTTACCTGAAATTGAAAATGTAATCAACAAACCGTTCGACCTTTCGAAAAATTAATCGAACTGCGAAATACACGCACACACGCCTAGGCCTTTTATCTCCAAAGGGGTAGGCAGGCGCCTAAAACTATTACATTCTCTACTAGTTTTTGCTGGCAGCTTCGCCCGCATGAAAGAGTTTTCCGGGATAAAAGTCCCGTTATATATTTTCCCGGATTAAAAATTAGCCTATAGAACTCAGGAGCTTTCTATTATAAAGTAGCTTTGAATGTAGCTTTCTATTAGAGATTTTTTTTCAAAATCTTTATAATAGTTTCTGATATCAGCCCGTTCAAACAAACAAACTCTTCGACTTTATTATATTAGTAGAGATATAATAATCTATGTATGTTATCTACTTAATGGGTACCAAAACATCTATATTACCACTTGACACTAACGCTTTGTTATTGAAAGATGTCGGTTTGTGTGAAACATTCCTGACCCGGACGTGCCCGGCGCCCTTGACACACTAAAGAGATACCTCTTTCTTCGTATAAAATAACTACCAATTTGCATTTCAGTCATGAATCAAGGTCATAAATAACAATTGGATCTCCATCGTGAGAATGAATAATAGGTAAGTATTTTTTTTCTTGGTTATGATTGAACCATACTGATAAATAAAATTTTAAGCAAACATTTTTGACGGACTTATAAAAATATTATATGTCCGGATATTATTAATTTGTACTCACTCCACAATTTATGTATGTACTACAATGTAGTATGTATTTCCAGTTTTCCCCACTGTATGCAAATTCTTTATTATTAGAAGTTAGAGAATATCAGTTGCGTATAAATTATTTTAAAGCTGTAAAACCCCAAATCTCATAGGTTATTAAAAAACATTAAAAACCTTTTTTCCCTGACCATGCGGTGCGGCCGTGGAGTGAACAGCACGTGAAAACGACTTTGCATATTGTAGCGTCAAGTGGCGTCCATACGCCGACGTATTGAATATTCATGGATGGCGTTCCACTGCCGCTGACCGAAATGATGGGATCCAGTTAATTTTCACCTTTATCCCGTTTACTTTATCCTTTTGATATTTCAATTTTTTCTTTTGTTCATTTAATATCTTTATTTTGAGTGAATATTTTTAACAGTCCATTAACAAAGTATGAACAGCGAAATATTAAAATGTCTAAATTAATTTAAAACTCGGTACGGCTGTTTATTCTTTTAAATAAAGCTTATCTCCGCACCATTTCACGCAACTGCGTTATTAATTTTAAACAGTATATTTATTTTTAAAAGAACTTAGGAAACACTAGGAATTGCTTTGCACAGCAAAGCAATTTTAACCTTATATCTATGTTGTAAGGCGGTTTAACGCTTACAATATTTTTACCGACAATGTTCTCATTTCTAGCAATATTGCTTGTAAAACATTTTATTAAATTCTAACTCATCGTTGAGGATTATGTGTTTCTTTTATTAATTTTCAACGTCTGCTGGTAAACCCAAGAAAAATATGTAAATGAAATGTTGTGTCCCTCCTCGCTTAAAACATATCTTAGGAAATGACCTTTTAGCAGTCATTACAGATGCGTACAATCCTCAATGAGATTCCCGACCAAAAAAATAACTTAAATAATGTAAATACAAAATGCAGGTCACTAAAATACTATGCGATTCCTCAACCGTTGCACAGCGACGGGAAGATATCCTTTCCCCTGAATAACATGTCCTTGAAGTAACCATATTCAAAAGGAATTCTTGTTATAAAGCCAAATACCAACTCATGCATCCTTGGACTTAACGACATAGATCCATTCGGAATGTTAAAAAACAACTTAGATTAAGTCGGTATCAATAGAGATCATAATTATAACCGAATGATATATGATCAAAGGGACTCTGAAGCGCAAGATTGCGTGAAGAGATTGATTAATGTGTAGCGGGCGAACCAAACATGCAACATGAAAGGAACTCGGCTTATAAATATTTATCAACATCCCTCGCATTCTCATAATACAGCCTAATGGTCTTGTTATATTATGGAGCATTCAATGATTTTTAATAGTTGTGAAAATATGAGTTTAGGTAGATCAAGTGTTGGTTGCGGTTTCATCCGTGTGTATCGGTAGTCTTTCCTGCTATAAAAGTCTGAAACCCTTATGCGATTCAAAACGCCACCTAAATAACTAACCAAAAATGAAAAATATATTATTTACTCCCCATATAAGAAAATTATTGAGACCAAAAGGCGCTTATGGCGTTAATCCGGGACCTACTAACCGGACCTAATCTACCCGTGTCCCAAATTGCATCTACATCTATTTTGCCGTTTCTGAATTTACTTCTAACAAACACCCGAACGTCCAATAATTTCACGAACTTTCGCATATATAACTTTAGTAAAAGTAAGATAAGATATTAGTAAGATACTTAGTAAGATTTTGAATGTTATTGTCCATTTTCATAACGTAAAAAAAATGTACGAGACTTTGTACTGAGAGTACTTGTACTGACTACCGAGACGAACGGTCGCAAGATCAAAACCCTATGTCTCCGACGTTTCTAAAATTATGTAAGTATTCTTTGTGAATTATCGTTAGCTTTAACGGCGAAGGAAAACATCGTGAGGAAACCTGGATATCTGAGAAATTCTCTATAGTAATTTTCAGGGTGTGTGAAGTCTATCAATCCGCACTAGGTCAACGTGATGGCCTAAGGCCTAAGGCCTAATCCCTTTCAATAAATAAAAAATAAATAATAATGCCCAGCAGTGCGATAATATATAATACAGGGCTGATATTATTATTATTAAAAAGATTTGTAGTTAATTTGGTAACATAAATCAGTGAATCACAAAAAGAATGAGACTCGCCGAGGTTCACCGCTCGTGCCATAAAATGTGTGCCACTACCGATCTGGGCTTTCAGGAGTTCCAATGGTCAGGGACAGTTCTGCGCAGCTATCTGTATATGCCGGTATAAGCATATACAGGGACGGAGGCTTGCTCCAATGCCTGCTCGGATGATACTATACTCCCGAATGCCGACATTGGGCCGTAAGACCGGTGAAACGAACATAACCGTTCCATTCACCCCCCATGTGGCGATAGCGATAAGGTGTTTTGACCACGCGAGGAAAAACGGGAGTTGCAGTGGAAGGTCCGTGTTGATATAAATCAAGTTAAAATTAAAATCACAAATTTATTTCATTTCTTGGATTATGACACCACTGAATGATTTCTTCTCGTACCTACAATATAGGGTTATTCTGTCTCTGTAAAATCTGAGTTAAAATATATCTTGGTAAAACTCTTAGCTAGTCCGCGGTACAAAATCAAAAACTATATTTTTAAAAATAAAGTTACACTATAAATGTCATCATAATACCTAATTTTGCACGCGGCTCCGTTTGCGTAACAAAGTTTCTCTGGGATTAATATTTTCCTGGGATAAAAGTAGCCTATTAGGAAAAAAAAATATCAAAGTATGTTGGGTAGTTTTTGAGTTAATCAGCGCACGCAGCGGAAGCTCTCAAAAGGAATAAATTTTCCCCGTTTTTGCAACATTTTTAATTAATGCTCCGCTCCTAGCTGGCCTGCTGGCCTCGATAAATGGGCTAGCCAACACTAAAAAAAATTTCAATTAGAACCAGTTCTTCCTGAGATTAGTGTTCAAACAAAGCGTTTAGCTTATATTAAAGGTTACACATCCACATAAAAGTAGTTTATGTTGTATTAATTTCCAAGATACATCCACGAGTAACAATTTTTCAGCGGAAGCTTGCCGGATATGTAGTTAGGGAGCGGAATGGGTAAATGTGTCAGAACACGCCATCCCACCGTCGTCGCCTTTCCGTCGAGTATAATAAACGCGCCCTGCATTTAGTGCCACGGAGTGTTTTGATAGCGAAGAAACACGTCTATTGCGGAATGCGCTTTGCGTTACTTTAAATTGTTACGTAATCGCTGAATATCTATTTCATACATTTATTTGCACAATCTTCATCCTTTTCCATGGTGTATTATTTCGTTAACATTATTGTCGAGTACATGTAATTTATTTTATACAAATCAAGAAATGACGTGTCGGAAAATTGGCGGCCAAAAGCATGTCTAGATCTAACAATGAAAGAGAATAATATTATCCATGTAGGGTTTGGTTAATATGTAGATAATTGCCTAATGTTATTAGTATGAATGTAAAAACCTACGATGACACAGTTCTTTCCTATAAAAAGACGTTTCTTGTTAAAGTTAGGTCAATTTTCAATACAATATATATCAAAAGACTATATATTAGAAAGGGCTTTGTGGAGTAATTAATTGTAGCCGGTCATCGACACAGTTCCATTTTATTTAGTGGTAACCCCAGTTCACTGTGTACAAGGCGCTTGTCGCAAAACCTGTTTAGTGCTTCTCAGAACTTGGTTAAATTATTTAATTCGCTTGCGGCTTTATGCGAAAGGTGAATGCTCCAAGGCAATAGAATTGTTTATTGAAACTAACAAGTGACTAATAACATAATTTCTTTAACGATGCAATATGCCTCACATTGCATCGTCTGAAAATCGATATTCCTAATCATTATTACGTCTAAGAACCGGACACAAGTTTCTATCATGTTGTTCTTAGATCATTTATAATATTGTTGCTTCAAAAATAAAGACGTAAAAGACAAATTAATATCGTTTGATTTTATATTTGTACAGACATGTGCCGGATTGATCTGACTTCATAGTTTCCACGAAAAATATCAAACGCTCCTTGTGTGGTTCTGAATTAATGGGTGTTTAGTATAACGAAATGTTCGACTGAAACAGACTTATTTGAGGTTTTGGCAATTTGCTGACTACCAAAACGTAACAGTTAAACCGTATATAATTGAACTATTTCTCCCATAAATTATTTATGCCCAAAAACCGAAATGATCGAGCCAGTACATTTAGTTTGATAGGCTCTGATTCATCGTGACTTCAACTAATCTATTTGCTAAATACAACCGACATTCGGCCAGCTTTTATTTAATATATTATAGACCGAGACAGAAGATGCATCTGCTCCACAGAAAACCATTATTCAGACAATTTTGCTACTTCGTTATGGGTTTTATAGGTGACAGTAATAACTAATGACACAAATCACGTGACACATTTGCTATCAGCTAACCTAATCTACAAAAAAATAATACACTTCGAAAGTTACATACAATTTCTAACGGCAGATAACATAATAACCAAATTTACAACATCCAAAATGTTCACTAGTTATGCATTGTTCATCTATTTGCCAACACAACTAAGTTACACTACTGCTAATCCAAGAAATTCAATCAGGGCACACATATCAAGAGCTAAATCAATTACGCTAGCGGCTACCACTTGATTGTACAATGTACAGTCCGCACGCCAATCTCTAACGTGATTATCCACGTGTAACGTGAGCTATACACTGAATTGTTTTTGACTAAACTCATCAACGCCCCTGGGGGTGTGGCGGGTTTCGCCTAACTTAATTATCTTGACTGACTTTGACTGCTGTCATCGTGAATAAAATACGCAGTTCGGGCACACAACAAGCGCTGCTCCCTCATGTCATATTCCATAGAATTTTGATACGCTGTCAGATTTATGTACGTTCCGAGTACTGGAATTTCTGCGGCTCAAGTTTGATTGTCAATTAATATTAAGTTTACTTACGGAATGTAATCTTCTAGCAGCATCGTGTATGGATAGTATGTGTGTGATCTTGTACTTGTCGAGTTGTACTGTGTCTTTGGAGTCCCGGTAGTTGCCCACGTAGAGCCCGGGAAGCACCTGCCAAAAAAAACTTATTATGCATTTGTTTTAAATCTTTTATTCGCGGGGAAAAACGCGTTATCGCTGTCTTATAATAATAGTCTTTAGATTATGTTCTACAAATTGTTAGTTCATTTTATTGATGTGGCCTTAAACGGACAATTTATATATAATAATAATGGTCGATTCGTAGTTACGGGTCAGGTAGTTAAGGCTTATTTGCAATGCTGCTCGAGCACCGAACTAGTATCGCAACAATAGAGGAATTTTGAAATTTGCAAGTTAAGGCAGGCGACAGCTGGCACAAAACATGACGACACAACACGATATAATAATATCATGTTTTCATTACTTTATAAATATACAATACGCTGAAAACTCAATGGCGAAGTTGATGATAGAAATTTTAACAAACTGTAGCGGCACAAAACGGAACTTTTCCCCTTCTCGTTAATCCATTTTCTTAGGAACCACATTTTCTCCTACATTTATGTTGATAAAAAATTACAACACAGTATAGTAAAGGAAAAAACATAGCTATCACAAAAAAGGCGGTAAGTAGTCCGTATTAATACATAAACTAATACTATCAAAGATAGGTATATACCATTTAAGGTATAACGCAAAACCAACAAAAATGTGGAAGCTTAAATACTATTTCAACCTTCCCTCCTTCCCAACTAGCAAAGCCGAGCGAAATCCTCAACATTTCACTTCAATAAATGAAATCTTCGTGCCGCGATTTTGCCGCAAATATGTCTAAAAGGATTACCATCTTGGGGAAGCCAATTTCATGTCTTTAACCTGCCTGTGTGAAGTAACACATTTTTCTATGAATAAGGTTTCTAAAGTCAATTGCTTCGCTTGAGTTTCGTGTAGCACAAAAGGCTTACAGCTTTTCATTGTAACTATTTCCTTTGTTACTCCTATACTATGCATGCCGTGCTTGAAGTAATAATATATCGGAATACGGTATTATTTAAAAAAATAAGTATGTGTGATATTTTTAGATACAAATGATAGTCTGAAATTTGTAACCGATGGGGATGGTCTGGGATTTCACTCTCCATTACATCATGGGACGAAATACGTATTGCAAAAATACGGTATAATAATTACGTCTGCCTATGCCTTCGAGGATAAAAGGTCTGTATATGTGTGTATTTACATAGATATTTACAATACACACCATATATTTACTGCAACACATGTCTAATAAATCATAATCGTCTTTCTAAGCGCCTCATTATATAGGGATGAGTGGCAATACGTCTTGATGCCAGTGAAGTGCAATCTACAGCGACCTTAGAAACCGGCTTGTCAGTGTTGTTAGACAGGTATTGTGCGACTAAGAGTATCTCTCTAGATTTCAGATGTTCGGGTAAGATAGTTGTGGATTTTATACATTTAGATATATCAAATTTAAATAATAAAAGAGAGAGAGTCTATTTCAAAAAACTCATTTGATTATAGCCTTACAAGTATGTTTCCAAAATTTTAAACATCCTTTTTACTTTTTCCTGACAGTGTTTTTGTTTGGTTTTATGCTTAATACTCGAAAAGGGTGAAGAATTTTTTAAAGGCCTTGGATCAAAGTGTAGTTTTACTACGATATTACGACTAGAGATAAATGGAGCAGTTTAATAATATTATAATTTAAAATACTCAATTGTCCCATAAGTAAGGAAATGCTTCAGAATCGGCAGTTAACCCGTTAACCAAAAGAAAAAATTACTTGATCTGCAAAAAATGAAATTTACTATTCTGGTAAACACGTATAATATTATATTTTGTTTTAGTAAATGTAGGTCTTTGTTTTTCAATCATGAACCTGCCTTGTCACTGTGGCGACCTTTAGTATTTACTTTGTAGAAATAATGTTTTAAGGGCGATACACATTTTATGGTTTTAGGGGAGGGGAATTGTAAATCAAGTTCACGCCTTTAAGAATGCAAGTCAACATAATTCTGACAAAGGTCTTTTTATAAAATATTGCGACTTTAAAAAAAGTGTTTACTGGGATAACATTTATAGCTCTAATATTGAAGTATATAAAACGGCTATACCAGCCAAAATGTGCTTCCAGTATTGCTCAATGGTTAAGACAATTTAAATGGTATAGTTAGTTAGGTATAGACCGGCCATCAGGGCCAAATCTATGTGAAATGTCCGTGTGGCAAGATGTCACAAGGGTCACATTATTAAAAAATAATATATTTACAAATAATATGCGCATTAAAAAAGTGCAAATTATGATATGGAAAAAATACAAAGTATTTTACTTTGGTGTTTTGATATTCACATTGAGTAATCATTGCATGTTGTAAAATTTTTGTATCACAATCTTCCCAATGACCACTCTGTATAATTTTAGAACTCTGAGAAAATTAGACGAACCTGTCCCTATTTCACTATCAAATTTTAAGTTAACCATATCCAAATAAAATTTTAAGAAAAATAAATAACACAGGAACGTCCAATGCCTAATGATATACCCACTAGAATTGACGAGAAAATACTACAATTATGTAATCATAAATCAAAGTTATACCAGAATCGCTATTATAAAAACTCTAATGTAATGTGATATTCATGGAAAAGTGTAATGAAGTAAAATACCACTCATTGTGGAGTGAATCATGGCATGACGGGGGCACTGAGGTCGGCATGACGAACATTTCGTAGACTATTGTAGTTAGTTATAAGAGTTATGTCGACTCTATTAATCATAATGACCTGCAGAGGTTTATTGCAGACAACATTAGGCATCGACACGCACACTAAACATGCTATTAAAAATCACCATCGAATTTATTCACAAAGTAATGTTATTTCAGAAGCATATGAAATAACTGCCTTTTGTTAAAGTTGACTTGGTTCAAGATTTGTGCACAATTTAAAAACGTTACTTATACAAAGTATTTATTTAATTTCAGTATCCATGCGGATTTTTTACATTCACAATAATTATACCTATTCGATATTTTCATTATTATAATATCAGCCCTGTATTATATATTGTCCCACTCTACTACTAAAAGAGGGATTAGGCCTTAGTCCACTACGTTGGCCTAGTGCGGATCGGTAGACTTCACACACCCTCGAAATTCATATAGAAAACTTCTCAGGTATGCAGGTTTCCGCACGATGTTTCCCTTCACCCTTAAAGCAAGCGATAATTCACGAAGAATACACATATAATTTTAGAAAAGAAAAGTCAGAGGTGTGTGCCCTTGGGTTTTGAACCTGCGGACATTCGTCTCGACAGTCCGTTCCACAAACAAACAAACAAATTTTCATTATTATCCAAAGAATAAAGCTCTTTTTGCAAACATTTTTACTTCGTGATTAACGCTTTATGGTTGTAAACGGAATAAAAAAGTTTACAACCCTCTGATTCTACTTGAGTGAAGTTTTATTGCGTCTATAAATCTGAATGCATTGTGTTTTTCGCTATTATCATTTAATAGGTTTTATATTTTATTTCCTAGATATTCTTGAAAATTTTCCCTAGCTGCGTTCAATAAATTAAAATTATTTATAATGTATTAAAAAAATACTAATGCACATCACCGTAAACAATCTCTAATATTTGCATTTCTCATTAAATTTCGGATCTTAATTCGATGGCTCTGTTTTAATATTTTACAAAACTGTTCGCGAATTTAAGCAAAAGGAGGAATGTAAATTCGTTTCCTCATTAACAGTGTGAACAGAAGGTATTGAAATTAGACTTCCTAATTGCATTTTTGATTGTACTTTTTGTACAGAGTTAGAAATGCTATATTATATAAAATTAAATCTATTTATTTGTCACCATTTCAAACCATTTTCCCGTAAGTTTAGATATGAAGGTTATTATAAGTACCTATAAAAAAAAACAATAATTGCCACATAGTAAAAATCAAAAATAGAAATATAATAAATTAATATCTTCCAGAAATAATATTATATAAAGTTTTGTATTGTGCCTAATAGGATTTATTTGCCTATTTAGACCCCCGTTGATCGTTCGTTACAAGGAGGCTGACAGCACTGCGATCAAATAACAAGAATCCTTAGGGAATAAATAAGTTCCTTCCATATACCCCCCCCCCCCATTAACTACGAGAATGACAAGCAATGCCCAATAACTACCGCAAGCTTGTATCTACCAAAACTATCAAGATAACGCATGATTCATAAAATCTTTCGTAATATTGAGGTTGTAAATGTTTTTGTTAAGGTTTGTTTAAATTTTTATGAGACAAATAATATAAAACTTCTAGAGACCGGAGGAAATAAAAACCTTTGTTATTTGATACCACGGTCTTAAAGAAATATTTGCGGATTAAAGGATAGTGAGCAATTATAGTGCAATGAATGCATCAACAGCTCTTCAATGTTTTTATATCCTATGATAAAAAACTTAAAGGAATTTCTTTCCCGAGCTAATAAGTTTTTACCGTGGTGTTTTCTAAAAGAAAACCTTTGATATTTATTCAACCCTTTGGTTCACTTAAAAATTACAGTTTTTGCATAAATATTTAATAAGTAACATTAAAACCAGTATTATTCATGTTTTTAACTGTATTACCAATAATGAAATTTAATTAATTATTGCCAATTTCGTAAAACACGTGGCATGAATTATTCGCTAACGTTGCATATTTTCTGGATATCTATATTGTTTATAAAAAAGGCAACAGAAACATCTTTGGATAATTATGCCCCAACAAGAATTTTATTTTACTATACACTGTATCTTACAAATAACTTGATAAGAAACTGTAAATCGCAAAAGTCCAATAAGTGCTTTACTTGGTGACCATCAATGGCGGTAGGAGATATTTAATTAGATTTTACCTTAATACTACATAATGGAAAGCCGACAGGAATCATATATGGACCTTTCGCTACTGATGACTATACAAAAGACTACAGTAACAGGCTTCAGTGGATCATTGTGATAGATTTAATTTTTGAAAGGGATCAGAAAATGTTTATATCGATGTCGATTAACAGAGGCCGCACACGCAATCTAATATTGGGGAAAGACAAGGCGTTCAGAATTTAATTTGGCTCCGGATGTGTAAACAGGTGGGCTTGGAAGGGGCTTGGCGATGTTTTCTTACTGGCGAGCTGTCTTATGTCAACAATTCTATAGATATTTAGACTTTCTTTGGAACAAACAGCTTATATTACACTTTTGTTTTTGCTCTTTCTATTTAGCGATTTTATGTTTAAAAATAAATTATTAAATTAACTAATACTTAAATAGTCAACGTCGACGTAGTTAGTATATGTACTTTCATGCAAACGTCTTATATGCCTATTAATATAGGCTTTTCGACTTTCCTTTACAATATAATTATAAAAATAAATAATTTCTCGTTTTAGAATTCCGAAGTCAAATTCTATCCACAGTGCAGCATACATTATATGTAAACGAAGATTTAGTTTGCATACCGTTTCCCGCTATCTATGAAAGCAAGACTTAAGTAATTAGGGTAAAAGGAGTTCAACATTACTTACCAGGTTACAAGACCATGTATAAACAATCTGGGTAATATTTGTTTAGATTGAATGCATTCCACATCAAATCCTAGTTAAGTAATTGACGTCAAAACATTAAACATATGATCCAATTAGACACATGCGATTGTAACGAGTTAATTCATAATTGTACAGACTTGTTCACAAATGCATGGAACAAGAAAGTTAATACTCACAAAAAATATACTTGCTACCGAAAAATTGGTAGACTGCTATTATGAAGTAATTATTGTCTGCACCTTGTATTTATATAATTATATCTTGTGGGGAAAAGTGATTAATCGACTAAACAGTATGGCATTCCGGTGTAATGAAGCTTTTTATTAACGAAATATTTATTAGAATCCATCCATAATTCCAAAGATACCCTCTCATCTGTTTATAGCCAGTATATTTATATAGATATCGCAAAATACGGCCATTTGCAATGTGCACTGCGCACTGATCCTCTTAAATTGTGAATGCAGTCATGCGAAGCAGTTGATACGTGCACTATTGAATATTATCGAAACTGCAAACAGTATACGACATTGATGTACCATTTACCCACATACAGTTATATCGTTACCACAAATCGCATTCAACACAACTATCCCACTGCGGATATTTTCGGCAAACGTATATCATTCGTATTACATCATATTCGTAGTACGATCGAAGTTATTGCTGTTAGGCACGTTGCCCATTTTACTACGGCCCTATAGAAAGTATGTCGGATTTCCATGCCACCGCACAACTGTACTGCCTAATCGATTCACTGCTGTTGATAACTGTGGTATCGTTAGCTGTAGGAACTGATATGTCGTGTGAAATGCTAATTAAGGGAGGAATGTTTTAGTAGTAAAGTCTTTTGCTACGAATACCGGGTTCCCTTAAATTATTCTCAAAGCACAAAAGGGAAGATATTTTCAAACGACCACTTTGAATATCAACGGTCCAAATCCACTATGAAATGATTGCCCAGGTGCTAAGGATACACTTTTTATCTACAATGTTTTGAATACATTTATTTTCTGCATTTAAATAAAGTAAAAATTTAAATGCAGAAAATAACACATGTAGGTTTCAGATAACTTATTCTAAAATAACCCAACAAAGCTCGGTTCCTAGCTGGTTGAGCCGCTTGGTGTCTCCTCAACATCAGCTAAGGCAAGGGTGCGGTTTGCGTAAAATTATTCATCCGACCTTTGTAGCTTAGTTAGGAGATGCCGCCTCTTTGGTTGAATACTGGCCGTTATGCTCCGTTTGTTCGAAACGGGCATACGACTGTCATATTTAATTCATATATTCATGAAAATTTCTTCACGTCAAAAACATCTTTTACATTTTCCTGCAATCAATCCTAATTCCCTCTTAATTTTTCTCCCTTTACCTCAACGATCCTCGCACCTCATCCTGCCGCATCACCCGTGGACGGCAACCGGAGCATCGCCTAGTATCCCGGACCTCCTTTGCGGTGTGCGCCTCCTGACTGTGGCTGCAAGATCGGTGAGTAATTTTTACGCAGTATTACCTGGTAGCCCTTGCTCTCCTCCCTTGAGGGGACATGGTAGGTAGTACCTGCTCGGCCTTGCATTTCCTTGGCCCATTTTCAATTTTCTTTTTCTCGTTGGTTGGGCTATTTACACGCCCAACCATAGTTTGGTCCTTCGGAGATCCGCATAGAATCACGGAATATTATTGCATAATATTGTGACTAAATACGTAATTTTTTGGTATATTAATCGTCATAATATTTTGTTGTCAAATCGTATTTTACATTCATTTTTGTAAAAATGGCTTCTTTTAATTTAAAATGCTTATTAGCGAAAAAATGTATTTACTTCCAACGTATGAACCGACTTCACAATTTGTCAATGACCGTTTCTGAGTTAGACGTAGCATCACATGAGCATTTTATGACTGAATCAGAAACCATTGATGATATACGTGAGAGGTTTAAAACTATTGTATACCGGATTGTAGAGCTACAATTACAAGCGAATCCGGAATTGAAACCTGATTATTCAGACTGGTATGCATTCGAAATTTTATACTCATATATAAAAAGTATGCGTGAGGCTATCGACAGCGCTACGGATTGTCAGGCAGAGTCGAGATATATTTCTTGTGATCCGCCGCTAACATCGCCTTATATCCCAATACCATCGTTTAATATTCCTTTCGTTGTTGGTACCGTCGAACCGTGCATTTTTAATAATTTACTATTGAGCGACTCTCAATGTACTGCCACGGATACAAATACACAACAGCATATAGATGGTGGCATTATAAATAAGCAACCTGCTTTTGTTATGACGTCCCCAGATAAAAACAGTGAATCGCATTTTCAAACAGTTGTAGGTCAAAATGACATTCCTGTTTATCCAACTAGAAATGAACAATGTTCGTACTGCAATGAATTTGATCATCTTTTATTTGAATGTACAAAATTTAATATAGATTCACCTCAACTAAGATATGATTTTATAATATCTAAGTCCGGTTGTGTAAACTGTTGCAGTTTTGATCATACCATTTCATATTGTCCTTCATCTACTTTTTGCGTAACATGCTATAAACGACATCATACTCTTCTACATCTCGATGTTCATAATTTAAATTTATCACCATTACCATACATGTCACTGTCGCCTCCCGTTGAGGAAGAAAAATCCGGAGAGTCAAATATGGATAATGATGTTTGCGCTGCAGACAAAACATGTCCGACACTTGTATCATCCACAGCTGACATTCAATCTTTAATTGACTCCTCTTTATTTTTAAATGTGAATAAATATCAAAGCGTTGCTACACCGTTAGCACCATTGAATATGAATGCTGCGCTTAACACCGATTATAACAGATATTTTGTTAATTTTTTAGTCCATAATAGCTTGCAGAATAATTTACTTTCTGTACTTATAGTCCCGTTGAATAGTACTTTTGTCTCGGGGTATGAATTTTCTCCGCAACCAACTTTTGGTTACGCGTACGCAGACACTGTGTCTCGTTTTTATTGGAAGCTTGATTACTATACGCAGGTTTCAATGCTATATTGTAAAATAAATAAATTTATATCTCCCGTTTGTGATAATGATAATAACATTATGTCATTTCTAGCGGAATTGCCGTTGGGTAACTCTACCAGGCACATTCCTGGGAATATTGGCATGTCACTGGACATTCAATCATTCCCATTTACTTCTTTGACAGAGAAGGTTTATCCCAATTTTCGTTCTCCTCTTCCTTTGCCGATTTCGTTTGGTCACATTTTGTTAGGCGATTTGTCTCAAACAGAGTTTAGTCTTCGTACAGACAAAATAATCAATAAAACCTTAATTTATTGTGATCACAATATAAACAATAATTTATTAACAATATTTCCACATTCGGAAATTGTGAATGCACTTTATTACATTCCCCATAAAACTGTTTCTGACACAATTAGTATCACATATTGGTCGATATTGGTCGCTAATACCAAGTCTAGTACTAGAGTTTTGTTCAGTAACATCGGATATGTAGAGCCTAGTCTGCTCTCTGATTTATTTTTGTTATTATTTGACTCTATCAAATTAATAAATTTGTCTGATGTTGGTATCGTCGATGTATTTAAATGGAGCATCCACTGTGCTTCCATTATGACGATTATTTTAGATTTTTCTAGAAATCAGAATAATTACGACCTGAGAATTCATGTTATATTTTGGACCAACTTCAATTATAACTTTTATTCCATCATAATTAAGATACAACTTAGATGCATCGTATGCAAGATACTGACATACTTGATAAGTTTGTTCATAAAAATACTACATTCAGCCGCTTATGTGATGTGGTACACTAATTGCAAGTTGTTTTCTACTAAACCATAGTTGTATAATATAGACTGCGGTGATATCGCTTCTAGATATATTATGACTATTCCTCCTGATAAATTGTCGAAATTCATAACATTGCGAAATGTAAAATTATGTTGCCATGTAAGTGCATCTAGAATCTTACTTATTATTTTATGTAATATGTTGTCCCGTAAGTATGGTTAATAGTGGTACTATGATGCACTTCCATACTACTAAACCAGTTGGTGTTGTACTGATCGTATCTCTGTATACAATAATTACACCTTCGTTTACTAATATGACAGCCTTTGCTTGTATTGAGTTGTATGTCTCTTTAATAATGCCCGAGATAGTGAAAGTCATTACTGATGCATATAAAGTTCGCAAACCTTTTGCAAATTTATATGTGTTCACTGACTCGTGTCTCCAGGCATTCTCTAGTCGCCTTAAAGGCTGGTTTATATATTTCGTAAATGATCCTGTGGCTCAATGCCAATGTATGCTAACTATTAGTCATTTCTTCCCTTTTAATGCATGTTCTGCCTATCATAACATTTATTTCTCATAAGTATTTTTTTGTCTTTGAAGCTCTTTTTGTTGACTTATGTTTTAACACACATATTATTTTTCGGTTTACTTACTCAAGGGCTTATAATACCCGAATGTCCTACTAATTTAATATATTATTTTAACTGTCATCTGATTTAAGAGCAACTGTTCTTGGAGCTAACATGCAGTATCTTGAAACAGTTCATTCTCATAAACACATTTCTCCCTTGAGAAATCATTAGATTATTTTTAAGGATTAAAACTTGTTTGTCCCCTTGGTCCAAGTTAATATCCTCTTTATTTAATGTCACTTGTTGTATTTGTCTTTTTGAGGTCCAATGTACTCCTGTTAAGTATTCTACATAATAAGTCTTATTTGTCTTTGTGGCTAGTTCATGCTAACGAGATCCTACGCCTATACTAATTTTAATTATGTTGGCTTTTGCACATTGCCCTTGCATGTCATAGAAGCCATCACTCATACTAATAATATTTTCATATTATTCTTATTAATTTGCTTAACAACTTACAAAATACAATTAATTTTGTAATTATAAATATATTTTGTTTCCTTAGTGCTGTCAGTAATACGGAGTCATTGATATTACTGATCCAAGCCAACTATGCTCTAACGTCTTATCCATCCTACTTATTACTTTTACAATACAATCGACTTTGGTATTGTTTCCCTTTTGAAAGTCCTATGGACTTTCAAGATCGTAAGAAACTATTAATTTTTTTAATTGAAAAAAGATGCTTAGTAATTTTGTTCAAACTCTCTGGAAAAATGGCGTATTGTATTCTTGCACACTCTTCAGGTCCGGCAAACATGGACAACACCTGACTGTCCTGTTGTTGTTGGCACTATGGTCTTAGTTGGGCAAGAAAACGTGCCACCTTTATCGTGGCCTTTAGGGGTTATAACTGAGGTTTTCCCGGGAAAAGATAATATTGTTCGCGTAGCTTTGGTAAAAACGAGATTTAGCTTCTTTAAAACGACCAATCGTAAAGTTATACCCAAAACCAACGAAATAAGTGAAATATTATTAAAACAATTTTTTTTTACTCTTACTTATTTCTATTCTATACGTCATGATATTTTGTTTATAACCCGGGTCGAAATGACTCATTTAAGTTGTCTGATTCAGTCATAAATACGTAACGAATTTAGTCGCTATTCTATAATTCTCTGTTAACTCTTTACAACTGGCTTGGTTTTCTTTTTCTTTCTTTGAAAGTTCTAAGAACTTCCAAGGCCGGGAGTATGGTTGAGCCGCTTGGTGTCTCCTCAACATCAGCTAAGGCAAGGGTGCGGTTTGCGTAAAATTATTCATCCGACCTTTGTAGCTTAGTTAGGAGATGCCGCCTCTTTGGTTGAATACTGGCCGTTATGCTCCGTTTGTTCGAAACGGGCATACGACTGTCATATTTAATTCATATATTCATGAAAATTTCTTCACGTCAAAAACATCTTTTACATTTTCCTGCAATCAATCCTAATTCCCTCTTAATTTTTTCTCCCTTTACCTCAACGATCCTCGCACCTCATCCTGCCGCATCACCCGTGGACGGCAACCGGAGCATCGCCTAGTATCCCGGACCTCCTTTGCGGTGTGCGCCTCCTGACTGTGGCTGCAAGATCGGTGAGTAATTTTTGCGCAGTATTACCTGGTAGCCCTTGCTCTCCTCCCTTGAGGGGACATCGTAGGTAGTACCTGCTCGGCCTTGCATTTCCTTGGCCCATTTTCAATTTTCTTTTTCTCGTTGGTTGGGCTATTTACACGCCCAACCACTAGCAATCGCCAGTTACCAAATTTCTACCACTTTAAATTATGCAGGTTTACGTGTCTGCAACCAGAGACGAAATGGCATCTGTAATTGGTTCCAAAGGCAATGCCATTTTGAAACTATCTGTATTTTTGTCTGTAGTGCGTCGTGACAATAGCTAATTATTATTTCCAAGACCAATTTTTTTAAAATAAAAGAAATTTAAAGTATCGCATTATTTTTACCATAGCAACAACATACCTAATCTGTTTAATATACAATTGCAGGTAAGTTTTAATTTTTTTTTGCTTATTTTTATATTTTCACAAAATTTAGCCACAAGTTCCCATACAAAAAAAAATCAATGACCGAATATTCTAGTGCTATAGGCTATATATCATCACGCTATACCCAATAGGAGCGGAGCAGTAATGGATAATCTCAGGAACTACCGGTACAAACTGAAAAAATATTTTTGCCTTGGATAGCCCTGTGTTCGTGGAGTGCTATAGGCTATATATCATCACGCTATACCCAATAGGAGCGGAGCAGTAATGGCTAATCTCAGGAACTACCGGTCCAAACTGAAAAAATCTTTTTGCCTTGGATAGCCCTTTGTTCGTGGAGTGCTATAGGCTATATATCATCACGCTATACTCAATAGGAGCGGAGCAGTAATGGCTAATCTCAGGAACTACCGGTCCAAACTGAAAAATTCTTTTTGCGTTGGATAGCCCTTTGTTCGTGGAGTGCTATAAGCTATATATCATCACGCTATACCCAATAAGAGCGAAGCAGTAATGGCTAATCTCAGGAACTACCGATTCGAACTGAAAAAATCTTTTTGTGTTGAATAGCCCTTTGTTTTTGGAGTGCTCTAAGTTATATATCATCACGCTATGACCAATAAGAGCGGAGCAGTAATGGCGAATCTCAGGAACTACCAGTTTGAACTGAAAAATTCGTTTTGTATTGGATAGCCCTTTATTTGTGGAGTGCTATAGGCTGTATATCATCACGCTATGACCAATAGGAGCGGAGCAGTAATGGAACATGTTGCAAAAACGGGGACAATTTATTAGTTTTGAGAGCTTCCGTTGCGTGCGCTGCGTAAAGGGTTAAAGTTATGCAACAATGATTATGACGGGATTGTTCCCCTTAAAAAGTTCTAAAAAATATATTATAAAACAAAAGTCCCCCGCTGCATCTGTCTGCCTGAACGTGTTAAACTCAAAAACTACCCAACGTATTCAGATGAAATTTGGTATGGAGACAGTTTGAGACCCTGGGAAGAACATAGGCTCCCGGGAAACTACTACTTTTATAACGGAAAACTTTAGCCTGAAAAACTTTATAACGCGGGCGGAGCCGCGGGCAAAAGCTAGTAAGAATATAAAAGTGGTATATAAAAATGGTCTCGTTAGTGGAATTGTGAAATAAAGAATGCAATATTCAGTTCCATGACCACGCTGTTGCAGAATTATAAAAAAAGGTTTTAAGACATTCTTATCCTTATTAATAAAAAAATCAGATACAGGGCAACTAGACATTATCTTATCGAAAGAACCTGTCAATTTCCTGGAATTAAAAATTACATTACGGAACGGAAATTATCAAGAGGAACCTCGAGTGCACCAGTTGCCCTTTCGCCTCACACTTTGCGGATAAAAACATAAGTTCATGTATCCTCGTTATATAAACTTTGGGGAGACCGGGGCAAGGTATATTGAGAGTGACGCAAATAGTATATTAAACAACGACGTGCCAATATTCTCAATAAATAACCTTTGAATTTGGTACCATAGTCAAAGAGTCTGCCGTAATTTTTATTTACATCACAAATAGGTAGATATATACCACAAAGCCGACGCAAATTAAATTTTGCTGGCCTGCCTTAAAGAAAAATATTGTATCTCGTGCACGAACGGGAACTGAACAAATATTTGCAGTTCTTAGCCTTTGAAATTAAAAAGTAAACCTTTATTGCTTTTGTAGAACAGTAAAGGTATGCTTATAATTTGGACTAATTTTATGTTAAATACTTTACAATATTCTGGTCTATAAATTGAATCGAAGTTTACGGATTACCGAGAATCTTTATTGAATCTTTTCCTTTTCTTTGTAACATCATCGATTTCATACTACAAAGGCTGGAAAAGTATTTCACCTTTTTTTGTATGCTTATAGATTTGTCTTTGTTTTCCCGTCACGCGAAAGCTGGTACGCCTAGATAGCCGAGAACAATGGCTGCAACCTGGACTATGTTTTATCTTATTCACAAGCCTAAAACTGAATAAAAATAACAAAAACCTTTGTCTGCACAAAGTTCGCAATTTTTTTTAATGCAATTTTTGTCTGCCGTTAATAGGCTCGTAGAAAACGCTGGCAAGCGACGGCGCTGTTATAAATAAAAATACTTGAGAATAAATATTTCTCTTTTCCAAAAAGAGGATATATCAATCAAACCTATTCATTATATAAGTATTTTTATAATAACCAGAGTTCCAATTTTAAATATATCTTAGTTTTCGTGAGCCCATTACGAAAAAACTCAGACCGTACAAATAGGCATTTTTACTTAGTGTAATCGAAATCCTTAAAGGAGATCGTACGAACACCTGTAACCTAATTTTAGCTAAGTTGATGTATTGTATAAAGGATATTGAACATTATCGCTTTTCCGAGATCATCCCCTGTTCCATGGTAATTTATTTTGGTATTAGAATTTCTCCGATAAACTCTATAACGCACCGATGTATATCATCTATTTAAAATGTGATAAATATGATAATTATATGTGTTACATATTATGTAGACGAATTTTTAAGCTTCCTGTGTCTTCTTTCTAGATTATCTTAAGCGGATAATCCTATAAAGTATTTAAATACATGCTTCTTATTTTGAAATTATACATGAAATATTTTTTTTTATCTCTATAATATAAAAATTTATCGCTGAATGTCTTGCTAAGCGCAAATCTCGAGAGAAGCTGAACCGATTTCGCTAACTCTTTTTTATAATATTCCTTGAAGTACGAGGATGGTTCTTACGGAGAGAAAAATTTTAAAATTATGTTCCCATACAAAAGATTCGTAATAATACTTAAAAGTCAATTTGAACTTTAATACCAAAGCATAAAGTTTAAGTGTTAGTGGAGGGGTTCCAGGAAGGCAAAACAATTGAGTGACGTTAGATGGAACGATGGAAAAAGTTTTAAGTGTTTTATAATTTTCATATTTTTACATAATGTAATTATTGACTTAACAACTTTATTTTTTCTTTTTTTATCATCTAACTGACCCGGTCTCCCGAATAGCAGAATAACTATTAAAAAAAAAAGAATCGACTGTCAGGCGGTACGAAGTTCGCCAGGTCAGCTCGTTATCTATAAAAATACTAACAATATTTAACTATTTAAGAAAATATCGCCTCCTCCAAATAAACTTTATATTTTGTACTAAACGTAATAAACCTGGAAATAATCTGGAAAAATGACCTTCCCACTTCAAGACTATGATTTATGACTAGCATTAGTTGCAATATTACACGTCCCGGCTCCCGGCATGATTTAACGTCCTGCAGGCGCAACTACGTTGCAACAGTCAAGCGGCAAGGTTGAAGTCATTAATCCAAACATAACTGTTTGCTTTGCCTTTTCCGGGGTAGGCGGAGATGTAACAAGTCAAAATTTTGCCAGCTTTATTAGGTCCCATGTAATATCCACCATTAAGGTAAAAAAGCTCACGCTTTTTGTATCAAGCTGGAATAACTACGCTTTAGACATTTAAGATCATAATAGAAAAATAACATTACATACTATCTCGGATAAAAGTTGGTAGAGCCGAGTTATAAATGTGTTTGACGAAATAAACTGGCCGGCTTGGTTGGGACAGTAGTACTATATCACAGAAAATTAATGTGAGCTGACGGCTTGCTGATTGCTAAATTTATGGAAATTAGGATATATTTTGCTGGTGATAGAATATATCTTGTATCCGCTTGGATAACGACCACTGTACACAAGGTATTAAAACCCGTCATATTAGGTGTCGCGTTCCGGGATGAGCTTGTGTTTATTTGGTTCAAAAGGTCGACATAATTGGGTCGACTGGCGAGGAATAATCATCTCTCATCATTCAACACACTAATATAAATATAATATAACTGTACCCCATTCTGCTTACTAATAGGTGCAGTGGGATCAGCTCGTATAAAAAATAAATCACAGTACCCCTCTCTTTCTAATCCCTGTTCATCTGCATTAAAACTCGCAACGCATTCACAATTCCTCTGATAATGAGAGTGAATTTGGATAATAGAGACGGTGATCACATAATATTTTTGATGCCCCAGTATTGACTCGAGCCTAATATACAGCCATAATATACCCGATTTACAGTCCAAATTCACGATTATCCTCAATAAAACAATAAGATGGAATTATTAAAGACTGTATTTCGTACCGCCATGGTGGTATTGTTGATCGAAGCTCCGTGGACAATAATATAGCAATTATAGTAGAGTACAAAACTAATATAAACACGGTCACAAAGGAATTTACGATAAAGCATTATATAGGATAGAAAGCGTGAATGAAAAGTGGTTCTAAATAAAGACTACTTCAGTCGGTGAGCATCGAAGGTCCCTAGGGACGAAGGAATTCGATTTGATGTAAATTTAATACCTCGCGGCATTGAGATAGTGCTTCTTGTAGTTTCTTTTTATCGCCAATTGGGACTCGAGGACTTAGAGCAAGATACTCTACGCTTGTGGGGTATGAAATAATTAAATTATATTGAAGGTATGCATACATTTTAAATTCGTAATATTTGTGATTTTTAAATGCTCAGCACCGATTCTTATATCAAAGCCATAATTAAATATACTATCTAAATATCGTAAGTGCGTTGTTTTTTTTTTTTGCTGTCTGCAACAAAAGATGTACGAAACGAAACACTGCTGGTATTATGTAATTTCTAAAGATCAATCATCAATCGAGTTGATTTATTTATCAGTTCAGAAAAAAATGCTTTAGTACATTGAGCTACTTATGTATTATAATTAAATGGCAAATGAGTTTCATCCTTCAACAAAAACAGAGTTTTGAGGAACAAAGGTTTCGATTACAAAATAAAATACCAAACATGTGATGAAAAAATTTATAATATTAATACTTATTCGGAACAAAAATTACTCACTTATACACACACACTTATGACTCGACGTGTAGTTATTAAAATTGTTTAACGCAAGTAAGTTAAATTTCGTTTTAAAGTTTTATGGTTTATAAAATTTTCTCTATGAGTACATACTTAATTGTAATTATTGCTGTCCCTTCAGTGGCAGTCATTATTGATTTAAAAAAAATTATAAACGCGACATTGCCACAGTACTTAATAAAGTTATGTGCAATAATTGCAATTTGTAAAAAAATATTCTTTGTCATTTCTTGCTGGTATTATTTCGACAGCAACTTTATCCCTTTGAGTGGGTGTAAATTCCGATACTAGCTAAATCAGAAAAGTTACACAAAATGTATTTAGATTCGACAAGAGAATCAAACCTAGAACCTTTCAATACTTTGCCGGTAGTCTAACGCGATATTTTTTTTAAACATCATAATAGCGCAATAAATAACATAATAAGGTTTTTTTTTTTATATTTTTTATGGTATAGTAAAAAATAAATAAATGTCGATAAGGTCGAATATCGCGCGCAGCAGCCACAGGCAGTGCGGGAGCCGCGAACACGAGCTACGATCCTACGTCTACGTTATCGTTACGTAACAAACACTTCAATGCAATTTCGTGCATTACATCTAAACAACTACATTAATCTGGTAATAAATAAAATATACAATTACCTTGTTCATTCCATTTCCCATTTTGAGTGTTTGTACATTAAATACCAAATATACTAAAAATTATTGTTCTCATAACAACACAATTTATTCACAACATTATAAACATGTTTATTCATCAACAACAGTACATCACAATTCGACTGTCAAACTGTCAACATAAGCGCGTCACTATGACTACATTGTTGACGCCGGTGCGCCACGCGATATCGATGTTGCCATCATGACATGTTATAAAACTGTATAATGTGATAATCGAGATCTGCACTGCGGGTATTTCGTTTGAATAATACAACAGTCTTGTGTTTTTGTTAAGAGTTTGTGTTATCGATTAAGTTTAGTTTGAGTGAGTCGAGGTGTCAGTTGAAGCGCTGTGTTTTGAGCGTGAGTAAAACACGTGTGGCACACTCGGCCCGCGGCGCGCCACTGCCGTACCGGGCTGCCGGCAGCCGGCGTCACTGCGTCTCTAAATCCTATAGGGCGGCACTATATTATATCGACATTATTGTATCGATACTTCTTTTTATATTTTTTGTCTTAATTGAGTATGATACAATCGTTTTTATTTTAAGATGCTACTACAAATGCATCCTTGTTAATACGTCTGTAGTAGATCTCATTAATTTAAATATTTAACCCTTACAGGTATTAAAAACAAAAGCACAAAGAGCTTCGACATTGATAAGTCTTATATTTACTTTAACATTATAATAGTCAATAACATTATTATTGAATAATTAAATAAAATGACATAATTTTAACAAACGTAAAGTATATAATTGTTATACACACAATTGTATAATACGTAACTAATTATTATAATACATTCAAGTAAGAATTAACAGTTGTTAACGCATTCTATACCTTAGCATAAGTAAGCACTAAGCAATGTGAGTAGATAGAGTAGTACGATATCCTTGTCCCTTAACGACTCGTTAGCTGTGGACCTTAGATTCTTTTAATAGCGGTGGCAATGGAACAAAAAGGATAAGGCCACACAAAGGACGCTCCCCATAATTAGCTTAAATAATTTATCTTGAAAAATATATCACGAAAGGTCTTGATCACTTACGAAGTTATGTAAAACCTCAGAGGTAAGACTGATAAATACGTTTAAACAATTATTGTGCTCATCAAAAACCTGAAATAATGTTTGTGTATATAGTCTTGTACACGTATCTTAGAACCATTAACACATTTCTTCTCTTTAACAATGATAAGGTTCCAAGCTGGAACCTAATAGGGTAAGCGTGTATTTTATATTTAAATAATATTCCACCGACCTTTGTACGGCTGGCTAACACAATAATTAAATAAAACTAATTTTAATTTATAATTTACTTAAGGTGGTAGCTCAAGGTCCATTTTCATACATTTTGTTTCGGCTTTAATCTGGGTAACTAAACAAGTATTGGCAAGTAAAGAATTTAAATTCACGTCTAGTTAGTGATTAGTTCTCGCAGTTGAAAGAAAAATGTAAAAATAATTAATAATCATGGATATTTCTGCCTTTAAAATTTCGTCATATTAAATTTTAAAGGCCGAAATATCCATGATTATTAATTATTTTTACATTTTTCTTTCAACTGCGAGAACTAATCACTAACTAGACGTGAATTAGATCCAGATTAAAGCCGAAACAAAATATATGAAAATGGACCTTGAGCTACCACCTTAAGCCAAGGAATCAAGATTATGCAGTTTATAATGCATCTATAATTACTTATATCATGATAAATATGTGACATTTCATTAACATACGAAAAAAGTGTATTACGCTGAACACACATTGGACGGGGAATTACGAAAATAAAAAAATATATTACTAATCTAAAGGCGTTATAGATTAAGAAAATCCTGAAGATTCTACTAACATAATTGAAAATATAGTATATCTGAACTTTATTTTGCTATATTGGACATTAATGTATAACTCCAGAATGGCCTACTTTATAAGCAGTTTATTATCTTGGTCCCAGAAATTAAAGAAAATGTCTTAACATTTATGATTTACATTCTTTTGTCATTTACCCTATTAAAACAAGTAGATAATATGTACTCTTTTGTACTTATTGATATACTGAATACTTTGTTTGTAATGTTATTAAAACTAAAATACTGTGAACCATTGGGTTTTATGGAATATGTCAATACATTATTTGAAAATGTTTACAATGCTTTCTAGTTTATATTAATTTCTGTAATTTTTTATTTAGTTATATAATATCACACATTAATTGTATTAACTAATTATTTTAAATACAATTAGAGGTGCGCACCTTCAAATATCTCAACATTTCTTTTATACTTCGCAACATTTACTTACTTATTCCTAAAGCTATTCTTCCACGTAACATCTCAGTTAATCCGGGTAAAACAATGTGCTCGGTATTTTATTGCGTTTTATGTTTGTTTCGCGGCCTGGCAACTAGGCCAAGACCTGCGATGATAAGCATAGCGCCACACCACCAGCGTATCGTCGAAGTTTCTTCAAATAACGTGATGCCGATGATTCCCTGTGGCAGATGTTTATTAATGTAGAAATCTTAATAATAGAAATACGAAAGTTTGTGATGTTTGATAGAAGTAAACGCAAAAACAGCTAAACGGATTGCTGAAGTTTTGCAACTGGGTACTATACTTAATACGTTATGTGCTGGATTAACATAAAAACTTGTTTTCGTCCTAGGAAATTACACAATTGGATTTAATTACCAGTAAAAAGTTTGTCAGACGGATGGAGTCGCGAGCAATACCTAGTGTTATTCTAATTGAAAGCTAATTTTAATTAATATATCGCTCATCAAAAGGTGAGATGGGTACCTAGAAACTCGGCGAAGCGCGGGTGAACCGGTTGCGACTTTAACATAATCGGTCGAGAATAAAAGCGTTATACAAAAATATTGTATTTCAAATTAAATTATATGCGATAGTTATTATAATGTATAGTCCAAAAATTTTCAAAATAAAAATAATACGTTGGACAAATCATATCGTTAATCATTATTTGTAAGAAATTATACAAAATCTAGACTCTAGGCTGATGTTCAGAAAAACCCAAATATTACTTTGCCCGAATCGGTATTCGAACCCAAGACCTCAAAACAGTGTCGTACTGCGCACGGAATAAAACTAAAAACCCAGGCAGTCAAATTATATATCAAAGAAACATTACAGAAGACAAAATGTAAATTAAAGTGCTTTTCATGTTTAATATTTTCATTATACGATAAATATTATATTTGCGAGATTATTTTGACAGCAAACGCCATGTATTGATCTTTATCTAATACCTATCGATATAGATATCGCCCATAAAAAACGTAGTTTACGACTTTACAAGGCCATTGAAAGAATCAAATACGCATCCAAATATATCACTCACCATACGAAACTCTAATTTTACTTTTCATGTTGACTTATTATAGTACTAACTGGCTTTAAAGTGTACTTTCTAAGCATAATACATTTTCGATTTTCAAAGGAATTCCGACACTACATTTTCGGAAAAGATAATGACAATTTTCGACGAACGAGAATCCGGGAAAATCTCGAGGATACAAAAGTGTATTACGTAAGTAAGACGTAAATACATCCGTCTAAATAATGCTCCTAGTATCGGGAACCCTTATTATGTAGTCACGAAATCCGGCCCCTTTATCTACAGAGAAAACTTTAGTACTTATACAAAAAATCTTATAAGCTTTAAGTTCGAAAAGAGGTACAGGTCCAATCATTGCATCCCGAGATTTGCAGAGATTAATAATTCCTTATAAGTTTGTGATAGATGGGCGAGCGAATCATCGGTATCATAATATTCTTTTTACGAAAAGCCATATTATCTTTGACTCGAAATACATTTTAACTATCTAAATTCTTATTCAACACTTCGTAAACATCCTAGTCGAACGAAACCATTTTAATTATAATAATATCAGCCTGGTATTTTTACTGTCCCACTGCTGGACATGGGCCTCCTCTTATTTAAATTATAATAATATCAGCCTGGTATTTTTACTGTCCAACTGCTGGACATGGGCCTCCTCTTCTATAAAGAGGGTTTAGGCTATAATTCAGCACGCTGGCCTAGTGCAGGTTTGCAGACTTCTCATGATACTTATCTTCGAAATTCTTATGAACAACTTTTCAGGTACCTCAGGTATTCACACGCTTTCTCACGTTGTTTTCCTATACTGTTAAGCAAGAGATAATTATCCAAGAATATACACAACATTTTATGCAAATGTCAAAAGTACGTACACCTACGTTTTGATCCCGCGAACATACGGCTCGACAGTACGCTCCACTCCCAACCAGGCTATTGTCATTTTCATCTTAAACAATACATATCTCGCTCCATATTACATCGTGTGTGTTACATACAGACATTTTTAATTTATTTGATCGAAAGAGGTATGGGGTTAAACTACTGATCAGATTCTGAAAACTCTTTCATTTATAGAATATAAAAATCGGTTGAATTAAGAATCTGTTCCTGTTTTTGATGTTAGTTAAAATTATCACTGAAATGAATTCCCTAGTTTGTGGCCGCATGCAAATTCTAGTACTTAATAAACAAACAAAACTCACAGATAAAACGTAACTAGAAGCTGCCGAAATGACCGTAGGTACGACGGAGTTCGGCGCTGCGTCTAGTGAACGCAGGTAGTGTCGACAACCCCACGTGTTTACTAACACCATGGTTACAAGCAGACCAGCCCATATCACGTAGCCATCGCCCTGTAAGTTCACTTGGTATGTAATACGGGTAAATGTATGAGACTTCGAATGGAAAACCGGACAAGTGCGAGTTTGGTCAACGAATATCACCTAAGTATATACATATATTATTCAAAAATGCATTTTTTAGGTATTGGGTATATTATAGTCTGATTAGGAAAATAAAACTGGTCAAGTCGTAAAATATGGATATCGTTTCCTTGTAGATAGTTACGACGTTAATTTTAAAACGATAAAGCTGGTTTTTAGTATTCCTGGTCAGACTAAATCTGAATTCCTATTTATCCCAAATTCTCACCGCTGAAAACCACACCATTATACGGACAAGGTTTTACGAGTGTACTTAAAAACCTATAAACTTTTTTGACTGCTGTACAGTAAGCAACACCACCCAAAAGCTCAAAAATTACAAAGCTCTGTATGACCCTGTAGTCCGGTCGTAGTTATGAAGCATTAAAAGTAACATAATGCTTTAAAAACATCTTAGTCGGTTAGCATACTGGATATAGTTGCTAATTCTTATTATAATCGAGCAACGTATGTAATTTGGCATGACTTTCAATAGGAAATGTTTAAAATTCATACATATTAGAATTAGTAAATCGCGTTAAAATACTTGTAAGTTTAAACTGTAACTTTCCGACTTTCCACATCCCTATTACCTTCCCATAAGCTCAATGCAAAGCAAATAAACTGCGAAGTTATAAAGAAAAAGAGCTACCCGACTTCAAGTATAAGTACTAAATAAGTAAGTACTTACTAGTATCGGATCGAATCACTTAATATTATTACGTTAGTTGTGAATGGATTAACTATATGTATCGACTAATTTATTGAGTTTTGAGGGATACGCATTCAACACACAACTGAGAGGTAAGAATAAAAATCCCACATCTTTCTTTCATATAAAATAACTGTTATACTTTACGTATAAAGTATATAGTACCAGGCAATTGAAACAGATGGCGTGTTTAAAAAAAACAACAAAATATATTCTTATAGACATTTCTAAATTAGGATTTAAGAATAATATCTCATTTAATTGCTTGAAGCTATGAATTTTATTGTATTTGTGTTAGAGTAATTGTATACGTACAACAAGCGATGCACTGCCAGATAACTTTCCAATAGTACTTCCTACTGATGCCCATATTCCAGCAAGAAAAGCCTCGATATACATATCACAGTTTGTTTTAGATTAACAGCAAGTCTTAATCTTTTAACTCATTACAGATTTGTATAGAAAACACGATTTCGATAACACTAAATAACCTAACGTGAAAATATGACATTTGTGTATAAACATTTCAATGCGTTTCGTTTTTCGCAAATTTTAAGGAAGGTGAAATAAAACTAAAATAAAATAATTTGTATTACTTTTAAAGTCAATTTGTAATCTTTAGAAAATAAATCAATACATACGAAATAACTATGTATGTACCTGTTTCTAAATTTAAATCTGTGGCAGTAATTCCAATTTCAAATAAAAGTATTGCTAGATTATATAATGAGTACAAAAACTGTACAAAAGACGCAAGCGTATGGCTATACTGCCATAAAATATAAAATATAATTAATCAATGCTTCGATTATTACTTTGCTTTATATAAATTATTAAATTATAATTTGAACTTTGATTTTCATAACTTGTGCAACATTATAATACCTGTATCCGTTTAAGATACTATTTTATCTCCAAAAGCTTATCATCGCATAATATAGTATCCATAACAAAATGATTTTACGGAAATTTCTTAAAGAATTAAAGTATTAAAATAATTCATTCAGACGAAAGTTTAATATTTTCATATAATTGCAATTTTTGGTAGTTTTGTTCAGAGCCAAACATTCAACTTTCATTGGTTTCCACATAAAATGAATGTTATCCTACCTGAAAGTCAATTTCATGACTGTAAGAAATTTAAAATACATACAGGCAACCCTAAGCCGTAATTGTCAAGCTAAAATTTTCTTGATAAAAGGGACGACGACAAGTGAGTGTTCGTCAATCTAGTTTATTGGTCTCTGTTCGTCAATATTTCAGACATAAAAAATCAGCAGTCGTTTTACCTGCTCCTTCAAATTGATAAAAAGTTTAACTTAAATTATAGAAATGGAAGTTGTGAAAGCTGGCGACAATGTGTTGATTATTTGGAATAAAGATGTTGTAGATGAAATTACAAACTTGGTAAACGAAATAAAAACCGCAGTTCAAGGTGGAACCGTAGTTCTGGAAAACTCTGAAGTTATTAGCGAAGGTAAATGCACAGATATAATAGACACTGAAACGTTATTGTTTGGGGTTTAAAATAAATGTAATTTTGTTTGATAAATATAAGATCTTTCTTATAACAACATAATAAATATTTTGCTCATGGTTAAAATAGAGCAGAACATTTTTGCTATTGCTTTTGTGTTTAGTTTCAACTATGCATTTGTGAGAAATAGATTTTGAAATTATCTTGTGTAATGAGTATTCTTTACAAATAATATTGCATATAATCTATAGCAGAATCTGTAAAGTGATATTTACGAAAAACCACTAAACAGTTTTTAAGGTTATCACCACTTTAGAGCACAACACAACTCCTGTAAATTAGTTTTATTTTTATTAATATTATTTTTTAATAATATATTTGACAAAAAAAGCTTCAAAACTGAATCAATAAATAGGCATAATAAATATGCAAATTGATTTTGACAGTACTTTGGTCTCAATAAAAAAATATGCCAACATTTGTAAAAAATGACTGCATTTTATTTTTTCTGTCTGTTTTTTCTGATTTGTGTATAATTACTACAATGTGCCAATTAGAAGCTATAAATTAAATCTTTATTATTAAACATATTAATCATATTTGCCTTAGTTTCTATTAATTTGTAGTATATTGATGTTGCATTACTAAATGAAACCACATACTTATTTCTTGAAAATAATACTTACTTTACTCAAACCATAGAGGTAATAAAAAGCATAATTTTGGAACAAAATAAATATCAATAAAAACTGATTTAAATTTACATGCCCTAAGCCAATATTATTACTCAGAGAGAATTTGTCACAGCAGTAGTATCATTTTTATAGTTAAGCCACACACACCACATATAATCTAAAGTACAAAATGATAAAATAATCAGAAAAGTAAAACTGGGATTTTTGGTGAAAATATTCTTTATTCATGGATGATTTTTGGCAGAATTTTAGCAGAAGTAAAAAAAAGAATATGCAGTTTCATTTATTAATGCAAAGTCAAAATAACCCTGTACTAGTAATGTGTTCTTTTTCAGAACTATTATGTGTTTTTATAATTTTCTCCCTATATAAGAAATTGATTTATTGACATAATGATTTATTTCATGTGAATAATGCTTTTCTTTAAAGGTGCAAGACAACATTCGTCATTTGACATAGTATTGTCCAACTGGTTGGCGCCACACACTGTTCAACACACAGATGAACTCTTGGCGATCATAGTAAAACTCTTGAAACCCAGTGGGAAACTGTTACTAAAAGATACCACAGATCTGACCACTACATTGAAGTTAAATGGGTTTATAAATATAACTAAGAATGCTGATAACATTTATTTGGCAGAAAAACCTAAATTTGAGGTAAGTACTTAGAAATTTTAGTGATACACAAAACCTTTTATACTGGCTGATATTTTGACTTCAGTAATTTTTAATTATAAACAAAATATGAATGGACTTTTAGTAAAATAGAATTACTGTGGAAAAGTACATAAACTACTTATAAGAAGACATAAAATGAAATATTAAAAAAATAAGCATTCCTACCATATTATGAATGCCTAGAGTAAATATAATAGAGTACAAATGCATAGAGGGAAGTGATGATGTGACCAGAGACAATCATTTCACCATTTGAAATTGATTAAATTATTATCAATCATTTCAGTATAGCTTAGAAACCACAAATTATAGACCTGAACATAAATTTGCAATTATTTTTATATATTGGCAATTTCGGTTCAGCTGCATTATTTTCTCGTTAGCTAAACATGTGGTAGTAAATGAAATATTCAGAAACATTATTTTCAACATTATGTTCAAATTAAGAACTTTGAGGTATACATTCATTGACAACCACAAAAGCTGATCATTTGTCTAAATTTAAATATTCCAATTAGACATATTGAGTATTTATTATTTTTAATTTCAGGTTGGATCAAAGGCATCCTTAAAGCTTAATGGAAAAATAGCAGCTACAGTATGGAAGTTGGACAGCACTGTAGAAGAAGCATGGAAAGGTGCCAATGATGATGACATTATTGATGAAAACCAACTACTTGAAGAAGAGGACCTTCAAAGACCAGACCAGGAGTCTTTAAGAGGTAATTTTAAAATTTATTCAATGCTTTATTACACTACAATAAAGTCGAAAATGTCTTAGGTTGAAATAGTGCCAGATGGATAACTTTGAGATGAATATTCAACTAGTCTTGTAGATTGTTACTACAAATTCAGTCATTGTAATAGGATCATTAATCACTTGACTAAAATGTTTCAAGTATAAATAAAATAATCTTTCGTTTTAGATTAGGGTCAGGGGTATTCATTTATTACAATGTAATGTATATAATATTTAAGTAATACTTATAAAATTCAATACTAAAAACATGTTTTTTATACAAACATTATCAAATTGTACCATAAAACATTGTCACTTATGAATCAAGTTTTACAAGGAGATTGTGGGCGTTTATCAGTTGGAATTAGTTGATAATCAAGACGTAAATACGGTCGCCGAAGTTTTGTGTTGTGAGCGGCCGCGCCGGTGACTGGTTCGTTGAGGTTTTGTGTTCCGAATGGCGGCCGAACTCATGACGTATCATTACCCTAGGTCAATGACATCATACGATGTCGAACGAGTTTTGTTTGGTTGTAATAGATGGTAAAACAAGGTTCACATTTAATGACATTGTTAATGTAAATTATTCAGTACTTAGTGGGTATAATTAGTGTATTAAATATATTTATTTGTGGAGAACATTTTTATACCTTGAAAGTTGAAACTGTTTTAAACAGTTATTTATGTAAAATAAAAGAATATTTAAATGTTAATTATAAGGCTTCGTTATTTAATAATATTGATTAAAATATAGTATTAGAAAATCAACCTTATTATTTTTGTAATGTGCAAATTGACACCTGATGGTAACTAACTATAAGGAAATTATAGTAGAATTTATAATATTGCTAGATGTTTTCAGCAATAAGGCTCATTTTCTATTGTGAATAAAACATTATCAAACATATTATTCTCCTATCCACAACATAACATATTAAAGATATTTCTCTTTGTAATCTTATCTTACGTATATCATAAACGGAAAGTCTGTCAATATGATTGGATGTTTGTTAGAATTAAAGCTGAAGCCATACGAATTTGCATGAAAATTAGCACACAGAGATGCTATATCCTGGTTTAACATACTCAAGCATTAGGGTTTCAGTTGGACAGAGCCGGGAACACTTAGTTTACAATAAATTGAAACATTAAAGGAACTTTACATATTTCAGTATGCTCCACTACGGGCAAGCGGAAAGCGTGCGCGGATTGTTCTTGCGGCCTTGCTGAGGAGCTACGTGGCGAGGTGAAGGACACCCCGAAATCTTCCTGTGGAAGTGTAAGAAACTATTTTTTTCTTTCTATAAATTTAAACTTAGGTTTGTCGTCACTCGTGACTAAAGCCTTGTTTTCGTTAAGCATGTATCCCGCATACAAGATTCAACTTGAATGCATCTTCAAGAATTGTAGGAATGTAATGCTAAGTTTAGTCTAGCAAGATCTTGCAACAATATATTGTGAAATAACTTCCAAATACGTTTACACTAGCGGCAATATTTCGAAATATATATACAGATACGACTTGCCGTAAACCCTGCTAGTTTCTAATGTAGCAGAAGTCGGCTTTCCGTGGCAGCTTTCAAGATAAAAATAGCCCGTGGAAGTAGACTTCTGCAAGTTTTTTTTCAGATACAAACCTTGTTTACGTATTGAAGCTGCAAGTATAATGTAGATAATTTTGACTTACATGCAAATATCACGTCATACCTGCATGCAAATATTTTCACAATGGACAAGATGCTAAACTACAAGCCGGCAATGACTAAGCGCTTATAGTTTATTATAACTACGTCACCTATTGCTATAGAATCGGTTTACAAGTTCAGTTAGATAAACTTATCTATGTATTTTCGTTAAATATTAAAAATATGTTTAATAATACAAAGTTAAAATTAGAAGTTATATCAAACAATGGTGCTGAGGACGTTTGCACAATACACACAATATTACATGAATATGCATCTGCACTGTCGAACAGTCTAATTTCTTACTATGAACTCTGCTGTACTAGTATATTGACATCTTATTACTCTACAATAGGGTACCGGACTCATTTTTGTTCTTTACTATTATCAAATATTTACATAATATAAATTATAACACAGAAGGAATTATTAAAATCCGGTAAAAAATCAACAAGTTATAAGTCTTTGAATTTCGGTGGAAGGGGTAATTAACAAGAAACAGAAAAGAGACGAAATATCCACATGTGACGTCATCGGGAATTACGACGCGTGCGGAAAAAAGAGATGTAGCGATATCCCACATCGCGCCCACTTCTGCACATTACAATATATTAAATATGAATTACTCGCTCATTTTTTAACCAATTGTGATGCAGTTTTCGCATGAGTGCTTCTTTTTCGTATTATTAGCCATTACATATAGAATAATGTACAAAATCAAGCATAGGCCGGTCCCCTATTATAGAGTCGTAGCCAGGTTGGGCTAGATCACGAGTGGCTTCGTTTGAGTACTGCGTAGCGTGAAGACGGCTATGCTTCCGAGGTGGTATAGTAGCCGGCACACTACTGCGTAAAGTTGAACTTACATGCAAAACAAAATCATCTCGCAGTAGTGTGCTCAAGTTATAAGCCACCTATGATTATCTATACCGAGTGTTACTAAGGTACTTTTAAATACCAAAACGGACTTTTAATTGGAATTATCTGGCAAAGAAAGAATGTTATTTTGTTTTGTCAAACTATCTACCTTATTTCGATGGCTATATAGAATGTACTGCAGTGGTGAAGGGTCCATATATTTCTGCCGGCTTTCCTTTGTAGAAATTATATAGAATCCGATTATCATTAGAACAATTAGTAGACAGCAATCATGCATATTAGAACTTATAGGCTGTGTTAGGTTCTTTTTCGGAAAATGTCGCCTTTTGCCACTGATGTACCAGTTATTTTAGTGTTTATAATTATTTTGCAAATCAGTCAATCAACAGAGACCTTGGCAGATAATCTCCACCTTAAAAATAAATCTAATATGTTTTATTTTTGTTTCAGTGTTACTTGGGTGACGCGTTCCGTTGTGCCACGTGTCCGTATTTGGGGATGCCAGCGTTCAAGCCCGGTGAGAAGGTACTTCTCGATCTCAACTCTGATTTATGAACGACTCTACTTAGCCGCTAGCGCATAAATAGTATTCCATTGTTGTGATCACGCTTATAATAAACGTTTTCTTTTTTTAAGAGTTATATTATTTTGAAATTTCCAGTATGTGTCCATTACTGGATAAGTTACAATTTGTTAGGATATGTGTATTGGTAATTTAGATGGAAGTCAGTGGTTTGAGATTTTAATATGTATTTTGTCACATGTGTATGCCTTTAAAATTAAAGTAATAAATTAAGTACGTATATAGTTTAATTACTGAGTTATCCTAATTTTTCATTCAAAAAGGTTTGGGTTGTGGAAAATAAAACAAACGCATAGCAAATATTCAGTTATACATATTTTTCTCTTCTTTTTACAAACAGTTAACTTAGTTGTAACATATCTTGATCTATAACATTTTTTTTTTCATTTACAATAAATCTGAAATAGTACTCATTCCGCTATACAATAAAATATACATATATTTTGTCGTATTTTGCCATATTATAATTATATAACAATTTTATAGTAATCTATTAATTTAAAATGACACATTTCCTGTTCTCTACTGATTTACATTTTGGAAACAGTGTTCATTGTCGTTAGAATTTTGTGAATGTTTAGCAAATATAATATTTTATACTGTTCCCATAATGCGTATCACAAAACCTCTGTGGTAAGTTGAACTTGTGTCTTTGTATAGAACCATCATCTTATCAAAACATACTAAAATACATCGACTAATAACGGATGGCACAATCATTTTGTGTCCAAGTATTGTAAATGTGCTGTTAACTAACATTACGGACTATGGAAACCATTACTGACCGTACCTAAAATTGGCAACAACAAAATAATGATATTATGAATCTCTATTCATATAAAAACTATTGTCACTACATTTGAAACACTTATTTAAATTAATCACAATTGGGACACACCAAGATTTACACATCTAGCACGAGACGGTTTATATTATCGGAAAAACGATGTAAATTGAACATTACACGATAGTAACATGTTTAATTGCATTGAAGTCAATTATGCAGTGGAAATGAAAAATTGGAAATTAATGAGAGTAACAGAAAGGTATAGGCACTTTGAGAAATGTCGAAACATCAGCCTCTGGTTTAGGTTATGAAGATGTTAAGAATTTAAACATATAATTTACAATCTGCGTTTTCAATAAACATATGGAATCTTCGCAACAAATATATTATTCACAATCATATTTTCACGAATAACACGTAAGATACTGAAGTAATAAAAGTCGAATGAATAATTATGCCTACGTTACGATATATTTAATGCTTGAATTGACTTTATATCTACCAGAAGGCGCGGAAGAACTTATTACATTGGCAACACAGTCCCTGAAGAACAATTAGTATTTTGTTTACAATAGTCATCTTGATTGTGCCTGAACAACGTACTTGTATGTACATAAAACAACATAGCACCTTTCATTGAAATTAAATTAATACTTTCTGAATTTGGATTTTGGGAAATAATACTTTTTGTAACGAATTTTGTACTAACTTGATTTACAAACTTGTCAAAAGCGGAGCCTTTAAATGATACGACGGATAGAGCTAACGCTCACGAAATAAATGCTCCTATCTCATAATTTAAGTAATATCTTCAAAGAAACTACTATCCCACAACATTCAGTAAAGCGTCCCAGTCTTTTTAAATGTTTATTTTCATCAAATTGAGATCTTGTTTAGACTTGTTTGCGACCGGCTCACGCGTGACGTCACCGGCGCACGCGCAGTGCACAGCGTGCGTCGCCGCGGCGAGACACTAGTCTTAAAGTTTGTGAGGTAGGCTTAGTCATGATCTTATGAAAGCGCCTTGTTACAGAATACCGATTAATAAAATGAGATCTTTCATTATAATTACGAATATTAATAAAAAGATAATAAAACTAGAATTACATACATTATACAACAAATTATTAACCTTTGTACAACACCGTTCGCCGTTGATGAGGTGTCCGCGTTCTGTGTTCGTCGATATTCGTATCGAGCACGTAGCTTTAATGCCGTAATGGTACAATGAACCAGCATTCGAACCGTCTCTACTGCTCTCCTGTCTTTACTCACGAGCTACACACAGTCTACACAACACGCTGACCGATGTCGAACCCAATCGAACCGGTCTTGAAATCATTCTCGGATATCCAATAGGATCGTTGTATCGTCTTCTTATTGACTAATATCATCTGACAACATAATTGTTCGAGTAAAACGTATGTAAAATAAATTTATAGTTGGACATTCCGAACTAAGAACGAATAACTATGTTGGACTTAATTATATAAAATTAATTTGATTTTGATATGGCCATGCGTCGTTATTTGACATAACGATATATGTATATTAATCACAGACGCTACTTGTTACATTTGTATTTAGTTATTCATTTTCAGCGTATTACATTTGAGTATACAACAATTTATACAATTTCTTACCGATATACGCACTTATTATTCTAAAACATATATTCCCTTTACTCAAGCAATACTCCATACCTACTCTGTCCAATAACTACAAAATATCACAGACTGTGTGTTTATTATGTATACATCATCTTATAGAAAAGTTTTATGTGTATCACACATGGACGTCAAAAAGCAACAGAGATGACATCTAAATAACCATGATCATATACAATACATAATATTATTTTTTACAATATACATATACTTATCAATTACGTCAACGATTATTAAAACACGATCAAATTATTTGTCAGAAGAGTTTGCCACCTATGTTGAAATAAGTAATAAAGGTTCGCGCGAGAGTGAGGGCACTGGGCAGTGGGCACTGCAATGCGCACGCGCCGATTGACGGGCGACGAGTGACTAGCAACTAGCAAGCGCCTCGCACCAGCTACAACGACAAGCAAATCGTCATGGATATGTCTGCAGTCACAACCATCGGGGGAGAACGGAGCTCAACATGACTGCTCGTAAATAAAACGATACCGTACAGATAAAACTCACCAAAATAAATCAGTCGAAATTTAAGCACACCTTAGCCAAATACCACTACCTACAATCAAACATTCATTGTACCTTTCGTTATGTCTTAAATATGGACTGCCACGTGTCTACTGTCAGCGCAGACTTGCGGTTTAAAATCTCATTGGTTATCACATTATCTAACCTACTTTAAGATCTGGTACAAACTTACACATTGTTATTTTTGTGCTCATCATCAATAACTCCATGGCGTTTGAATGTTGCAAGTATACTTTGTATGTTAACGGCTGGGCTCGGCTGCAGACATGCGCTGAGCCTCAGCAGTTATAATTTTAATGGATTTACTATTCACAAGTGATGTTTAACAATAATGTACCTAATATTGTCACTGCGCCTCTAGCAACAGAATAAAGACGTTCTTAACGCGTGTAATATGTTAGGAGGACTTAAAGCGCATCGTTAGGGAACGACAGCCAAACACAACTTTGTGACACATCGATTTAGTCATGGAGTGTAACGATTAACTTTGACCTAAGTTACTTACATATTTACAACATCGTACACGAACGCGTACAAAAGCACCCGACAGTAAAAAGCACCTAGAGTTCCCGAATAGAATATCATAAGCGTACCATTGTGGACTGTCCATCGCTGCAGAAACAACGCAAATTAACATAAACATGAAAGTCGCGCTCCACGCGACTCGACTCACTGGGGCCGGTATATCTACGTCAGTTTAGAAAGTAATCTACTGAGGAGACGAGAGCATCCGTGGGACCTGAAGCCTGGCCGGAGCGCTCCAACGTAATAATAATGGAGTTCGAAACGAGTCTTTGCAACGAAGGCGATCACAACACGTTTAAGATAGTTCTCCTCCACATTTCTCGGACGGTGTCGCGGCCTCAACGCTTTTTGGCGGGAGGGCGATCGTCCTCGCACACGTCGGATGCAGACCATCGCCTCTTACGCGCGTCTTCTTTGACGCTCAAGTTCTCAGGGTGTGTTTGCGGCGGTGCTGAGGAGGGGTGCGGCGCTGCGTGCACCGGCGGGGCGGGCGGCGCGGCGGGCGCGGCCGGCGCGTGCTTGCGCAGCACCAGCGACACGCACACGTCGCCCACCTGCAGCCTCTGCACGTGCAGCCCGTACTGCGCCAGCGTCCGCTCCGGCTTGCACGAAGCCCAGCCCCGCCCGTACACAAAGAAAGGATGTTCCACCGTCGACTCTAACTCCACCTGGAATTGCAAGGGACATAATGTTATATTATTGTAATGAATTCTAACAGATCACAACGTTATTTATTATCATTAAATACATTTTATTTACTTAATTAATATTAAAAAAATTTTGGTCGAATTAGTTATGATGGAAATTTAAGCACGATTTAAAAACACTATTTCACAAGATTATTGCAATAGTTAATTAACTTGCATAACGTGTACAAAAGCCTTCGGACTTGCAATTTATTGATTAAATTTATATTTACCTTTGAGCGATTCCTATCATACGTTAGCGTAAGAGCCAGCTTGTCTCCTCGTTCTTCTAGCCGCAAAAGCGTGCATTGCGTCAGAGCAAGGTCGCCGCTGCGATCCGCACTCATCACGAAGTCTTCAGTGCGCATCTCCTCGACCCGCCGCAAGGAACCGTCCTCTAATCTAATCAGTGCACCTCGGCAGAAGTAGGGAGCCGGGGCAGCGCGCTCCGGAGATGTTGGCGGTTCCTGGAATTGAAACAATGAATCGTTTAGCATTCGTTGTATAACGTTTATAATAAACAAAGGGTAAATGAGCGTGTATTATACTTCTCGTGGCGGAGGAGCAGGTGCGGGTGCTGACACAGGTGGCGATTGAGGCGCTGGCGCTGGTGGAACGAAGCCGGACGTGGGGCGCGGCCGCAGTGGGAAGTTGGTCGGCGGCTGCGGCGCTCGCGTGCGGTACAAATACGAGGTGTACGTCGCCGGGTGAGGCAGGAATGGCGCATAGCTCGGCACGGTCGGGAACGGCTGTGTAGGTGCTGCAGGCGCGAGCGGCGCCGGCATGTGGTCGCGCGCCGGCGGCCTCCGCGGCGGGTAGCGGGAGTAGGGACGCGGCGGCGGCGCCAGGAACTCGGGCGTCATGCCGGCCGACGGCGGGGGAGGGTACAAGTGGCTCAGCGGCCCGAGCTGCAGCTGGGCGAGCGCCTCGCCGGGCAGGCTCGCTGAGATCATCGGACGGGCTGCAACAATACAAAGTACTTCTATCAAACGACTTGTTCACCATAAAATATTTAAAACAGCCTAGAGAGATCTTACATTGGTTCATATTTTAAAAAAGCACTTTCCTAACACATTAATGATCCATTTCCAAAACTGTAGCGCCAATGGCAGAGGCGTGATGTAAATTTATATTGTGCGGTAAATTAATTTTAGACATTGTTAAGGCTCAACTGTGCGTCATCGCCTACAAATATCTACATACGTCCCGTCACAATGATTACGGCCTATAAAAAGTCCTTATTGGAATTAGAGATAAAATCATCACGTTCATTATTTATGTCTAAAAACATAATAGTAATTATGTTATTCTTAGAACACTTGTGCTGACGTACGTAAGTATGTGGCTACGTAGTAATTAACAAAGAGCGGGCCCTTGTTCTTTAGCACTATGTACTAAGAATGAAGACGAAGCATCTGCGTTACAGTATCGCAGCAAGATAAGAATGTGGAGCGGCCGACGTCAACATTATAAATAGATTTTATTCACACACATAAAACTTACTAATTCAGTGTGCACACCACATGACGTGGAGTAGTCTGTCGTGTGACTATAAACACCGTTTTTGTTCTATTTTTAGGACCCCGTAGGTCTACGATCAACACATAAAACGATTCTTTGTTGTTTTATCGTCCGTTCATCATAGGGAGCTCATGTTCGCCGCCACTTACAACATTGTTTATTTATTGTACATTTTTATACAACGAACCGAATATACGAATATGTATGTAATTCTCAACGTATAGTTGTGGTGTTACGTGAAAGAATTGAAAACCCGGTCTGACTAGAATAATAAGCTAGTACAAGCGTGTGAAGGTAATATTAAGGTCGGAACGCGTACAACAGCAAACCTTTGGCTCCAAATTTCAAGGAAATTAATAGACTTTATTGATACTTAGACTAGCTTGTTTAGGTATGCTTTTGATGTATTCGTATTAAATTATTGTAATGTTAAGCACCCATACATACTTACAAGGTTATCTATTTACTAAGCGACCTAAACTAACAACAAGTGGATATCGTATGACTTACCTATCGCTAATATGCTACGGTACCTACTATTAATACTGTCTAACTGACTGTTGCTAACTTGTACCAAAGAATATTTCTACATACTACATCGTGTTATTTTGTAAATCATATATTATCGAAGGCAATACAGGTTTAGTTGATTGAACTCTTCTGCTGATGTACCAAAATATAGCTTTACTTTCACATCGTAAATCATCTTAGGACGTACCATGTACAGCACCACATTATTTCTCAACGTATTACAAGGCTATATCGATATATGGGCATACGAAAATTCAGCAAAGATAGTGACTATGCATATTAAGTAAATATGCGGAGATCCTCACCGTTTCGCCTCACTAGAATATGTTAGGTGTGTACCATGTAAGAATACGTTATTATAAACAATGTTATACATAAACAAAATTTCGGGTTTATTTAAAATGAACCAATGTATGCAAATGCGTCATGATTAAAATTAGGTGATCGTAATTTGTAGTAAAAATATCCTACACACGTAAACAATAGAATTAGATAGCGGCTGTTAATAGACGTAAAATAATGTATTGATATTCCCGAGTGGTGCAGGAGTGTGTAAGAGGATTCTACACATTCCTGCGCATATGTTTGTGGTACAGAACAGACGATAATTTGTAGAACAAAGTATGCGCCGGCGCAGCTGCGCAAACAATAAGCTCTTCTCAACTTAGCATACGTTTCTCGAAGGGATGACATTACATAAATACAAACGTGTAGTCGGTACACAGTACGCTCACCAACAAATTTCTATTAAACATCTACAATGGCTATTCATGATGTTCCAATTTCGTAAATAAAATCGTGCTTAGTGACAGCCGCCGTACGTTTTTCATTAGTTTCGGGATTGTACAAAAAAGTTACAAAATTCGCGATAAAAGGCGTTAAAAGATGTGAAACTCGATAGGCATTGGAATATTACACAAGACTAGGCTTTCAAGACCTAGTCGCGGGCCTTTCATGACCTTGTAAGCGGGTAAAACAGTTTTACAAAGCCTCAAGGAAATAATTGATTTCAGACGGTGTTCAATGTTCATATACTTATTATTGTAGCTTTTTGTTAAAGTTTTAGTAGAGAGAATGAATAATCTTTCTTCCGACTTAGCTTAACTTAGAAATAATTAACATATGTATAATTAAAATAGCAATCTAAGCTATATTCATGGATAAATACGAAAACAATTTTAATTCTAATTAGGCACCTACTCCAATATTGATAACCAGAATACAAGGTAAAGTTTAATTATTTTTTGCTTTTTGAAGGCGGTTAAATTAATATAAATAATTATAACAACTTCACATATAAATATTATGTTTAAAAGGATAATTATTCGCAGCTTTATTCATTAAGGATTCTGATATGAAATACTATTTATACATATACTATTCCATTACTTATAGTTATCAAATATAAAATTTCTGATAGGAAAAGCACCGTTATTACAAAAATACAATAGGAAGATAATGTTGTACGGATATCAGGTAACCTGATCGATGAGTATCGCATTAAAATAATTAATGTTTGGAAATATTTCGAAAGAAATATGTAGAGAGCTGAAATAATAAAGAGTTACTTAGTTAAAATAGTTTAAGTAAATTTAAATAAATACAATTAAATATACATTGTACACATATCCACACACACACACACACACACACACACAAACACTCACGTCTTTTATCCCAGAAGTGATATGCAGAAGCGCAACTATTTAAATCCAAATGACTACACAACATGTACTTACATAATATTTATGAACCATCAATGATAAAGAACTGAGGCGATAAAAATACGAAAGTTATTAAAATTATATTATGCATAACACCTACTAGGTAGTACTTTATGATATCTCTATCTCAATGTATTTTGTAAACATAATATAATATTATTATATTTTAATATATAATATACTTTTCCAAGGATTTGTGATTCTGTTTATCGATACACTTCAGCCTTATATTACATCATGCAATAAAAACTTTGGACTTTCCTTCTATGAAACTTGATCCATCGTGATTAAAATAGAATGTATATGTAAGTTAATGTAAAATTCGTACCTAAGTAAACATGAAATATAGACCAAATGAGTTCAATTTTGAAATATTTTTATTTTTCTTCCCCTGATTAAAATCGACCATATATTTATATACGTTCATATACCTAAATAATTAATATTTAAAATAAACTTAGAATAATCTCTGTAATACAACAAAACTTGTTATTACTATTCGATAAAGAACTTAAAATAGATAGTAAAAGCTTAATGTTGTGGTAATAACAATGTTTTTATAAGGATCTACGTCTTTGTAAGGTACATAAATTGTGTAATCTTAGCTATGGCTACAATTAACATATTACTAAAAAGGAATTATTATAAAAGTAAAAATATTTGTAAAGTAAATATAATATTAACAATTTTTAATTTGGCCGTTTGATTTAATACAGTTTATATTTTTGTACGACTTGATAAAGGTGCAGGAATACGTTGGATGTAGGCCGCTTTCGACATGTCCGTCTGGAAATCTTTGGGCGAGGCCATTGTTCAGCAGTGGACTTTATGGCTGATGATGATGATGATGATATTTTTTTTAAGAAACAAGCGAGCATTGATACGATTTGCCTTCATAAAACGTTTTATCTTTTAACATGAGGCTCTGGCACATTTATTATATAGATTTTTTTATTCGTATAATCCCACGTATACAGCGTGGTCCTACATACTCTACACCAATATTTTCAATACCTACTTCTGTATTGTACATACTTGTTATAAAAAGTTTACTGTTACTATTTTATTTTGAAGAACAAATATTTTTTTTATTGAAAATATTTAATTGATGAATATTTTCCCGGCTTAAATAAGTTAAAGTGAGAGCTTTAAATTATAGTATCGGATTTATTTCGAATTTACTGGCGAAAATATTCGTGCAATGCATAAATCGTATACACTATAAAATACAATATTGAGGCACCGAATATTTTGTTAAATGGGCAAATGCGATTTGTAGAGCTACCGTAATTTATATTTATGATATTAATGAAATCATCCACATATAAATAAAATTACAAATTATTATTACAAGTACATATTTTTATATTATGTCACTCCATTATGACTACACACATAACTACATACCATATTATAATACATTTTCCTCTATTTAACGAATTAACGGCGTAACTTCTAATGAATTTTAGTAGGAGTCAACAAAACTATGTCCAGAATACGAGCCCTTTGCGGGAAGATCTGGTAAATAGTAACCCTGTCCACACGTTTGTGACAGCTGGGCGAAACAGGTGCGGGCCATCGTGTTGTAACGTTCCTTCGTAAGGAGTTGGATATATGTACTTATAACGTAATTAATAAATCCTGCACATAAGGGCGAAGTAAGTAGAAAAAATATAGCGGCAACGCAACATGACTTTTAGGAACATAATACTTTGTTTAATTTTAAAAACAATTGCCTTTTGGAGAGCATCCAAGTTCCAAATCAGTTAACTAAAAATCATTTCAAAGGAGGAATGCTAATTACTAATTATTAAACATAGCTCATTTCTATGTACAATTTTTAGGTATATTATTTGGTGTCACTAAGTGCTTGTTGGGATGGTTTTATCGAACCATGTGTCAACTACTGTTATGATAATGTTTACAACGTGTATGTTTAATGTAAATATCTTATAAATTTAAAGGATAAATAAAGTTTTAAGTAATGTTGATTAATTTTAAGACGATTATTTTATAAGTCACAATAAGACGATTTTTGTTTGTAAAAACTACGTATAAAATAATCCGAACGTTAAACCCCGCCACGAGGGCTCTTAGGCAAGTCCAGCCTCTTCCTTTCGGGTCGTGGGCCCTTGGCATTTTGCCGTCATGCCACCTATGTTTTGACTCTGCCCATGAATCCAAACTAACTTTCTCCATTCAATCAGTCTTTCAAAGGACTACAAAGTGTCAATCTATCTGAAGATAGTTTGAAATCTGATTGTTTCGACGATGCGTTTAAGGGGATTAACAATTAGGCTGAACGGTGCTAATTTGCTAACTAATTTCCGGGATTCAGCGTCGACATTAACACGATATGTCTGCGAATATCTGCAGGGCTAGTTTCCTTAAAAGTAATAATTATTTTAAGTATGCCTGATAGACTATAAAATTTACATGTAATCCCATCAGTGTTTATAGAGAAAAAGTTTCCTCTTTTGCAATTAATATACAGCCTAAAGGCTTGTTTCATACCTTCTGGGTAATTGCTACTCGTATAGTTATTAATGTGAGTTTAATTGTCACCTAAATATATAAGCCGACCAAATACAAAAGCCATATTGTATCCTATGGCCCCTAAATAAGTGGTAATAAAATGAGTACTACCTATTGTAGATGTTAATACGATACCTATAAAATTTACTTGAAACTTGTGAAACAGGCCTGTAGTTTGAGAAAGTTACATATTTACTCGTATATTTAAGAGAAAACCGTAAACCCGATCAAGGACTTTAATTATAACTTTAGCGCTAGTTGTAGGCATATAGGTATGTCTATACTGAAATGAAATGTTGATTCGAAGCTAGCTTTTATCAGCGACTCTACCTACGATTTTTATCCTTTTGGAGAGAATCTAGGGAATGTATGGCACGTACTATATATTGCACTTGATAACATTTTAATTTTACATGAAAATAAACACAGATACAACGGTTAATTAATAAAGTTTCATATCAATCCCTTATTGTTCGGGATATTTACATATTACATTGTATGTTTTCCTTCACAATAATTAAATGCCATATATCTGAACCGTAAAATAACATTCAATTAAACAGTCCATATAGAACAATACCACGTTCATTGTGCAGAGATAACACAAATACACATTATTATATTTACAAAAATATTAGGGTTTTTCCGTGTCTAACTTCAAGTAAACATTGATGGGGTAAATGAAGCGTTGGTCAAAATAATCGTAGCTTGAAGCGGGCGAGTGACGCTGGTGTGGGGCGGCTGGGAAGGTGGGGGGTCGTGGAGGGTCTGGTGGGGTCTGGTGGCTGTAAGACGCGGCGTGAATGGCGGCGGCAAGGTCAGGGGCGCCGGAAGTGGGTTACGGGCGCCACCTATCGACCGACGGGAGCCGCCTGCCGCCTGCCGCCCGCCGCCCGCCCGCAAGCCCGCCTAATAATGTCGTTGTTATTATCTGACTGCTGTCATAATAAAACGTTTCGTATTTTGTGATTAAGAGTGTCGAGATTCGCTAAGAGTATGCATAGAGTATGACAAACATGAGTTACAAAGGGTGTTGTTCGAAAATTGTTTGAGTGGTTCATATCATAGATACAAGTCTAATTTAAATGCAAAAAAAAACTATTTAACAAGCCTAATGTTTATACCTATATTTAATACTAGTTTTATAAAGCGCGTCTCAGCCAAATATAATTATTTAGGGTCCTGCTTCATGTGTAATAAGAGTAAATCGGTGTAAATTAGAAAAGACGTCTTTTACAAAAAATGCACATAGTTTAGGATAATCTGGTTTCCTAACAATATAAAGGCTTTTTATCAGCATCATCGTGTAAAGCGTATGAACGACCCTGTCAACTAAAACAGATAAACTTATAGAAATGACACGTCACCACTTGTGGTGTTGTCTATACCTACCTGATATTCTACTTTACCAGTCTCTACGACCTATAGATGAATGTAGAGTCACATGTAACAGCACAGTCGACTATAGAAGTATAGTCAGCTGTGGAATTACATTTTTGCAAAGTGTAAACACATTACTGGTAGCGACACGGCTGGCGATAATCGGGCGGCAGCCATGTTGCGCGTGTTCGAGCGCGTGATGTAACCGCTTCCGCGCAGATTCGTTCGCCAATTCGGCTCGCCATTCATACAGGGTTCCTTGCCGCGGACGGCGAACCCGCGGCCTTGCTACTTGCGCCTACGCCGCGCGTCGCGTCTTCAATATATAGTAAAATAACTAGTAATGCAAGAGATTCACAGTACCACGCGCATTAACACAGAACTAGCGTCTCTGAGCGACGTACACGCATGCATCAAGTATTCTTCTTACTGCTTGGATTTATTCTGTGGTTCGAGTGGGTGGAATAAAGTATTTTTAAAAATAAACGTATGTATTTCAGCATAACACAAACACATTAGACTCGACTACAAAGTACACGCCACGCCGCTGCAATTTTCATTTAAATTGAATGTTTTGGTAATACGAAGGATAAATTTTGTCATATAGTTTCATGAGTATGACAACAGTCGGTGCTTTTTATTTTTATCCAATGTTACTAGATTACGTCCGTCACATCAACACAGATAATACAAGTCGCATTGGCTATAATTACTGTGGAGTAGATTCTAGGTAGATATAATTTGTTCGTTAGAAGTTGAAAGAGTTTTAAAATAGATATTTTACGACTAGTAATGCTATATTTTTTGGATTATATTACTCATAATAATACCATTTGCCATATAAAATTAACATTATTCCGTGTAATATTCAAGTCGAGAAACACATTCGTAATCATGATGTTATCGTTTGAAAGCGCAACCTAATGCGCTAATATAGTTAATGCAGTGGTTTCCATTTAAAAATAAATCCAAAAATAGCCGCCGCTAGCTGTCGGTTTTGTTTGGACCGCGGTCAAAAACTAGCTAATTGGCTTGAATTTTTAAAGGCTTAGTCACTACGATGCTCCATCTCATAAAGTTTTTCTGACTCATGTCGGCAAACAATTTATAGAGATCACGTATTTCCTCATTTTTACAATTATCCTTATTGTATTTATGAACAGTTCATTTCACATAATCCAATGGACTCATTATAACTAAATAAATGCAATAATATAAAATAGCTTATACAATCGATTGACATATTTCTTTGCCATTGTATGTAGAAGGTATCCATCTACATCGCTAAGACATAATTTTCCAAGCCTTAGTATCTCGAGCAATCTAGTTGTTTTAAGTTAATAGCAAGCCACTTTTGCCAACTCATACGTTTTTAGATACCCTAACAAAACTATAAAATTTAGAAAATACAAACTTCTGAACTGTATTCCTTATTTCCTTGTAAAGGACTTGTCACTAGTTAAACCCATATTGAGCAAATCTTTATGTAAACCTTTACAAATCAACTTCATTTTCTGGTCTATTGTTCACGGAAAGCAGACATTCCAAATCTGTCGAGTTTGATTATTCATAAACTTGTAAAGGTCGACATCGATAAATATATTTTGACTTTGACCGACACAATGTGTTATTGTTTTTCAATGCTGTTCCTTTTATCTCGTAGTCGTATAAATATTGAATAAAGGCAGGTTAACAAAGTTGGATACTTTAATATTATTGATCGATCTACTAACAAGCATTGTATGACATTAACATTATAACTAACTGACAGAGGAATATTTTCTAACATACGAAAAATCATGGAATGTTACTAATGACTTATAATGTATGATTTTCAGTATATTATGTAAAAGCTGAAAGAAACCATTAAATGATACAATCATATTACTATTATTGTTCGTGTTATCACAATTCCAAAGACCATATTACGGATTCATAACAATATGTCTATATAGATAAATAGAATCTATAACATAAATATTTTTGTTTGTGTTATTAAACCGGATTGCGAAATCATGATGGAACTTTTACTTCATGCCAATACGTTATAGATAATGTAACATTATCACAATTCTCTTGACATTTACGTCTAATGTAAACTTGAGAATGTTACGTATAACATTAGCATCGATTAATGTTAGATGAGAAAAATCTTCGTGATTTACGTCAGATGTTGTAAATAAATTAAGTACAGATTAAAACGGTTTTCAGTTTCTTGGTAGTGTCATAAAAAGGAAATAATTCTTATGTGGCACATTGTTTATTCAGATAATTAAACGATTTAACTAATAAAATATAAAATGGTTAGTGATAACTGCAGTAAATAATTGTATGCTTATATTTTTTATGAAATATATGATAAAGGAATATTTTAGCTTACTATTAAATCCGTATTCAACAGTGTGGTCAAGTCAATAGATCAATTTTAAGCTTTTTTAAAGAAAAAATCATAAAAAAAAACGATAGTGAGTGAATTCCCCAATGCTTTCAACACTAGCATGAAAATGATTGAGATGTGACCTGGGCTTTCAGAACACAACAATTTTCCGCTGTTGATAAACTGCACAGAAATGACACGTCATTCCGTGTGATGGTCGATCGGTTACAAATTACAATTCTTAGCTCTCGTACAACAGTCACTGCTTTTTTTGAGAGTTTTTCTTCTTTTCTTCTCTCTTTGTAATTCATGCAATATGTTCTTCGATTAAATGTATATTATTTGCTTTTAATTAGTTCCCAGTCAATAAAGAGTGGCCAGTTTTCGCTTTGGAGGACACCCCCAGCCGAACAAAAATTGCTACAATTTATAAAGGTGTAAAGAGACATATTATAAAGGTTTGGGTAACGAGTTGCCACTTGCGAGGCTGGATGAACGGTCGCCTAGTCACGCGACAGTAGTTACGTAAAGTCGAGTTTCTACAATACTTACTTGTTTGCGGTAAAAAGACGTCTGACGTGTTAATTGCATTGCAGTATTGCTAATTATAATATTAAACTTGCATTTTGATTCGTATCGAGAAACCGGCTCAGCGTGTTAAGGACAGTTATTTCCAGTTCCATTTGCAATCGCAGCGAATGACTGTGTATATTTGTGAATAATAAACAAGTTCCCTTTATTTAACCAAAACGGAGCTGGGCTCTCGATATTTGTAAAATTTTATCGTAAGAATTTTCAATCCGTCGCTCGTGTTCAAGTTTCATAATTTGCGTTGAGAACTATCGCAGAAGGAGGTGGCGTATTCGTTTAAACGACCAATTTGGAGTCCAACAACAGTTTTATTGAGTGGATCACGCAATGGGTGAACCGAGGCAAACAACCCCGCCTACACTCGCGACACTCGTGCTCACTGTTCGTCGCGTCGCGCTGCGCCGGCGCGCCACACCGACGCAATCGTCTATATTCCACGTACCTACATTTCAGGGTTGCCAGCTCTATTACACAACAAATAACTTGTTATTAATTACTGCAGTCATAATATTTTCCCAGACATAATACTTATAACTTTATTTTATAACATCACAATAACCCCTCGGAAACTTGTTGCCATTTATTCTATTCTCGTTATTTATATCATTCGGGGCACTTGTTTAGCCTTGTGCGGCTTTGAATTTACAACCGCGATACGTACATAGAATATTTATGGTAGCCCTGAGGACTGGCGTTATTGTAAAACTGTAGACAGTCAACGCCTCAAACGCCCACGCGCCGCTCATTTGTACAATTTGTTTAATTTGTGTGCTACCTGTTTTAAGGCGCCACCAGTTTAGAACCTTGAACAATATTTGCTCTTCATCTATTTCTAAATGGTTTTTTGTTTTTACATTAAACACCGATAGTGTTACTTCGTTAATTGTATTGACACAACACTATCAAAGAATGTTGCCTGTAGCGAATTTCGCGGTTAATTTGAAAGAAACAATTGAGCGATAAAACGATTCAAATTATGGGTACATTAACATTAATTAATGAGTTCAATGACCGATGACCGACTATTACTTAATTTTGGAATTTAGATCTGGATTAATAATAATATTAGATGGTTTCCAATGTAATATGATGATAACTCTACATTTTAATAATCTTCTAAAACTTTAATAATTAAATCATGGACGTATATTCTTTTTATAGAACACTGGATACTGCATAATAGTGAATTAACTACATGGAACGGGGCAATAAATTTACAGCTGTAAACTAGACATAACAATGGAATCATAAAGTGTATACACATGTGATATAATTGGCCATACGGACGCCCACGCAGCGGCTTCGAGGCGCTAATAGAACGCACGCGGCCCCTCATAATAATATGCTCAGTTTTACACGGTAAAATATAATATGAAAGTTTCATAGCGCCCACATATATGATATTCATTCCAATAATAAGCAATATTAAGAACTAATACATACATAATACCAGTTGATTTGTATATTATAATAACTATTTAGTAATAAACTTCATAGTTTTTAATTCGATACAGTGTAAGCGCTCAGCGTTGTAGGATTTTCTAACTAAACAAAGCATTAGGTGAAAATGTTCTGTGAAACGGGTGTCGTGTCCACCTACGCGGGGTACACCGGCAAATGGACGTTATTTTAGACTGTGCATCGGATAGATACATGAAATTGCCTTTTAGAATCCAGGTCACTTCTAATTTAATATAGCTCAACTCTTTTATATTTGAACTTTTATTAAAACTCGCCGTCTGGTTTGTTTACTGCTATGATGTGGGCCCTACTTCTATATGCATGAGGTTTTTATATGCATACCTACTCTTAGGTTGAGTATATAAATCATTCCTTTTAATATACAAGTTTTAATAGAAAAATAATAATAAAATGCATTTCGTTAATTGCACTCAGTGTAGTACAAAAGTGTCAATAATTCGTAATTAAAACATCATAACGCTTGCACACTGCTGCTCGATGGTACAAATCGACAAAGCTGCCATACCTGTCCAAACGTCCTCACATATACATGAAACTCAATAAATCTACTTATTTAAATATAAAACTACTCACCTTTTCACTCACAAATAACAATGACAGGTGGTGGAGCCCAAAATAATATACATAAATATAATTGATTTCTTTAGCAACTGTCCAAGCGTGAAAATCACAGCCCATTTGCGGCCCAGTCGGTCGACTTCTGAAATGTTATTTTAGACAACCAGCGAAATCGCTGTCTAAAGTGAACTATTACATTTAAATGGGATATTTATCTTTTACAATAAATAAAGCAAAGTTATTTTGCTGTATGTTGTAGGTAGTATCTTTATATTAAGACGTGAAGCAAATACTTTGTACACATTTTTATAAAGTTACGCGGGCGGAGTTGTACAAATTTTGGTACAGGGAAAGTATTAGTATTAGTAATATTTTCATGTAATATGCATTAAAAATATATTAAATTAAGCATAATAAACCTTATACACACTATCATACTCTTTTTTTATGGTTAGTCTGTGGTCAAATGGAAATCAGACTAATATTATTTATCATTAAGGTTTATTATATATAATATAATATATTGGTTTTACTGAATATCAAACATTTATATATTCAAACAAGAAGAGATTATGTTGTAAAATTTTTGAGCATATTGCACGCACGGAGGAGGTTGAGATTTGCCATGATTAAAGTTCATATAGAGAGTTTAGAAAAATAATATTTATGTACAATATTTGTTACAATTATATTGAATATTAGGGTCGAATTTCACCTACCGGACGACCACTAGTTTTAGAGTATAATTTGGATAAGATAACAATATCATAAAATGCTTTTACAATTAGTTGTCTTCATTAGGTACTTTAAAAATTGCGCAAAGGAACACTTCTTATATTTATTAAAATCTCACTTTGTATGTTTAAACTATTCCTTGAAACACAGAAGTGTATCCCATAGATAATAACTAATATCTTAATAATATTTTAATCTACAGAAATATTTTTATGCACGAGATTATAATACTAAATACCCGATTGAAGAAAACTCGGCTAGATAAAGCTATTCTATGATTGTAAACGTTTTGCGCCTATATAACTCAAACAATATACCTTATTATTATTATTATTATTATTTGTATGTTAAAGGTATAAATGGTAATATATCGTTTTAAAATTTCTGTAGTTATTGAAGGCAAAAAATTATAAATGAAACGTAATCTTTACATTAATGACGGTATTTCGGCAAGTATTAAATAACATATCTTACCTACAAATTTTATCTATCACGTGGTTATTTTATAATGCGTCATAACATAAAGATTATTGATCATACATAATATTTGATTTTATATGATTACACGGTACATCGTAACGGAACACATGAAAAATATTTGATAAATTATCAAACAATTTGCTCGATAAGAATTCTATAAGCCGATATCTTACGTACGCTGAATGTCATGATATTAGTATTTGTTGCGGCTTTCTTATCGTAACTAGTTCCAAGAAAATTGCGTAAAATATAGTTTTAAATAAGTTGAAAAACTTTACCTATTTCAGACCATAACGTAAGTAAATATGTTTTGCGTTGGAATGGATTTATGAAATGCGGTGTTCAAATCAAATATTCATTAGCAAAATAATGATCCGCCTTTGCCAGGGATTTTAAAATACATAATACAAAGTAGCTGTCCAAGAATAACGCGCGATCAATCAGACGGTCGTGTCAATAGACAATGGGCCTGCCAAGTGCTTTCCCCGGCGGGACTGGCTTGCCAACCACGCAGCACGTACACCTTCATGCTTTTAATTCATTCCAGACACAATAAATAAACAATACGCCCCGCTTAAATGTGAATCCACAAGAGTATTATGTTTATTGCTATGGCGTTCGTGTCGCTAACTATTAATTGAGTTATATTTAGCGATGAATTTAACGTTATGACATAGATACGTGCCTTATATTTGCAATTCCAATTCTATAGACCTGTGTTATATGTGCGGGCCACATTATGAAGGTACTATTATATTCGGTTCCGATTACAAACGGTCACTTTATCCTGTTTCGTAATATATTTGCAAACACATCAAAGCTGACCTCGCGTGAACAGTTATTGCTTCTCGATTTAGATTCGTTTCGTGATTGTTACACGCGTAGGCAAACGCCGGCGTCCCTTGAATACTAAACTCGGAGATCTGAGTGGCCGCGTGACTAACCTACCTGCAGGAATTACCACCGATTGTATGCTAAGTAGCGAGCCCGATACGCCGCCGCGCCGCGCGCCGTACTAGCCTCCAACCATTGATCCTCGAATGGACGCGACTGGAAATCGATATAGTAACACAATCATAAACGAACACGAAAATGCAGAGAATAAAAATACAATGCACTACCTGCTATAACTTGGATATATTCCTCTACCTAGCCTATATACAGTGTTAAAAAAACATGTAGCGACGCGGCGACATAGTTTTGAAAATATCGACACGACATCGTGACATGACGGTGCGGTGTGGGTGTTTTGTTTCGAGTTCCTTATGAGTCGAATTTGCATAGTGGAGCCGGGGTCACCTGTCCAAACGTAGAGTCGGAATAGGCACCTTGGTGACCTAAGCTTTATTAATAGGTCGTAAGGTGTAAAGACGAGGCAAGGCTAAGTAAAAGTTGACTTAGATTAATAAATCTTGTAGATAATGTGTGTAAAAAACAATAATATTTTGTTATTATAATTACTCCGTCCTCACGAATCCAAACGAGCCATACAAATGCAACGCGGTGATGTAATAAGTCATATGTCACGGTTTTATGTTATTTTTTATTCTCATTCGTTACCGATTTAGCATTTTAATGAAAACAAATAATGTTATCAATGTTTATACATTCGGTAAATGAAAATAGATCAGTTGTGTCGGCACGTGTAACTGAGCATGCTGTACCTACTTGCGCGAATATAAAACCGTTATATTTGTTTAAATTTTTTTCGCCGTCATATGCAGAAGTCATATTATTGGCCCACTTTTTGCGGGTCACTTTAAGATTCATGTAAAAAACGTTACAGTAAGCGTTAAAATTGACTTATAATTATTCTACGAATTAAATAATGCAGTGCAAAATTAAATTGTAATTATTACATTTATCCTTAAGTAATAATAAATTTATTTCCGCTTATCTAGGTAAATTTTGTTACATATTTATTAAAAGTAACTTTTATACGAAATTTCGTTGGGGCTTTCAACTTTCCGTGGCAAAACTTATACAAATCTACCACGACTTGAGATATTTGGATGCACACATTATAAAATAATGTTCTTTAAATCTGCTATAAATGTAGGTAGTTCGAATATCCCATAATTCAAGAGACCTGTTCTTAAATTCATATTAAAAGGGTTACAGAATCCATGAAGACTGAATTTTAATAGCTTTCTAAGTCGTTTCATGACAAAAATAAAGAAAAACCTTTTGATTAAATTGCAACATATCTTTACATATTGTAATTAATAATAAAAGAATAAACTAATAAACAAATAAACGTAGAACGTTTTTCCACACAAAAAATAAAAAAAACATTGTCGGCCTAGTTATGAACCGGGCTTCTTTCAGTCAGTTTTAATAACATTTTCACTATCATATGTGTATACTGCACTTCCCGGGTTAAATCGACAAACTTATTTTTCGGTTATTTATTTAACATATCCAATGTTTTCATTGCAGTTATCGGTTCTTGTTGGATAAGATAATTTCCAGTAAATAGCAGCTGTCACTAGGTGTGCTATCAACTGACCCGTGTCAAATGATACACGTGGCGCTCTGTGTTGGTGTTCCGCTGTGTAAATTACAAAAACACTCTCCATATATTACACTATTATATTTTCGCACACCATTACGTTATATCTGCTTATTATAGCAAAGATAAATAAAAAAATGCTTCCTCGCATTTATTTGGCAACTCTGCTTTTTCGCGTTCCGTGACTCATAAAAACTGTTCCATAAATACGTGCTAGAGCCATACTGTAGCAAGATACTGATGGGCTAGCTCAAAACAGAATTGTGGCATTATTTGACAGCTACATAAATATTTCAAAAGGGGCATATTAATTTCAAATTTGAATACCAATTTACCGTTAACCGGCTTGCTGATATGCAGATAATTTGTAATTAAAAAATATCACATCGATATACTTTAATTTACCACGATGAGACTGAGTTTGTTCTTTCAAAACAATATTGAACGAAACATATAAAAATGAGGAAACTTGTTAGTAATATTGTTTCAATTTTGTATCATTCATTGTATCTCGGTTCGTTCATAAAAACAAAACAAGCACTCAGCTACGATAGTGGATAGGTACTTCTGAAACGATTAGTCGATTTGGTGCCGATAACATTGACAATTTACACGGATGAAGAATCGTCCACTCAAGAAGAAACGACGCTTTATCGGCTTATATTTACAACGTGGATAGTAACAAAACGGAAAATTATATCTTGATGAATACAGTTATGCCAATTGGAAACATAAATACAAAATATTTGGAAGTGAGAGCGAGGCACGCGGATGTGGGTGACGTCATAACACAATGAGCGCACGCGCCTGGCACTGGTCTACTCTGTCGACATATTGACACTTGCGCACGAGCTCTTCGCCGAATGCGCTTCGAATCAATGGACGTTACGCACATCCACCTGCTTTCAAAACGATATAAACTAAACATCAATACACGGGAGACAGCGATGTATTGAAAACGGCTCGTTCCTCTTGCTTGCGTCATAGTTATCTCTGTCTACATCCGCAATTTACTGCCACAAAGAATGCAGATCGGTTTATTTAGCTTGAGTCTTAATATACGTTTAATTAATTCATTTAAAGATGTTTATATAAATTTGAGCGATGCGAACAAAAGGTGACGAATCTAAGCAAAAACCTTAGTGTTTGTTTACTAATTAAGCAAGAATAACAAAGAATTGGGATGAGACTTTAAACTATATTTTATGCTAAATATAATACTGATTTGTCGTACAAAACTATTCATAAACCGAACATTATACGCCAAACCGACAGAGAAACATCGTACCTTAGGCTATTTCGTAACCTCCAAAGCACATATCACAATATGTATTTCCTTTCATTCATCACTTCAAGTCGCCACGTTCTAGATGTCCTTGTCGAGTGCCAAATACTGTCTGCTAATGCTGGTGGAACAGTATAGTCGGTGGTAGAGTAAAATTAATAGGCAACATTGAACTTGAACGTAGAGCGTGGTGCGTGCGCGCGTGACGTCACAGCACACGAGCACGTGCGCGGTTTGCGGCGTGGCGGAGGGGCGGCGGGGGACGACGGAGGGCGGAGGGGGCCGGCGGGGGCGGAGGGGAGGAGCTGCCGCCAGCGACCGCGACAAGGCCGCGCTATCGCACCGGCCACATCGACGCCGCCGTGCACCTACCGACACTAACTAACCATGAACCTAGCTGTGTGCTCTTACTAAACCACAATTCCACCTATATAATCGGCAACAGTGGCTGCGGATACCACGCTGATATTGATATTGTAAAATGATAAATATATATCCTTCTACCTGGCTCTACCCCGGCTCAGATCCATGGTACTCTCATTCTCAGTGGTCTCTTCATCACACTTTTGAATAATGTCAAGATTTCACATACCTAATGGGTAGAGTATGGTGAGTTTCAACCTATCAATCTCAACCGATTGGGGGGACTTCAATTTAATATTTTGACAATGATAATTACAAGTTAAATGATAGTTGACAATAATAGTAGTTATCTATTTAACGTAGCGATACCGAACAGACTATTTTCTATTTTAGTAAAAGACCAATATATATTAGGCTAACGCTATTAACAAATTATCTCTATAAAGGTTCATAAATGTCTTAACGGCCGAAAAAAAGCAAATTGGAGAAACAAGGGAAATATAGGACCTGAATAAAAATTTTGGATTGTGGCACCTCGGTCGAGCCAGACTTTTAATGTTTTACCATATAGGCGAATCTGGCTACAGTGTGACTCTACCACATAGCTCGGGCGTCATAGATTACTACTGTGATTTAGGAATAAATGAAGAGGGAAAGGCTTTGCGCGCAAGCGTAACCACAAGCAACACCTAGTAAGAGATGATCACGAGATATTATGTAGTCTCAACTACTTTATTAGTATAATACCTATGTTTAACATATATTTGTAAAATACCTAAAATGTTAAATGTGGAACCGAATATTTATTTATATCATTCCGTACAACGTTATTTTGCTGTATTTTTGTAATCCTTCAGAGCATGTTCGGAAATATTTATTTAGATTTCGCCGGCAGCCATTTTGATACGCATGCAAAACATTGAATATTTTGCTTTGAGTTAAGGATAAACCGTCTTCGGATTTTTCATGCGAGCGCCACGGCATGCTAATATAGTAATCACTGGGGCTGATACAACTAGAATTTTATATTCCGCAAAGGAATTACGATAACTTTACTTCGTGAGACGTGAGAGTATACTTTTATAAAAAAAGCGAATATATTAACAAACAAGACAGCGGTTTGAGTCAAATCATTTAGTTTGAAGCCGTTTTATGCAAAACATTTTTGATTTTTATTAACTCATCGACTCGTTTCATCATAATTAGTTTTTAATGAATTTGGTGAAATCAACACCGTCGCGTACAAATCTTGTCGGAAAAAATACTTGAAACAAAACACTAATTACTCGAGAATATTCTTAACGCTTTGTTTATAAATCATTAACCAAGAAGAGGCCTCATTGAGAGTTAAGAGAAGATTAATGGACGAATACAACAAACATTAACATATATATGCCATAAGGAATCACTTAACTTACGATTACTTTCATACATGTAGTATGCAAAATAACCTTTCTAAGGTCGTAGTTGAGTCCATTGCTTGAGTGTCGTAATTTATCGCTAGAAGTTCATTTGGCTTTCATAATACATCATGTATATTTACATACCACGACTTTATGCAAATTGAAAAATAATAAAAATCTAAGCGACAATTGGCATCAACTTCATAGGCACAATATTTTATAGTCGCTTAAGAGCTTTTGCTTTATTGGTTCTTAAATTACCACTAAACCATTTAAATTACCATTATTCGAAAAGCATTTAGAAGAAAATGTTACAAATAAATGTTTGAAAGAGTACATCTCTACCGAAACGCGAGGTCAATTGCCTACAACTTATTTAAACAAAAAACTTTTTACTATTTTGACAAAACCATTAGAAACGGAAGCAACCGAAGAGTTGCGTAACGAATATTGTGCCGTTTTAGAAATAATTATTACAAAATGTTTATTTTATTACAGTTAATGTAACAAGACGTGGTCTTTACTACAACAGATATTTAAAAGACTGCCTCGGAGGCGTAGTTGTATTACGGGACAAATGCAGAGCTAAGGCCTCAGGTTCGATCCCCGGGCCGGGCAATGGAATATTGGGATTTTCCGCTCAGTATCAGCTCGCAGTCTGAAATTTGTGCCCAATATGGCGATAGACTCGACCCCTATTATATCATGGGACGGAATACACACAGTGAAATATTGGTGGAAGCGGCGCTTTAAATTAACCGTGTCTATGAAAAAAATATGAAATAAATAAATATAGTAAAATATTGAGATTTACAATATTTGTTACATTTTTTTTTATTATTAATGCCAAAAAGATTTCTAACTTGAAATTTGTTTAAAAATAAGTAATAATTAAACGTAAAAGCAGCTAGTACGTATGGTTCTTTTCTAAAAAGTTTATTATGAAGTATTATGGCAGCAACACTGTATGGGTATTTTCTTCTGTATAAAAGCTTGTAATATCTTACATAAATCCGACAACGTGAAATAAAATGATTAAATATGTCATTAACATACTTTTTAAAGTTCTTGGCGAAGATGTCCGCGATTCGAAAAAAGAAATACAAAAGAAGTCGGTTTTGTTTTGTTACAATAAATTCGTATATATTATGTCTCACAATCTAATACCCGACTGACTATCTATATATAAAAAGATGCCGCACCGAATTGCTCAATGTTACGAAAAATGAATATTCTGAATGCTCTAAATGTTTAGAGCATTCAGAATTATTGTCAAAGAAAACGTAATGAAATTACTACAAAGTACAAACCAATCTTTGGTATGGCGTTGATGTCCTAGCTCGTAGAATATCAGTAAAATGTATAAGACGTATCAGAAATACCGTAATGCACTCAGTTTATGCTGATTGCGCACTCAATTATGGTAATGTTGAGCTGATTCTAGAAATCAATTTAATAATCCGTTGGCAAGAACGACGTGTACGTCGATGATAAGTTTGTCCGTACAAGTTGCAGCATTCGTGGTCGACGCAATGCAGTAATATATTATTAACACGATATGTATGCAACATTCGCTCAGATCGCATATTTACGTATCGCATACTTCTTGCATAAGCGTTATTTCGCAAGATCCCAGTACAGTGTAGCCGCGAAAGCCGTGATGTAACCGCGCGCCACGCCGCCGCCACCACCCGCCCATTGATTAGACGGAATCGTCAATGCAACCGGTTACTTAATGCCAATTATTACTTTTATTTCGAACTCTAACACACTTGAGATCCATTTCATTTTGTGTCAGGTGTACGTTCACTGTTTATTTATTTCACTAGGCGTTCGATGCGAACCCTGAAGTGACACGATAAGTAGGTTAAAGAGTTTCGTTTTTCTTAGCCTCTAGAAATGTTGGAATTTGGGGACCCATTGTGAATAATTTATTTTATAGATATTCATTTGTGAGAGCCTTGTATTTCGTAATCTTACATATGCCGTACAAAATTCGAGATCACAATACTGAAATATTCAAGAATAAAAAGGCAGCAGCGTTCTAAGATACAGAAGGTGCGTGGCGAAGGAAAGCCGGGTCAACAACATCGATCAAGTGCGTGGCGAATAAATCAGATAGAACAAAACAGTACGTTACGGATGTTAAATTCATGATTTCTTGTGTTTATTTCAGTTGTGTTGTGCGATGCGTTGTATGCTCCTATATTAAAACAATTTTCCACTTAACCTTTGTTAAACACGCATAAACGTGTTCTAAGGGGATATTAGGAGTAATAACCCTAAAGATGCTACAAAGTAGGTAATGACGCATAGGATGATTTCGAAATTTATACGCATGCAACAAATAAAATTTGCGTATTCTACAGTCGGCGTTCAGGATATACTTGTTTGAGACTAATAGGATCCGACAGAGCTGAGCTTAAATTGAGGCGAAAATCGGGTGATCCAAATTCGCATTGACTACTGGATATTAATGGGATTTATTAACGAGCTTGGTTGGCTGTACGCTTCCATACGCGGTTCAACCAATAATACTATGATTATGTAGAGATAATTGAAAAGCTAAATCAAATTATAGTTACGTAATAATATGCAATTTAATTGAAAAGTTACTTACACGAACAATGAATATAAACACACGGATGACTAACCCTATACTACTTAATTCTTACTGTAATAATTTATATCCTATACATATTGTTTATGCAGAGTTCATACTGACTACAGACCGTAGGCGACGCTCAAAGAACAGCAAGGGCCGTGTTGACAAACAGTCTACCCTTAATATATTCATTGTTTAACTTGCAACAATGTGTGTTTGTAATGTGTATTATTTAAATGCAAATTGTTTCACATTTACATTGTTTCATACCGAGTGCGGAACAGAAATAGATGATGGCGATGAATAGGAAAACATTCAGCCAATTGTATACTTTTAATTTGTTTAAACATCGTCAGGATTCGTTTTTTTTAATGTGTAATATGGCCTCCATCATTATTTGTTGCATCGAAAACGTATGCGAAGTTATTTAAATAAGAAATATATGTAGCTATCACTTTATGAATAATAATTATTAACTTTAAATCGAGACGAACAAGTATTTCAATTTCAATGTTGTGTCATTATTTTATTATATACATTTGCGAGGAACTATATGAGGATATAAAAAACGATAGCTTGGTGCTTGTGGAACAATCTAAGAGTCCATGGGCTCAAGTTCGATGGCACGGGGACGTGTGACTCTAACTTTCAAAAATTTGGTACACAGCATAATATTAAATATCACTCGATTTAATGATAATGTAAAACCTTGTTTTTTTAATTAGAAAATATTTATATATTATCAGATTTATATATTTTTTTATATATACATAATATTAAAAGTCTATCAACCTGCATTTGATTGTGGACTAAAGGTCTTTAAAATGTTCTAATACGCCAAAAGCCATATCTCTACTATGTATCTCTATCTGAACTATGTGTATATTGTACTATAAACTTATAGGAAATCTCAAAGTTCCTTAAAGCCCAATACAAATTCACAAAGTGAAACTAAACTTCAACAAGAGATCGTATTTTGAAAACAATATATGATAACAAAACGTAAAATGGCAGAACATTGTGAAATATGAGACGTAGGAGCCGAGGTGAAACTTCGTTTGTTGATATAATAAAATAAGATACTGTTTTCTTCTGATTGTGGGATACGAATTTGTTTATTGAACGTTACTTGAAACTGTGGTGCGTGCAACAAAATGCCAAGATATAAAATATGCTATTTAATAGTAACCTACTGGACATAGATAAAAAATAAACAATTCTAAAATGATGGGCTAAATCTGTATTAATGAAAATTTGTAAACGTTTACACTTTATTTAAACAGATTTTTTCCCGATTTACATGTTTACCATTTAACTATTTATTTAAGTTTGCACAAGGATGTATTCGAACTAATTAGGTCATTGAAACGTTAAATGTACGCTGCTAAACAAGCAAATAAAGCCGGTTTCAACAAATAGTCAATTATTTATTACTCCAATTGTTAAATAAGTGGTTGAAAAGTTTATGTAGCGAGTGAAGAAAAAACCATTCGGCAGATGTAAATGATCGCTTATTTATTCCAATAAATATATCTGTTCTGTGTTAAGTGAACAGTTAAATCGTAACGCTTATTCATGTCTGTTTTATTGTCTGTGTATTTTACTAACGTGCAGTGCAGGTATGCGGAGCATTATCGTGGTTAATACAGCTGATAGCGTTACATATCAGTATGTAGGCGGTAGCTCGCTCTCTGATAACACTAGCCACTTACACACAGCCACACACAGCCACGCACACATACACGCAAACACACACCCCTACAGCGACCGTATACGAAACTGCACACAGTGAGTTGCGACGTAAATGTGTGTGTCGTATCGGTAACACAAGCTGTGATATCTCTTTGTTTTCTTTGCAATCGCCGCTTGTTATGTGACAAATGGCAGTCGTTTATTTAATACAAGCCACCCGCTCATGGTTTCGTTTATCTTAAGTTCAATGGTTTGTGGTTTTTTGCTGGTGTTCTTAACCAATGTCTAATTAATTAGAAGAGGTATCTTATAACATGTAGAGTCAATGGTGGTTTTATTTCGTTCTCATTTAAATAAGAATTTAACGAAGCAGTTTTGCGTAAAAAGGCTAACTATGTCACTTTTATTTAATTAAAAGTTAAACATTATTATTAGGTATTACCATAATATTATATTCAAGGAAAAAGATAATACATTTTGTGGTTGAATAAAATATTACGAATATTATTAATATAAAACCATGAAAATTTCAACATCGTCAAATACTCGGAATTTAGGAAACTGGGGGTTATAAAATTACAAAATACCTATATGGGCATATATGGCTTAGTAGATAGAGCTCTATATATACATACAGAAGGTCGATTTAGTTTATAGCTTGATAGTTATATTCTATTTACTAGTCCTCATTACAGATTAAGACCATGTGGTCGTGTAGATACACATTTAATAAACTTTTTATCACATAAAATATATTGGGTACTTGTATGAAATATAGCGCATGTACACTATACGGTGTATGATATTGATATGTTTATCCAGCTGATAATCTTACGACAAGGTCTTTCAAGGTCTCTCGTAGCGATATTTTTTTTTATTATTTCGACATTCACCAACTTCCTTATTCAAGTAATGAATATATTTTCTGTGGCAGTAAATGAATTTTCAAATTATGAGTGAAATATGAAATTATCGTCAGTCATTCAACTGACCATTTTACTATGCTGTGTACGAAATGTTATGTTTCTTTAAATTTTTTTTCTTAATAAATACGTAGATGAAATATTTATTATAAACCCTATTGGTTTCTCATGTATGTTAATTTTATATTTTTTATGAGGCACATAATACGGTGGCGTTAATTTTATAAACCATTCATCACATAATATTATTCATCACATCATTACAGGGTTACTATCTATAGTTATTTTGCTCTATTAAAGTCTATCTTCTCTCATACTAAGTATATCATACCTATGCTCATAAATTAGAGATATTTAGAAATAATCTGGTAAGAGCCCACAATTTTTAATCATAACATTTCCACTTGACAACAGTAAAAAAACAATTTGCAATCCCCTCTGCATATTCTATTAATATATTCTAATGTATTGTCATTATAAAAAATGCTACAAATAATATACTCAGTAGAGTTTCTATTATCCGTATTACTCGCCACAGCAAAGTGGAAAGGCAATTACAATAAATAGTCAATTTGTCTCTACAATTAATTATTATTTATATTATCCAATGCCTACACAAGAGTTTCATAAGCGTACATGTGTACGAGATAAGTTTTATTTAAGCAATTAATTTGTTTGTTTAAGACGTTTATCTGTCCACATAGTGTACAATATTCCTTAATGTTTATGTACTTAGTGTTGTATACGTAACTAATTACTATGCAATAGTAGTCTCCACACTCGGCCCGGCGTGGAAGTGTTTGTGGTCAAAGTTTATCACTGAGACCTAAGTGCTCGCCGCGTACTTTTCCTACTTGAGCTAATTTTAATACGTTATAATTAGAAGAACATCGAATTGTATCATCTCTACGTAACAACTAAAGAAAATTCTACTCATAATAAGTTAAACTAAAAATATACTTGTTTCTTGTTTTTGTTCTTATCTGTATAATTTATCGCACACTAATTGTTATGTTTAGCTCCGAGCTCTATGTCTACAAAATTATAGAGCTATTAACCTCAGATAGATGACGTAATCTAGAGTAAGTAAACGAGGGTTATGTTAGTTTGTGGAAAAAATACTGGTGTTCATCGCCTTTAGCGTGTAAATAAACACACTGAACCTTCATGGCACTTTTAACTTTGCGTATCGTTAAGATTTATCTGAAAGTATGAGGTGGCGGTTTTATGTATAAAATATTGCCATGCATATAGAGTTTAGTAATGAGCCCAGCATGGCTCTTGACGCTATTATAAATGAAGCCTGTCATAGAGAGCGTCAATATAAAGTAGTTAAACAGGAAAGCTTGTAGACGTAAATTGCAGGTGTGATATTTTAGCCGCGCAGGTAATCCGTAAGCGGTGAAGGAGGGCCACAAAGAGCTGGCGTTAAAAAGAGAAGTACTGCAATGTTCCGAGATCATTGACACGTAACGCGCATTGAATTGTAGAAAATGTTAATATTGCCAACTCGGCAACATTGTAAGACCAGTTCTCACACTACGACATACGGATCGGTGTGAATTGTGAGGATATACAGCACGCGGGACACACGTCCGAGTCACTTCTGGCGTTGATTTGTAAATTATTCATTATATATAAAAACGTCGATCACGCAGCCATAAATGTCATTCAACGGCTACCTGGTTAGACCATATACTTAAACGTTTTCCTTTTTACCAATACATTTTCACGCGTGTATAGTGACAATAATAATATGCGAGACGAGTCTAAAAAGGGCTGTCTATATAGATGTGGAAGTATTGTCACGACACAGGTAGCGCTGGCGCGGGGCGGCGGGAGCGGCGGCGGCGCTGTGGTGACGGCGGGCGCCAGGCCGAACGCTGCCGACACGCTCAGAAACAACCTAAATAAAGCGGGCCAGCAGGGAGTAGCCGTCTCGGCGGACACGGAACGCGACGCACACACGCGGCCGCCGCGCGGCGCACACCACCACCGCCTCGCACACTCTCGCCCCGCAGCCCCGCACACACACAGGTCGCCAGACGAAAATAAAATCCACTCGTATGCGCCATGCAAATAGGAAGGCGGCCCGTACACGCGATCCGCCCGAATCAACTATCGGATCCTTACGTTTCGTGGCACTGTTGTGAGACGGTCACGGACACAGCATCGCAGGCTGCGGCTCACGGTGACGGGCGCCGGTCACGGGTCTCATCCAGGGAAGTGTCGCCGGCTGCCACTCCGAGCTGGAGCTGTGCGTGCGGACTGCGACGGTAACGCGCACCGGCGGGATGGCCACGAACATTCAAAACTCGCGGTACGCGGCGGCTTCACTACGGTCACTCGGCAGGAAAATCAACGGGCGGAGATCAGCATGAATGATATCACGGATCGATGTCGCGACGATGTGGACGCAGACGATGTGCGACGTCGGCACGGGTCGCGCTGCGACTGGCGGCGGCACTACGCTCGGCTCCGTGCGTAGTGAGTGGCCGTGAGGCGCGGGGACGAGGAAACCCGGCGCGAGTACGGAGCGCCCTGCCCGTGGCTCACCGCGCGGGGCCGGGGGGACGCGGATTAATCACGTAGTAAGTATGCCCCCCTGGGCCGCACTCCGCCGTCGCCGCCGCCGCCCGCCGCCCTCGCACGCCTATAGAACCTGCGCTTCACCGATACATAAATAAATACTAAATGCAATATGAGCGCTCGTCGTGCCAGACTGAAACCGGACACTTCTCAGGGCAAAATGAATTCTTATGTGAGCGCTGGCCGTTGCCACCGAATGTTGGCCTGCTACCGGTGGCGTGCACCGCGAGTGGTGCCACGTAAGGTCATGATGCAATGCGACTGTTAAATACTTATAACTTATCAATTAGTTTAAGACGGTCTCGTTCGCCTAGGCCGGTTAGTCCGTCTGAATGGCATTTTGACAGTTCATTGTTTTGTTGTTAACTGGTGTTCGGCCGCTGCCACAGTGCTCTGTACTCTCTAGGTAATATGAAAGTTGCTTCCGCGATGTTTTATGGAGATACAAAGCTCATTCACCGGTTTGCCTCCCAGTTTGTATATTGGAGCTATGACAGTGCTCCGCGCTTAATCACATTTACTCTGTACAAGTATTTCCCACACATCTTTAGTGGAAAGGTTTTCGAACCGGTTCCGAACTCTACGTTGCTGACGTCATCGCATACTTCGTGCTCATGATATCTATCTTTGGAGACCTTTTTACTTTATAGTTTGCTATTAACATAATTAGTTTCATTCCCATGGGTCGTTGTATCAACGGGAGAGAAGTTGACATAACACGTGTCTATTTTTTTGAATATTAGTTTAATCTGAACGCCCTCGAGTGTTTTAGGATTATTTGGTAGAGAACATAAAAGCTAAATGTACAATAAAAGGCGGCAAAAGGTGAATAATAGACACTTAAAGGAGAATGAGTACTTAACATTGACAAAGAAATACAAACGCCACATAGTACAGTGTAAGAAGCAACAGTTACCGGGAGCTACGGACGTAGCCGAGCGTAATCCTGGCTACTTCCATTGTTCGACAAACGGTATCAAAGATAAGCCTTTAAAAGAAATGGAACTGTACGCGGCTTTTTATTTCGAAAATATGTTTCTCTTCCCTTGCCTTTAATCTTTATTATCTATTCTGTGTATTGTTTTTGTTAAGAACAAACGCAATAAATTTAAGACAACTTTATTTTAATATAATAATGTAAAGTAGCTTTGATGCTTATAACTTCAACTCAATTAACTTTACGATATTTTTGAAATGGGGGAACATTTGGTTTTGGAATCAAAATATGGTACACGAAGGACTTTAATTAAATGGCATTTCAACAATCTCTTGTTTCTCAGAATCGGATTATTCGTGCTTAATGGGCGTTATAAACAAACGTAACGTATAACATCCATACTTGTATCAATGTGTTTTATTATTATCGTGTTTCTGTGCATGTTCTGAAGGTTCATATATTGTTTAAACTTCGTAAAACATGAGATTTTGATGTGTTATATGTATTTTTTTAATATTTTATATAATAGAGTCTATATAAAACCAAGTGCAACCAATAGTAATGCGTTGAACTCTTTGGTAAGGGCCATTGATCGATTGGTTCCGCGCTCAGGCGCAGAAAATATTACACGGGCCTTTTAAAATCAAGTAAAATCATAAATTATTATTATTATAATAGAGTATATTTTTGTATTACAAAAAATCTTATAAATCTAGTGGTATATGAACTGAGGAAAAATAAAAATATGTTACATTTTAAAAATCAGTTGAACTTGGATTTAAATTGTAGTGTTTAAATGGAACTTTGAATGGTATTAATGTATAAGAAAATGTATATTGTAAAAAAATTATTGATGTAGTTTCTTATATTTTATCGATATTTTATTTTATCTTCGTTTTCCAAAAGCATTTATTATATTTTGCTACGTCTGTGTAAATTTACCTGTGTAAATCTTTAAACCATCTGTATAAAAAAAATTTAAATAAGTAAAAATTTACTTCAATCGTAAACTGGTTCTCTTTTATTTACATTTAAGTGTTACGTTTTCAAATACGTCTCACTCATTTAACAAAAAATTACAACATAATAAATACTAGAAGTAGCCTTAAAAACTCACATGGATGTACATGGACTCTACCAATTGCAGAACGATCAAGTAACTAACAAATGCACTTTCTATTTTATTCTCCTTTCAACTAGCTCGCTCAGTATTAAGATCTGCTTTCTAGCAGGCTTTTTAATATATTTTTTTATACTAATCTTACTTGGTGGTTTTCTACGTTCGTATATGCGTCAAACCCCTCCCATCGAGTGTGTAGGTGCGTGGCGGTAGTTTGGAACAGGTGTAAGGATGTCCTTTCCGTAACACGCAAATTTTATAAGTAGTAATAATAATGGTCTGTACAGTTGTTAGTTTACCATATTAACCTATTAGATTCTTAAATATGAAATCGGCGTTTTGTCGTACTGGCCACTTTGATCTAAAATATCTTTGGCAAAAAATTCCAAATTCAAATTTATAAACGCATTTAACTGGTACATTCGGCGTCTTTTATAACGCATAATGGAAAACATTATACGCTATATTTACGAGTATTAGTTCCACCGTGCCATCGTGGCGTCCAGTGCTGCAGAAACAGCTCGAAGCATTAACGATGTGTATTGAGCTGGTGTCGCAAAAGAAGACGTGGTACGTTTTCTGTTCCAACGTTTTACAACTTTCCATTTACCAAGTAACTTTTTACGAGGGAAAAAATACGACTCCGATGTGGCAGTCCAAACCACCTTCAGAGAGTTTATTGATTCTCACCCCCATGGTTTTTTTTAATAAAGGGATCAATAAACTCCTTATGTGATGGCAAAAGTGCATTGATAACAATGGCGCATACTTTGATTAATGAATTATATTTTACCAAAAACAATGACTTTGTATTCCTCCCATACAAAACGCCAAATTCATACGTAAGGACCTAACAATATACTAACCCATCCTTCACATTCCTTTGAATTTCTTACGGGAACTTCTAACGAATGCAGATTGTTTATTATGTTGTCCTTAACTATTATAATTTAAAAATATATCTTTCTTATGTAATTTTTATAAAAAAAGCGTACCGTCCGCTGACAAAACGAAGTAATTACATTTTTAAGTTAAGTATTCAATCGAATCAATGATTCAGTTGCCGCGAAGATCTACTTCCAAAAATGGTAATACCTTGTTTTCCAACTCAATTATAAGATGGTAACTCTTTGTATTATAGGCAAATAAATTAATATGTGTTTCACCTGATGTCTATCCGTTCCTATGAGCATCCAATTATGCAAGACGAATGAAGGACTCACTGTCTACCTTTATAGAAAAATCTGGGGGTTAAGAGAGAAGACCGCCAGTTCTCGTTCAATCTCGGGCACTCTCAGTTACTGAAATACAATTAAAGAATAAAATAATGTAAGATTAAAGGCCATATCGCTTTAAGATACCTAGAGGTCGTGTATAAATTATTAATTTGGTTGAAACGTTAATTATTGCATCATACTAATTAACGTTTTGAATAAAAGTGTTTCAATACGTCCATGACTTCGCACAGCGCTGTTTCAAGGATTCGATTCATTATCGCGGACTTAAATTTTGAAAGAAAGTTATTCTTAAACGAATCGTGTACGAAACTTGGCGTCCGCTCACTTACTTGTAAGCGGACGCCACTGGTTTGTGCTTATTTTGAAGGCTTTGTATGTGATATTCTTAATTCTACATGTAGTTAGATTACATCGTGGTAATACGAGTGAAGTTTGTTGACTCCACTCGCCGGGATGTTTATCTATATCACAGACGTCTGTCTGCCCACGCTCCTACCTTCGCTAATATTTAGAGGCATGTAGTTATTTTATCACATTTTTACAAATCGCAAGAATAGTTTCCCTCAATTTTTCTATTATTTTATTTCATGAAAAACTCGCTCTCAAAGCTGCTTTTGAAAATTCAATGTTACAATTTAATATATTGATTTATTTGTATTAAATTGCTGTCTGTTATTGTCTACTAAGTTAAAGAATAAAACAATTTAATTATGTTACACATTTTTAACTGCACATTTATCATATGATGTTTATACAGTTGAACAAGCTTATTACTGTTTGCTTGTTGCTTATTAAATGGAACTTACATTCACCCTTAATTATGTAAACATAGTATAAAACCGTTGTGATCAGTTTATACATCTGTTTTAAGGTCCATATGTCAAGAATATATTCCACAATAAAGGAAAGATAATGTAGAGCCCAAGTTTATATTGTTTGAATAATTACCAATCATTACGAATTTCAATCATAAAATAACGTATTATGTAAAGCAAACCGAAAGAATATGTATTTTTAACTGTATAAATACTTTGATACATAAAATGGAGAGGAGATTTTTTTGCATTTGAGTGATGAGATGAGTGAATGATGAAATAATTCCCAGCTTCCGTAATACAGGTAATATAAAATAAATAATTTAATTAATATCACTTTGTTTACCACGTCTGTTTATTATGCCATAGAGAAAATTGGCTACTATGAGTCTACCAAACGAGTTGATAGTGTTGGTACTTTATAACGTACGTATATTTCGCTCGGACGGCTAAAGTTCATTAGCAGTGGGAAATTGTGCAACGAGTTCCTAATGTTATATTCTGCGTTTATTATAGTCTGCCATTTAGACTATTCTCGTACAGTGCTCGCCAGACGTAATGCCGAATTATATAAAGCATAGTGCTGACAGCATACAAATATAAAGTGAGGCGTACACGGATGCTGCTCATAAGGAGCTTGTTGAAAGATAATTCGAGTGGTTGCACCGAAATACTAACGGAAAGGAAAGCTGGTAACACGTGAAGTGCTTTATAATTCGCCTGTTTTAGTTTATCGAGATAAACAAAAATGTTAGTAGCAGATTTGTTTCAAGTTGCTTTGAGAATATCGCATTCAGATTTTGTTATCAAAATACATAAGTAAAGTTAAATTCAGAAAGAGTGCACAATCAGTTGCAACACAGTCATTTGCTTTCGAAATGTTTAACGTTGGCTGCATTTATTGATATAACTTCCTCAACGTGATACGTGTCAGAGAATGGTATTTTGAAGTTTAGTATGCTGCGATGTTTTGTATCCGTGCGTTACATATGTTCTAAGTTGTGACATAATTAATCATACGGTAGGCGGTGTTGGCGTGTTTCTTTTATTGCGCTCGCCGGCGCAAGGCGCGGCGCGGCGAGGCGTCGGCCAGCGAGTGTTCAGTCTGGCCGTTATTCTATTTCAGAACAAACCTACGCATCATCCGACCGTCTAGTTTCTATTTGTTTGCCATAGAAATTGTGATCATTACATTGGCACTACAGTCTGGTTCGCGCCATTAATACATTTTTAACGATGCGTGCGCTTCAAAAAACCGTCCGCCGCGTAAATTTAACTTTTTTGTTATTATCACATTTTTAGATTTATGTGGGTTTTATTATTTAAAAGATTATGCTTCTTACACATAAACATTTTAAAGTGATTAACATAATGTTTTGTATCTTAAATTTTGACGAACTTAGTAGGTACTTAATTAAACAGAGTACGGTTATTAGTAAGGGGCTGTACACAATTGCAATAAATAATATTTGACTATATTATAAGTATATAAAGATAATACATATACTACAACCATAACTACAATAATAATACAATCGTACATGAATTTTAAAATTTAATTTCGTGATAGATGCGAAATTTTGTACAAAAAATACTATAATACAATACAAATCACATAATTTTTTATGTATATGTAAATATAACGGTTTTTGCTATCTAGATTTGTTTACATTTTTGATATATTCTGTTGTCTATTAAAGTAATATAATAATAATAAAGATTCTTGGAATGATTATTTAAATTTAGTAAACTCATAAATATAATTATATAATCTAATAACCATACTATTCGCCTACATACTAATAGGTTATTATTATATTATGTGTCAATGTAATTGAGTATTTTTCGTTGGCAAAGAATCTTATTGATGCCACAAATATGTTTCGTGTTACACATGCCAACGTAAAAGCCAGATATTTTAGTAACAGGTGCATATTATCGTTTTTCATAATCTAATTACTGGCACAATGATAGATTATAGGATGCGAATTTATTATTAAAAATACACGTTGATGTTACGCCGTCTAGGTTTTTGATGATTCCGGTGAAAAGGAAACCAAGGCGATCGTGGACTATGACTCGTAACTGTAAAAGGAGTAAAGGTGGACACTGCGCTGTTTATGACAAAAGCAAACACTGCAAAACCTATGGGCGTTACAAAAGAAACTCGAGTCGGCAAGTTTTCATAGTAAACACGTCGGGGCTGAGCTTCATGGCGCAGACCGGCGGCGTAGCGCGTTGCGGCGTCCGTGTGAAGATTTATTTTTCCCAGAACGACAAAGCAACATTGTTCTTTGACTGAAAATAGGTTCGAGTTCAAAGCAAGTTGCCAGCTCATTAGGAACGTGCTTGTTTACGCTCACACTACGTTTGCTTCCTTATTTGAAATGTGTAGTTTGCGTCTAACTACTTTTTGCATGCTCCCTACATTCTCCTTGCGATTTAAAACAGTAAATCTAATATAATTTATATTTACAGACCGTAGAGAGATAATAGTAAAAAACGTTATATTTTGATGATTTTTTTACTGCGACAAATATAACTAGAAGTTCCTTCAATATATCCATCAGTTTAAATCTAGACGCCCGAGAGACAGTTCTAAATGTTGCAGCCGCCGTCGGTCGCGGTGAAAAATTAGACGAGTTATAAATGCAAAGGCTGAGAGAGGACGTTTGTGTCCATCTTGCATTCATCATAGTGTCATGACCGATCACTAAGTATGCGCCACTCATTACCAGTTATTTTAATTACAACGAACACTCAGATGAAAGAGCGTTCACAGGAGCCAAGACATGTGAATCTGCGCATTGAATGTGTACCGTTTGTGGACGATGTGAACTTTTTGTGAAGAAAGGATACTCGACACAGAGCGCCTATTGTTCATTGTAACTGTATATTTTTAATTTCTTTCACAAACGGGATGAAAGAAATGTTTGACATTGTAACACCGATCGTGTTCATATTTTATTATTATTTCCTTATTTCGTTTACTATATAATGACATACAAATTTAAGTAGGTAATTATTAGGTGTTGTTTATGAATTGCTAAATCAATGTATGAAACATTCAGAACCGTATTTCGTAAATTATGAATATTTTATTATGCGTTAAAAAGAAAGCACCCCAAAAGGAACGAGAGGAAAATAATATAAACGGTAATTATTCTTTACCCGAAAAAACAAAGCAATATATTTATGTTTCAATACGGGATTGTACTTTACAGTTATTTATAATTCTCGAATAAACATGTCGAGTGCCTAATCCCCTTTGTGCCACATTCGGGTGTCATCTGCGTAAATGTCAAGCCGGCGCGCGGCGGGCGCGCGCGCTTCGCCGCTCGAGGCTCGTATTAGAGGCGCATGCGCTCAAACTGGTACATGAACTACATGGCAGCGATGGCGGCGACCGACGTCAATTAATTGTGCTATTGTTGCAACGCAACGGTTCGCTTGACAAGCATTAATGTTTTTGGCCAGATTATACACACTAGTGCCAAATACTCATGTACTAAACTCATTCCAGCAAGCCGTGATTACTTATATTTCCCTATAAATTTAAGTGTAATGGTTAACGCTTAAAATCATTTATTTGCTTGTTTAACAGCTCAAAGTTTGATTGGTCTAATTTATTTATTTGTAGTTATTCAAATAAACGATTTTTCCTTCTCTAATTAACCGATAATGCGTAGGCATGATATGAAATGTTACGGCTTTGCTGTATTAAATTCAATCGCATTCTGAAATAAATATAATACTTTGTGTTATATTTAGAATCAAAGTAATTTATTTATTAAAATACCTATACGTATATTATATTAAATGTATATTAAAATACTTATCCATAAAGTGTAGTTACAATTACAAGTATAGGCATTTAGGTATCTACTGTCCAGGTATAATATATAATGTCAGTTTCTAATTTACCCTTGAAAAGTTTTGATTAAATTCTGACTAATCTGTGACGAAATATTGAGCTCTGTGATCTGGCGAGGTTTATAGTAAAAAATGGTATCGTGAAATCGTCTGCTTTCATAGAAAACCTAACCTTGACAGCCGGTAATTGGTTACGTAAAGAATGAAGACGCTATAATAGAATTTACTAACCTAACACCCAAATAGTAGATTTGATTTGATATAGCCTTAGAAAACATAGAACTATAAAATATTTGTATAATAGGTATGTTTAGATTTTCACAAAAAACGCAAAGAATGTTTGCATTGTTCATTCATAGAGCCTTGGCCTGTTAATAGATATGTCGTGTTAATCACGCCAACTATTTTCCTCAACAATCTTCGTTCATCACATTTTTTATTTGGCACACGTATCTATTCAAACAATTTCGTGGAAAGTCCAATTATTATTTTTGTTGCGGATACGTGCGCCCCAAGTTCCTCACAGTCACTAAGTAATCCTCTGACACTGAGTAATGTTTGGTTGCGCGTCCACCAAGACTTGTGGATTTAATTGAATTATTCGTATTGTCAAGAGAAATCTCTTGAAAACATAATTTATAGTACAAGTCAGTTATAAGGATAAATGAGGGAATTAAGTAACTGTTTATAAATAACTATAACATACATAGTTAACTATTTGTGTGAATCAGAATACTACTAAGTTTCAAATATAAATGACGTAGGACTGGCAAATGGTAACTCATAACTGTTTCCGAGTTAGTGGTGTATTATCGTAATTTTGTCTGAAATTCTTCTTAAAAATAGGTTGTCGAAACCTTATTTTTCTTCCCCTTTGCAACGTTTTATAATCCGTAGACTAATTACTCACAGATACTTGACCACAACGAAGGCGTAAAATAACATAAATGAGGTCGTACGGAGCAATATTGTAAAAATACGACGAAGGTCCTTAAATGGAGATTTGAAAAAAAGCTAAAGATCACATTATGGGTAAAAAATGTAATTCTATGAAGATATATTTATAAGGTTTATTTTTAAAAACGTAGTCTGCTTGGGAATAGTCAAATATTCTTAGACCTAACCGTATTTTGATTGTTACGCCTTGCGCCAGAAATATGTTGTTACAAACAATAATTAAATATTTATTTACCTAGAATCTAAGCAATAACAGCTGTAATTACATATATTTTGCAACACAATAAACAATTATAAAGAGGAAAATAGGTTAAATAAAGGTCTCCGGTAGATAATTTTGTAAAACAATTTAATATCTGGTATTGCGCTGTCCACAATACGACACTATATAATGAAACTGAAATTGCTAGTAAACATCGTAATTTTCCATTCAAAGTAGACATCTTGTGCAACTGGCACTGGTTCTGTTACATTTACATAGCACGCAAATTTCTTACTAATGTTAATTGTATAGTTTACGATCAAGAGCAACTGTCGCATCGGCCAATTGGCAATTTGCTATAATGTCGGAGTGACACCGCACGACTGAATATATAGGCATGAGAATGTATTAGAATACAATACCCCATTTATTAGGTCATTTGCAAAGTGTAATTAAAAAAATGGGTTTCAGTGTTTATAATATATAAGCGGCGATAGCCTAGTTGGGTGTGGAACGGACTGTCGAGACGAATGTCCGCAAGTTCAAATCCCAAGGGCACACACCTCTGACTTTTCTAAAAAAATCATGTGTGTATTCTTTGTGAATTTATCGTTCGTTTTAACGGTGAAGGAAAACATCGTGAGGAAACCTGCACATCTGAGAAGTTCTTTATAGGAATTTCGAAGGTGTGTGAAGTCTACCAATCCGCACTAAGCCTGCGTGGTAGACTAAGGCCTAATCCCTCTCAGTAGTAGAGGAGGCCCGTGCTCAGCAGTGGGCAAGTATATAATACAGGGCTGTTATTATTAATATATAAGCTTTTAAAAACTTACAAATACTACACAATAATTTCGTACAATTCCTTAGTTTAATATTATCGCATAATGTCGCAAAAACACCGTTCGCCGGCCTACCTACTTACAATAGCGTAGGAGTTGACACTTAACACATTTGTAATTTCAAGTTATTTGCACTTGACATTTACAATTTTCGGACACAGCCCACTACTTCATTGCTTTTCAAAGTAGGGGGCGCTCCTTAGAGACGCGTGACAACGTGTAGAGAGGCGTAAAAATAGATTTGTCAATAAATTCTTATGTTTCGGGAACAGTACATTTTCAGAATGTAAAGTACCATGTGTCCGTCTGTACTGTTGACAAAGTTTATGAAAAATTCCATGATCATTGGTTATAGTAAAGGCTTAACTAATAAACAAATTCATTTTCAACATTTTTTGTTATACGTGCACCGCAGAGTGGCCCCGCTGTTCCTGATGGTAATAGGAGTGGGTCCATTAGAATGTCGACTGATGAAATATGATTACCACTCGACAGTCGACACAATTATGCCGAACTGTTGGAACCGGATATACACAGGCTGATCCCGGAACGCGACACACTTACGTGGGTGACTATGGCAGGTTTTAATACCTGGTGTACGGCGGTCGCTATCCGGCTGGATATAAAATATATCCTACCACCAGCCAAGCCATTAGTTCGGATACCCTTGGTGAGCTCCCAGGTTTTTCTTGCATTGCAGTGAAGGGGGATGTGGGCATATCTATTCAGACAGCAGGGTGCTGTGTCATAAAATATTTTGTAAACCCCATCTCAAGGTACATAAATAGTGTTGAAGGAAATATTCGGCTACGTATACTTATATTAATTGCGAAATGTACTGAGCTTTCTCAATAGGCTGGACAGGCCGGCATAATTGCGGCGACTGACGAGTGGTGGTCATCTTTCATCAGTCGAAGATGTTTAGACTTATTACACCCATCATCGGGTGCAATTACTTTACAATGCTAGTGTTAAAGAATAAAGATTTCTCAAAGTTCTAGTCGAACCCTTAGGAGAAAATATAAATATTTCGGCAAAACCAATAGCCTACGGACATGAATGTAAATATATTTGTTATTTCTGTATTCGACCTCTGACATACAACCGAGAGAAAATATAAAATTACACAGTTTGGATATAGAAACGAGGAAGGAATATTTATAAATTTTGACCAGGAATGGTTGTCAGCTTCCTTTATTTTTTACCATATCAAGTGTCTGTAGCTGCAGAGACGGGTCTAAAAACAAATTCCGTATTCAAATCCTGCGCTTAGATCTTTGTATAATCCCAAAACAGGTTTCAAGTTTGAAAAACTTTTACAACTACTGCCATTAATAAGTTCATATCTCATCGGATATTAGATTTTTTTTATTATCTTAGTAGGCAAATGAACGAGCAGTCCGTCTGATAGTAAGCAGCATTTGTCGCCCATAGATTAAAGCAGTGCCAGAGGTACAGCTAAGCCGTTGCCTACCGGACATTCATTATAACACTAGCCCAGATCTCGCCTAAATTACTTCTAGCTGGAGTCCACCTCTAGTTTGAATTCTACTTCCACCCTTTCTCTACAGCGCCGTGTGTCCGAGCACAATTCTTTACTGTTAGACGACAATTTGTTGCCAAAGTTAAATATGGAAAATAAATTAGTGGATAATGTGTAAAGGGATTAAGATTACATATATGTAATTATCTATATATTGAAATTTGAGTGTGAGTATAATAATTTAGGGTAAACTCACGCCATATTGTTGAAGACAACAATATGGCTTAATAATTTCTTGGAAAAATCACCTCTTCTCCGTAGAAGTGTTTAACAAAATGATTCATTCAATTAAGATTTCGTCAATCATCCAAAATCCTTAACTAATATTAAACCCTTTGTTCGACTTCAATAGCCAATATAAGTCTACATTTTTATTCGTTTTTACGTACGTGCTAATATCCAGACTTTCACTAGCATGTAAAACTTTTGAGATAGTAATCTCGATTTTATCATCAAACATTTTCTCTTAAAAGGATTTTACGCGGGCGGAACCTCGATCGAAATCTAGTATACAATAAAGGCAGATAACAAGTTGCATCCAAAATCATGAAATGTTTAGAGAAATGATGGAGTAATAGTTGTAAAATAGGCTAGACATCTATACAGGACATCTAAACACTTGTAAGGAAATAATTGCGGCATTCTTTTCTAAAACACTCTAAGATTTTAGAGCTTTTATCTAAGTGTAAAGAGTATCGCAACGCTAAGCGATGTTCTGTTTGTTAGAAATGTTTATTTCCCTATTATATTTCATATCTTTGGTGTCACCGCTTTCCTTCTATTATCTCTTATCTAATGATTCGATAAACTTCTGTAAATGTTACCTAACAATTTTTAAAATTCTATTGTATGATTCTTTTCACGAATTTCTTGTTAAACTTTGAATAATTTTAGGTCACATAAACAAATGTATTTAACAAAAGCTTTAACCTAAAATATATTATAGTTTGGTAGATTTAATATATATTAAATTTTTGGCAAAGTTACTTCTACAATTTGTTTGAATGTGTCCGCAACAATTTCCCCTATTGCTATAAAGTTTACCAGAATCAATGTTAACAATTTGGCATACAATTTTCAAAATATAATATATATAATATGTATATGGAGCAGTCCCGAATCTAGAATTTTTTGGAGGCGGGGCAAAATCTATATAATGCCGCCCCCGACCATATACCATATATTTTTAACATTTTGTCATTATCATCATCATCATCATTTCGCGCCCCGCGGGAAATAATACTTTATGTGTGTAATGTTCTGGATGTTTCAGTAATCAAAGTTCCGTTAATTATGAGTTGCGTATTCGCCTGCCAAGTTTGGATTTGCCGCCCTCTGAATTCTCCGCCGTCCGGGGCATGGGCCCTGGCTTGCCCACCCATAGATCCGGGACTGATATGGAGTACCGGGCGGCGCGCGGCGGTACGGCGCGAGTGTCACCCAGCGGGAGCACGGCGCGGCGTAGCGCGGCGCGAGCCTCCCTCCCGCACACACGGGGCATCATTCATGCTGCCAACGAAAATGGGTCATTAGACCGATTCTCACTCATATTATTAAATATTATTTTTTCAAATACACGATTATTTGTGTTTGTTACGTTCCGAAAGAGGCAGTTTAGCAATAACATTTAAGTCTATGGGAGTTGGTTAAATGATTCCAATGCTAATAGGAATTTAAATAAAATACACGTTAACTTCTAACTCAATTACAAATAAACACAAAATTCTTTATTAATATAAAGATTCGATCTCTAATACCAAACCTCACCCGGTAATGTTTATAATTTCGCTAAGCAGGATGTTTTGCGTGGAGTGGAAATAGGTCAGGTCACGGCAGAGGCTGCATGCACCGTTGGCCCGGTAACCCAGATGTAGACAAGGGCACAACTCACACCTCTATAGGATCAGTCTCCCGTTTTATTATTCTGGTCGTGTTATGGGCCCCAAGTAAGCTTATATTATGTGTGGTGTAAAAAAATTATAAGTGTGGTACTGATCGTTGCTTATTTTTATTTCATGCTGATTTACTCTTTTGAATAGATTTATTTTGACAAGCAATGTTGATTAGTTGGTCAGCTAGCCAGAAATCGCGTACCTATTTGGCAGCACCTTAGCCTAAGAAGTGAGGGTGTCTTCTAAAAGGCTATGTCCTCGGTACAGGCCACCATTTAGGTATTCAAAAATGATCGTATATCTTTGTGCCAAGGTTCAGAAGTAAGTATTCTTCATAGCCAACGAGCCCCATACAGTAGAGTATTGGCACTTAACTTGAATAATTATTTTGGAATTTCACTTAGGCAAGGACGTTATTCTTTCAGACGGTCTTGATAGTTTGATCAGAATCTGCTAAAAGGAAAAAAATATTTTAAAACACTTAATAGCAAATATAAAGCAGAACCATTTAGTTTTCCTCCTATAACATCTGCATTTTAGGCAAACTTTATAACACGATGTTACATCATAGTATTTAATCCCCGGGCGGCACTCAGCGTCCCTGTCACCTCGCAGCCGCCCTGCGCGCCACACCCGTACTCGTATCCGGAGATCTAGTTAGGATTGATACCGCCTACAACTCTCGACACTGCATTTTCTAATGATAGCCGCCGGCAAAAATGTTTTAAACCTGAAGGGTTGTCGGCAAGCTCTCCATTTTATCTAGAAATGTTTTATTTTCCTAAAGTGGGGCACTTTATCTGTTTTAAGATTGGTGATAAATAATACGACGGCTTTAACGTCACCATTACAATGTACATGGATATCAATTATGTTGAACTTTATGTAATTTCCAGATTTAGGCTCGGATTTTGTAAAAGTAGCGAAATAGAGCGTAATAATAGTTTTGTAAAGATCCTGACATGGGTAAACGTTACATTATAATAAAAAAAATTGGATATTAATATTTATAATTTGGAATAGAAATTTAATTATGCGGTAAAAGTGTTCTTATAAAACTAAATATCGTAACTATGTTGCAACAAATTAAATTTTTTGCAACTGATATAGATGATTAATTACATTTTTTTTATTCTTATAACTACACAGTAAGGTTTATTTACTAAATTAGGATACAACTTGATTGCACACTTGATAGTAAATGCCATAAGCAACAGTAACAACACTCAGAACATTGACTAACAAATACTGCATTCACAATGCGTTCACCACCCTGTGACATGTTAATTTCATAATGCCTAGTATTCAAGTTAGCTACAAAATACTGCAAACTAGTACACGACTGTGTTGACTTTGAACTGGTAAATGGTATTCCATGATGTAGTACTATATTATAAACCATTTTATATGAAAAATATAGTTACGTAATATTATGAATAAAACTGCGTTTAAACACATTATTTGTAAATAGCTTTAGCAAAAGATTTTATTATTATTTTTATAATATCCGTTTCAGTAATGAGATCTCGCTGTTCTAATAAGTAATGTCAACAAAAAACTTCAGTCAATAATGTACACGTAGTACAACAGAAATAAGACGTAACGATAATGGAAATAGAAATATCAAATAAAGCTACATAACTGGTTCCCAAAAAGGATATTGCTCTTCGACGTAAAGTAGTAAATATTATGATTTTAAAATAACGGCTTAAAGGTAAAGCATTCGAGAACCCGCATTTTGTCGCAATTTAATCTCAAATGCGTGATTCGTATCCACCACAGCTGAAACTGAGCCATCCATCACGTTTGGGTCTAAGGGATTGCGGTGGGAAACCGGCAGGCAGCCGTGATCATCAAGATAAGGCGAATGCTCTCATAGGAGACTAACACTCAGAAGAGAATATACAAGTATAAATCAATACATCAACACGAAGGAAAAAATGCGTGAAGCACAATCATAATACGTAAATTCCAAATATCTCTTCACGCATCCACTTAACAAGACAAGGAAGACTGATGAACGAAACTTAAACCAGTGTAGACAAAACCACACTAACATTAGCGTGATTCTAAGAATTTGTTCACCAAACAAGTTATGGAGCGAGGTACCACACTCGGCCGTGCGTACGCACACACCGACCCGTTGCGATTGCTGCAGACTATAATACTCAAAGCCTGGCAACAGAGCCGGGTACGGGCTGAGGTGAGGCTCCACATAGCCGCTTCGCTGTGTGCGTGCGCCAGTGTGGGTGAGCGTAGGCGGGTACGTACACAGAGCTTTCACGACGCAGCCTTGGCCGCGAGACACGTGCGTCGGTAGGGCGGCTCGTTGCTCCTGCTTTATTTGTCGATAATCGTATAGACATATTTATAACGCCTACTTTAAAAAAAAATGTGTAATAGAATACTTGGTACCTATAATCTTGTATTAATTTCCCTATACTAATCTTTTTGCGACGTCAATCAATTCAGTATTTAAAATTTTCCCTACAACTATTTTAAAATGGTTTGCTCGTGAGTCTTTATTTAGTATTTAGGCACAACAATAATGTTTATTATAAGAAAGATAAAAGCCTATAAGATAATTACTTAAGATATCTTTGAAATTATATTACCCTGCATAATCATTAATTACAAAATAAGTGTCTATTATGCTAGAATGTTGCAATATTAAGTTCCTCGTAATCACAAACTTAAGAGGAAAATTGCCATTCTATTGCGCTCGAGATAAACCACTCCCTGCCGGCTGAGTAATACTGCGTATTCATTGAGAAATTTTAATATTTATTTTGCAGTGATAGAAGTAACATACCTAACACATGGTAGAATGTGCGTGAATTTTGTCGTCAATAATAGTATTTTTAATTGATTTAAATGAGATATATTTTTTCTTATCGAGATAAAAATGTATTCACATGATACCTATTGATGAACTTATTATATGAAGAAATATATGTATAATTTTTATTCCAATTTAATTTTGTATGGTAGAGTCACGAGTACTCTGTCATAAATTTTGTCTATTGCAAAAATGGCCTACCTACATCAAATTCATACACTTACCACTATCTACCATAAACAATAGTGTAATATTATTTTTCAGTATTTAATGAGGTTATTATGGTCGCCATACATTCAAACCATTATAGTATAGGGAAGCCTCTACCATATCACTTCCCTCATGGCTGGAAATGTTCTCACTGTTTCAACTAAAATTTTGCAAGCAGCTTTGCTGTTAAGATTCATAAAGTCAGTTACATTGGTATATCTTCACAGTTCTTAGGGATATTCCTTTTCCTTAACGGGTGGAAACAAATCTTCCTTTCCGCTGACATTGAGGATATTTATGGCAATGATCACTTCCCCATGGTGACTCATTCGTTTGTTTGCTCGTACTTCAGCAAATACATATAATAATCGATTTCGACCCTATAAAGATTTGTTCTATAAAAGAAATAGACTGAAAGAAATGAAAATGTTTAGCATTATTTAAAATAAGTTTAGGTTGTTTTGATTTCTGGATTGTCGTGTATGAACATGAATTGTCAATATTAAATAAACGTTATCGATATAACAGAGTTCCCGTGGGTTTGGGGCCGCCCTAGCCGGGTGGCGGGTGCAGGGTAGTCTTCCCCCTTCTTGTGTCTCTCTCTATCAGCTGAGCGACACGTGCGTTGAATATACTATTTTGTCTAGTTGTAAAGCTCGGGTCAGCCGCGGGCCAACTCACCCACACACGCATATTTTTACTCTGTAACCGCTAGTAATTTGGTTAACAGACACTAAAGCCGTGTTTAAATATAAACATTACAAAATGTTTGCCAATTATAGACACACTAACGTTATACAAATAAAGATATGGTAAAATTACTATAATATTACACAATAGGCTTGCATAACATTCACTAATGGCTTGTATTAAATATTCAGAATTTTAGTGAAATTATATGATGACTAAAATACGTTGGCTCGCGATTATTACGAAATGGGGTAGGAGATGCTACTTTGCCTCTAAAGTTCATCTTTAATCATCGTATGATGTAACAGGGATTTACACTATTGGATGCAAATACATACAAGACAATTCATAGGTATTTTGTAGAATAAAAACTGACATTAATTTTAAATGTTCGATCGGATAAATCTGTAAAGTGGACAAAGGACTTGATGAAAGTCGCAGCTACTTGGTGGATGAAAACCCTTGGAACAGGTCCATCTGAAGATCGTTGGGTGTGAGCTATGTTCACCAATCATACATCTGTTGAATGATGGTAATGACGATGATCTAAGGATCTTAGATCTCATCACTTTCACAGTCTTAAAATGGTGACATTAATTCAATTATAAGTACTCGATAGTCTCTGTGTTCAAAACATTGTATAACTATATTATAATACAGGACTAGTATTGTACGATACATTATTTGATGACTTTCTTCTTTGAGAGGCACTTTTCAATTCGTTTAGAAAATGGTAAACTATTTTTCAACAACAAAAGTGGCGCATACTGAAATAATAATAGACATAATAAAATTAACGATGAGCTGTTGCAAACAATGGGTATAACGAAACACATTATAACTTTTCATGTTGCACGTTGCATTCGCGCCTCAATTATTAAACTAAAGAACTAAGATACCAATAATTATGTTGTCTCGTTTATAATGTAGACAACAATCTTCTTTTTTGAACTCTACAATTAGTATATAACTCTTGAAAGTAACATTATGCAATACTTTTGATTGAATTTTTTCAACTCTAAACATCGGTCCAAATAAAGAGCAATTCCGTATAATACAAACGTATAAAGTGGAATAACAAATACGGCCGTCACTTTGTTTTGTAACCCGTCGATCTGATATGCGCGCGCGCATGAATGCATTCGCGGTGTGACGGCTTCCCCATATGGCCAAGGCTAGGCCTTTTATGGCTCATATAAGTGGCCACTCACCCACCGGCTGAACGAGCCAGCCATATCAATGAACCGACCATCAATAAAACATGTGGCACTCGGCCAGGAAAGGAAACGGCGAAATGAGAAAAAGAAATATTTGAAAAAGGTATGCAATGCGTACTTACGCTCGATTGTTTGTGCGATTTGAAAGCATTCAATGTTAAGCTCTGCGTACATGGTATGAATTATTCGCAGCGATTCAGTTTTTGCTTTCGCGACGGTAGGTCGGTGCAGCGTGCGATTGCCCGCGGGCCGTGAGCCATCCGTCGACCGTCGACCGTGCACTCAGTAATTGATTCAATATTGTTACATAACGTGGATGCCTTACATAACATCTCTACAACCTATACGTAATTATAGACAGCCGCTGTGTAATTCTGTGTATGTAATCTGTTGATAATGACTAGAGATTGTCAATGTGTACTTGCCACGTCAAAATAACACTGAAATGTATAGTTTCCGTGTCTAGCAATTTCTACATTCCAAATGAGGAAAATCTATATTCTTTCTGTTTACTAATATAGATTAGTGTTTTGCGCAAATTATAAGTTTATTGACAAGTTTTAATTTGAATTAGATTTGATTTGCAATGTGATCGAAGTAACTGAGCACGATTCTGGGAAATGTTTTTCGTTCTGAGAAGGTCGTACGTCACTTATTTACAATTTCATAAGAATAAAATAGACACAATTACCGAGAATAGCAGCCTCTAAAATTTTCCATTTATTAATTCAATGACGATGTATTTTTAAACAATAAATACATAAACAAAATTCTACTTGTATCGATAGTAGACTACGACAGAAGTCAGAACTGTAGCGTCATTTTATATAGGTAGATATTAATAACAAAAATTTCAAATACGAGGAACATTAAATTTGTAGCGAAATCTCTCGTTGTCCTGAAGGCTCATTGTCCACTGCTCAAAATTTTTACTGTCTTTATTATTTATATCAAAATGTTTATATTATTTAAAGAAAAATGCCTGAATAATATTTTTTTAGCAGCCGATTACTATTAAAGAAAGCTTGTAATGATTTGATTAAAAGAATACGATTAAAAATAGTTGCACTCACAGTCTCTATATTTTTGACAAGCAGGATCTCAAGTGGGATGAACTCCGCGAGTCCCACCAGTGACCGGCCGGTTGCTAAGCGCATTCCATATCGGGCTTATGGTATGATATAGCGATAATCGACCACGTAGGCGAATAAACAATTTCGGCTTAATGCTGCATGATTATATTGCTGTAACATACGGTGCATAGTGAAGTACCGTATGGTTTTAGCAAAAGATATAGCATTTCTATATTATTAAGTAGAAACAGTTACAATTTAAATCATACCAGCAGAAGTAAGATTTAAGTAATTTTATGATCACTTAAGTAGACGCTCAAGTCGTACTGGACGGGCTATGTAAGTTAAATGTATCCGAAATGTTTGATGAAAATGACAACGGATTGAATCCCAACGTGGTCAAAACGTGATCGACCAAATTAGACATAAAAAATGGTTTCGAACCCGGCTTAAGAGAAGTAGTGGCGATCCGGAAAAATTGGAAGAAACAGGTCTTTGTCCAGTAGCGGGACTTATGAGATTAGAAAAATATATAGGCTAGTAACACACGTGTTACTGCCCATGTACTTTTATTTCATAACCCTTAATTCTCAAAATTGAATAGGCGCGTCTGCAAGGCGCCTTTTCTTTGTGAATATTACTATAATTATAAATGACAATGGCCGTTTAATGGCGACAAGTGTCCCTATGATTTTTCATTGAAATTAAAAAGAAATCTCTTGTTAACAAAAAGGACGCTGAGCACGCAGCCGCCGGGCATTTGTGACATTCTTTTTTTTGTCTCGTCTGCAATCCTTAACTTGTTTTATTATATGATGACAAAACAACATTCTATTTATGGTATACGTTGGTTGAAGGAACGTCACGAACATTAACCAGCATTTTATTAGAAATATGATAAAAATAAAAAAATATCTACTTGATTTAAAATCTCTAACTCTAACACCTTCAAAAGGAATAAAAAATATTATGAGCAACCAGATTTAATCAAAACATTGAAAACAGAACGTTATGAAGATTAGAATAAAATTAAAATTAAATTACACGTTTTACGAGTACAGATTACTCTAATTGTGCCTACCTTAAGAACGACGGCATATTTTTTCTATAAATTGTTTCATTAAAGTAATTATATTATAATGAAGTGTAAAACTGGTTAGCCTTCTAAATGTAGTAACTTACGTATTTTCTTATGGCCTTATTTAAAATCGATTATAACGCTTGCGCAGTTATGCGGGTAATCAAATCTCTATCTTTAGTATCAAGAATACGCGCAGTTCGTATTTATAGTACAAGCTAAATTGTCGAGGACCGAGGTCTAGACGGCAATTACTGAAGCTCATAAAAATTAATTAATAAAAAGGAGACTTTGTTAAACAATATACTAATGTAGAAGTTGTACTTATAGTTCTCAAATTAACGAATGTGCTCGAAATGATTAATTTTCTGTCTATTTCTGTAAACATGGAATAAAGTTTTTGAAAACATTTTAATTAACTTGTGCTATTATTGTTTTTTATTGCTTTAAATGACGAGACGAGCTTGCCGTTCGCCTGATGGTAAGCGATAGGACCGCCCATTAACAGTAGAAACACCATCCAACACATTGAATTACAAAGTATTTTATTCCACTGCGCTCGCCATCTTGAGACATGAGGTTTTAAGTCTTATTATGTCCAGTAGTTATATTGGCTACAATGTTCTTCAAACCAGAACACAATTGTGACTACATACCGCTGCTTAAGGGCAGAAATAGACATTGCGGTGGTACCTACGAAGACGGGTGCTCACACATATAAGACCTACCATCAATTACATTTATGCCTTTAAAAATAATTTGCCTTCAAATTATTTTTTGTTGATCCGCAATAAAATCAACAAGTATTATAATAGGAGTATGCGGACTTACAATACTGTAGGAGTACATTAACTATGAGTCATAATTACAAAAATATTTAAACAAAGCTAATGCGTAACTTCGTCCTACCGCTCCTTATCAAAGAATACCTACTCACGATATCCATGACGCAAACATGATAACACCACAACATTATGAAATAAGCTTGCAACCGTGCACTTTTGGCTAGATAGAATTTTATATGATCGTAAATCTGGAGAAAGCTATTTCCCACGGGAGCGATACGAAGCCTCACATGGTGTGCGATCACGCGAGGTTTGGCACTGACCAATTGCGTGGGAATTACCTTACAAACGCAATACTTGCATTCCTAACGTCTCTTAGATTTTTGCACATTTTATCGTGCGTTAATTCACACCAAAACATTTTTTATAAGTTAACTTATTTATACTGCTAGTTATATTTTATTTAAGAGGTAAGTATATAGTTATTTCACATTATTAAGAAGGATTCATTGATATTACATAATATTCTTTCTCTATTGATGAATTCTGTTGTATAGGTAAAATTTTGACCTGAAGTGAATTGTACGGAATATAAAACAAGTCTTTTTCAGTATAGAGTCAGATAAATAGTAGTAATGTATTAAATATATTGGATTCTCGTCTAATTAAAGTTGTAAAGCTGTATTTATAATATTTTCGACGATTATCTACTCTCAATATAATCTATACTATGAATCGTCCAATGTTTAATTATTTATTGGCAACCCTATGTACAATGTACATTTTAGGAGGAAAGACCTAATATACGTATAAGTACGTTTTGATCGAAGACAGATTTTGTTCGAAACACATCTCCAAGGTTATTTAATCACTAAACTACAGAGAAAATTGGTACCTATTGCATCAATTGAGGCGGGCTAAATGTTTTGCTCCGACCGACGCTTCTTATACAATTTGTTTGGCGACGTTGAGAACATTTTGATACGTGCATCGGCGATATCTCCGTTGCGCATTGGTCAGTGAATGCCGATACATGAACAGGTTTGTTGTGTTTGTTCATTTAATGGGTCACAACACAACATACAAGATTTGATAGGGTTGCCTGTTAAATATTCTTATGTTAATTTTTAAAAGTCGGTACACGACTTCGGCTTTTATCCCGAATAGCAAATAGTTTTGAAAATTACGATTATTGCTAGAAAACAATATTTTCCAAAATTAATATGTGTAATAACAGGTTATTCGATGAGATATTTTTGTCATGGTGTTTGTATCGTAGAAGCATTCAACTGCTCTTAGACCGAAATCTTAGACTGATCTAATTAATGACAAGTTATTTATCGACATCAACAATAAGATATCCTTGTTTTATATCTAACTTATAGATATTCTAATTAAATCACATTTTTATCCAACTTAGGGATGGGAAAGGCCTTTCACAACCAATCAAAAATGTCTGAACTGGGCTATATTGCCTCAGGTTCAAATAAACTAAGTACATCACGCACAAATAAGGTAAGCCATTTTCTCATCAGTATTCATAGTAACACCATTAACTTCGTTCTCATATTATAAAACTTCAAACACCTGCCTCACACTGTCTCGATACTAAACGACTCAGTTTTTATGATGCTTTCGCACTTGAGTAATTGTTATTGAAAAAATGTGTTCATTGAATCGAATACTTTAATCTCACCAACAATACTTAATATACCGGATATGAATTGAATTAGCTAGAACACTTTGGGCTTTATTAATAAACGCTATATATTTATTTATTTAATTTAAATGTATACAATTATGAACTTACACCTAAGCCAAAACGCTCGCAATTTTACATTATTAAAAACCTTTACAATTAAAATTTACTTAAGTGAAACATAGCATACTTACATATGTAAAAATCTGATGGGATCAATATATAAATATATATATCGGCGTTTAAAACCTCATTGAGAAAGGAGTTTATTATTTATTTATCTTTCATAGTTATACAAAGATTTTTCTCGCATCTTCTACCTGTAAATAACATTTAAAACACCAAGACAAAATACTAAATATCTATTACAGATGTAAACAAAGTTTATTAGTAAGGCGGTTAGGTTTCAACCTTAGAAAAATATAAATTCGTAAAAGAACGTAATCCACTTAAGAAGATATTTCATATATTTTGTATAAAATACATACATACCATAACGCTTTTTATCCCTCAAGGAGTAGGCAGAAAAGCATCTAATACACTCACTTTTCGCTATGTTTATTTCGATCCATGATGAAATACGGCCGAGCTTATTACAATGGACATTTGTATAAAATATTGTAGATATGTTTAAGGTTATGCAGAAAGATTTTGACCTACTGTTTAAGAAATTAAAAGACCGCATACTCTAAAATAATCATTTGCTTACAAGGCAAAGGTACACTAACGTGTGCAAAATGTATGCTAGGTTCCGCTGGAGTTCCAAGAAGTTTAAGTAAGGAAAAAGGTATTATTTTATTGCCCATGTTAAGTTGTATAATTTGTTAATAATAGTCATAATTTAGTAATTCTGGTTGTCTGACTTTATTAAATACAATTATAGGAATCCAAGAATTTTACATGTAACTAACGTATAAATTATTATTAACATAGTCTATATGCTATTGTAAATGTTAAAACAAAATATTATAATATGACAAGAGAGTCGTGTAATATTCTACAAAGTACATGGTATTTTTTTTAGACTTTTCTTATTTACCTATCCAGATTTAGGTACAATAAACAATTAGCGGTTTTGTTCCTCGTAACCTGATCACTGTACACACAGTATGTATCAATGCACAAAATAAAAAAAGAACATCAAAATCATTTGGAGTTCACCGACTGCTTCTACAGCATTCTTTTTACATAAGCTACTTGCGAATTTTTGGGACTTTTTAAATATAACCGTGTCCATATTTTCACAGTTTATCTCGACTACATTCATGAACTGCTCAAAAATGTCTTTGTAACCTGTTTCTGTTTTCACACAACAAAAAAATGGCGAAAATGAAAAATATAAGCGGTAGGTCGGTCTTCTTTGTGCTTTGTTACGTCATTTAATTTTGTTTTGCCCGTTTTAGTCTTTAGTGACTGTAATGTTCGGATTTCGACAAGAAAATTTGTGTGAAGATAAATTTTACTACGTTTTCGTAGTTAATTTTCGTTCTTTCCATTGATGAATATCCCTAGCTAAAAATGATAATTGTATAAATTTTCTTATTCTTACTCCATAATTGTGGACAAAACCTGACAAATCTGCCCTTTTCGTAAATCATCGTAAATAAGCCAGCCATATTGTCAATGCTTTAAAATTTCCTAACATCAGACAACCATGGACAAGTGTGCTACTTGCGTCTTGTTCTGCCCACACGAATTGGCGAATCACGTGCATGGCGCACGCAAACGGCTGTGCCCAATTTCTTACAATGCAAAGTTTGCCTTTGATGTTGACAAAAATCGTCTAAAAATTTGCCTTCAATATTGTCCATAGTCTTATGTGATAAAATTGCTGTAAATTCAGAAAATCTTATTACTTTGGACACACTACCAAATGAATTTAGATTGACTATCTTTGGAATAACATTGGGAAATAAATTTGTAATCGTATAAGCAATTGTTTTTCTAAGGTGGTTAGAAATCTGATAAAAAAAATATTTTCATATTATAATTCTCTAATTAATTATTCCTTTTCCAGAAAATAACTGTAACGTAATATAAGAAATTGTTGTATATATCCGATATACAATTCTATACTAATATAATGCAAATAGGAAAAGTTTGTTTGTAAATGCTAATTTCTGGAACTACGTAAATGATTTTGAAAATTCTTTCATAAATACGAAGCTACATTACTCCTGAGTACTATAGCAAACGCAATCAATAACTATAACTTATAATTTATAAAAAAAAATGAACAAGATCTTAACTGATGGAGTTAATTAAGGTCAGGTGGGGCAAGTGCGCCGACGGGGTAAGTGTACCTACCCTAAAAAAATCGAAAACTATTGATGTTATACAATTACCGCAATCTTACATCTATGCTACTAACTGAAATACAGTTCCACTAAAAACATAAATGGCTATGTTCATTTTAATACGATTTATTCGCCATTTTATTTTAAGTGTCATTTAGACCTGTAAACCGAGATGACCCCCTGAAAGATAACATCAAATATTTCAAGATATTTAACATATTTCTGTAAACCAGTAAGGTGAATACATAGTTTAAACCTTTTATTTTAACTTCCTGCCTGAATTTTATTTATATATACTAAAATAAAGGATTTTTTTAGCAATGCGAAAAAATGTACCTAAAATTGTCGAGTAGGGCAAGTGCGCCACAGTTAATAGTCGTATGGCGCACTTGCCCCTGATCCATATATAACCAACCTTTTTGAGAATACGTTTTACTAATATGAATTATTGTTATTAAAATGTTATACTTAACAGCAGAATTTTTGTACTCAAGGTATTTTGTTTTGAGCCGACTTAAATAAAAGGGCGTATTAGTTAATTCGTTTTTACAAAAGAAAAACTGAAATACCTTGGTCTAGAGCAACTTTACGTGAATAGGTTGCAACTGTTCGATCAGGCACGTTATCTGGATATAATGCAGCTAAAACATATCAAATGTCATAAGGCCAAATTCTAAGTAATTGAGTTATAACGCATTCAAAATTGTTAATTCCTACATTTTTGTATGTTTTTTTTTAGTTTTTAGAAATAAAATGGATTTTATATTAGGGTTACCATTTTTTTATTCCAACATATCCGCACACAAAACTCTAACCTAGCAAAAAATTATATATCAAAAAAAATCTAAAATGTTTTCAAGCCCTGATTTACATATATATGGCGCACTTACCCCGAATTTGATTTGACAGCCATAGTTTGTTATAATATTGAGTGATTAAAAATTATCCAAGAGCAATGCGAGTAAAACTTATTTCTCTATGGACTAAAGTGAGTGTTTTCTTTATAATGTTTCATATTGGCGTTTTTTTTTTACACAGGCGCACTTACCCCATTTCCGGAGGCAAGTGCGCCTACTACCATTTATTTTTACTTTGAGCAAAATATTATTAATTTATGGTCCGATTTCCTTGAATGGCTATAGGTTGTTATCACAAAATACCAAATATTCTTAAATTAATAAAATTACATTCTTAAGTCAGCACAAAAAGAAATTATTTTGCATTGAATCCAGCTATGAAAATTTTATGGCGCACTTCCCCCGACTGACCTTACTATTTCTAATTTCGCGAATTATCTAAGTGCGTACCAACGTTACTGGTATTATGAATAGATATCGACATCTATGTCTTTAATGGACTTTCGTGATTGCAAGATAAACACAGTACAATAAAGCCTCTTACTAGTATAAGTCACGACTCAGGCAATCCATTGAGCATAGATTTCTGAATAGAGTATTGATATGAATGCCCTATGAGTTGTAGCGAAAGTTTATACATAAATAACTCTAGAGTAGGTATACTTAGTATTATGCTAGAAGAAGTTAGTCATAGGGAGAATACAAAGAAATTATTTAACAAAATTATGTTATCGCGTTATAAATATTATTGGGTGTATGTATATGTCTGTGTTACAATAAAAATATGAAATAACAATGTTCAGTTTTAAAAAATACCTACAGTCGAACATAGAATCTCCACTTTTCTATTCCTAATATTAGAAATAATTGGAATAAATCATGAAACAAACACATCAGTTTATTTAACTTTTAGACAAATTAAATTTAAATAAAAAACAAGATATTTATATTTTCGTCCTTGTTATATGTATATTAACGCCTAATGCAGTGTCGTAGCGTAAACTAGTGCTAAAAAGTTTCACTTCATAATATAAGGCATTGTAAATATATTTGTTATTTACTATGTGGAACAGGCCGCTGTCCCCTTGGTGACGTACTCTACGGCGCAATTTAAAACTTAAACGATATAAATAGTCGCTATGTTATTACGGAAGTTACTTCCATTAAAAACATAAGTGACAATATACTTACTTATTATATTATTATATTTACTAGGTGATTATTAAATATTTGCTTTACCTAAAATTCAATTTAAGTAGTTTCAGACATAATTATTATTTTTATAACATAGGCCGGCAATTGAGCAATTAGGTCAACCAATGTTAAATGATATCTGCTAGGTTACACAATGTTACATACTATTCACTACCTATAAGTTCCCATTATTCCAGATGACTCATTGCAGCAGACCTTAAAGGAACGAAACAGGGATTAAAAAGAAAAGGAATTGTTTGGACCTCAGAAATATAATCCTATTAGCGGAGTCATTATCTATATTGAAGAATTCATTGTATAATTATTTTGATACATGCATATGATACGTTTTTCTTACAATTATAGGTTAACATTTCGCTCTTAATTACCATCCACGAATGAAACAGCATTTGAATCAATACCAGCTGAGTATGACACATAATCCTGTCCAAAAAATAAACTTGAAATTATTAAAAACTATAGTAAAAGCGAATGAATTCTTCAAGTGGGTTTTTCTAATATACAAAACAAACATTTTTAAGCTGTTTAAAAATACGAAATCTAGTGAGCTAAAATAACTATCAGAGCTGGCTTATTAATCCAATCATAAGGCTGCGAAGCGCATTATCTACAGAAGCGAAATTATGCATTATCGTTTTTATTTTTCAGTACTTTTTCCTCGTACGTTTGTAGGTCATGTTGTATGAGATAATACCTCGCTACCTTTAGATTCATTCAATACATGTACAAGGTATAAATATAAATATTTTAAATACCAGAAAAGTTTTACGCAATAAGATGATACAAGTATTATGTTATCAGTTTAAAGCAGATAATGTATGATAGCGTGTCCTATTCATTGTCTTTTGATAAAATTACTATACCGGACCTGAGACTGGATTAGCGCAAAATCGTGTAGCACAATAGATAAAATTATATAGATATAATCAAGTTATATGTTTGCAATCAATTATAATTTTCCATTGTGTAAAAATTTATTATTATTAAATAATAAATTTATTATATCAGTATTTAACATAGAATATACAGGAGGGGGGGTACGTATCAAAGAGCAGTACCTCGCCCCTACCGTCACTCAAATTATAAAACATAAGATATTACAATTATTAGTTAATATTTGTGTGGGAAATATATATGGAATGTTGTGGAATTATTGGGAAAACACATAGAATACCTTATGTCTACCATCATTATCATCAGCCACAGGATCTTCACTGCTGAACATGGGTCTCCCCCAAAGATTTCCGGATCGATCTATTGGAAACGCCCCGCATCCAGCGACCTCCTGCAACTTTTATGTCTGCCATAGTGAATTCGAAATTCAGCTTTTCTATGGAAGGTTTTCATACAATGAAACTGTTAAATTTGGAGCACTAGAGTCTTCAAATCATCATGCAGCCGTGACGCTGCTTACTTGTAGATAAATATGAATACTTATTAGCACACTACTAGGGAACTAATAATTTCCGAGGTTTGTATATGTTGCGATCTGTTGAAGAGAAGTTTACAATGAACTTTGTACTCTAGTGCTGTGTGCTGGCGGCAGCGGGACTAGAATCAACTATAGCCTGGCCAGGAAAATAAAAAACTTGTTTTGGGGATGCCACGTTTACTTTTTCGCTTTGAGTAAACGTTGTCAGTACAAAACATTGGTATAATATTTAATCATAACACAGCGAGGTTTTTTAAATTTCCTATAATCACCAAGGATTATTTATGTATTTTCACCCTTATGAGTATTTAACATAATATATTTTTAGCAATCAAATACAATGTAACATACTCGAGATAGGATTGCGGAATCATTTTAAATTTCACGACTACTAAATCTCGTTTTCGTTTACCGGAAGAGTGTGGGTTGAATGTATGCGTAATACTACAAATCTAAAGTTTAAAAAACATCTCACAATCAAGACTTCAGCCTACAGCTCGCGTTTAAATAACACACGTCTATTTAATACACTATAGATTTTTAAGCAAATATCAGACAAAATGTTGTTAAGTGGTGCGTGGGTGCTAGGTATCACGCAACCAGTTAATAATTCCATTTGTTTTCTATGACAAATGGCCGTACTTTAAAACGTCTAAAAATATAAAACATATTTTAGGCGTCACAATCACATAATCAGATACTAACGGGGGTCAACGTTTATCGTGTTCCTAACGCGAGTGGTCTCAGCGCGACGTCAATAGTTTTGTATCATCAGAAACTGGGACAGATGAATGTACGGGAGTATCTTAAAATAGCATCGTTAATAAGTGTAGTGCGAAACGATGAAGCTTATGCGCCAATAAATAAATGATATGATCGTGGAACGTCGGCGACGCGGCGCGGACGGCGCCGGGCGGTGCGGCGCGCTCGCGGCCCAGAGAAGTGCGCCCGCGCTGTCGCGCTGTGCCGCGCGTAGCGCAGTAGCTCACAAGCTGTGCCAAGGCTGCGCGACTCGTACGATCCGCAATCATCGATTTAATGGATTAACAAAATTATTATACATAATGGGTACTCTGATGATACGTGCTAGCGTAGTAGGTCTATTCATTTAAAAAAACATGAGTGTATCTAATTTTAAAAAATCCTGTTCATAGCTATTCTGAGGACTCAGGGCACGCATCCTCATTTCAAGCGGACATAACTTACGCACACATACAAATTCATTTAACAATTTATTTCAAATATATAATTCCAAGATTTAAACATAACAGAAAGTAATTTCATCTAGCTCTACCATTTATCATATTGCTATTTAATAGTAAACTGCAAATTGCGAATTCCTATCTTCCTTGACGTGGGCAAAGTAGAATAACTTGAATACAAAAAATAATTTTAAACTAATTAGACATAACAATATAAGATAAACAATACACTAAAATATTTATAACCTTTGAACATAATTGTTGCAATAGTAACGGAAATCGTGTTAGATCATATTTATTTTGTGTGGTTACCTAACTGATGAGTAATAAGTAACTTTATATAGCACGTGAGTGCTCAAAAATCATTTTGATCATTGAAAGGCCAAGTAAATTTATATAAGTAATAATAACAAGAACGAGTTTAGTTCGTAAATTACAACTCTACTTTAATTTTTAAATGTGTTGAATCGTAAAAAATAATGAGAGCCCATAATTAAAAAAACGCCTACATAATATACTAGAAATTATTTCCGTCTTATATATTTCCATTTATATTTTGTCAACTTGGTCACGATGGAAGTCCTAAACTAGTATCAAAAAGACGTAAGTAAATAACACGAGTAAAGGAAGTCAACTTTGCTATTTCTGAATTACTTTCGCTTACAATATAATATGATGTATTTTTTGTTAATATATACTATATGGACTAGGTTAATGATTTAGGCGCCCGAGTATCGACATGTAGTGCCGGTAATGGTTCGTCACTATGCACACTGCGCGCTGATGCGAGGTTACAGCCGCTGCGTCTGCACCGGCCGCCGCTACAAGGACATCGACCCCCGCAACCTTGAGTCCGCCAATTAAAATCAAAAATGTTTTCGTCTTACCAAAAAACATACTCCATAACTGACAAATTCTAATCGTCATTTATGAGATGTTTGTCAGATAAAACCACTCGAAGCTTCCTGTTTTGTACCGATTTAGTGATATTGAATAATAATTTATAACTTAAAAACAATCGAGATAGGTAGCTGTTATGTTGTTATTAATTTCTCTTCAAGATTAATATTGTTCTAAAGGTAAGGAGCTGTAATTAAATTTTGTACTTAGCGAATTCAATTTGAATAGGCATCTTTGTCTCCAGTTTGTTCAACTTATTAATAAAGGACATATTTTCTGTTAATAATTTCACTTTTCAATTTTTATTTATAACAAAATATTGGTATATTTCTAATAAGTATTTAATTATATATAGGACATTGTTATAAACAATGTAACGATAGGCTATCCCCCTATCACATAACGGGACGGAATACACACGGCGAAAAGTGGGTGCACTAATTGAACCTCTGCTTACCCCTACGCAGTCAAAAGCTGTGCGTGCAAGTAATAGGTATAAATAACAATAAATAATCCTATACACATAAGTGTAAGTAGATACCTATTTAAACTCTCAATAGACGGGATGGTAATAAAAATGTTAATGTAGTTACCAAAGATGATGGAATTCTAAATCGCCTAAACACCTTTGTGTTTACACCAACATATTTCTTTTTTTTTTCTACAAAAGTAATTAAACAACGTGAATAAGCGATTTGATGTTTTGAATTCGTTTATATAGCTTTGTTTCTTACTGTTCACGTAATACAGCATAATAAAACACAATATTTATTTATATTTATGCGAATTATTAATACTTGGTATTAATAAGGATTAACTAATATTTAGCAAACTTTAGTAACATATCATGCTAGAAATCAAAGACAAAGAAAGGTTTTCGAGATCGATTTTTTTATCTAAAAAATATGTCACATGATATAATATTAAGAGTAACAACACGGCAATAGTGACTTGTAAATATTTATTAGAAACTTGTTTAAACAAAAAAGTACGCATGTTTAGTTATGCATGGAAAAAAAATAACTTTTACCAACTTTAACTTCAACTAAAGCCATAAAGGTTCTTGTATAATTCTCATCCAAGAAGGACTCTATTTTAAGAACAAGGAAATAGGGCAATGACCCGAGAAAATTATACATAATAGAACGTAAAATATGCTTTGTCAAGCAGCAAACAATACTGGCTACTGCAACCACACGTTTTCCATACTTCAATAATCAGTCTATCCACATTGTAAGTACATTAAATTCAAAGGCCATTGTTCTCTTTAATATTATTCCGGTAACATTTTATCATAACCACAAACGATTATGATAAACCAACAAGCTTCGAACTGGACGGGTAATAGGTTGAGGCGAAGTAAGAATTATCTATGTTCTATTTTATCACTATTTTAAAAGCAATGGCTACACCGGTGGCGCAGTTGTATTGCGTTCGCGCCACAACACCATTTTGTGGTCCTGAGTTCGAACCCAAGTTACTCCAAGTGATTATCATTTTTTCTACTTAATATCAGCCCGGAATCTTAAAATTTGTGCCCGTTGTGGTCATAGGCTTGCATCTTATCACATCGGGCGAAAAGTAGATATTCTGGTTGCAACTCTCTCTACTCCTAAAGGCATGCTGTGTGTGTTGATATCAATGTAGAGTTGGAGCGCTAGATTATTTTTTTATTAGCTTCTACTGTGGTTATTTGAGTATAATATTATAAATTCTATAACGAAAATAATTCAGTGTGCTGATGTAGCCTAGATTTAAAATTTAGCCTAGTATGTTAAAATTATGTAACCAGAAAATATTACATAATATTTTGTTCTAATGACGTAACGGACAGACAAGAAGTATTTATGTCAGGTACAAAAAGAAGGTAAAAATTAATTTACTATATTTTCAGAAATGAACATGGCATAATAATATTATACTTAGTCTGGCCATAAATACTGTTACACTTAATTATAAAAAAATATTACATTTGAATTTCGAATCTGTCATTTTTATACGATTGTTCATTGTGTTTTCTCATTTTGGCGCCAATACATTGTAAAATATTTTGCGATATTAAAATGGTGTGGGGTGATAAAGAGAACCGAATCGCTGTGATAGCATTACACAAAGTAGGTATGGAGCCAAATGCAATTTTTAAAACTCTCCATACACTTGGTATTAGTAAAATGTTTGTGTACCGGGCTATTAATAGGTACAATGAGACCTCCTCTGTTTGTGACAGAAAAAGATCTGGCCGTCCACGTAGTGTTCGTACGAAAAAGGTGGTCAAAGCAGTAAGGGAAAGAATTCGAAGAAATCCTGTCCGAAAGCAAAAGATTTTATCTCGGGAAATGAAGATAGCACCTAGAACCATGTCGCGTATTTTAAAAGATGACTTAGGACTTGCAGCCTATAAGAGACGCACTGGCCATTTCTTAACTGATAATTTAAAGAAGAATAGGGGTGGTAAAATCGAAACAACTACTGAAGCGGTACGCAAAGGGAGGTCACAGAAAAATTTTGTTTACGGATGAGAAAATTTTTACAATTGAGCAACATTTTAACAAACAAAATGACCGTATTTATGCTCAAAGCTCTAAGGAAGCTTCCCAATTAGTCGACAGAGTGCAACGTGGACATTATCCGACTTCAGTGATGGTTTGGTGGGGTGTTAGCTATGAAGGAGTGACTGAGCCATATTTTTGTGAAAAAGGTATCAAAACATCGGCACAAGTGTATCAAGATACCATTCTTGAGAAGGTAGTTAAGCCCCTTAACATCACCATGTTCAATAACCAAGTATGGTCCTTCCAGCAAGACTCGGCGCCGGGTCATAAAGCTCGGTCCACGCAGTCTTGGTTGGAATCGAACGTTTCGGACTTCATCAGAGCTGAAGACTGGCCGTCGTCTAGTCCCGATCTTAATCCGCTGGATTATGATTTGTGGTCAGTTTTAGAGAGTACAGCTTGCTCTAAACGCCATGATAATTTGGAGTCCCTAAAACAATCTATACGATTGGCAGTGAAGAATTTTCCCATGGAAAGAGTGCGTGCTTCTATTGATAACTGGCCTCATCGTTTAAAGGACTGTATTGCAGCCAATGGAGACCACTTCGAATAAGCTTTTTATATTTTTAATTGTTTTATATTTATGTATTAAACTGACACACTGTAAAAGTAATAAATGTTATTTGCAGTTAACAATTTTCTTTTTTCTTTATTACAATATTTATGGCAAGACTAGGTATTTAGATATAAACAGTCGTTTTACTACATTCTTTAGGATGCATTCCCAAATGTTTTACGTTATCACGAATATTTTAACTTGTTCACTAAAATTATATTTTCGTTATTTTGTTTGCGATACATTTCTGAAATACTTTTCGAGGTCAGCGTAAAAACCATGAACTAATTTATTTTTAAAGGATATAAATTACGCTTTAAATAACACGTGTAAACCTTATATTATAAAACAAGTATTAAATTAATTCAAATGTGTGGTATTAGAGAAAATTTTAAATACAGATGTCCAAAATAAATTTTACTGATAATAGCGTTGTTTAAAATCTGATTAAAATGACTGCTTTGATATACAGGAAGCTGTGACCTTTGTAAGAACTAGAAAAGCCAGCTGGATTGCCTCTATATTGATACTCGTTTAGTACCAATAAATTGGTTGAAAATAATTAACTGTCAGTTGATGATCAATGATATGTATTAGTAAAATAACATTCTCAACTACGCCATCTTCCAAACAAAAACAAAAGTGTTTCATCACGCTGCAACATTTTACGAGAACCCTAAATTCGTCGTTCCAAAAATCACTTTGTTATTCTGACGGCATCAGCAATATGAATGGCAAATTCCTCTGCCCACTTACTGGCCTGAATGATTTCGACATTCTTGGCGCGGCTCCGATAATCTGAGAAAAAAATAAACGAACACTAACGTAAATAAGCCCAGTTCGTATTGAAAGTGCGCACAGCGCGGGCCGCGGTGGCGCGGAAAATAAATCACGTCGATATGGTGTACCGTCGGGATAACGTATTTTTACGCAACAGGGCTTTTTGTTTATAGCTAGTAACGTCGGCAGCAGACGGCTACGCGGCTGGTTATTCAACCGGGCGCATTCCGCGACGCCAGCGCTTTTTGCTCGTCCCAGTCCCCGGTCTCCGGCCGTCCTCCGACGACGATGAAAAACGACCAATTAGAGCTTTTACGGGAGGAATTAGCATTGCGCATTGTCCGGACAACTACGAGCTTCAAATACTTTGCACCAAACGATTATACACCGCCCGTTTTTGTCTAACACAGTATAAGCGCCAATTACATAAATAAAACTTAATGCAGCGTATAATTACCTTATAAGGATTCAGATTTTGTTATATCAGCATCCACAAAAACAAAAGAATCAGTAAGATATTGTTATGATACATACATATTTGGTAATTCGATGTCTGTCTGATTCAGTAGGAACACGCTATTGTAAACTAAAAAGGGCACACGTAATTTGAATGTGGGACAAATGCCAAGTTACATATTAATAATTACCCACAATAGTTGGCATGGTTGTGTTACATACATCCGACCGCTGTGATTTATAACATCAATTTGGTTTGTTTATCGCTCCAAATACACTCACAGTGGACAAAGGTATGAGAGACTCATTATGCACGTAGTGAGGTTATCTGAAGAAGTGGTTCCATTGACGTGAGGTAATAGTAGTGGCGCCGGTGTGACGATTGGATACTATTGTTTACCCGCCGGCGAGCCGTGACGTTGCACACAGCCGACATCAGACCAGAAAGCCTTTTAGCACTTACCAAGACATGACACTAACAAGTACAAAGAAGGTATCTTTGTATTATGTTTTCGTATATTGTGTATGCGTCAAAGAAAACGTGAGGAATTACTGAAGTTATGGTTTCAAATCAATGCACTTAATTTAGATTACTATAAAACATTTTATTTACACACATATATATGATATGACCAAAAGGACAAACGTGGCATAAAAAATAACGGAAAATACGTGTTCGGGCGCCATCAACATCTGTATTCCGTTTGCTGGAAAACGATTGATAATAAAAGTAGTAATTAAGTACTATTATCTTATGCCCCCCGCTTGTGCTAAGAAAGCGATGAATATTACGTTTCGTCTATAGAATGTATATCGGTTCCCTGACCAGAAGAACTTCAAGTTTATTTTTAATATTCATTTGCCGTGTATTATCGTATGTATGTAAAGACAGGTAAGAAATCTGGATTGGTCAACGATGTAACTCCAAATGATGGCTATAAACTAATTTAACTGGTTTTTGTTTTGTGCTTCCTTACGTAAATAATGTAGAATCGAAGAGACATTTCCGATAGAAAAAGAATTTAAAGTTCACAGGAACTTTATTAAATTCAAGATATAGTGTCATCGTGTGTGTCTCTTGTTGTAAAGTTAAAAGAGAAAAATATTGCTGGAGTTAGACCTTGCAGACTTCACATTTAACTAGTGATGAATACTAATGAGTCATTATGCAAACATAGTTCCAAACTTAAAGCATCGTTGACACGCCACACCAACAATAAATAAAGACCAAGGCTATGTACTAAACTTAATTAACGTTATATAACACGCACGTTATAATTCTGTGCTCCTTTATTGATGGCATCGTTTTAATTTCGAGGCCTAGTGTCGGACAATGTGGCGTGTAAAAAAATTAAAAAGAACGTTTTTATGGTTGTACGTGGCGTCGGAGCTCTGACGGCAATAAAACCGATCAACACTCAAGCACTCACAAAAAATACAACTCCCGGAGCGCACGGTCCACATTATTTACATTTTTTCTTATTCTCCAGTAAAGTGGTTTCGAATTACTATCTCGGAATGTTCGGCAGACGAGCCTAGACAAGGCGACACTAAAGAATGCATGCGTTTCGAATTTCCCATAAAATTACGTGTCTCCTTCTTTCTAAAGGATGCTGCATTCTTTAGTGGAGTTGTAGAGAGAAGTTATTATAGCTGCAGGTTTATATAGCAAAAATATTGTTTAATCAAAACAAAATACATGGACAATTAAACGTAAAAGCCCTTTATAATTTGATACGGCTCTTGTAATACCAAGATTTTATGTGTCATAACTTACAGAGATTACTAACCAAAATTCAACTAAATTGCCCTCAGATTTACCTGGCGGCATTAAATTCTATTTGGGGAAGACCCATGCAAAAAAACTCTTTTACCTGTGGCAAATCCGACGTACCCCCAACCTGTTTCTGGCGAAATCTTACTACGATACTACTTTAAAAAAAAATGTCAATAGATTGGAGAGGTGGCGCTTGCGTCTCAAAGGGCTATGCCCAATGACTCCTTTTGAATAGAATGCAATAAACGATGAATAGCACAACTTGAGAGCGCTATTATATATTTCGCAGGTACGTAATTAGGATACTTTAAGGGATTTAATAAAAGCAAAAAATGAGAACAAAAATAAAGTAGTGATGACGTTCTTATTATTACAAAATATTTGGGAAAATTGTATCGTTAATTTTTATTCTCATAATAAACGGAATCAAATATCAATGTATGTAATTTATATATGTACGTTTTGGTAAAATTACTTGTATTCCTGAATTTTCTAAGCATTCCTAGGTATTTCCATGTTAAGGTCATGTTTAAATAAGACTAATATTTAGAACCCTTAAGTTTATGAACGTTAATAAAATTATTGTTAAGGGGGCTATGTCACCCAAATATTTCTTATTTCGGCTCTGTATGTCTGGACAAGTACCTGTTGGTGTTCCCAGTATTCGTCAAATTTACCTTTAACAATAGCCGACATTGTGTGGGTGTGCTCTACAAATTTAATAGTATTCTTACTGATAATTTACCACAAAAATATGCAATTGACGTCAAATATAATAAATGGAATGACTTTAAATGTTACATGCATTAATACCTATTCATATATTATCATAATATATATTCTAAAATTCTATACAAATACATGCATAAAGCTGAAATATTTTGACAATAATATGTTTGAATGACCTTATCTTTGAAGTATAACTTCAATTCATAATATCTAATGAAAAGCTACATTATTCCCAAATAATAAAGTTCCTTTTTTATCCAACGCAACAAGCACAAGTTAGTATATATTTAGACCCGGAACGGAAGGTTCCATACCGCGACTTTATTAACACATTGTAGTATTGTAAATTTTAAGAAGCACTTACCTATAAAACCTATTTGTAAGGATTTACGCGTAATAGGTAATTCCGCACTGAAACCAAATCAATGATTATTGATTTTCCTTATGTACTATGATATATCAATATCCTTTATGTTATTATAAGCTTTAACGAAATAATACGATGACGAGGAAAAGTGCCATATCGTCTGTAAGTTACCTACTATTTTCGTTGTTGCTAATAAAATACATAATTAAAACGATATTACGCGTTAAGGAAAAATATCCCAAGTATGCCTTTTACTAACTTTACAAACAGGTATTCAAAAATAAACACATTTTTTATGATGTTAGGTTAGAGTTAAGTTAATAATACACTTTTGAATGAAGCTCCGTTATTGTCAATATAAGATTTAAACACAAAAAATATACAGATACATGTTATCAATCATTTATACGAACACAAGTCCCTGTTCGGCCGTGAGAAACATACAAAAACTGATCAAAATACAAGATGGTAATAGTCCGTTTCTCAGACCAACATTCATTAGTTGCAGTTCACAAAGCACAATGGGCATATTGCGCCCATGTGTGCCAAAACCCTTCACGGCCCACTGTCACATTGTGCCCAAATCACAAATTTTACCCAAATCCTGTCAAAGATCGCGTCGACTTCTGCACTTCATCAAAAATAAATTTATCTCGAAATAATACCGCCTGAACCTGCTTTACCTTTGTTGGGTGAACAATTGAGTTAAAAAAATTGGCTCCAGCACTATTCTTCGCATTGTTACGATGGATAGGAAAGTAAATTATTGTTTCTAACACAATTTTTTTATATGACATTTTCAAGTGGTCTTTGGATTGTTGTCTTTTGAAGTGGCTATACTCATCCCATTTCGTGCATTGTGCTTGAAACTGTTTAAAATTTATTTCAATGGTTACCTTTAAAAAAATTCTACAGGTATTAGGTGCGACTGTATTAAATATAATATTAAAAACAATTTACAATGTTTAAAATTGAATGTTATACAAATTTAATCCGCGAAACAAATTAGCTACTTCACCTAATAGCATATAATATAATATTTAAATGCTTAAATGTTTATTAAACATTAATCGATTAGGATGAATGATAAAAATTGTATCTACTGCAGCTATAGGTAGTTTTAAAAAGTAGGATAAAAGGATGTTGAGACGTCTCACGACAATTCGTCTCCTAGTATCACTATGTACACCTTTACAAACAGCTATTTTAGCTATTTATGCAAGATAATATTTACATCTCTATTTTAGGTATTGAAATTATGTTTCCTGCTGTAGTACTGACCTAAAATAATTTCATTGAAACTTATGAATACCTTCACAAATTATGCTAGTTAATTGATACATTTGTGAGCGAGTTCTCAGAAATCATATGAAACGCACTACATACTTACTAAATTGTTTGTTGTAAAACAATAGCTGCCTACTGCTACTTAGTACTTATAGATACAGGTACACATTTAGCTTGCACAGTCGCTAACAAAGCGCTCAAAGTTTCCTAGCCACGTGATATTAATGAACAATGTATGTATAAAATAATGTAAGTGCTTGCAAACTTTATTGTACTTTTATAAGTTTTTAATAACATAATAATTTAATATAAGCTAATTTTATGCCCTGTATTTTTACTGTTGATGTGAACAAACGCGTCGTGCAGTGCCATCTGTTAAACACAGTAGTAATTAAATGGTAAGGCAATAAAAACCGGTTCTTTGTGTCCAAACCTGCATACTGACTCTACCAAATAGTCCAATTAATGGTAATAGATGGCGCTGTATTAAACTTGTATGAATAATCCATAATACAGTAACTTTAACTCTTTGATCTATTATAATCATACTCTTCGGTACCGTTACCTACATATTGATCCGTCATTTTTTGCATATAATATTTTTGGAAAAATGTGTTCAAAACACCGTGTATAAGAACAATGAACTGATACATAATATTTTAATTAAATTGCCCAGTTTAAATTATGTCGCAAGTATTTCACAAAAGCTGTTACACTGCGCGCAGTACTGGATACAAATATAGGACTCTTTCCACAAATACAGGAGACAAGAAACGTCGAGATAGTATTGAAGATAATAGTTTCGACAAAAAACTTAAAGAACTCAAGCACGAAATAACATCAAGAATCGATAAAGAACTCGACCAAGCCCAGAAGGCGCGTTCATTTATAAATGAAAAATTAGAGAAAATAGAAGCCAAAATTAACTCAATGGTTGAATTGCAGAATAGCGTAGCTACAATGAGGCAAGACTTGCACGTCGCAGAATCTACTTTAACTGAGCTGGTAGATAGGATTGGAAAATTGGATATAGCAACTTATGATAGTGAACTCTATTGTCTGCAGTCTCAAAGGGAATTATTTCTGTCTCAGTCTCCCATACTAGAAGAAAAGGGAGTTTTCGCGCCAAATATAACACATATTCTATAATTTTTTTGTTAGTTTTCCAGTATATCTTTAAAAGTATCTTCATGTCCTGTCGAACAGTTGAAAAATATATATTACAAGGAAAAAAGGCATTTTGACATTTTAATTTCTTATTTTTTTTTTCATTCTGGTACAGCAACGTTGCTGCACTGCACCGGATGTAAAGCGTGATGCCGTCTAGTTAAAGCATCGTATAACAAATGGCTATCTCATGCCGGTCTACTCAACTGCTTCTTCACGCTACGGCACAAGGACCCAGGATTATAGGAAGGATGCTTGGTGGAGCGGCAAAGAAAAGAGTTGGCGATAGTTTTAACCATCGAGCTATGCCTTCGCGTGCCTGCACGCATGGTTCTGTTGAGGAAAGGAGAGTAGAGGATCACATTGAATAATTCCTCAGAGCTTTCGCCATGATACAGATGGTACAACACGCTTAGAGATATGACATCCCTCCGCAACTGTAAAGACTCTATGTTATTCGACACTACGTCAAATAGAGTTATTTGAAAATAATTATCAATATTGGTCAACCTGCGGAATGGGAATATTTGGAGAATTCCAACATAACTTCAACTATTATTAGTTGACGCTGTGTTGGCATTATCCAATGAAATAGTTGATATTAGATGTCATGAGACGATTTGTTGTGGCTGTTTAAGGAAGTAGAAGTTCACGCAGAGTAGAGCTATTATAGAGGTTTTACATGTACATTAATATTGTCACAAAAAAAGAGCGGGAGACTATTAAGCCTATAATAACTCAAACTTTTCCAGAGATTAGACCATAGATATAATCTCAGTTACGCAGCCTACTACTATTATAAACTTTTTAAACCATCCAAATTATCTAATCTGCCAGCACACAAGTTTTTTTTCGCCTAAATAAATATCAGAAGAATTGAGAAGGTAAATAAAATGACTGAATATTGAACATCATATATGTATTTTAGGATGGGACCACTTTATCTATTACAGCTTAGAGCTGAACACATCGATCTATGTCGTTTACAATAAATTATTTTTGATCTATAGTTTAATTATGAATAACGAACAAAAGTTTGTTCTTACATAGACACATAATCGTTTGAAACGCCAAATATATTAAGTAAGTGTGTTAAGTAATTTGATTACATAAAAAGCTTTATCTAAATTAGCTAAACAGACAATAACATTGAGAGTATACCTCGGTTATCTTTTATTCTCATTAAATGGTAATACGTAATGTATTTCAACTAACCACATTCCATATGGCACATAAAACCGAAGCTAATATTACTATAAACTATGTTTAAAGTGCAATTTATATTGAAATTTTTATCTAACAAAACATCCATTGAGATTAACGTCATATAAATTGAATAATATAAGTTTTAAATTTTTTTAAACACGTTACTATAAAGAAAATCGTTCTGTGAACGATACAATGTCTGAGACTTACGATCTAATCTTCATTCAAATATCCTTCGATCTAACCATGTACTTCATTTAGGACTAGTAAAATTCAATTAAAACTCACATTGGAAGAATTTAACTAACTTAACTAAACAGAATTAAGCGTATGCTTAAGCAATTGAACTAAACTATCTAAATACGATTTAATAAATGCAACAAAATTGTCTAAGTAGGTAAAACACAAATTGTGCAAACTCGGTAACTTCATTTCAAACAAAATTCAAATTGTTTACATTGATATGTTAAAATATATAACAAAACAATATATAACTTGTATATCACAATGATCATAATTAAAAAGATTTTTAATCATGCAATGTTTGAAGTAAATACGTATTATTTTTCAATGCTAGCTGAGCTGCATTACAAAATTTTAATATTTCTAAAGTACTTATGTAATTTTGAACTTAAGAGGTTTTTTAATCATTAATCTTTGGAATTTTTGTTTTATACAATATTTTATCTGTTGATTAATTGTTTATAATTAGGTATATAGTTAAAATACGTTACATACAGTAGCTGCCTCATAATAGTTCATAAAACATAATAATATTATTTAAAATTCAGTCAGAAACGTAAACTAACTTATCTATAATAAATGCTTTTATGGGACAGTAATACTCAAAATGAACACCAAAGCTAAACAGAGGAAGTCTCTGAGTAGATATTCCAACACGAAGCAGTTTCAATAACAACTCGTAAAAAAATACAAAAGAAGGCATTCTTTTTTGACCATCTTTCCACATAACCATTTCCACTTATCTAGGATTTTCTATAGATATACTTTATATAGGTACCTACACACATAGTTAGATACATTTAATATTAAAAATTCGTTCAAGAGTCTTTTTTGACACGAGGATAGTTCTACGCACATTAGAAGAAGACATATTATATGAAAACTTTTCCAGTCATGTCCACATTGTCACTTGAATATCATCATTATCATCATTTTTAGACACCAATACGTTTTGAAATGAAATATATTTCATTTAAACGTAATATGTCGGGGCCGGTTCTCAGTCAAAGAGGCAAATGAAAGCCCTCAGAAGGCCGTCCCCGAAACATGCGCAGCATCCCTCTTTCTTAGTTTTTTCTTCAGGCGCAAAGCTAGGCTGCTTTGGTCTCTTGGAGCGACGCACGCAGAGCTTGCTGCCCTGCTGATCATCGCTTGGTTGTTCAGAACGTGGACTTAGATGCACCGGTAGAGCAGCAGGTTGAGTGGGGCGTGGACGCGCCCAGCGACGCAGCATGCCTTCTTGTTCAGCGCCCACGGGCACAGGCGCCGAAAGTTTACGAGCTCGGGCGGTAACCAGTGCACGTTCCATCGGCTCTAGTAGCTCCAAAGCCAGAGCCCGATCCAATTCCTCTCCGGAGAGCAGTAAATACCGAGGGCAATATGCCAACTCGCCGAGCGCAGCTCGCTTGTTGCTAGGAGTCAGCTCGCGTTTCGTGCGTTTGCAAGCAGCTGTGCTCCATCGTGACAGAGCTTCTGCCAAGACGAGCTCGCTTGACACTCGCAATGTGTCGCGTTTCACGATCAACGCAAGATCTTCATAAGTTAGTTCCTCGAGCCGTTCGTCGGTGAGAGCAGCATCGGCGTTATCATCGAGGACTAGAAGAGCATTATGTGCTAGTGAATCGCACCATCGTGAGCACTGCGCCAGCGACCGTGCGGCTGCGTCGTTGGTAAGCGCAGGTAGTGGAGGCGCTGAAGCGGCACCGGGCAGCCTTGCACAGAGGTAGCGTAGATCGCGTAGCACTTCGAGGGCCACACCGGCATCTAACATCTCGTCGAGGCGTCGAGCACATCGCTCTGCCAGCAGCGGGCAGAGGAACTTGTAGGCAGCGTCGAGCGAACAGCGAGCAGTAGCCACCGAGTTGAGTTGCGTAGGTTCACAGTAGTGGTAACGGAGCAGCTGCTCGAAGCCCCGTCTATCGACATAATCGACAACGATGACATCAGTTTTGGCATTGAGTAGAGCTGCAAACACCGGGCTAGTGGCGGCCAAGACACGACGGTGTCCGGGATAGCGCCAAGTGTCGCCATTGATGCCCGCGACGAACACAATATCGCTTTCCTTTTCGTCGTCGTAGAGACGAGCGTTGTCGTCCAGCTCGAGGCCAGACGACTCTCCATTGTAACCATTTGCACTTTCGATCGCATCGATGTCATCATCGGGATGGGCTCGTGCGGGATTTGTCACTACCGTCATCTTGACAATCTTGGGATCGTACTATCTGAAACGAAAAGAAAACTGCTGTTATAATAAAAGTATGTATGCACAGTCAAATAGTTTGACGAAATAATTACAGAGCATCATAGTTTTACTCATGAACACAACACAACAAAATTGAATAAGAACCTCTTGTTCGCAGCTGTTTCGAACATATTTGAGAAGAGTACACAAAGATATTATAATATAATTATTTCCTTTTCGCGTATTTCCTTATGTCCGTTAACCGCTAACGAGTTCTCTTAGCGCCCCCCATTATATCCTGTATGCGCATATCAGCGCCATATAAAGAATCATTATTACAACTGTTTGCGCTCCGAGTCATCCGAAGTGTTAAATAGACCACCAAGGGCAATTACATGTACGTATATTTTTTACAAGTACACAATTGTTTGTTTGTTCCGTGAAAATATGTACATTGTGGGAATACTTTACATTGTAGATGTACAATACAAGAATAATATATAATAGAATTTATATTATAACCGTTTAAATGTTATTCTATTATATGAAATCGCAGGTCAGTGACTTAGATGTTGAAGAAAGTAATTACACTAAGTTGTTATAAAATACTGTAATACATTTCCTAAAACATCTACTGTTGGAAACGTTGAGTTTCATCGCTAGGTAGCATCTGTATTGATTTCCCGCAGTGATTCCACCTTCGCCTAGACGCTCTAGACAGGGTAATGTGGCAATAAAGAACCTACGAATACATAAGCTATGCACCCTTCTTAAATAAATTTGAATTTCGTCGTGGTTGATGAAATATATCCTGCAAGTACCTATGTGTACAGATAGATAAGTATTAATATACAACATTAAAAGCGCTCCAAATTTCAAATATTCTCAAAATTCATTATTCCTCTTTGTTTCAAAAAACAAATGTACGTAACAAAATAGATTTCACGATATATTGTTACGAAGAATTCTGTCTCTTCTAATTAAGTTCTTCTTGTGACTTTTGTTAAAAATTATAGTTTTAAAACTTCTAGGATCTAACAAGCAAAGGAATGTATGTATTTAATTGTATCTGATATTTCTTCTATACCTTTCTTTCGTTATAGGCCACTTTAATATTTAAAAATAGCAATTAATTTCGGTTCTCATTTATCACCCTATTTACTCTAATAACTAGGAATTTTCTGCTACATTTTCAACGATGAAATAAGTATTTTTAGGATAGTAAAACAAATAATAAATAATATTTAATAATAGCAATTAATTTCAGTTCTCATTAGCACCCTATTTACTCTAATAACAAAGAATTTTCTGCTACATTTTAGACAGATAAGTATTTTCATGTTTATAAATATAAATAATGAAGTTATTTTCATACCAAATAAGACAATCGCTGAATACAAAATGTTGCATTTTCGCGAAACATGCGTCAACACTCGGCGGTTTGCACTTAGCGCATTCCCCTCGCATAAACAAAAATACGGATGAAATGCTACAAATGTTGCTCAGTCCGCTTTTAAATACACTTTCATACATTTCATGAACAAGAATTACGATTGATTTATGCATTAAGGTAGAATTACGATTGCTTTATGGCAGGATGATTATGTTCTTTGTTATAATTTTACACTAAACATAAGTCTTGACTTAGCATATGTAATGTCTCTAATATTGGTTTTATTTTAGAACATATATACTTAGGGCTTTGTGTGGGGGAACGCAGGGACACGCAGAGGCTACAAAGGAAATTTCGAAAATATCGAAAGAAATTCTATTAAAAGTACAGGAAGAGAGGGTAGTACAAAAAATTACGGACTTATAACTTTCAAGAATTAAGTAACGTGCCCCAAAAAAAAAGTGAGTAAAAAGTGCCTGCCTATACTCATAGCAAATTTTTACTCGTGTGTTTATACATGATAATATTGAATGAATAGCTTCAAACCTATTTATTTATTGGCTACAAATAGATACTAGATACAAGAATATGTAGTCTTTCGCAAACTGTCCACAGCGGAATCAAACTATTTGTGACACGATGCATTTCCTTGTCTTATTTTTTTATTACGCCAATAAAACAACAGATTTAAATACTGCCCCGCGGTCGCTAGTATCTATGGTGCAATTTACAAACTCTATCCTTTACGTTATATGTTTCTATGAGCTTCGAATATGGATTTGAGATGCACGTAGTAAGTACTATTTAAAGTATTATAAACCTCGCAGTATTGATCCCAACATCTAAGTTTAAAGTAAATGTATAACTTATTATAGACAACTAAATTACGTCCCACGCGTGCGTTAATCTAACATCATATTTAATAAAATCTTTCCAACCGACTTTTTATAAAATTACCTCACAAATAATTTTGAAAAAGAGACTATGCAGGTTTACAGTTAACTAACATAAAATATTATCCTGTTGGTTTACTAAAATAAGTAAATAAACATGTCTTTCAACGATATTTTAATTTAAAGTCCACAAATAATGCTGCAGGGAATTGTATATTTTTTTAATGGCAGGGACATTTTTGATAGTTATACCCGTGATTCTCAATGGCCCACATAGCAAACATTCGCATAGCTCTCGACTGCGCTGGAATTGCCCTATATTTAGAGACAGTGATCCGTTAGTGCAATGTTACGAAAGCATAATATGCGTTTCTCTGGCCATTCGACATGTGTGCTAAACTCATTAGTCATTATTTTTATTTGTATCTTCTATAATGTTGCAGAGAGGAATAGTTTAATATTAAGTATTGTTGTAAGGCTTATAATGTATATTCTTATAAAGAATTTTTTTATTCGATAGTGATTCAAAACCTTGCATTTTATAGCGTAACAATGGATGATGAACTTTTATCATGCATTATTGTGTTCTCAGCAATATCAACTATTCACACATGACATATATTTATTTTATTTTTATATTATTAAATAAGACACGGTCGGGTAACGCCCTTAGTTCTCACCAAGCGTGGATCCTAAAACTTACTCAACACACAATTATACCGATAACAGTGAATGTTAACCTTGCATAAAATCAAGGCACGTATTCACTATCTAATATATACAAGTGTAAAAATTATTACAATTACGATGCAGTTTTATTAACCGTTTATGTTAACATAAAAAATATACCATACCTATAATTATAAAAGATCAGATTTAAATAATAATATGCAACATTTTAATATACCGTATATTAGTGTCAGTCCGTCAAATTAATGTATATAATTATAATATTTCTATGTACTGACATTTTCAGGATTGGTTTAAAAGTAAAACCAAAATTACGTTTAGATGAAGTTGGCTTCATATCTACAAACATAACCTATTTGTAATCATCGTTTATAATATTAATGTGTTTACGAAGCATATCTATTATCCTATTCTCCAAATTAAATACGGGTTTTTCCTTTCTCTTAAAGTTTAAAAAAAGCTAAAATAATAATCATAAAGATACTATTTTTTATCGTCTGAACCTTGATTGTATAGTGCTACATTATTACGAAATTGTTACCGATCGTGCAGTAGTGTTTCGGAAATAGCACTCCTCTGCGACATGCGGAAATGAATGTGCACTGAATCGACTTTAGCCGTACGACATCTGGACATGATGAAAGTGCTCTCTGTCTGAAATACGTTTATATCAATAAATAGGAATTACTAAGTATCGACAGCTAGATTTCTTTTTTTGAATTTGCTTTAGATGCCTCATAATGAAATCTGTTTACAGCAATAAATTCCTTCGCGGGATTGAAAACTAGAAAGCGACTTTTTAACACTTCTTCCGCAGCACGCTGAAGTGTTAATACAGAAACTAAAAATGTGACATAACTTTCATGTTTTGTTTCTATTTTCATTGATAAATGACGCATTTAAGGATTTTTTAAATAATATATTTGGTAACCAATTAAATACTTGGAATATGTCACAAAGGACGTTCGATTGTACTGCGTTGTTATTTGCTCAGCAAATAGTGTTGCTTCAGACAATTTGTATAAGCCATACGCAAACAGTATTCTTTTCAGATTAACGGAACAATATTTGAATACAGTGTCCATCGTTTCGTAATAAGGTCTTTTCGAGCGTTTGACATTGGCAGCAATGAAAAAACTGAACACTTGTTAAGAACAATTATAAACATATTTTATGAAAAAACAAATTGTAGAATATAAAAGTACAAATTTAGCAAGGCATAGAACACTACAAATAATAAATACTCTTCGCCGAGTACACAACACGCCACGAAGACAATTAACAACACGAAACTAATAAAATGACACATAATACAGATCACAAAAGACTCTCATATAAATTATACGAGTCGATACAGGTTAATGAAACATCTATATTAATGATTTTGGTCGGTAGCCCAAAACGGGAGATAGGGCGGGCGGCCCGGCGCGGCCCCACCATCGTCCTACATACCTCCAACTGGGTCAAGAGTAGCTCCCATCCGGTGAAAATTGTACTGGCATATCGGAAAATTTGGCAGCGCGTTACGCATTGTGATCTGGGCTTTGAGGAAAACCACGTCAGCTAATGATATATTTAATACAGTTTAATGTGTATCAATAAACTAATAACATTTAGATTTAAGAGATTTTAAGTAGTAGTAATCATTTATTAATATTAAGTATACGTCAATACTGAACATAAGTACGATTTTTTATGTTGCCGCGCATGTCTGTCATTTTCCTTTATTATTAATAAACTTACGAGGAAAACGTCTGACATAATGAATGTAACAATTTGATTTTGCTTTCATATGCCTTTGTTTATTAGCAAAAAGATATTCACGTCATAACAGCCATTTTTATAAAGACGTATGAGAAGATCTGACCGCGCTTATTTCATTCGGGTCCGATGTCGATTGACTAAAAATACGTTTTTAATTTACCTTTTGGTATGATGCGTCAGTTTTGTTAGTCATGTCAGTTTTGTTGCGTGTTCACTTAAAATGCTAACCATGGAAGCTATAACATCTCGTTGATACAATTTATGACTAGTTTTCGGACGTTACAGGCGGACGGCGTGTAAAAACGTGCTATAAAACTGGAAGGTCAATATTCTCGCCAATAAACTGATATAAATCTATGATTTAATTCACACATAAAGTGTGGTTTACGTGAATCATCTTTGTATGTTGAAAATGCCGTGTATTCGAAGAAGTCTCGTGCAAAGGAATGAAAATAAAATTCCTACAGTATAATATGACTCCGTTTCTGTAGTCCAACCTCCTATCGTAACAAAATTGTTTAATTGGATTCGTTTTCAGAATTTAAACATTTATGAAACCCAATTCGGATAAAATTATCGTTAATGGACTTATGTTTAAGGAAATATACCTATCCGGTCTTTTTTGTAACTATTGGAAGGATTTATGAGGTTTAAATAATATTTGTACGTTAATGTTACTTTTTTCCATTCTTCTACGATATACGAGTTGTTTGTTGACGGTTTTTTTTACCAATGTTATAAATTTGTTTAAATAAGGGCTGATTTTCCCCTCATCGATTGATGTTCATTTGTTTATTTTTTCATAATTAGGCTTACTCAATAGAGTAGATAACTTTTATCAGACGATTAAAAAATTAGTCCTAAGTGATTTAGGCACTAAAAATATAAATCAAGTTTAGTATAACGTGATTGTCATTATCTTTCGATGTCTAAAGCAAATTCTACTATAAACAAGTAGGTTCTAGAAATTTCTTGATTCAGAAATTTAGATTTATGTAAAGCAAAAAGATTTATGTAAAGGCCGAAAATCAGTATCACATATTGGATGGAATGACAAAGGAAACAAAACTTTATAGAATTACTTAAAAATAGACTCTAGGTTTTATGCAGTATTTTCAATATCTACGTTTTTAAACTATTTATTTAGCAAAATCATATCCTTCTCTGTTACCTGTATAGTACTATTGCTCTAACAGAGAATTAAATATTTAAAAGCTTGAACGCTACGCTTTTGACAGAAATGGGCCGTTTGTTGTTCAGTCCGCCTGTATCATTATTAAATGATCACTAGAAATACGTCAAAATACCGCCATCTTTAAAAACTCCTTCACTTCAAGTAAGAAGTTTTTTAGCGAGATATTATGCCTTTTTTATATAGAATATTGTATATAAAATAGTTAAGAAAACTTACTCAAAATATCCGACAACGTACAGCAGCAACTTAACTCCATGCCAATAACATACAAACTGAATGGGGCTTTGGATTAATGCGGATTAATATAGGGTTAGTATTATTCATCCAAACTTTCAACTGAAGGGAAAATTTTACAATCATTAGACTAAATGAAGCTTCTAAAACTTTTCCACATAATGTTTCCATTGAGTTCGTGATGACGTTTAACTAGTAGCAAAATTAAAGTGGAGTTAAATAACGTTTTCCTGTATATGCAAGTGCCTTGTGAGCGGTCAATAGAGGTCATTATCAAACCGCTAGTCTCTCCTTCTAGTTGACCAACCGCAATGTCAAAGGCTGTCTGTACAGTCATCCTAAGTTAATATGTTAGAATTAAGTACGTCTCGTTGTTTAGAAATTTAGTCATGCATTGACATTACTTATGATTTTTTGCTCACATCATTTATACTTCATTTCGAAAAAGTATTATCTTACTTGATGCAAAAAAAGCGCACTACCCACGCCTCAAATGAATCATTTATTGTTCATAAGTTTGTAATCAAGCTTTATAACAAAGGGATTTATCGGCGCTTCAAATAGAGAGAATACTAAATACAGCAGATTCGAGAGCTCTGCATGGAAGAGTAAAACACAAAATTCTTTAATATACAAATAACTTCTATATACTGATATAATCGCAAAAGCTTAAAATTTAGTAAAATATGATATAACTTCTAAGTACCTTCTAGTAGTAGATATATTATGAATGTGATAAGATATATAACAGAAATATAATAGAAACATAGGAATGAAGCTAGTTTTCAATTTTTATCGCGATTTTTAGTACTTTAATTTTCTTCCTGCGTTTCGAAGACTGCAGCCTTCATGGTCACGGAGCGGACTGAGGTGCTCGTCGTCCGAAAACTCAAAGTTGAATAAAAATACAAAAAATCGCGACAAAATCGACAAACTAGTTTTATTTCGATGTCTAACATTCACGTAAACATAAGAAAATATTATACCTTCATAAGAAACATTTTCATAAATATATGTGGATTCAATTGAAATGTAAGTATTATAACATAGTAAAACCGCAGTAATTTTATTAAATGCGCAAAACAAGAGTCACTATCAGCATAGCTTCTTAATAAGTGTGCTTATTTTTATTAAATTAATACGTTTTCACATATTGTTTCCAATAAACTACAATTATTTCATTGTGGTTTCAGTGATAAAAGTAATTAATATTCAATTAAATGAATATGTTCTCATAAATATTCCTAAAACCACTTGAGTAACTTATCGTAGCTTATCCTTTCATAATTAACATACATTATGTATTTCTCAGCCCCGGATCTAGGGGGGGGGCGGGGCAAGCCAGGGCCCGTGCCCCGGGCGGCGAATTTAGAGAGCGACAAATTCAAACTAGCCAGACGAATACACATCTCATCATTAACGCAAATTTGACTACTGAGACATCCAGTATATAACACACATAAATTATTACCCGCGGGGCGCGAAATGATGATGATGATGATGACAAAAGTAAAAATATAGGTGGTTGGGGGCGGCATTATCCAGATTTTGCCCCGCCTTCAAAAAATTCAAGATCCGGGGCTGGTATTTCTATTGGTATATATATGTATTAAATTGAACAATTGTTTGCTTCAACGTCTATTGCTTGTAGTGTTGGGTTGTATAAAGCAAAAGACGTTTTAAATTAAAATTATTATAGAATCCAATTTTCAAAGATAATATTAATATTCCATTACAATTAAAGCAAAAAATAATCCCAATTATATTCCATTGTAGCTAACTGTGGTGAAATTTTCCAAAAGAGAACCCGACACAACATATAAGTACTAATATGCATAAATGCGATCTGCAAATAGCTCTTATCATAAATAAATTTTACGTAAAAGGAAACCGGTACGGTTCGGGCTATATGGACCTTTCGCCAGTGGTAGCTAATAGAATTTAAATATAGACAAATAAAAACATATTATGTGTACTAAAATATTCAATCCGACAAAGCAAATTTTAATTATATATAATAAAAATATTAGATAAAGGACTCCTGATATTACCTTTATTGTAAGGTCTATGTAAATCGGATTAAAGTGGTTTAGGCGGGAACAAAATTTAATTCATACATAAACCAAATTATCCGTCTCTTATCTACCGAAAACAAAGTATTAATATCATATAGAAGTAATGGGGTTCATTTGCATAAATGTGACAAAACAAATATTAGATCTGTAAATTTCTATTAGCTATGTTTTTGCCATTCTATGACTTAAAGAACCTCCACACTAAAAGGTTCTTTATCTTAAAATAATATAACAAAAAGAATATCTTTACCTATTTTTTATTTTACGCGTGCTTGTAAAACAAAATGCTTATGAGAGCCTCAGAGAAGAAGATGCAAAATTATATTCACTGAACTTTAATATGAATTAGTTTTATTATAAGAAGTGATTAAAGATTTCTGAAAAGCTGAATGACTGTTCCGAATTGTGATTCAAATGTAAAGCAATTGTTGGAGAAATGCCAATGTTACTCAACAAATAGTGAGTGTAAACGAAACCATTGAATTGTTTTTAATATGTCATCAGACTTCCAAGAAACAGTTTTATTTTAAATAACTACGTAAGTAAGTATGCGGATAGCTTTCCACGGAAATACTGTAGATATAACAAAATAGGTAACAAAACTTTACTATAGCTTGTTTTTTTAAAAAAATAATTGCATTAAGTATATAGCTTTTTTTTTAATTTTTTTTTTTACATTAAGTATATATTTTGTGCTCGATTAATATTATTTGTTCCCTAATTTTCAAACGCTAGCCTCGTGCGAGAATTCTTTTAACTCAAAACCTCGTGGAATCGCTCAGCATTCTAAACATCAAATACCAATTAAAAAATATATCGATTCTGTTGCATATTACATTCAATGGTTATTTATAGGTAAAAATAACTTCACAAAGTATATTCCGTATCCATATTACCGATTCCAGCGATACCTATCAGGAACTGTAAGGAATTTTCCGTCCCAGAAAAAATACTTCAAAAAATTTTGCGACTAAACAAACATTTGCTTCATGCGGAATCGCACCTCCGTCGCCATCTCATTGTTGGACTACATACATCTACTACTACTACTAACTACACTAGCAGCTGGCGCATTGTCTACTAGTACATGGTGACTGTCAGCCAACATCGATATGATTTAATTAGATTAATTGATAATAGAAATCATCATTAATTAACCTACTATATAAATTCTACTAAATACTATTTATAGTAATGCGTAATATTTTGTAGGTCATATTACCATTACAATAATGAAATAAGTAAATAATGTTATTGAAACGGTTATACACACTAACAAGTCTGTGTTATATTAAGAAACTTAAATTTTTGTGTAATTAGGTGCGCCGTTTTTTTTGTCTACGCTTTCCGTCAATATTACCAAGGACTATGAAAAATAAATCCTTCGTGAAATCTTCTACAATATTACTAATATCATTAATCAATTAGATATCACATAAACCTATCCTCCATTTCTCGTTGTGATCGATTATTATTATTATTTTTCACCGATATCTGTTGCAGCGCTGACATATATGTATGTAAAAAAATATAAATTACCTGTTTTCTTACAATCGGGACAATCAGATCACATCTCCCGCAGTCTGCTTTGGTGTAGGGAATATCTAGCACTGCACGGAATCTATCAGAAGGCAAATTGCATTCGTCAATATTGCAACCGTTTCTTTGTTTATACACTTGTTGAAACGTGCTGTTGTGTGTGTGGTGGGTGTTGTATTGAGGATGGCCGGGGATCTTCGGCGCGCGCCGCCCGCCCTGCGCGGCCTCGTCCGGAAAAACAACACTATTCAGCGCAGTGCATGCGCGGACACGCCGCCAGTGCTAATATTAGCGGACGAATTTTCGCGAGACCTGCGCGCGCGAGCTCCTAGCCTCCGACTACGTGTGGTCGGGAGCCAGTGGTGAGTGGTAACTGCCGCCCGGACACCAGCGCGCTACCAGCAGCACCAGCGCGCATGCGTCGCGCCACCGGCAACAAACGCTCCTGTAACCAAGGCAGTATTGAACCTTCTCGGAACTACCGTACATACGCTGTATAGAGAATGTTTACTGGAAGAATATTAACTTGAGTTCACTAGCAAAGTACTATAGATGTGCCTACATAGGTTTCTATAGATATAAATCAGCGCAGTCGATGTGTACACGTGCCGCTGCAGTAACATAATTTATTTAAGTTAGTTACGTTTAAATTAAGTTGGCGCGTGCCGTCGAGGAAGTCGTGTTTTAGTTAATAAAATTTCCCTAGGGTCATGATTTTATTGCGAAGCTATACGGCATAAGTTCAAGAACATGTTTAAAACTAAAGGATAGTAAATTGTACACCTATTTAATTTAATGTCTAGCAAAATGATTGGCAGTTACCTAAGAGAATTTTCTTGTACCTACCTACTGCGGTTAAGGTAGCCGTCCTAAATTATTCACCCGTATTTTGTCAAAATAAATTTCCATGGTATATTAATATCATACTTTTAAATGGGACGTAAGAAGCTAAGAATTTTATAATGTAGACTTAAGTAGCGTTTGACCTTCTAAGGGCAAAAATCAGTACAAATCACGTTTCACATTGCGAGCGGTCGATGGTTAAAATCCTAGGTCTAACCTTAAGATTATGCTACGCTTTTACAACCATATCATATGACCTTTTTGAATCTTTCATTTATTATACAACTTTAACCCTGAACAACAATATTTCAAACCTCCTCTACTACTGAGAGGTATTAGGCCTTAGTCCACCTCGCTGGCCTAGTGCGGATTGATAGACTTCACACACCTTCGAAATTCCTATAGAAAACTCCTCAAGTATACAGGTTTCCTCACAATGTTTTCCTTCACCGATAAAACAAGCGATAATTCACAAAGAATACACACATAATTCTTTAGAAAAGTCAGAGGTGTGTGCTTTTGGGATTGAACCTGCGAACATTCGTCTCGACAGTCCGTTCCACAACCGACTAGGCTATCGCCAATTTCTTAATATTAAAAAAAAAACTAAAAATGTAATTTTGTAAGATTGGTAAGTAAATAAAAATATAGTAGTAGTCTGCCCTTGGAATTTCACATGTACTATATAGGTAGTCCATTCCAGACCATTCACAAAACCATGGAAAATATTCTGTTATTATGTTTTTAGTAAATTGAATTTTAACAACGTATCAGTTGTTTGAGCAGTGAGCACGTAAGTCAATCATTTGCGTGCGCGCATATCGGTTCTGACTCACTCACAATTTACAATAACAACATAGTAAACCGTACTCCACCGTACTATATTGTTCACGTCGAGGTCCTAATCTCAAAGCTTATTAGTTCATTTATTTTTTCTATTTTACAACATTCTATAAATGTACCGAATAAATAACATCGGCCGTCAAATATTTCCGGTAAGTACCGTTCGTATTATTAAGGTCTTTCCGGAATTTAGATTGGAAAGGTTAGTTATAGTTTAAGCAATAAACAAAAAACAATTAGTACTATAGTTGAATGAATACTTATTAATCATTTCATGATAAATATAATCGACACGCGTGGTTTATTTCTTTGGTAACTAATATCCTTTAAGATTGATCACGGTTATCTACGATACGTCATTGTCATGAAAAGGATTTTGCTGAAACCTCTTCTGAGTCCGAAATAAATAGCTTATTTAACGAAAGGTTACCAATAGAAAAACAGTATAAGAATAATTACTTTTTATACAAAACAGTATAAGAAAAATGATTTCTTATATTTAAGCGATTGTTAGACATTAAAATTACACTATTTTTCGGATTTTATCGCGGTTTTAATTATGAAGTTTAGAGAATTCGGTTTCCTTCGTTTTTTTTGACCCCGCTGCTTGCGAATCTTTCTAATATTGTTGCGCACCGTACTTATGATTATAAAATGGTATGATAATAATTAAGTACTACAAGTTGAAACTGAGAAAGAAAATGCCGGTACATGGGTACTATTATAAATTTCTTAGACCCTTTGTTATTCTAATTATGCAACTTGCCTACCACAGATACATCTTTTTCCATGTAGAGTTATTCTCTGGCGACGATGGCACAAAAATAAGACACGCATTTTTACATTCGCTTTAGAACAGTACCTATAATAACCATATCTATTCGTATTCATGATCATACATCTTCAGAAAGCAAGTAATCGGATATTTATGTTCTAAGCGCATTGGTCAACTGTTTGATCTTTGGCCTTACTATGTGTTTAGATACATATTATACTGATAAAACAATGGGGCTATCTAATCAGCGAATTAAAAAGCAAATAGCTTAACTTCGAACGCCTAAGTAGTTTATTTATTCAGTAGCTACGCGATAGGCTCTTGTTTACGTATGTGATGTCTACTCGACTTGCCTACCTATATAATGAAAAAATCGGCCGCAACGATTTCGATCGATGATGAACCATAACGTACCGGTTATTACGACCAAATAGTTAGATCTAAACAAGCCGCATATGATATACCGGATAAACCAACCAAAATTGACAGAATTTATAGTTATCGTCGGCCGAAATATTGTTTTATTCTTATTATAATGGAAGATGCCATAACGACATAGAAAGGATGTATTACTACTTTTTTTCTTAAAAGAGTAGAAAAAAATCTTAACTAGTAATTATTAGCTTAGCTTGGTATTGCATGTTTAGACTATGCATGCTGGACGCGCCTTAGGTATTCGAGCGCCCCGAGTGGAATATATTTAGCACCTCTTTTTTCTGGACAAATATATACGTATAAGAGAAAAAAATATGGTAAGTATATGAGCGTGACGATCCCCTAGAGCCTTTGACATCTTCCATAGGATCAGACGCCTTAGTCAACCCCCCGCGCGCTCCACGGGTCAGACGTCCTCAGACCTGTGGCGCCCAAAGCGACTGGACCGTATTAAATTGAATAAAACGTAAAATTCAAGATCCGAAAAAGCAAAAAAAAGAATTCCTTAAGCGTGACTATGGGGGACTTGGAAAACAGTATGCCTCATCTACTCCAGACTTGTGTGGACGTCACCACTGGGGAACTTTATCTTATCGAGCACAAACCTCCCCTGGAAAATAACTCTTAGCTACTACCATAGAAGATTCAATGACTTTGTAAATAGTGAAAAAAGATTTATGAAAATATCGTCGTTGTAGGTGGAGAACTAAATAACTCGGATTTTGGCCATTTTGTACTTTCATCACTTTTGTGTTGCCCAAAACATGGCGCATATTTTGGCCTAACAAGTATTTCATTATCTTATCCCGTTTCGAAATTATAACTTTTTTTATGTTAAAAGTGGAGAAATAAACATATTCAAATAATATATATTTTGTTGTAGAAAAAGTAAATAATTAAATAATAAAATCAATAAACTGCGACTTATAATCTGTTAGTAAAGAAATTAACTAAAATGAGTTGTTTAATTCTTCCTCGAGTCTATTGTTTGTAAACAAAATTAATCAAGTGTGTAGAAGAACTAAACAACTTGATTTGTTTAATTTAGACATTGAAGATTCTAATGGTATTCACTTTAATAAATTCTATAATTGTAATTATTTAACCTTATAATTACTTTACCATATGGTTTCTAGTGTGGCAAAACTAAATAACTATACGAGTTATTTAGTTTATTTCAGCAAACTTACAAAACATTGTTGTGGCAGAATTAAATAAGACGTTTTTATTTTTTTATATTTTTATTCTTCAGGTCAGAGTTTTTTTTGTTAATGCATAATATAATAGATAATAAGACCCAAGATATATAAAAATACCGACAGTAAAATTATTTATAGTTTTTTAGTAATGCTTAAAAATAACGAAAAAAACCGTTAATTGCGTTTATCTCGAAACTAGAAATTTTGAGTTATTTAGTTCTCACCTACAGCGACGATATCATAAAACAATAAACAAATGTCAATAATTAATTTATGAACTGGCAGTATGGTCTTTGACCTTAGATGGGTCCAGTTTGACCTTAGATAGGCAGTATGGTCGTAAGACTATAGCCTGTCCTCTAAGGAAGAAGGAAAAAAAAATGGAAAGAATAAAAAAAAACAAACGTCAAACTGCAGACGTCAATCAATGTTGACATCAGACTGAAAACAAAATAGACCAGAAATAAGAGTTGAGAATATTGTGGTTAATATATTATAATTAATTATATTTCTAATTATTCCATTTGCTTACACCTTATACTAACTATAAATCCAAAGGCCACAATTTACGTCACAAATATGTCAACATTTGAAGAGCGACGAAAATCTTTATTCAATCATTTGAAGGATGCAGAAGATCAATATTCTTTATCACATAAAAACAAAGTTGTACAACCACAAGCTGATTATGGCACTATCGACAGATATACATACAGAAAATTGAAACATGAAATGAAACAATTTCGTGGGCGAGAGAGTATTTTCAAGCGACCAGAGGCTAACATCAGGGAGTGTTTACGGGCTAAGACTATACCAGATCACATAAAAAATCCACAAAAATGGGTTTATTATAATCTCTCAGATGTAACTCCAGAACAGATGTCAGATGCTACAAATACCGCAACAGCCCTTGCATTAATAAAAAAGTTGGAGGAAAAGGCAGAGGAGCATTCAAAAATAGAACATGACACAGAAGATGTATTCAAGAAGCCTACATTTCACTTCTCTTCGTCAATTAAAAAGGACACTGAAGATGAAAAGGCAGTTTTCAAGTCAGGGAAAGTTATAATGCCTGAATACGTTGTAGGAGTCACAAAAAAGAAAGAAAAGAAGAATCTTCCCAAAAAAGAACCAAAAGCAAGCCAGGAGCCAGTACATAAAAATGGACTGAAATTGGATCATCTTTATGATGATGAAGAATAGTTTTTAATGAATTATGAAATTAATAAAAAGCTCTAAGTTTATTATAGTTATATCTTTGTACGTATTGGTTTTATTTTTCACAAATGCATCTACTAATGTGTTTGCTACTGCAAGGAGTCATATATTGCAATACCTATAAAAATCCTATGCAAAGATAACCTGAATAAATGGCTTCATCAATAGGAAGCCTTTTATTTTTTTTTTCACCACCATCCTAATAGTAGTTAATCCAGATAGTTTTACTAACTACCCTAGTAATGATGAATGGGGGACCGGCCTATGCTTGATTTTGTACATTATTCTATTTGTAATGGTTAATAACACTCCTGCGAAAACTGCATAAAAATTGGTTAAAAAATGAGAGAGTAATTCATATTTAAAATATTGTAATGTGCAGAAGTGGGCGCGATGTAGGGATATGGCTTCATCTCTCCTTCGCAGGCGTCGTAATTCCCGATGACGTTACATTTGGATATTTCGTCTCTTTTCTGTTTATTGTTAATTACCCCTTCCACTGAAATTCAAAGGCTTATAACTTGTTGACTTTTTACTGGATTTTAATAATCCCTTCTGTGACATAATTTATATTATATAAATATTTGATAGTAGTAAAGAACAAAAATGAGTCCGGTACCCTATTGAAGCTTGGTTATGTACAATAATGATGTGTGACTCAGCCAAACCACCAGCATGGCATCTGCTGACATGTAATTATTTTCCCAGAATGAAAACTAGCTTATAACAATAAAAAGTCATGCCCATGCATAATTAGTGAAATTATTTTCAAAATTGGTGCAGTACTTCCAGAGATTAGCCTCTACCACTGTACAAACTCAAACTTTTCCTCTTTGTATTAGTAGAGATGTATGGATTATATATATATTTTTTATATGCATATCTACAGAACATAACTTTGACTATATATATAAATTGTCTTGTGATTGCAATATACATAATATATAAATACACAATATGTCCACATTATTATCAATTATTATAATTTGTCACAGAAAGAAATTACTTTTTTGTATAATTTATAAAAGAAAATCTGTTGTTCAAAAATATCTTTAAGTCTGTAATTGTTTTTTATAAAAATATCTTTAAGACTAATCATACTGCTGGACTTTACAAATATATATTATAGCTATAATAATTTTAGAAGATACCAATTTTTTGTATAACTACACAATATTACAATGATTGTAAATTCATTTTAAGAAAGGATAAGAAAACAAAAAAAATCACTATAATTAAGTGCTTTATTTACATATACATAGTTTAGCATTGTGAAATTATTGCAGATTCGGATTTGATTTCCATGTTCTCTGATGGCTGGGTGTCGGTTTTAGTCTCAGCTGCAAATGCACTCAAGTCTCTCATCATGGAGTAAGCATCTTCACCGTCAGCATAATATTTGGGTTCAATTTCTAATATTTTAAAACCCAGTGAATTAGTGTAGAGGTTAAGTGCAGCTCTGTTGCTTTTCCTTACATGCAGCGAAACATACTTAGCCTGTAACAAAAATGTGACTATGTTGTACTTGAGATTCATAAAAGTGATTGCATTATTTTTTTATAGAAATCACATTAACCGTTAAGATTGATTTATAACAATAACTGTAAAAAGTAAACAATTATAGAGAAGGTCATCAGAATTTTTAGGCACTATAAATTAAACTTAATTCGCATCAGTGTAAATATAAGACTTGAAATATAGATTGTGATTTGTACACCAATTTAATTATTCTTATGTAAATAAATGGCAGTCCACTTTAAATAAACTGAATATATTTGTAGACTGTAACTGTGATGAACTAGAGTTTTAAGTCACCAACCTGAAAGCATTCAACCATAGCTAGTGAGGCTTGGTTCATTAGTTTCTGTGCAAGACCCAGTCGACGATGGGATCTCTTCACTGCCAGAGATGTTATGTGCCCATGGCGGTTGTCTTCACCATCCTCTTCCATCTTAGCCAAAACATATCCTGAAATTATTTAACATGAATTAATATATAGAAATTTACTTTGCCTAAATTGTATATGTTTTTACTCAAGTAAGTCTTTCTTTTAACCTCACTAACATACAAGATTTTTTTTACATAATCATATAAGGTAATGTAGTATATACAGAAACATAATATAATTTGCATATTTGAATTGTATTTTAATTAAAAAGCATACCAACAATGTGCCCCTTTTCGTCTTCAGCAACGTAACTGAGCTGTGGCCATGACAGTCCATGATAAAAGTAGTATTTCATTTGGTAGTTTTCTGGCAGACACAACAGGTTACAGTGCTGCATATTCATCAGGTCACTTGGACGGGCGCATCTGATGTTCATCTTGTCTGTTGATGTTTATTACCTGCCAGTCATTGTATTGTTTTTTTTTAAAAAAGGAATAGAATGACTTTCCTTACTCTTTTTCTATAATATATTTATAAACAGTTATTGCCATTATGCTAAGATTTAACCAGGCTAAATGCAATTTATGTAGACAATAATTAATTGCATATTATAAACAAAAATCTATATGTATACTTTTAATAAAGACAGTTTGTCTATTATTTAAAATGTGTATCATAAATAATATATTTACTGAAACAAAACCAGTAATATATTGTAAGTAATTTTATTAGCATAATAACATGAAAATATGATCATTTTTATACCTGAAGTAATTTTATTCTCCTCTGATTTTCCTAGTTTTGTTAGGCTGCCTGACCTCAGATGCAGGGGGGGTATCTGACATACCACCCAGCAGCTCCCGAACGAAACGGAATTTCGATAAACAACACTTCCACACAATATACCAGCCTGGAACAAAGAACAAAGAAACATCACGCAGCCATAGGAGCCATGCTCCAACAGATTAAAAAACACATAATAAAGTTAGTAACTAAAACTAATCAAAGTTGGACTACTTACAAAATAACACAAAGACAAAAACTAAAAATACGCTACATACGAAGGTTATAATTGCTAATATAACTTCCTTCATGTCTCACTAAGCATATGTTAATAGTTATGAACTCGATATGAATGCATTCAATTTACCCGAAAAACACAATATTTTACAAATAAGTTATCACAATGAACGTGTCAGTTTTACTACTAGGATAATGTTTATTGCTTGAATATGAATTTTGAGCGCCATTTTGGCACAACATGTATTGTATCCATAACTTGGTGATCAAATTAATTACGAAAATTATGAAGAAATAATATCAATCGTAAGATAAAAATGGGGCATGATACATACTTTTTATTCAAATAAATAGTATAACTTTTATTAATACAATATCAGAAAATAATATAACCTCCCTAAATTCTACTTTGACAGCAATTCGTTCAACATTTTTTAAATATTTTTTTTTTACTTTTGGTTAGTTGAAAATCATTTCGTTCAAAAAATTGCTGGTGTTGCTATTAGATCAGTAGATCTCTTTATTCGTCTGTGAGGTAGGTACCTACTACCTTCCTACTGAGATGCAAAATATTGCACAAGATAATGTATTCAGAGTCAATAAGGCAGTTTCTTATATTTGATTTAGTTTTTTATTTTATATGTAAAAAAATCTATATATATAAAAATGAATTGCTGTTCGTTAGTCTCGCTAAAACTCGAGAACGGCTGAACGGATTTATCTTATCTTGGTCTTGAATTATTCGTGGAGGTCTAGGGAAGTTTTAAAAGGTGAGAAAAATTCGAATAATTGCCGGGAAAATCCTCAAAACAGCATTTTTCTATTTCCCATACAAACGTTTTCTAAATAAAATGGAGAGTCAATTTGTAATTTATTACCGCTGCATAAAGTTCAAATTCGCGTGCGCGTTGGAGGATCTAATATCGCGTTCTGAAACTCAACAAAAGTGAAAGTGAATCGCGAACGCGACAAAATTGCATAGTCTCAAAATACATCTCATAGTACATAAATAGTGGTCGGCTTCGAGAAACTCAATTTTAGCTAACTTCAGTTGTTAATCTATATATATAAAAATGAATTGCTGTTCGTTAGTCTCGCTAAAACTCGAGAACGGCTGAACGGATTTATCTTATCTTGGTCTTGAATTATTCGTGGAGGTCTAGGGAAGTTTTAAAAGGTGAGAAAAATTCGAATAATTGCCGGGAAAATCCTCAAAACAGCATTTTTCTATTTCCCATACAAACGTTTTCTAAATAAAATGGAGAGTCAATTTGTAATTTATTACCGCTGCATAAAGTTCAAATTCGCGTGCGCGTTGGAGGATCTAATATCGCGTTCTGAAACTCAACAAAAGTGAAAGTGAATCGCGAACGCGACAAAATTGCATAGTCTCAAAATACATCTCATAGTACATAAATAGTGGTCGGCTTCGAGAAACTCAATTTTAGCTAACTTCAGTTGTTAATATAATATATAACTCAAAGGTGACTGACAGTGATATATCAAGGAACAGCCCAAACCATTGGACGGATCGGGCTAAGACTTTACATGCATAAAGCTACTATGACGTAGGCATCCCCTAAGAAAGGATTTTGATAAATTCTACCCTTAAGGGGATAAAATAGGGGATGAAAGTTTGTATAAATGTTCTTAGATTTTCGACTGATTGAACTGAAATTATAGATTGGGGATAAAATTAGTTTGAACCTATAAGTACCGGGAAAATATGTAGCAAGACTTTTATCAAACAGTGGAATTTTATCCTGGAAAACACCTTCACGCGGGCGAATCCGCGAGCAAAAGCTAGTATTATATAAAAAGAAATTCTTTTGTAGTATAGTACATTCTTTTGAATGAAAAATAAATAGACATATATTATATGGGTTATACTTACTGCAAACATTTATTAAAATAAATAAATGTTTGCATTTCAAAATTTGCGAGAAATGAAAACGAGGAACGATAGCTAATGGTCTGTTTTTAATGAAAATTAGCAAAATAACGTAGCCAAATATAATAAAGAACTTAACAAAAATGATTCCTCAACGGAGCTGTTCATTGTTTCCAAATTTCGTTCTATATTACATTATTGTAGGCCCACCCCGGTAAGTGGACACGCTCCAATACAAGAGTATATAGTATTCGTTGCCGAGCATCTATTAAGAAAAGTATTTTATGGAAAATCTATTGTCACTCGGTATGACCACAATACCGGTTCGTGCACAGAACTGTTCTATCTAGCATATTATTTTAAGGATAGCCATAATAATAATAGTCGACGACAGGGGGTGGACACTTAGAACATTTTGTGTAATGATGAATGATTATATATCTTAATGCCGTTACATAGAGTTTAGTTTTGGTTGACAAAAGGACGTCTCATCGTAACATCTTGTACCAACATAATAATCCAAAAAAAAAAAATTAAAGCATGTTGGCTACCATGATAGTTGATAATTTGCCGCCATTATTGATGGTAGATTTGTCATTGTTGAAGTTTATTTGCAAAAAAATTGTATAATTGCGATTATGTTCAATAATAAGTTAAGTTTTATGTCGAATATGTTGAGTTGAGCCAGCTTTTCCGTTTCGTGTATATTTCTTCTTGAAGGAATTTGTGTAGTGTGTGTTATGAGATAGTGATTCTTATTATTCCGAGATATTGACTCTAATTCTGTTTACATTTGTGTAGTTTATTTATTTTGTGTGCGAGAATGGGAAAAAGAATTAATGTGTATAAAAATGTGAGGTTTGTGGCATACAAAAGTACCCAAAGTCAAACATATTTATGGCTAAGTATCCACTTGATCCACACCGGTAACAGAAAATTTATATTATGATTTAAAACATTACATAAAAGTGATGTATATTTAATTCAAATTTACAAACTCAGGTAGTCGTTGAAGAGAATACTCTAGATTATAAAGTTTCAATTCTATGCTTAGTAACCTAATCAAAAAGGCACGTGCGAAATCTATGAATTTGCCCTTGCAATAATTGTATAATAGTAATTGTTGATTGGACGGAAAAAGATCATATCTGTAAGGTATCAATTTGACAATTTCCATATAAAATTGGAAATAAATAACGGAAAACTGGAGTGTTATGAATTTCTAAGTAGGAGACCTAATCATTATACAATTTATACATAAGAAATTCACGTGATAATATTGTGTATTTTCTAATTAAATAAAGGGAATTATTAAAAATTATGGACGTTTTATTTTTAATATTCTAAATTCAATCATAATTTATACCAGTGTAAGATTTATGGTCAGCAATTTTTATCGATATAAAGCTGTCGATACAAAATTATCGATAATATCGATTAAATAAGGAACGTCCCTAGAAACGAGCAGATTTATAGTAAGTTGGCAGCCTTGCGTGTCATTTTTTCTGCGTAATATTGGTACAAAATATAACTCTACTGGGCTCACGTATGTGTGCGTGAGCTCAAATTCAATGTACTAAGTGCCGCCTCTTCTTACGTAGTATATTACTTACTCTATGGTCGACGAACATTCAAGTTTTTAACCATTGTCCATGAACAGTCGACGTCTAGATACCTACTCTTTGCAGTCAACAATGCGTCAACGGCGTCAACTGGTCAACCACCAGTCAACCACTAACTGGCACAGTGGCAAGCAATGCTGGCAAGTGACAACTGTCACTGGTTTAAAAATGTCAAATATCAATGATGTGAGATGTCAAATGTCAACATTTAAACTAATTTTATTATTATGTTCTGTGTGCAAAATACATAATATAAATCTTTTCATAATACTAAACAAAACCTAAAAACTCAACAATAGATGATTGTCGTTAATAAATGTTTAAATTCTGAACTGAAACTAATAAAAAACAGCTTGAACAGTAAAAAATGAATGATGATAGTCAAGAAGAGAAACCAACTCATTCTACCTTCGCGTAAGTAATTTTTTTAACAGCGTCCAATAATTCGTTGTTTAATTTAAATTCTATAAATTTCTATTACTTTTAGGAGGTATCGAAGTCCCACATTCAGTAAAAACGAAGTAAATACATTGTTGAGTCTCATTGAATACCATAAAGGTATAATATTGAATAAATCGACCAGTACAGCAGCATGTCACGCTAAAGAATGTGCTTGGGCTGAAATTACTAAAGGTTTTAATAGCAATGGTTTCAAAAATAAGCGAAGTGCTGAGAGTCTAAAAGTAAAATGGGATAATTTAAAGAAGGTTGCAAAAAAGATATCTAAAAACCTCCTGGATGTGACTAATAATGACTTTGATGATGTGACTAGTAGGACTGTGGCAATGTTGTGCGAAGCGGAAAATATAAATTTTAGTTTAGAGAAACGTTTGGAATCAGATGAAGAACTAAATGGTATATAGCTTTTCTTTTTTATAATATTGGGTTAGATCTTAAATTAAACAGACTGAATTTAGGGATTCTACCTTTCCTAGTAGATTCAACACAAGCCCCAATTTGAAAAACTACTTACTTGCAGTGGGGGGAATTGGTTCAGGAGGACTCTTCTCCCTGAGGTCTGGCTAAACTGAGGTCAAGTTATATTTTGACAAATTGTATGTTACAGAGTGACCTTTTAATAGCTAATTGTAAACATTGTTCTAAATAGTTAAATGTATATCATGATTGCAGTAGAATCGGAAAGCCAAAAACAAAGCCAAGATTTGCATAATTGGAATGATGGAGAGGATCAAGACTTACATGGTAATAAACAACATTTTATTTTATCAAATGAAAGAATTAATAATTTGGTAGTTCACAATATGATTTCATCATATTAACCAGATAAAAACAGTTTCAGATAATGATGGTGACAATGAAAATCAAAGGTAAATCTTAGAAATTGTTTGCTATAAGTCCAAAATGCTTGGATTTATTGTAACATTGGTATCCTGCATCCTGTCATTAATGACTCCATCAGTTGTTTTAATTAAATTATGGATGTTCACATACAATTCTAGCAGAATGATCTATTTAATATAATATTTGTAGTTTCATGTTTCATTTATTCTTATTTTGCTAGTTTGCCATAGGTTCCAAATACTTAAGGTATACCTACAAAATGTTCTTTTTGCAGGTTTTTGAATCGTTCTATGAATTTCTCGCCACAAGAATGCAATTTATTAATACAATGTGTGAGACAGGAAAAGAAATTTGTGTTGTCCAAAGCCAACACCTCAGGTGCTAATAAACTAAAGAACAGGGCATGGTTTAGGGTAAGATTATATATTTCAATTGTATGAAAGATTTGTGGTGCTTATGGGCTAAATATATTTCTGAGTCTTTGTATGTGTGAAATGCACATAATCTTTAAAAATTGTATTATATAAAAAACTGTCTGCCTTACATGGCTCTTTAATAATATTCAATCAATCTTTTTATTTTGGTTTATTATTGTACATACTTGGTACTTTATACATAAGTTTTATGGTAAATATTTATGTTTTTAGATAACAAATAATTACAATAAATTGAGTCCACAGAAAAGGTCCACAAAAATGTTACGCACAAAGTTTAGTAATATGAAAAAGATGGCAAAGTCTGTTAGCTTTAAAAACTATCTCAAAGATGTCAACAGAAAACAAAATAAATTAAATGAAGATGATGATAAAGTAAGTGCTACTTCTGGTAAAGAAAAGTTTTTATATGGCTAAGAATTTAAATACATACTTGCTTACCAAGTATGTCTGTTTTTAAAATCTTATCCAATGTTATTTTCTTTGTTTGTCAAACTACAAATAGAAAGTTATGTGTTTTATTATTTCAGAAAATCAAATCAGAACCACCATATGAATACAAAGACCATTCTGAGCTGGATAATGATATTGATGATAGTCACAATGAAATTAATGAAATATCTAGTAATACCATTAATTTAGTATCAGACCCATTGAGTACCACCTTAAATGGTGATTCGGGAATTGGTGAGTTTGACCAACTTACATTATTAGGCAGCTATAAGTATGAGCGTGGGTCTAACATTTAAGATATCAATTTGATGAACTGAGTGATAGATGACAGAGGTGAACCTGTCCAATTTGTGTTTAATTAAAAAAAAACGAAACGGTGCTGTCTTTACAATAGTATACTTGGAAAATAATATCCTAGAGATATGTTTGACTTTTTTAATGATTATATATTTTGTAAATTTATGTAATGGTTTTTTAATATGTGTATTAATTTAGAAATTATTTTTTTAGATTTAATAAATCCTTTAGAAAATAAAGAAATCGTCAGGTTAAAAATGGACTTGCTCCACTATCAAATGGAAACTGCCAAGGTATTTTTTTGTCACATTTATAATAACTAAAATACGAAAAAAACATCGTGCTAGTACAATTGTAAGCAGTTAAAAACCCAGTCTGCTCATAAACTTAATGAACAGATTTAAATTGCTTATTTTAACCAAGGACTTACAGCACCACACTGTGGCTTTTACCCAGAAATAAGTGTCAGAGTGTTATACAAATCCGCTAGCTTCAAATTTTTCAATTATAATCATTGATTTATAATATGCAATTTGGCCTCTACGTCGTTTCGAATATGACTCATGATCTAATTCTGATTCCAGTTAGAAAGAAAAAGAATAGAAGAAGCAATACAGGCGCAGAGTCTGGAAAACGCATTAAGACTCAGAGCAGCGCGGCTGGAGGCGGTGGCGGCCGCCGACAAGCTGTCGCCCGCGCACCCCGCGCTCGCCTTCACGCCCGACGAGGCGCGCGCGCACCACTGCCTCGCGCACTGCACCTGACGCTACCGCGCGGATCATGCCGGGATTCATGATTTAATTGTGGAAAAGATTATTCATAAGTGATTTCAACAAAGTGATTTTCCATATCAAGAATTAATTCGGCCGGGGGTCGTTTTGAGATTTTTTTTTGATCATGACGTAATTTTATACGGCCGTGGTTTCAAAAACGTAATACAAAATTATGAACGTGCAATAAAAGGTGAAATAAGACACAATAAAATAGATACGAAAATTTGTATATTTTACTTGATCGCGTTTTACAAGATGATTAAATTATAATTCATCAATAAAATTATTCTTAATATGCATTTGTACAATTTCATCTATACCTAGCTAAAATAAGAAGTCCATGAAATATATTATACATCGCATCGCTAATATACAACATGCTTTTTACATTGATATATACTACGTCTATCTACCGATAGACCGGGAGCCAGCAACCCTTGTATCCAACCGACTGTCGAGGTAGAGTCTTACGTTTGTGCGTTGTGTGAGGAGAGTTACAAAGTGTCTGGCTCTCGGGTCTATAACTTCATATGTATAAAGTACAAAACATACATACAATATAACTATGTACTGTAAGGTTAAGTAACGACAAGCCGGAATAAGACACTGCAGGGACAATCCCCTTAATGTCGCGGTATTGAGCACCTAATCGTTGAGTTCTTCTCTGGTATTTTTTAAATATAAAAGGTACCTATTTTCTCTAAGGATTCAGGGCTAGTAATAATGTTCAACTCAGTCCATTGTAAGGAACATTCCCAATTTACAACTTCGGTATTTATGTATCAACCCTCATTTTGTGAATAAGTATTATGTCTAAGTATGAAAGTTACAAAAATTTTAATTTATATATTAAATGATTCGTCGAGTTCTTAATTATAAATGACGTACGTACAGGTACATTATGGGGTGATCGATAAATAAGCGACTTGCAAATTTTAAGCTTGTCATATTATGAGGTGAAAAGAGCTTTAGTCAACATTTAATGGAAGAAATACGCAATTGATAAAGTGGATGAAAAGAGGCTGATAAAAACTCATTAGTAATAGAACTATAACATATATCAGTTAAAAATGAAATCTAGGCCATCAAAGTAAGGAAGACTCTTCGTCTAGAACTCGACAAAAATCAATAAGTTCACTATCGTCACATTCGTTGGGTAATAATGTTGGAAATACTATTTCCCTACGACAAAATAATGCCGCATACTAAAATTCACACACACTCTACAAAATTACGACATTGTTGCAAAATTGTATAAAACTGGACGGACAACTCAACTCACTACGGCAAAATGAGCATCCAGCAATTTAAAACTCGCTTTGCTAATCGGTCGCGAATTCCGTTCGCAAATAAAACCTCCCGAGAGCAGCCTTCGTTTGACATCAGTACATCTAAATATTAAACACAAGCTCCGGCTTCAAACGTCTCCGACGGCAGTCTATAATCGTCGGAAGTCCTACGTCGATAGCTGTCTTTGGTACTGTCACAGTTTCGGTTGCGTCTGTCCCGCGCTCGTCTCCGGGCAGGAGTTCCTGGCGCCTGGTCGCCTCTCGCCGACGACAGCGGCCGGTCCTGTGCCGTGCAGCCCCCGCGGCGGCTCTATATCTGCAGCGCGGCCAGTGACGGCGTGCCGGGGTTGGTGTGCGGGGTGAGCGGCGTCAAGGGCGTGAGCGGCGTGGCCGGCGCCGACGGCGGCACCGCGGTGGCGGGCGTGTCGGCGGCGGGCTGTGGATCGGCCGCACGGAGCAACGCGCGCCGCAGCTCCTGTGCTCGCGCTGCCAGCGTGCGCGCCGCTTCTGCCATTTCCGCAACCGCACTAGCGCACGGAAATTGTTGCGCTGCCGCCTTCGTCTTAGCGACTGTCGCCGCCAGCGCGTCCGATAGTGCGTCCGAGCATCGTAGAGCTTTCGCCTTGAGACCGGAGTGTTGGGCGCTCCTAATAAAACAAATATACATATTTGAGAAAATAAAATAAACGTGATCAATGTATGGTTCTTATCCCTTATATACCCAAATAAACGTAAGGTGCGTGTCCTATAACATCTCGAAAATGAAATGATAATATTCTTACCTGTGAACTATGTCGCCGACGTGGACTATCCTGTGCGCGCTGAGCACGACGAACTTCCCGTGCGCGAGGAAGATGTCTGGCGGCTGGCCCATCTCTATTGTGCGGAGGAACGCCTCGACGGCGGTGGCGAGGTGCGCGCCGTACGTGGCCGTCTGTGCTGCGTAGAACGCGGCTAACTGTCGGTCATCAGGGGGGAAGCGTGTTGCCGCCGCTACTGCGCTCACCTAATATGGAAATTAATTACAACATTGATTATAACATAATTTCGTAGTTAATTTATTAAAAATATTGCTTAAAGACACGTTTGAAAGAGATAACATACCTCGCCAGCGTGGTCAGCGTCTCTCACTAAAGTGTCGAAAGAAGCCTGCAGTTTGTCGGGCAGTGCGGCGCGTATCTCCGCGTTTCGCCGACCGACCGCCGCACGCGTCTCTAGCCGCACATAATCATACTCTTCCGTCCACTCGTGCTCGGGAGCAGCCGGTGATCGTCTGTATAAACAAAAAGATGCTAGGCTAAAAAAGCATGGATACGAAGTAGAGCGGGTAGTCGATGGATTTATGTATTAGATTCCCTTTACCTTGACTACCACATTTTCTTTTTATAGAAGAATAAATAAATGAAATACGATATTAGGTATTTAATTTAAAATATATTATGTAAAAACCGTACTATTGTTTAAATTTTGATTAATTTTCCTTCCCTATGTGTGATTAATAGGTATCGTCATACAAGTACATAATAAATATAAAATAGAAACCAATCATCCTATATTGAGTATATAACAATCAGAGGTGGTTTTATGACATAATCAAGTTAAGAAAACGGGCGTGGGTATAAAGCTATTCTTCATTTGTTCTTCTATCTATGCTTGTTGATACAAGGAAGTTATTACCAACCTGAATAACAAGGAAGCGTTCCCGTTGATGAAGGAGGCGGCTCTCCGCACATCCTCGGTGAGGGAGCGGGCGCAGGACACGAGCTGGTCCAACGCATCCTGCGTGCCGTCCGTCGGCTCGCGGTCTCTCTCGAGCCGCTCGGGCGCCCAGTCTCCGGCGTCCAGCGCGCTCGTCGCCTCGTGAGTTATTCGTTCCGCATCTTTCAACGCTTTCACTAACGGCCGTAGTTTTACTGCGATGCCTGTGTCAAATTTACATCAAATTATAAAACTATCTCTTAGTAATAATTTATGACTATTGAAGATTTTAAAAATTAAGTAGGTAGGTACTGTAATTTGAACAGGATGTAACAAACATTCGATCTCAACATTTCTCTAGCACCACTGCATTACTTACTATATACCTAAGTGATGTTAGGCAGATGTCGTGCATCTCTATTATTATTAAAACTCCGCTTACTAAAAGATATAAATGGGGTTCTCGGACGAGTAAATAATTTTTCTTGTTGATTCTCAATGTAATCGATTCAACTACCCATTACGTGTATCATAATAGTAACGTAAAGGCCGAAAAAGCGTACCTTTATCGTGAGCATCGTGTGCATTGGCGAGCGTGGCATCTGCGAAGACGGCGAGGTCGTGCAGCGCGGCGCGCAGCCGGGCGCTCGCCACGCGCACGTCCAGCACGCGCGAGCGCAGCGCGCCGCGCCGCCGCCACCCCGGCGCCACATACGACAACAACCGGCTCACCGCCGCCGACGCCTCTTCCTGCGAATAATCACCTGTTAGTCACCCAGTCAAATAGGTTTTTCGTGATAGGGCCGGTGAGATAATTAATAGTTTCACTTTCAACCTAAAGTGCTTCGAGTTCGTCGATAAAATATTGGTATTAAAAGTTTAAAAATCCTAACGATTTCATCTAAACGTCTAACAACATTTTCACTAAACATAAAACATTGTATAAAGCGCTGAGTATAAACGGGGTTCAATGGCCAGACGAACAATTACGAACGACCTACAATATTATTTATTACCTACTATATTATATCCATAATTTTCCAGGTAATCATTACTTTTACAAGAAATCACTTTTAATTGACTTAATTAAAGTTATAATTCATGTAACCGCATAATTATTTATTTATAAGCCCACGTCTATTTCCTTGAAAGTGTAGGACGAAGTACAACTTAGGTCTCGCCGAGATGCTCCATAATAATAGAGTTTTAGCTTGTAAGTAATATCGGCCCCAAATTGCAATTCCGCGGAAAACTGGCCTGGATATTAAACCAAAAAGAGAAATGATATGATACTCCCTACATTAACAGACCACATTAATTCTCCTCCTTACCTGTAGTCTCTCCAAGGCTTCCAACGCCGCGTCACAAGGGAGTGGTAGAGCGCGCGACCGCGGCACGTCATACGTGCTAGCAGCTGAGGCTGCGGAGTGCGCCGAGCTCCCTGAGTTGGCGGAGTTCGCAGAGGCACTGGATGTGGCAGAGGCGAGGGAGCCAGTGCCGCTGCACGCAGAGTCCGCGCTTGCAGGCCGCGGCGCGCGGGGAGCGTCATACCAGTCGCCCAGCGGCCGAGGGTAGTCGTAGGTGGCGATGCGCTGCACTGGCATCGGCGCCCGCGGCACGTCATAGTGTGAACATTCTTCAATCTGGAATTTACAATGGATCATTTAATGTGCTGTAAAACAAAAATGTTCCCACTCTCAGGACATAATGTATTTTATACGTGGTAGAACCACGTTAGGGCATGCATTACTACGAAAAATATATACATTTATTACATAAAGGTAATGTTAAAATTTATAATAATGTCTCCTCATATTCACCCTGACCGTGAGACGCAGACAATAAACAATTACGTAGACTATATTCCAGTACGACGTTGAGGAAACAATGGCAACCTTCGATTTCTCTCGGAAAGAATGAAACAACAGCGGGCAGTAAATGTATAAGGAAAACAAACAGCGTTTACCTTGGTGAAGGCTGGTGACAATTGTGTCGGCAGGGGCTGATGTGCGACGGGGGCTGGGGTCCTCGTGCGCCGCCTCTGCATCGCTCCACTAGCATCGAACACACCGGCCACTATCCTCAGCCTGTTGCCAGGGCATATCCCCTGAAAATAATGTTTATTCATGAACGTCTATACCTATGAACATCTATTAATTTAAATTAGCTTAATGTAGTATTACTTAGGGAAAGTACCTACGTCCCTTTATGTAGATTAGAAGATATAATTTAATACCGCGTACTATACATTATCTTGAAATTATTATTTGAAAGGAAATTTGAGTTGTGCCTACCATTATATAATAGCTAGGATAGTATAGGATAAGTTTTGTTTGCCTTGTATTTATGTGGATGCGCCTCTATACACCCCTTCGAAGATAAATGCGTGAAGTGTGTGTGTAAGTTTTGCTTATCATTAAATCTGTAAATGTAAACTGTATGCAGATTTTCCGCTAAATGTTAGGCAGGCATCGACAACACGGTGAGGATCTAGGAAGTTCTTACATCACGGTTCACAATCGGGTGTTATAATTATTCCGTTATTCATCCGCGTACGTGAGGAGAGCTGAATGGGATTAAAGTGCATGCGTCACGGAGCTTACGTCATTGATAAAACTACTCCCGATGTTACTCGCTCATTGATGTTTCCTGTTACTTATTTGTTTTTGATATGCCAAAAGGTCAAAATAATACACAAACTAACACTTATTTTTGTGCGTTAAATTAAAGGTAAAACTATTAGTCATGCAAAAATAAAGTTTGTTATTACACCAACGCGATTAATGCGTTTAATTATAAATTCTTTGATCATAATTTTTGAGGCGGTAAATGTTCGTTATCAGTTATTCAAAGTTACAGCAGCTCTAAAAAATTACCTAATTACGCCGAGGGAATAAAAACAAATTTATGAGCAGTAACAATGTTACTGACGATGCGCGCGTACTGAACGACAGCCATAATATTCAGAATTATGGTTGACAATTATGCTTAGGGTTCTGTTGCTTAGTAATAACACGCATATCGTGCGATTACGGCTGTTAACCAATGTAGGTGTGGTCTATTCCCGGCAGGAAAATTACCAAGTTTAATAAACAGTACCTAAATGCCTAAACGATAATATAATATGTTTCGTATACTCTGATAGTAGATAAGTACGTTATTCTAGTCATTATGAACGTATTATCTTTGCGACGTTTAATACAATACAACTCCAAATGAACTCGAAGTCGGATCACCATGACAGGACGACAATTAATGGTGCAGTGTGGTTACCTGGCGTCCTCTCAGCGAACAGAGCCACCAGCCCTCGCTGCCGCCCGTGTTCTGCTCCAGCACGGTGAGCAGGTCGCCGCGCCGGAACGCGAGCTCGTCCGGCGACTCCGCTATGTTGTCGTACAACGCTCGCGCCATACACTGCAACAAATATTTATTTTTCAGAAGGTTAGAGACAAATTTACATAGATAGATTCTTTAATCAAAGTTGTAAAGAGATTTAACAACAATGTAGAAAAGACACAGATATAGACAGCAGATTCTAGAGAGCAACTAGGTATAGCTATATAACTATAAGTAGCAAATTACTTAATAATTTCTGCAGTTGACTGCGCGTCTGTATCTATATTTATTGTAGACACATAAGGCGACGAATTTATCGCCTTGTCACACACAAATCATGCACATAAATCTCGTTCCTATCATACGAGAGTTCCCTTGCGTCATCGCCGTTCATCTTCCTTTAATAACATAACAATTCAAGTTAGCACTGTTTACTTATTCGATTCATGTCTTTAAATAGTTTTGTCGCATAATACGAAGCTATTTATACCGAATGCGCTCACTGCATTCTAATTATAAATACCACTGAAAAGTAATATGATCTCAATTCAGTACTTTTTTCTATTCATTAACGCTTTGAAAACGTTCAATGAAATAAATACAAAGGATTTTTAGACATCTGTGCACACGTCTTTCCTATTAGCATTCTACACCCTAGATCCCTTGCAATTTAGCGCATATGTTACAGACTGCAGCAACAGGCCCGTATTCAGAAGGTTCGGTTGACTAACCGCGATTTTTAATAAAATGTTATACTAACACACGTCACATAGTACTCAGGCTATTCAATTGATTGGAAAATGCCCAAAATCTGTTTATACCTACATGTTTTTTAGTATCTAGCATCAAAAACGACATAAAAAATCGCCACAACAAGACTAATAACAATCGGTGTTCAAGGAAAGACATTTTTACGCAGATAAAAAAAATAAACGAAAAGAATTTGCCAATTTTATATAAGAACATAGTACAGCATATTACTTCTCTAAAATTACAGAAAATCGTCTACACTAGATGGCGAATCCGGTCCTGGGTACGAACGCAGCTGCAGCGGAACAGGCGCGTCCCAAATTTGGCCGATAATGACAGATTGCATTGTGCAACGCTGCGCGCGAACCCCGCTTGTTGAGGCAGGACATGTTTCCGATCGATGTAATCACAATTGTTACTGACTTGTACACGCAAGATATTCATTAAGGCCTATTTGTTTCTGTTATGTCTAATTGCGAGCAATCACTATCATGTCATTGTTCTATGGTGATTGATAACGTCATGTAACATATTAGAAATAATGTCTTTTGTTCTAGATATTTCAACTTCTCGTTGGGCATCGGCATCGTAATATTCAATTAACGTGTATGTGTCTAATTTAACGTGGGCCGTATTATCCCAAAGGACAAAGCCATTGAGGGGGAAAATTTTTATACAATATAATATATATTTTTTTAACAATACAGTGTCTCATCCTAATGTATTAAGAGTTGAATCACTGTGTGCGTATGATAAAAATATCCTTTTATTAATTCCTAGAACATTAATACCAATATTTGCCTTGACCTTTTGCTGCATCTAGATTGTTCCATTAAATTGGTAATCGAAACATTAATTTCCGACCATTTATCACATTGAACATTTTTATAATATAGCACAAATTTTTATTAGGTACGGAAATGGAAACTAAAAATAAATTCAAATTACAATTACTTAATAATAAAAAAAAAATACCCGTAATCCGGTGATTATCCTCACGCTACTTTTGTGAAGTTCTTTGCAGGTACACATTGCAATGTATTAATCTAATTTATAAACTCGTATTTGTAAACATACGACACTGTTTACAAATTATTATAAAATTTTAAGTGCACATGCGCTCACCGCAATTACTGTATTCGAACTGAGAAACTGATCGGAATAATATTCATTCAAAACAAGTTAAATATAAAGTTTATGTTGTATTGAAATTATTAGAACCGGTCGTGCAGTAAGACGATTGATGACTCAGAGACGACGTCATTGTCGTGAGATGCGCCCAAACGACATCGGTATCAATACATATTATATCTTCAAAACCCTTAGTACTTTAGTGAGTCAGTAAACTTATTTTGGGATATTTCTGTAAATACATTTATTAACGTAAATTTCATAGAAATTGACATATAAAAATAAATTATTTTCATACGCAATTTAAGAAAATTATGTAGGTGGAGAAGTTTATTAAATTAATCAAGGCCATTTAAACATGGCAGAATCAAATGTTCATAAGAAAAATTTGTCAATACAGACAACTGATCTATCAACTTTAGCTAAGTTGCTGAAAGCTACTAAGTATAATATTTGGTCACATTGGAATCCCTAAATGTAGAGTTGCAAGGTTATGAGAAACTTGCTACCGATATTCCCGTCTATAAAAGGACAAGACCTACGTGTAAGTTCATGCTATACAGTACTGAGTAAATCAGGTATAACAACAAAAACCTCACATAAAATAACCCAACCTGACAATCCTACTCAGTACTTTACTTTACGTAAATTATATATCAGAAAACGTGTAAAATGTACCTATATATACTCCATAAATAACACATTATAGGCTCTTATAACAAAATATATGAACTGACTCAAAAGGCGTATACGTGTTTCAATTTATACAATACAAAAATAAATTCTAACTACGATGATGATACAACAGTAAAAATAAATAGATTCTTTTTAACAAAACGTGAACAAATGCGGTTTTTCCTCAACACGGGTTTTACTGCCGGGGAAATGAAGAAAACTGTCATTTTCGGTTACATTTTCGTGGTCAATAAAATATCATTGTTATTCTGCCTATTCGATTATTTGTTAAAATTTAACGAGATATAAATTTTAACTATACTCTTTTTTACAAAATATTTTGTGTATTCTAGTCTTCCATAAATAATTAGAAAAAATACTGAAAATTATACAATAAAAATATTTTTTTTTATTACAACGGTAATACTTATCAGTTCAGGAAAAATTGAGCTTTCGATAATGACTACCTACTCGGAGAGAACTTGGAAATTGGAACGTAAAAAGTTTAGACAAAAGGCCTTTAAAAACGCGCGATAAACGATTACCGAATACTTTCACTGACTTTTAATTAAATTGAATTTTTCATTGATCGATCAGATTACGAGATTCTGTGCCGGATACGTCTCAAATGATTCATGGCGCCGATGTTCGCGGAATTGCTGGCCGACATTGTGTGCCAAGACGCCTCGTAGCCTGTAGGTAAGCCACGGTGAGGTCATTGGCTGACCTTAAATTAAATTCATGAAACCTCTAAAGCCGGGATCATCATATTTATTTTCCTTGTTGAGGTTAACGTGGTCCAGGTAGTAGGTAGTAGGTAGAATGTACTCCTAATAGTTATTTATGTACAGAATTAACGTTCTCGTATATTACAGTGGATTAACTTTATTTATATTATCATAATACAGCGATATAATAGTAATATTTTAAATTATGTCTATTTAATTATAAACATTATATCATTATATTATGTATAGTTTTATAATTTGTCTAGATGTTTTACATCTAATATTATAGAAACTTGATCAGTGAGGCGAATTGGCTGGTATTAACTGTTTTGTTTCATCCCCGCTTAATTAGGAAAAGAGTGACATGATTTATTTGACGTCCACTAATTAACCCCTTTTAAAGGAATTAAAATTGATCAAGCACTAAACTATATAAAATGTGTACTTTTCGAGCACCTACCTTAATCGAAAAAATTACTAGTATTTTTCTCATTGTACATTCAATTAAAAGCCTACTCACGTGTAAATCCAACAGGATGATTAAAGAGTCAGGGCTATTTGCAAAAGTGAGGACATCAATGTTTCTAAAGCAGAAAAATACCGAGTACTTGAAAAGCAATGAACCTCAATAACCGCAATGAGACATTCGACAAAATAAAACTTGACAAACCGTCGCTTGTGGTTAGTATAAATAATAGCAAAACACAGAAATCTTATTCCTTTCACAAGCCAGATGTTACGGAATCTTCCAACACCTTCGCGTATGTTTTCGTCATACAAACTGCAACTAACAATTGTCTGGTGGTCCTTGTTCACGAGTCCTTGGCGGCACACAGTTGTACACTAGATGACATGTGCATCGAATGCCATCAAGTCAACCGTTTAGGCTGTTTTCGCGGTCGAGCAGGCTCCATCATATGGTAGTGGGTCGAAAATCAATGAGGGCCGGCAGGGGACTGAATGGCGGGGCGCCGACCTACGAAGGTCGTCGTGTAGTACGGGGAGGGTTACCGCGCATGCGCCGCGTCACCCGTCTCCTCCCGAGCTATTTCTAAAGGCATTTTAACCTTTTAAAATCCCTACGAGCGCATACAATTCAAACGCAGACGCTTCTAAAACACAAATGAATTTCTTTGCTATTTAATGATAATTAAAAGCTTACAAAGTCGAAATGCTTTTACATTTTGTTAAACAAAATTTTTGTTTATGTTGAAATAATGTTTCCAGTTTGAATAGAATGTTTAAATAATTAAACGCAATAATAATTCTATTTAATCATAGCTTATTAAGAATCATTGACCTAAGTAGTTACTCCCGTATTAAGTGCCTCTTTGTGAGTCTATACTAAGCCCTGGCGCCTATGCCTTAAATGGTTATGAGCCATTGTTCTAGCATTGGATATTTTTTGTAACTCGATAACCATGCATACGAACTTCATAATCTATTTGGTTCAAACGATATTATGGCCGAAGTGTCGGTAGGTTTTGCGAGTCGTGGGGCGACGCAGCGACCTAAGCATACTAATCAACCCCTTCTACTAACCCAGAAAGGATCACAAGAGGCATACAAGGAATTTCAAGCAAGTCTCTTCAATTTTGATTAGTGTGATCCTCGACACTAGCGACCCCTATGTAGGGTGCACATATTGAAATGACAGATACAAAGCTTATAGATTTTAATTCATTTAAGGCCATGTTCGAATCTATTTAATTAGTTTTAACATATTACCTAAATATATTCTGTATAAGTATATTTTGCGGAATCAATAAAGTATATTACTCTTCTTCTTTTAATGGATATTCTACATTTCTAAAACATAGTTCTTAATTAATGTATTTTAGATTTGTAGAGCATCATAAAGCGTGCACGATTGTTATTTAAATACCACCCGCAAGTGTTGAAAGACGTCGCATTTTCCCTTGACATAATAGAGCTGACGCAGACGAGAACTCGAAACAGATGGATCAGGAAGCAGTGGCCACTGTCCCACTGAAAATAGTCTTAACCGCATTGGTGCAGTTTTAATCGCGTGACATTATGGCCGATCTCGTCTGGCGCCGGCCGTCTAGACAGTAGTTATTTTATTTTAATTAAACATTTTTCCCTTCATCGATGGATATTCTTTAATGGCTAGTTATTATAAAAGACGTATGTCCAATATTATGCTTACAAAACAGTATCTTTATAAAGTCGTTTGTAGGCGCTAAAGTCAAAGTTATATGGCATAACTGTATACTTTTAGCATTATTTCTTCCGGCAATAAGCTAGAAATATCTGAAGTACCAATAATAAAATATTTTTATATTGAACAACTTTGTTTTTTTTTCTTTAAGCCGGTCTTATATTACAGTACAGACAACGGGCGTATTTAGTATTGTACAAAAGTCTCAAAATGTCCCTTTAGAATATCTTAGATACATTTGAATGACTCGCACACACTCATGTGCCATGTTTTTCTGTAAGATACTTCGCTGAGACTCATTTATTTAATTTCGACAATTTCGGTGATACCATTCGCCGTGATTATCGTCCTGAGAAAAATATAGTCCCGCAATTGGTTTCTAAAAACCAAAAAGGGTCAAATGCAGACAAAATTCCGTTAAATCGCTATGACAGGTGACTTCAAGTTCCAATAGAATTACAACGAACAAGAGAGAGCATTACCTCCAAACGGCCACTTAGCCCCAACATCGAACACAGTATGCATATTTAAAACAACTGCAATATAGACCTCAGAGGCCTAAGGATTGATTGCCGCATCCATACATTAGCAGTTTAACAAGATATGTCTAATCATGCCATAAATCTGTCAATTAAAAGGTTTCTTGCAAACTAAAATGTAGCTTGTTATGTTTAAATATGGACCTCCTATCGAGTTTCCCAGGCTTGAAATTGCAATATGAAAACAATTAAGCAGATAAGTCTATTGTAAGACGACATTTCAAGGACAATAACAACTAAACATGAAGACATAGTAATAAAATTATAACTATGCGTATCCGAAGACAAACCTTGAAGAATATTAGTTATGTTTGAGCTAAGATAGAGTTAAAAAAAAGCCATTAGTAGTACTTTTGGTTGTCGAAATTTATAAACAAAATTTATTCAATTTAATTTAAACATACAAAATCTTATCAGTTATATATCAATGTAATTAGAGTTTCTCGGAATAGGTGTTGCTTAAATGTTTCTGCTTGGCCACAATTACATATTCAAATGTAAAATTTCGCCATAATCTATACAGGTAGGCACATACACGTTGGTAGTTATCGTTAAACATTAAATGCACTGTCTGAGGCGGGCAGTCATTGACCTATCTCGATAGATAAAAAACCCCTCCTACGCATAACCCATCCTCCGATGCTCATTTGGGTTCAGTAAAGGGATGCCAGTTTTTGTGAAATACGCACAGATCTTTATGTGCCCTTTTTTACTCTCGATATATACTCGGAGAATGTATTTTACATACGATGTGTGTAGTCGTATTTGTCCCAAGATTAATAGCGTGGAAAAAACAAAAACATGGGTAGATCTCTAAACGGACCGCAATAACCAAATCTAGTTTATGGGATTTTTGGATTATGGTATTGTGAGATTGTTTGGAAATGGTACTTTAGCTGGAGTAGAATTTGCATTATTTTTTTGCTTACAAAAGGCACCTTATAGACTTTTTGGCTATACAAAAATATGGCTATATAAAAAGGGGCGTTAAACATTTTTTTCTGGCATACAACAATGTTTTGTATTCCCAGTGGAGAGGGACCCCGACATGATATGTGACACGGAGATGCCACTTGCCAGCGTAAACATTTTGATGCACTACACAAGTGTTACTGTCCATACTTTGATAACGATCAATGTGAACACTTCTAATATTTAAATACGAAAACATGTAGGTTACATTTTGGGAAATAAATTATACATTTAATACAAAATTTCATAGCTTTTGTTTAACAAAATAAAAATTATATGAAATATGATGTACTCAAATAAATACTGATAAATACAAATAAATACGTATTTCTTTACTGACGTTTTTTGTTATTTTTTCAACACTTCATTTGACAGAAAATCATTAATTATATAACAAGTTGTTAACGATGAGGTAAATTAATATTTACTGTTTAAAGAATATTTAATAACCCACTTAATATGCGGGACAGTTCATAAGTAAATGTCGCCGGCACGCCGCGCCGCGCCGCTCACTCGCCGACCATGTGATCAACAAACAACCATTCATTGATCTACTGTGGCCTTACTCTGAAACAATTATGCACCTACACTCATCACTTTCCTATTAAATTAATTAATTGTGGTTTTATAAAAAGAAACAACAATAAGTGAACTCTACGGGTCTCTACATAATACAAACATGTTATGTAGGGCGGCTACATTAAATTGCTGTTTTTTATATTTGTTACCCGTTCTTTTATGTTCACTTATGGAAATAAAATAATAATTTGAATAGAAAGATTAGTGTTTTTTAAGATTAAAACTATCCGTCTGTAAGTGGATCACGCTGGGAATCTAAATTGAATATGCAAATAAGCGATATATTGTAACATTTATTTATGGCGGGAATTGAAAACACCGCAGTAACAAGCAGAGGCAGCGGACATCGAGGGGCTCCATGAAAGGCTCTCCCTCCGACGAGAGGGCGAGAGGCGGCCGGAGGGACAAGAGCCGCAATTTCCCGCTGTATTTTATAGATACGCCGTCGCCAAAGAATAGCAAATGATTTTTTACATCTCTTTAACCGCACTCACAATCCTTTTTAACTGTCCACTGAACAACTCGGGAGCGTTTTATAACGGAGACTGGAGCGTGAAATTTTGTGCAATTTTAATCTTTTGTCTACGACGGTAATTAATTTTTAGTCATTCATGTTTCCCATTTATGTATTCATCATAGAAGAAGTTACGCTGGCGCCTGTGGCTGACACTTGTGGCGTGTGTCACACGCCTCACGCGCCAGAGTTGGCTTCGGCCCAAATGCCACATTCGTACTAATTCATACATGGCTCGTACTCCGCGTCGCCGAATATACGCGATAACGACGTGTGCCGCTTGCAAATTGCTGTTCCCATTTTTGTACAAAATTAAAAATAACAATGTTTAAAATCCTGGTCGTGACTACGTTCGTGACGAGGTAAGTAATTTATATGCAAATGGATGTTGTTCTAAAATATTACGTTCTAAAGTTACAGAAAGTACAGGAAACCAACTATCTACATAAGGTTTTTAACCATAGTTTATTCTCTTTTAAGATTGCAGGATCCCTATATTTTTTCTTATATGAAATAAAACAATTGAGTAATACAACAGGACTGAGGATAAAGTCGTGAGTTATGACAACTGATAAATTAGTAGTCACAGTCCTTATTCAGTTATAAACTATGTAACATGATGAAATGGAAGGCAGCTAGGTTTGCGAGTAAGTAGATAAAGCACGTTCGTGAGGGCGTTCGGCAAACGCGTGAGACCTTGTGTTCTAATAAATTAATGTAACGATGCTCCTCCGTGCAGCGCGCGGTGTCGCACCGGCACACAGGCCACTACCAAGTACCAACCGGGAGTCGAACGGTGGCCCTCGACGCGACTTCAAACAATTTCGTCTGATGCACAACTGCACTTCAAAACTCGAGTGCACTGCCTCTGATTAAACTCGGCGAGCGTCGCGCCGCTTATATTTTCTCTATTTGCCAACGGTTTCAATATACTGCCAGTTCATAACGCGAATATTTTTTGTATGCCACTTCATATGCTGAAAAATAAACTGTACATTTGAAACTTCTTTCCGAAGTACAGCTTTTATTTTACTAAACTGTAATGGAAGTCTGACTACAATTTATTATGCAATTTTACCTGCATTGCTATTTTTCATAAAATGGCATTAATAAATTTAAATTGAGTTTTAGAAATATTAAATATTAGGATAGATTCCCGATAAAACTCAATCATCGAATAAAATATAACTTTATTAGTCACTCAGTCAGGTTATAATTTATTTGATCAATAGGATTTAAAAGTCTGTGGACAGAGATTTATTTGAATAAGATCTTGAAAGTTTAAATTATGTAACTACATTAACTCATTAAGTTAGTAAAGCGTTCAATTAACCATATACAATCATTTACAATGACCAATTAACGTTCTATATTTTCAACAAAGCACCGCACACAAGACTGTGACGTAAGCAATTACCGGGGGAAAGTTTTGACTGCGCTGCCCGCCGGCAGACGGGTTAACGGCTCTCCAGAGACACTAAACTTTACTTACTTCTAGAATTATTGATTTCTATCTCATGTACCATTATTTTATTATAGTCGTAAAACATTAAGTCACCCTGGAGTTTATTATTTAAGGAAATTGAATTAAGAAAACGGCAGCATAGAATATTTTATTTATTATGAAATATTATTACATTTTAATATTGAGGAACGGCATGTCAAACACTGATAAAACTGAATTTCTTTTGAAAGTGAAAGAAAAGCTATAATCCTCTTATATCCACTTACAATACGCTATTAAGATCCCTAATGTTTTGTAGAGGCTCTCCCTTGGTAACATTTCCCCGCGCGTGAGTCTTTACCTCCCTATTCTTTCCTTTGTATGTGCCAACCGCGATGCAGGGGTGAGCGAAATATACTCATTAATTAATGTACCATTTTTATATCTTATTGTAAAGAGCGCTGTTTCCTATATTAGAATAGGAATTAAGCGGGCAGCGCTAACTAGAGTTAAGTACACTACACATAAATTTCTTTTCATTCATTTCTAAATCCCTTTGTTTCTGCCGGCCGCACATAAAAAATGAAAAAGGCAAATTACTATGGTGCTGGCTCGCAGGATCTAATGACGCAGCTTCCTCGAATGTTTAACAGAAAAAGTTTTAAGTGGGTTACATGTGTTGGATTCCCAACGCGGGCCTATTTATTTAGCTGATACCTCGACAGTAGGCAGTTTATTTAGTTCTGTTTCCGCTGGCAATCAATATGCATGTTAGCAAAATTGTAGGAAAACTGTAGCATTCAATTGTGGTTCCGTTAGTTTAACTGTTATTGTCGATATAACATTAAAATGCAATAAAAATAATGCTTAATTGTAAGTATCTTCATTAATTTATCCATTAAGTGTTGACGTATCTATAAAGCTGGAGGTTATTTAATTTCGTAACAAATACATTATGTATATTCACATTTATCGTAAATATGTTATTTGGGGCAAGATCAAAACAGTTTGTGACATTGACAAAAAACCAGATGTTAGGACATATCGAAAATACGAGAAGATCGCCACTTAATTTAACCACTATTATAAAAGATCTTTTGTTTACGATAGATTTACACAGAAGTTTTACTTATAACGGTAGTCCAATTGACGTAACTTGATATTATGGACCTCAAAGTCGTATGTAGTAGTGTGGGAAATCATCTACCGATCTATGAATCAGATAACCGCGGTGAAACGTTTGACTGTCCATAACTTAAAGGGTAGAGTGACGTAATGATGAATAGTGTCTTGAAGCTTCTGTATATTCGACGTAATCAGTCAGGCACATGGTTGAGATAAAAATGACCCAATTTTTAATTATAATTTTGAATTTGTTTTTCTATCATTATTATTCATTTATTTCAATAGTATACTACTTATATACCACCCTATATAATATAATAATGTCAACCATAATTTGTAAAGTACAAATACTTTTTCATAATTCCCAAATGTCGTAAAGAACAATATACTCAGTAATGAATATGCGTGGACATACATATTAGGCGTGTTAAGTGAATTAATTATTATTCTGCCTAGGAAATAAACAAAATTGTTATCTATCTAGTAATGATATTACACGCACTAACTATTATACAATTACGAGTAATGTCGTACAACTTCTAAAATGAGGAACATTAGTGTTCGTAGCAACATTTTTGAGAGGTTTACTCGGAAGTCGAATCCATAACATAACCTAAACAAACATTAACGTTTGTGCCCCTGTATTAAACCTATTAAACCCAAACTACAGGGAAACTTTACTATCGTGAATTTTAAATATTTCATCACCCGTAAAATAGAATCAAAGAAAAGTTAAAACAGACAGCAAAGTTCCGAGACTAAATTAAACAATTATGTGATTCAACAGCAATTATTATTGAGGAATCTGTAGGTTTGTTATTCGGGCTAATGATGATTGCGTGTCTAAACTGTTTCTTCTGTTGCCAGAATTTATGTTTGGCAACGTTGTGTATGAGGCAAAAAGTAACCAGTGCTAAAGTACTTTGATTTCACCAAATCACTCGTAATCATCAGTAATTCCTGCAATTATTCAATCAAATAATTAAAACAATTTTCTACTTCGAATGTACATTTGAATTTGCAAAGTAATGAACATTTTCTATCGAGGTAAACACGACAAGAGCGATGCGGCGCGCCATAAACAACGTTCAGAATAGAAACTGCAGGATATTGCAACTGATATTGCGTTCATCAATGTTTCTCGCTTCCTATCGAGGTTTGAAATTGAACAGACTTCTTTTGGCTTTGTACCTTTGTCAGAGTTCATAGTGCCGTGTATCATTATTCATATTATAATCAATGAGCGTTTGAATCATACCATCTATTGAAAAGCTGGTATAGCAAATCGATGGGATCGTTAATTAAGAAGTGTTTTCAAAGCAAACAGCAAAACCCATCCGTAACATCCGCGTAAATGAAAAATGAATTTCGACGAGCATTTTTTCGTAATGATTGGGCTTCTGTATAGCCACGCATAAGGGAGAGGGAGAGGGATGGTGTGTTAGGGAGATAGCACTCATCTGTATGATATGACAGCGGCAGCCACTCCAATCTACGATATGTACGCGCTCAAGTGACTGCCAGCGACTACGGCTTTCTGAACATATTACTAATACAGATTTTTTATGGGAAAGAAGATCTCTATATTACTTACCACAAATATTTTTATAATAAAAAAGTCATTACATTCATTAATTCTCGCTCCTACACTGTTTCAGGGAAATATTAAAGGAAGACGTTATGATCCTTAAAAGCTGTAAATATGCTCATGAATAATAAATATAAGGTCATCCAATTTTTAAATTTTTTGTAAACCGCGATAATGGTTGTAAAATTTGCAACACAAACATTGAAGTATCCGAGGACACTTTAAAACAACTGGGTAAACGAAGCTCATGCATAATCAGGTGACCCACTTGTTCTTGTATTTTTATACCTTAATAAATACATATTAAGGTATAAAAATAAACTTACCAAAAATATAAAGTCAAATCAATCTACTTTCCCTTATTACGAATCTAAGTGAAATACCGCCGAGAGCAGCGCGTAATCGATTCTTGAGGGTGTAAATAAAGCTTAAAAATCGCTTCCCTTGCTCCACTCGAGCGGCCCTTTTAGAGGGTTTAAGAGGAGCTGAGAGAATCGCGAAATCCAAAAGAATCTTCATTCAGTAAAGCGATTTAGAAAACAATTTCAATTTAAACCTATATTTTATTGTTACAGCGCAGCGGTTGCAGGCTGCGACGTTGTTTTAGCGGTAACTTCGGTATGCATTTAAAATGTGGTACAAACGTACCACACTTCGCGATTTTCCATTGCGTATTATTAAATTGAAATTCTTTTAAAGTTAGTTCATTTGAGGCCGAAGTACTTTGGTAAAGAAGTTTTTACATTTGTAAGGCTGGATTATATTACTTTTGCTATGCACAAACCGTGTACCTCTTACGATATGAATCGTGGTTGACCATGAAAACTTTGTAAGTCTTAAACTTTTATTCCAACTTTAAAAACCTTTGCAATTATCATAAATTCGTTAATAAATTGGTAATTATTATTGGCATCCGAAAGTCTCATTGTGTACTTTTCTAGGACAAAGTATGAAAGTAAGAAAACATGTGTGCACACTATGCGCCGTTTCATTACACTTTTATAAATAAAATAGAAAAGTAGATAGACTAAATGTTAATACAAACTAATGTTTATGCTATGAAATTGTCCTGTCCTGTATTCCGAATTTTATCTAAAACTGTCGAGAAGATTCTTAGTTTACTTCGAATGAAAGTATTAATATCTTCACAAATTTTCGCATTTATAATATTTTTAATCAGTAAACTCGTAACAAATAAGATTGAGTGATTTAAGATCTGATCAAAACCGCTCGGTTCCGCAGTAATATGGAAGGCTCACCATAAATAACATGCAACACGAATCCACCACATTGTTGTCATCGTTAACTTCTTACTGACATGATTTACGGACGCATCGATCAGCCAACTTGGGCTTTGTTTGTAAAAAAACAAGCGGCTTCGGCCACCCTAATGGAACGAAATAACGCAATAAACTTGAATGTAATCACAATTTTCCCTCGTCATGGTCGCAGTGGGTTCATTCAGTGTCGGCGGCAGGCGCGGGTAATCTCGCTCACATTACTACAGGCACGCGTTGCGATTGATCACTGATTTTGCTGTCACTATTATAAACAGTTCTCGTAATTTATACGTAACTATTAGTGAATAGAAATGTAGCTGTCGATTGGCGGGCTATAATCTGGTGTTAGAAGAACGAATGGTGTTTTCTTCATTAGGGATATTTTCCAAATATTTGTGTCCTAATACTTGTATACTATTTTTTATAACTTCAGTTGGTTACTTGCAAAGCCCGTTTTTTTATAACGGCCCACCTTACCTTAGTAGTATAAGACTTTCTTCTAAATGTACCATAACATCGTCTATTTAAAATTCTATATTGCATTCACTCGAATTTCTGAGCTAAAATACAAGTTATTTCGTATTCTAGTCGGGTTATCGGGTATTCCTTCCATCTCGTACGAGAGGCTAAAAAGATTCCGAGACCTTGGCTGGAGATAGGGTCTAGACACAATATCTGGAAATAGTCGGCCGAACCTCTATTTATGGCACATCGTTCAATTTCAATATCGCATAGAATCAAATGGTAAGTTGGGGAAGAATTAAATGTTAACATGTACGACTTATACGACGAAAAAAAAAAGCGGCGATAGCCTAGTTGGGTGTGGAACGGACTGCCGAGACGAATGTCCGCAGGTTCAAATCCCCAAGGGCACACACCTCTGACTTTTCTATAAAATCATGTGTGTATTCTTTGTGAATTTATCGTTCGCTTTAACGGTGAAGGAAAACATCGTGAGGAAACCTGCATATATGAGAAGTTCTCTATAGGAATTTCGAAGGTGTGTGAAGTCTACCAATTCGCACTAGGCCAGCGTGGTGGACTAAGGCCTAATCCCTCTCAGTAGTAGAGGAGGCCCGTGCTCAGCAGTGGGCAAGTATATAATACAGGGCTGATATTATTATTATTATATACGACTTAGGCTGTTCTTGAAGATATATAATATTATATATCTTCAAGAATCGTAACACAATACGTATAGGTATATAGATATGTATAAATTAAGCGATGTTATTTTATTAAATATAATCTGTAAACATATAATAATGAAATTTAGATAAAGTGTACATAGGAGTAATTTTTAATGTCCGCCCATTTGTTCCAGTTTGTAGTAAAATAAAAACGTTCAAACAAACTCACGGCCTCTTAATGGTTTAACAGTAAACACCGAGTTACTTAACAATGTTTGTGTAGGGATGTTTGATGCCCCAGAGGAAGGGCTCCTGTTTGAAACAAAGGCGGCCGCATTACACTTTTTTATGAGAAAATTGACTGTAGATTTTAATGTAAACATAAGTTGCTCGAATGCCTGAAAGGTTTTGACTTACCAAAAGTAGATAAATAAACAAACAAACAATGAACATAACAACATGTTTTGCCGGTAATATCTGTATAGTTTGTAAAAAAGAAAAGGAACTCTCAAGACTTGAAGAGCTTCGGGAAATCTTACTGTTTTCGATATTTATTGATATGGATTTCTTGTCTTGATTATTTCAACACAATCGTTTAGTAAATATAAAAATATATATTCGGCATTTTCAAACACACGAACAGTATGATAATGGTTATCTACATAATGGAACAATCACGCTGGAATGTGAATACTTGTACGCCCCAGTAATAAGATACAGTGAACACTTGCCTCATTATCCGTTATCGATTACACAGTGCCATGCACGTGAAGCCAACTCCTGCGATTGTGCATATCTTACTGTAGGAGATATTTTTGTTTACTACCGAATGTATAAAATCACACATCAAACACTGATTATATTAAGTCCACTTGAATTTGTAGAGATCGGTTGATCTTTTTTGGTGTTTGCAAACGATTGTTTTAGTTTGATCTAGGAAATATCTATAAGACTAACAATAGAAGACGAACAATTAACATTAGCACGATTAGGTAACGTTTCTACAATATCCTACTCCATGAGTGGTATGTCTCTCATCCGTACTATAGACTAATTAGCAAATTTGTAGGAGATGTAAGACGTATTATACCAAATCGACGTCAGAAACTAACTTTTGCCAAATTAAGGACCGATTCCTTAAGTGGTTGCAATTCCTGAATGAGACGAAAATATTTTTTATAATTTTATAGTTACCGGAGATAAGTTATTGATATTACAATAAGATTCATTAATGAGAACTTAGTAAAAACATACAAAATGCGTTTCTAATCTGCCGATAACTTTGAAATGTTGGGAAGGAATTTAGTGTTGAATGTTTTTGAAGTAAGTATATCGATGATGTACTTAAAATACACTTTGAAGATGTTTCCATCTGATCCGCGGAAGTCATAATAGTAAATACTTCGAGAAAATAATAAACACCACACAAGTACCATACGCACGAACATAATATTATTTAAGTGTTAACTGTTAAATTGATATTTAACGTTAGGATGTGAATGCATATGAAACGCTTGCAGTTGCAAAACTCTCCCATTCCAAGCTGGAATTCGCTCCGTCAAAGGTGTTGCTAGTTCAATAACATGACCAAAATAGATCTAACGTCTGACGCATGAGCCACAGTCGTCATTGATGCATGCGAATGCTGTGCAACTTAAATGGGACGAAAGTCGCCAAGTTGACACGTTGAGTTATTCGTATTACTTAAGATAAAGGCGCTGCTATTATTGGAATGGCAGTTCAATGTGCGTGGACAAAGGATTCTAATTCGACTGTAACGCACGCAGGCGTTCAGATAGAAGCGCACCCGGCGACCTTGCGCGTGCGTCGTCGGCCGTCGCGTCTGACCGCAAGAGAAATAGCCTGACAGCTCGCGATACGCGGAATACTAAGATACGCGGCGCCCGCGCCGGCGCCGGGCGCGCTCGCCTATGATTCCCATACAAACATGTAAAACAAACCATTATATGTCAAAATATACAGCCGCCCGCCGCTCAACATATCATAAATATCACTTTAACATAACAAGCATGTAACATATGTTTGCAATAAGAATGCATTTGACATTGACATCCTCTCGAATGCTATACACTCCATAGCGACTGTACATTTTCGATTTAGTCATCGCTATTGAAACACACTTATTTTACAATTTATGTTTATTATGGGCATTGATCGCTAAGAAAATTTAAGTATATTTCGAAATGTGCCTGATTCATCCACGGAAAACACAAAAGTGACAAACCGTTTGCGTTACATCCGTCTGAAACCGAGATTACCTAAGACAAGTCCGCTTTGTAAATAATACACACAACGTAATCGATTTTGTATTATAACACAAGTGACGGAATTTCTACCCTACTCAACAGAGAATAAGGATATTTGTAGTACGAAGGTATAGAATCCTAGAAACGGGAGACACACCTGCAAGCGCCGTAATCTCCAGAAAGGGGATTATTTTTAACCCTCAGCTACGGAGGATACTTAGTGAATGCTCCGCTGATTTATTTCTAGTTTCTCTATCGGTGGAATAAATAAATGCTCATACGTGATTTATTTTAGAAAGTAGGTACATCGTTTATTATCATCGTCACGGCACACACGTTCTACTGATTAAAACGTGTTGTTGTGTGCGTTATGCAATTATATTGCAAAGTTTCAAATTTGAATAGTCAATGACCTCTGGCGTGGATTTACAATAAAGCAATTAACTGTAAATATTTCGCAAAGATTTATCGGGCCGAGCAGGTTTCTGGCAAGTTTGTTTTAGGCATACATAAAGTTATGAGCGGCACTAATCAATTCCACGGATCAATTAGTATACGTTCTCATGTACGTAAACAACATATTATGTTTAAAAATACATATATTTTCATTATATTACGTACTTAACTACAGTATTCAACTTCTATGCTCCAATTTCCAATAAAATGAACTCGCGTGCTATCATTTCATAAAAGGAAATAACTGTAACATTATATTTTGAGAACATTTGTGACATAAAATGCCGTTTTAATCATTTTAAACACTTTATTATTAAAAAAATGAATTCATTCATAAAGCCAACTTATTCAAATGTAAGCAAACAAAAACCACAACTGTAATTAAGAGCGTAAAAGTGCCCCCGCCGTGGGCAAAACAAAAAAGTTTTCTTGTAAAATGCAACTGAGCATTCCCGGAGTGTCTGAGTAAACATTCAACCCTATTGCGAAGCGAGACACCACAAGCGACGAAGCGCCGCGCCGAGCGTCACAGAAATGCTTCAAGATTTATGTGCAGCGCGACGCTGCGACTGCGACACTGTTGTCTGCGACTATGCCTTGAAAATTTAATGGCGGAAAGCACTAAAACTTGTCCGTGCCGCCCAAAGCTCACTCACTCACTCCTTTAGCAAATTTTAAACCACCACACCACAGTTGAAATCCCACTACACTGCCTCATAGCCATTCTTATGAATCTCATTTAGATGCAACTTAGTAGAACATTATAGGTATGTGTATATTCAGTTGTTGCAGGACGATATAGTAACCTTGTCACTTTTTCTTTCATTAACACCTATTCGCAGAACTGATCAAGTCTTTATAAAAAGCCAGCCGAAAAAATGGTTCGCAATGCACTTACAAAATCTTCCCACTTGAATATTTAAATGCCGTCAACCAAGCGTTCGGTTCAAAACCCACATTTTCAATAACCAATATACTGAAGGGTGCTACAACAGCAAGGGCACTGACGCATGTGCACTACAAAATTAGCTCGAGAGAAATGAACTTAACAGTTCGCAGAATGCGTTAGGGTTACTGAACTATAGGTTATATGTAGGACGCATGTACCCACATTTAACTGAAATGGGTATTGTTTTTTTAGGGTTTTAAAATTTGACACGTATAGTAAGGGTGAAGTTTATGAATTCAGATATGTGTTAAGTGTATTAGCAAAGGGAGCGTGAAGTATGGGCGGCGGGCGACAGTGCGTTAGGGCGGTAACTAGATGAGCGGTCACGCGCGACTGCCCGCCGCAGATAGCGCGCCCTCGCCATCCCGGCCCATAGCTTATCATAACAAAGAAAACACCATTACTTACTACGCGCCCACCAAAAAAATGTAATAATATTTCGACAAAAAGTTTCGACTAACACGAGTCATAATAATTTCGTCACTCAAAACTTTTCGTCCATTGTCGTGATAAAATTAGTAATTATATGGCCATAATAGATCGTAAATTTTTATGAACGATTTTATACCAATACATGGAATTCCCGTGTCATTTTCCTTGACCTTTACAGATTAAATTGTTTTTATTGTAATCGAATAAAATACAATTCGCCTATCATCATCGAAGGACAATAGATTGCGTAATAATTGCGAACTGGTCTTAATGATATGACGCCGGTAACAGATCACGATCCTTTTATTATTCCGCTATTATAATTAAAACAAATAAAGAATAATAAACGCAGCCATACAAAGGCGGTCCGACGGAAAGTGAGTAGCGTCGTGCTTATAATGAGCCATGAACACAATGGGAAACTTATACGTCATACATTTTTAATCAATAGGAGATCTATTCGCACTTCTTTTGTATTACGTATCATTATTATGCCCAGGAGGCATTATATAAGGTGCTAATTATATTACGCAGTGAACATGAAGTTATTTAAAATCTTTGTGTTCAAACAGTTGGTACTTAAAGAAATTCATATTGTTATAAAAAGCGGCACGACACATAAAAATAATAACATAACTCTATATTTTGGGTCTGTCAGTAAAAGCCATCTTACGCGGAACATTAATGTGAACACTAAAAACGTTTTATTTAGCGCAAAGTCCTAAAGGAAGGCAAAATAAAAACACCGATAAGCCAGATACAATAAAGAATAATATATGTTTGGGCCGTCCGTATAAATAAAACCAATAAAACATTGACGCCGAGGATTGCGCCAGTACGTTTCCAATCAAACGTATTGACAAGGGACCGGGCTCCTCGTGCCTAATAATTTTATTTTCGCATGTCCTGCCATCTGTTTGGAATGGCACAATGCGCAATAACTATGTAACATGACGTACACTGTAGGTACTGACGTGTGACGTGTTCGTAATCCGCACAACACCTGGTTCCGATCCCAGATTTAATATTCTGGTTGATGTTATAGTCGTAAGACGAATAGAAGTCGAAAAGTCTGCTAAAATAACCTTATATAACGAATATTTTACTTTCATAAGCATACTTATAAATCAGAGTAATTTGTCAATCTTATCTTAAGATGTCACTAGTCCATTATACTTATAGCAAACTCGCAAATTTTCTGGAACTCTCGATTCTTGCGTAATGGTTTGTATAAACTAAAACAAACAAAAAATACGCAATACACTCTAATACAAATTAGTGAAGTACAGAAGACGATTATGTATTCCTCACGTATTATGATTGGGTTGCAACTACATAATCATGCCTTATTCGATCCCGACTAAGATAGATGGGTTCTATAAATGGTAAAACCGCTTCTTATTTAATAACATAAATTATGCACATGGACATACCAAACATCACAGTTATTTACCAAGCCATTTTACTGAAGAAGCGCGTGTTATTGATTACAATTTGAAAAAGTTTTAAGGCTTAGCTTGATATAATCATTGAGCAAAAAAAATTACTACGTTTTAATTTTAAAGATAAAAATATTAAATATTACAATTTCTAAAAAAAATTTACATAAGTACAAATTAAATATGCTAGCGACAACTACCATTACCAAAATATTTAAAATTTCATTTTTCCCGCGACGTGACGTCATGGGTCATGATTATTAAAGAAAGATTTTTAAAACCATTATTATTGGTTATCCTATCGCATAAAACTCCATGTGATCATACAGATATTAAAAGTTTCTCAAATTCCATTATAAGTGACAAAGTTCGTGAATGGTGAAACAATAAGAGTTTCACTATTATATATGTATCGAATAAATAATTACCGGAAGCGAAATATGCAAGCTCTAAGTGATAGGTTAATTTTAATCTGCTCGTGATTTTTGGTAGTGCCACAAGATAAAGATAGAACAAGAAGTCTGTATGTAGAAGGGACAACACGCATCCCAACAGACGTAAAATCATAAATACACACAAACCATAACAACTGGCAAAACAGCAATAAACACTTCGGCTATGTTATAGGCGATTAGTAATACAAACACACATCAAAACCATGTTTATAATTATTGAGAAAATCCAGGTCGCAAAGTCTTCCCTGCAATCCTTCCCTGTGTTCATTTATTTGTTTACTTTACAGATATCTGGTTCTGGATCGAACTAAAGTCTGAGTTGATATTCAGATACAAAACGCATGATCATGAACAAGAACGTTCTACATACGAAAGGTTAAATTACCGTTGGGTTTGATATGCAGTAGTGATATCGTGATTCCCACAGATATAATAATTAACATTTATTTATTGTTAAATATTGTTTAATGTCTGCAGAGAATTCTTGATCTATCTATGGTATAAATAAACAGTAAAACTATACCACATGTGTCACTTTACACTGCATTTGCATGATCTAGTCACACGCTAAACGATCATTCATCACTACCACCGTCTCTTAAAACTTGAATAATAGCACACAATTTTTGTTTTTTAATTAGATGAGTTGAATGCAATGCTTACCATATGTATCGACAAACATATGTGAAGACGTCACTAGTAATGTTTTAATTGTTTTGAATGCCATGTGTTGACTATTGCAACATAACACATAACCCGAGGAATTTACTCCGGTCTTGCGAACTTAGTTTGCTTTGCTTTGCTGATAGCACAAAATTTGGAGCATTGGGACGTTGACGTGTATAAGTCAATATTTGCGTTTGGATAAACTGAATACATTTAAATACTAGAAATGGAACGTTATTTGTCAAGAGCTATGGACACAACTGTTTGAAGTTGTGTATGAACACTTGATATAGGTACTTATTAAGAGGATTAAATGTGATTAGTTTTGTGTGCTACTTCTGCTAATGAAAGCCGTGTTTAATAAGGAATATACTGACTTACCATCTTATTTTAAGAATGTATAAAGATATTATTGTCATTGTTCACTTTCTGCCGTGTCCTGTATTGAAATTTTAAGAGGAAATATCAACGAGTTCATTTTTCAATGTCATGTTTAATAAGATTCAGTAATGTACAATCCTGTCCAGTTTATTTACCGCTATCCAGATGTATCAATACTTCCCAATACAATAACATTTTTATCTTCCTTTAATAAAGAAATAAGAAATGAAACTTACGTCAGCCATTCCATCATGAACTATAATTAATGTAGTGTATACTTATCGATTCGCATGCGATAAGGTAAACTCATGAACATAAACATTTTCCCTTTAGCTTAAGTCAAAGCCTTGTCGTTAAATATTAAAAACCACATGGTTGTAGTCATCATGCCTTAGAAGCGACAGTGTCTCCACAAGATAATCAAAACAAAACAATAAAATAAATAATTTAAAACGAAATATTGTTCACGTTGTATATACGACTGTTTTATTTTAACGTCTCTCTTTGTTCTACGTAAAGCGCTTATTGTTCCGTCTACACGGCAGGGGAGATGCACATGTTATCACTATGACCATGAAGCTAGAAAGCTGAACTTTAATCCTGTCGGACATGCTTGACAGACGGCACTACCCGCATAGATATAGCGTACCTGTTGAACAACTCACTTGACCTACTGGTTTCAGTTACCGTTAATTTCTCCGTGGAGTGTGCAAACTTTCCTAGTTATCAATCTTCGCTCGATTACGAATGATTAGTCGTTTGTTTCGCTCGACGTTCGTGGAACGAATTCGCGCCGCGTGACGAATCGAGCCTGGCTTTATGTAACTATGAATAAAGTTTGTATCGTAGGTTATACTCAGACAAAGGACTTGGAATACATATTTGAGTTATTTACGTAGTTTTTCTGTTTTCTTACATGCGTAATGGCCTTCATACCAGTCGGTGGTAAACAGTTGTTTTAAAATAAGTAGATTCGTTGTCACTTCTGTATGCGTTTAAAATTAGTGTAGCTTGTTTTAAACACACACTTTATTCTCGAAAGGGTAGGCACAAGTGCAACTGCTGCGCCCACTTTTTGTTGTGCATTCCATTCCATGATGTGGAGGTGAATTCCAGACTCTGAGCTGATAATGAGCAGAAAAACCCAATATCATTCTGCCCAATCCAGAGATCGAGCCTGAGACATCAATCGTACTCTTATGCAACTACGTCACTGAGGTAGAGCTTATATCAAACTGAAGATATTAATTAAAAAAATATATATATACATATCACTTTATGAAATATTCACATTTACGTTTCATATATATAGGTACGCATTTTCTGTAGCAGAAAGTTCGCAAATGAACAAATAGGACACCTGATAGCACGTGTTCACCACCGCCCATGAACATTTATAAAGGCAAAGGAAACGTTACAATGAATCCGAACATTCCGGAAAGCCGGAACGGGAAACTGGGAGACGAACGAGAAGTATTAAAATATTTTAATATAACAATATTTCTTGCTTGAAGGAGAAATCTCAACGAATCTGTTACTGTTTACAGGAAACAAACATGCAAAGTGCACCTCCACGGTTTTTAAATGCCAAATCTCATAAAAAATTGTCTAGTTATTTAGGTCATCTGCTTTTTCAATATATAAATATGGTGTAAAGTCAATCTTCAATACGCTAACTTCAACACTAAATAACTTTTAAAGTTATTTACGTTATCATAATCACTTGTGCCATTAACATAATTATGACATTAAAAAGAAAACGAGTATTTTCAGACACAAGCGTATTTTGTGGCTGACCTTTGTAACGAGCTCTGAGTGCTAGCACTTTCCACAGATGCGCCCGAATTTTATTAAGCGGTCGGGGTTCGTTCGCCTCTTACTCTTTTTTTACGACTTCACTTGCTTTTATAATAATAAATTGCGAATTTAAATATAAATTAGAAAATCCCTTGTAGAGACTTGATGCCTTTGCCAAATTATCTACTTAAGTCAATTATATAAATGCTGTCCAAAGCCAAGTATATACATAATATAATTATGAAGTACTTATTATTTAAAATACAAAAATATACTAATATAGTCAGCATAAAAATATTCATTCACGAACAATAGATTCTCTGTTTAAAATATCGAAAGAAATAGATACTCCCTCAGACCGAAAAATTGTCATCATAAGACCGGTTAAATGGTCTCGTAGAGGCAAAGGCCTTGCCCGAGGCACAGGGCGCTGGGCGGGCGGCCCGACCAGCTGACTCACCGGTCACCTTGTCGTGACGCAACGTTCACTTATTGATCCCATTTTCAATTCGCGTAGGATTCATGCGTTATGTAAAGTTATTTTGATATAGTGCTTAAATAACGCATGACTACGTGAGTCAATGGAATGATCGGATATAGGAACGGTTAATGAATGAATGATCAGTGAAGACTAAAATGACGACCAGTGTCAGGAGTCGTTGTCGTGATAAAAAATATATATAAATATCCTAAATTAAGAAAGCGTCATCCAATCTACTAAAATAATAATCTAACCCAACAAAAGGAGGATAAAATATTTAATACATAACAATTTATCTTTGGGTGTTGTGTAATATGATATCATAAACCAATGATATCCTGTAGCCAACGATACCCAACAAAAACTCACCAGAAGCTGTTGTCGACCCACCCACCGCACGAGGGTTTTAAAAACCCATAACTAGTCGTATTTCAATAAACACCGCTCGCCACCTCTGTTGTTTAATCTTTAAATATCAGAGGTCAACAAAAAACACCCAGACTTTTCAATGAAACAAGTGCTAATTCATCGGAATTTAAACCGACGGGAACGGGACCCTATATGCATTCATAAAATGCTTCCAAAACTTAAAGAAAAAAAACTCTTAAAACATCAACATCTTCAACGTAAGTAAACATTTGTGCAAAAACTTAATGACTCTATGTTTTTCATAGGGATTCATAATATAACCGAATGACATGACCGGCGACCCGTCCACAAGTGGCCTTACACTTCTCAGAATGTAACTACCTGCTTTTATAACAAGGATAAGAGTTCCACAAATATGTGCACGGTAACACGACCCAATTCGATCGGCAATAAACTCTTTGATACATTGGAATCGCGTAAAATTTTGTAATCAACGTTTTATCTGAATGAAACCATCCCGATATCAGTAACATAAATGTGTGTCGTATATTTGGATTTATATTCACATTATTGCATTGTAGACGGGATACTACAAAACACGAAGATATTTAAACGAGCGCAAATTATCAATATAATTTACGATCATTATGCAATTGTATATGGCCGCAATCCGCGTTCTTCAGATAATACATATTAAGTACATGCGTGTTACGTTGAAGATATTTGCTTTAAACATTACTTTATACGAGTATGTGAAGGTGAGTATGTAACTGGACATTCTTATCCACAACAAGACAGACGGAGATATCTGTTGAAATTAAAAGTAAAATATAGTCGAAACTTTACACGGTGACATCGGAATTACAATGTGTAGGGTACAATGCTGAAATGCTTCTAAAGGTATCCACCGCATCGCATGTCAGCATTAAGGAGAATACAATATGTAGGCTGCAAAAGTATTTAATTACTGAACTGTGCCACTGATCGAAAGTACCCGATAGCGGAATATTCATAAGAATTCAACTATTTATATGTTAATATGAAACAAAATACTGCATTCAGTATTTTGTTTCAGAAAGGAGCTTTATTCCGTGTGTATGTACCATTGTACCTATATACAAAATAAAGCTCCTTTCTTTGTATAGTCGAATAAGAATCATCCTGTGATGCTATCATTGTTTCTCTTGAAACGAGACAGCATAAATCATCATTAATTAATCTTAACTTGGTTGGGATTTAGAAGTATTAGAAGTATTAATAACATATATTAAAAATTGATTTAGTCCTAAATTATTTTGTTGAGGTTAATGTCCTTTTAAATACTACTTCAAACAAAATAGCAATCTTTCATAATTGATGCGGATAGTTTACATTAGTCATGGTGTCCTCAGAAAATGACATAAAGGTCACGAGTACTGAACAACACACGGGAACAAAATACAAACCCTGGTGAAATTGTCGCCAGTGATTTGATTGTCCGCGTCGACGCGCTTTGTTAGTGCGAACTCAAAGCCGCCGCTCGTGTAACATTGTACACTATGCATGCACTGCGTACTGAATGTAAAAGTGAACTCGCCACAAAAAGAAGAGCCACGGACGTCTTTTGAAAGCCGTAACTGATACGAATGAGAAAAGAACGCGAGGAATCCTTTAGCACCATGAATACGCATATTAGTAATTTTAATACACAATTTACATACATTCTTTTGTGTACTAAAATGTGCACATAAAGCTTACTCACCACTATAAATAACTAATTTTTCCGATCTGACCGCCTTCATTCCTTATCGATAAGTTACAAACCTGCAACAAAGAAAAGGTACGTATTTTACACACGGAATTGAAAACGAAAGAAATATTACTCGTTTACGCTCGGAATACAACTTCGGTATTGTATCACACAAAAGGGTGCGCTGAGTGAGCCGGTATAATAAAAACCTCCAATAAACAGCCTTTACTTCTTGACAGTAAGCCTTAAGTTATAGGGAATAAGCGTCAAGGGCGCGGAACGCACGCGCAGGGTGGCTATTAGATTAGATGACAGATGAATATTTTAATGCTTTATTATCCCCATTATTCGGAGAAACGTGACTTTGACAGTTCGTTGACCTCATTACTGGTTCCTGTAGGATAATGAGCAGAGATAACCAGACACCGTGGGTTTGAATGTTCTTGATATGCATCTTCCAGCTCTGGCAAATAATTCATTATGTTTCATAGAAACACGTGACGGTATCTTTTTCCGCAAACAATAACACAGATTAGTCATATCAGCCATAAACGTATTATTGTTTTAAAAGTATTAAACCATTCGAGCTCATATATTTTAGGCAACGCGCTGTTCGCCTTTATATAAACAACGTGTCATTAAATTTACATATGGCAATATGTCTGGTCTGGGAGGATGCGAATCCGGACTCGGTCGTAAAACGAGACCGCGACCGCTTTTCGTAAAAACTCATAACACGTAATAGCCGTGTTGCAGTTCTCATTCGTTTAAACATTTCCAGGTAGAGTCTTCAAAAAGAAGGCGTAATGGAAGCCCGTGTTAAAACAACAACTTTATTTATATCTTAGTTTTATTGTTTTTCATAAAATTAAAGTGTCTCTCGCAAAAACTGCAGATTTATTGAGTCTGATTTATTGTTTTATTTATCCGTTAGAAAGTAGGGTTATAAATAACTCGATTTTACGTCTATCGATACGTACAGGTTTCTTTTTATGGAATGATAACGCAGAAATGTGTTTTATTATCGTATTTGTCAAGATTTTGTAGCATTTTTAAAGTAATAAAATGAGCTTTTATATAAAAATAATATCAACTATTATCTATCTACAAATAAATTTCGTTTGATGCGCTACTGCAGAATAAGAAAAAACTACCACTAATTCGCGAAATACGCTTCTGTCGAAACTTATTATGGAAATGAAATTCAATGCTATAGGAAATTTCGTTTTTCATATTTGCAAATCCAAGCTGAGACTAAATAACACGTTTGAATTTTTACCACTGCTTGCTAACGAGGAAGCCACGGTATTATATTTATACATAGATAACCATGTCCGGTTCAGACGAAAATTTGATGGAACCGACGGTACAGAATATTCCATAGGGGCACTACGAGTATTTGCTAGCCAGAATAATTTATTTACAACTAACAACTCTACCAGAGCTACCGACGAAAAAACTATATTAAATTTATAAACCGGTTCATACGGGCAAAAACATAACACAAGTATCTTTACGAATCGATTATTGAACGTTGAAAAATTGCTTTGTTACATTTTTCATAAATACGAAGGAGGGCGAGCAAACAACTTGCCGCCCCTAGTTATTTTCCTGTCTTCTGGCAAGTGATTAGCTTATCTTTTTTTTTATTTTCCACGTTCATCTGGCATATTCAGTGGCCGACGACATGGGCGGGCTGCCGGCGGTTGCTATTTTAAATATAATTGCTATCCACTGTCCGCAGCGTTTGTTGTAAAACCACTACGAACATAACGTTGCAGTTAAATTTATTATTTAATTTGAAAGGAATTTTGACGGAACATCGTTCAGTGTTATTAAGTTACAAGCGCATGTTGTGAGTACATTTTAATTTATATTAAACATGGAGTATCGTGGCCGTTTATCGGTAAATTATAAGTTATATTATGGTATCAGAATCCTTTCAAATGTGCCAAAGAATCATTATAAGTTTAGAGTAGGTATATCTGTTATACTCTACATCCCGAAATTGAAAATTTATGACACATAATAATCTCAAAAACTTATTTATTTTGCGTATTGCAACGTTACAATAAGCTGCATTAATAATAAAAGTGTTCTTAACATTTCAGTTTTCAGAACTAATATCAACTGTATAATTTGACCTATTACAATATACTTAGTTAGTAGTTAATGTGAACATACCAATCTATAAATAGATTTATAATTACATGCACATTTATGTCATAGATACTGGACACGTATGGCCCACATAGTTATTACGAGATAAGTTTCTATCCTGGCGCCTTATGGAGTAATTTACTGGCTATTATTATGTCTACGAGAATACGTCTGTCTGTACTCCACAAAAATAAACACGATTACGAAACGCCTCTTAAATGCATGTTATTTATTGAATATGCGTATGAATGAAATGCCACACTACGTTTTAAATATACAGTAATACAATATTCTTAAGTAGGTCGTATACTTTTAATGTCACGCCCTATGAAAAGTTATTAGGTTGGCAATATGGTCAAGAATACCTATTTAACTAATTGCCAATAAAATTGTCATTCAACGTATTTAATTACTGGCAGCATAATTATTTCATTTTACACATAATTTTAATAATTATATGCGCCATTGTCATATAACCTAAAAAATAAAATACCATTTTTGCAGGCCTTACTCACGTCTAAGCGATTCTACCTATATAAGTTCTCGTGCCAAACTAAACCTATCAGATTGAAAAACGGTAACCTTCTATCGCCATAGTCTGCCGCATCAACGTTATGTTATGTTTGGATGTCGCTCAGTATAGTGGCATCAACCGGAAGATCACAGATGTGGCCAGCCGGGAAGCGCAGTAGCGCATTACGAATTCGATCCGCAATTTTACCGGCAAGGGTGTTGCGCTCTATTGCAGTCTGGCACATCCAGAGGAACTATAGGATGTTGGTCTAGGGTTAGGTATTCACATAACAAGTAAGAACGAGAAGGATGAACACGTCCATTAGCTTTCGCTTCAGCAAAAGGAGGTCGCCTTTCATTAACCTTCCCAGAGAGCAATAGCTACACAAAACTATACTTAATAAGAAACATTGACAACTTATTCATGAAAACACAATTTTTTCCCCACGTCAGTCACGTACATAACGATGTGCTTGCCATTTAATCGCAAAATTTATAAACACTGTCCAAATTATTAATTAACCTGAATACAGTCAAACATTATCCGCTCTTTCGTGAGCACGACTGGCATGAAATTGTTTTATTTTAATTTTTTTATTGTGCGCTCGCATAAACTTCTATAATGCCATGATGACTGCACGAAGTTAAAATTTGTCGGGCGGTCGGTTGGGTGTTGAATAATTCATTACTTATAGGGACTATCGAATTAAACGTTGTATCGGTGCCGACAATGTATCAGTGCTCTATTTGCATATCTGGTGTGTAACACTTATAATACGCATTCTATAATTTGATTGACTTTGATCGCCTCTATTTTGATGACCTACGCTTGAATTTGGTGACGAAACATAATACTTTTCAAGCACCTTTTGTAATTAAAATTAGTCGGTATTGTTTCCTAGTATTATGTTTGTAGAACTTTCTACAAAGACGATGTGAATATAATATTTTTATATGTATAAAATGTAACAGTAAAAATACCGCCGTGTCGAGTTACGAGAGGAGCTATTAAAAATTTAGTAGCCACTCAGTAGTGAACTATGATATAGTAGAGTCACGACACTAACCCACAGCCGACGAACAGATTTTATTTACACACGAACTATTCATTATGTCCAAATTAGTTTTTATTACAGAGCACTTGTCGGAACTACCAAAAAAGAACGAATGATATATTAAAACAACAACATGTAATAGATGAAATTAAACCATGGGTTATATTTACAGATAATATACTTACTATTAAAATGATTTGTGATTCTAAACCCAGAATTAATTATAATATTGACTAAAATGGTCATATTGGGTACAAATAAAGATAAAATGTTTATGTAAGAAATAGGTAAGTAAAACTGAAAGGATTCCATTAGCGAATTTAATACCGAAATATGATTTATATTAAAGTATTTATTTGCTAAAGAGCCATAAATAACATGTAGAGCTATTAAGAGTCCTACATTTTTCGGCGAAATCAGATCCAAATGACGAAGTGTTTACTCGTGATTGCCGTAAGGATAGATAGCTGATTTATTGACTAATTTCCATATTCTGCTATTTGTCGGCCATCTAACATTAAAGCTTTCTTTTAAACCTATTAATTATTATTCACAGAAATATTCAATAATACTACGCCTCGGCAATACTCATTAATTTTACTATCAATCTTACACATCGTTTCAAACGTGTTTTACTTGTAATGGCTTTGGTTCTTCACAAGGAAGAATATTTGTTACATTCTATATAATAATTTAATAGTCTTCGTTTATGGATACATGGTCATTTTAACATTGCGTTACTAATTGGAACCACATACTTATCTTCTTAAAATGACACTTTACAATAAGTTACTCGACTCATAGATGCAAATTATAAGTTGGGATCAAAATAAATATCAATAAAAAGTAATTGAAAATTTACACTCCCCAATGCCACTACTAGTACTTAAAGAGATTTTTTGTCGCAGCTCTACCACACATTCAGTCAAAAATACTCTCACGCATACGAATTTTTCGCACCAAACTATAAAATGATCAAAAAATCCGCAAAGTAAAACTGGGATATTTGGTGAAAATATTTTTTATTCATGGATGATTTTTGTCAGAATGTTAGTAGGAGTGTTGAGTGCACATTTATTAACAGAATATGTATGAAGTGATTCTTTGAAGTCCGGTAGCGATCTTAGAACTAGAAATCAATTGGCAATAAATAATTAGTGTTAACCGTGCGAAACCGAGACTGCGTATATGTATGTCTTGTCTCTAAATATATTAATTTTCAACAAAAATGAATTCGTTAAAGTCAATATTGAGTGATTGCTTAGAATTCTAACAAGGCTTTACTGAACCGCTACACAGACTCCGGCTTATTGCGTATTCAGTATACACTCATATTGTATCATTTTAAAGCCCGTTCGAATGCCAATTTGGTTCATGAAGTATCTTTATGTGCCTTTTGTAACATCGTGGTCTGTATCAATTTGTTAGTACAAAGAGCAAATAAATAAATAGGTACTTGTCTGTACGAAGCGGTTTGGTATTCGTATTTTGGTATCGCTAGAATACACAATATTTTTAATAGGTAACTACATAACATCGTCGTAAATATTTTTAAAGTTCGGTTCGTAGATAATGTAAACTTTTTGATTAACTTTATACGAAAGACTATAAATTCTTAGGAAAACATAGCTTCTAATTTGATTGTAATTTGTTTTATTGTGGTTTTTTATATTATGGTTTTCTCCCGACGTTTCGAAGACTTTGCTGCCTTCATGGTTTTGGGAGGGATGGTGTTAGTACGAAAAATCAAAGTGACAATATCTACCTACGTTTTAAAATTACACATTTTTTTTTTATCTGTTGACTGACCGATCTACATAGAATGATCTCCCAATCCGCTTTTGATGTAAGGCATAAACTCTCAGTAATAGAGGAGGGCCGTGCTCAATAGTGGGCAGTCTATACTTATAGCTCGTATTATTTATTATTACAATTTGACTCGTATTTACGTAAAATAATATGCAACCATCATTGAATTTTTATTCATAATCATTAATTATTTTTGTCTACTGAATATTTTACCTAAACATACGGGCTTTTCAAGTTTAACCGACAATTTATCAATAAACATTGTTTTAAAAAAACAAATTAAGTATTAAACATGCATTTATTTGCCTATAGTTAGTTAAACTCATTCACTTTAAACAATTACATTCCATTAAATAGGGAAATTCAATTATGTGTAACATGGTTACCGTAGGTCCGACATTGAAGATAAACTTCGGCACCGGGTCCGGCTCACGTCACCCGCGGGGTGGTTAGTTAGCAGTTGTTTGCATTTCCTAACTCGCTACACCCGAAACCGCCCCACGCTGAAATATTATGTTTGTATTTTCATACATTTTTCACTTGCACTTAGTAAATATATCAAGTAAAAACATGATGTAGATGGCAAATTTATAGTCTACTTTATAACATCTACTATAAAAATATAAAAGCGAATTGTTAATATTAATAATTTATCATATTAAATCTGTCAATAAAAATATATGTTTGTTGGTTATTAAGAATATTAATTATAATACACACCGACAAATACTTCGATAATTAATTTTATACCAACATGTCAAAGATATTGATACCGTAAGACAATAGGCACGGAGTCTTTAGAAAGGTAAGTTACATATATATAAAATAAAAACGTGGTATTGTATTAGAAATAAATGTAACAGGATACATAATCGAAGCATGAAATATAAGCGTTGTCTATCCAGCCGTAACCGACTATAAAGCCACCAGACCAACCACTTTCGCAAAACGCGGACCGGCTTTTAGCAAAAATTTGATCAGTGAAAGTCAAGAGTGATACGAATACTGTGGTCAGTGTGGATTGAAGGGTATATGATTTATTGTCTTCGTGTCGCCTTGCTTTGATATATGAACGCGATTTTTTATTTGAACAGCTGTAAATATGTATGGAAAATCGTACCATAAAAACTTGCTGTAGCATTTTAGTCATAATGTTACGTTGTTAACATCAATAAAATTTGTCAAGTAAGATTATTTTAATCACTTAACTGTTGTAGAGTAGTCTAATTAACATATCCGTAATGGGTGTATTAAACTTATGATTTGTGATTTCTAATATAGAATAACTTTGTATTACATATCTTGCAGTAGCGAAGAGTAAAATTTTTCGAAGCGGAACCCGACATAACCTATATGTACTGATATACATAAATTCGGTCTGCAAATCGTTCTAATGATAATTAAATTTAAATTACGAAAGGGAAGTCGACGGGAAGCGGGTTGTTTGGACCCTTCGCCGCTGATATCTTGTCGACTTCAATCGATTTAATGGATCGCACTTGTATAATTGTAACACGTACGCAATATCTTATCATACTCGAATGCAGATACACTCAAGCAGTATCAAAGAGTCGATAGTTTTATTTATCTGGCTACTTACTTGGCAATGGAAGCCCAGGTCGCTATCGACAGATATGGCGTCAATTTGCAGTAATGCGGTGGGCAGGTTCAAGTTACTTTTTATAACATACGCGAGGTCGATGACTTGCAGACTAAACAACACGATATTGCGTGGTGTCAATGCACCGGGAAATTAACAATGACCTTCGATTCAATCCCTTATAAGCGTTTAATACGGCGAATAGAAGAAAGTGTAAAATGTGTGCAATGCTGTTTCGTTAGTCAAAACAACTGGAAAGTTTTGTCCTCGGAATCTTAAAAAGGCAATAACAAATGGAATTTATCAATGGAATTAAATGTTTAATTAATGTCCTATACACAATTGTTCCAAATTGATGGTAAAAAAAACAATACCATGATCGTCGCGTAAAACGAGATTTTCTCTCGAATGATAAACGGTAACATAAAGAAACAAGTTAAAAAGTCATCAACGCGTTGCCGATGTCATCCAGCTGTCGCCGGTCGGTCGCAACGATTTATCTTCTCGTATAGACACACTAATTGCGACAACTTGTCGTCGGTACAAACTCCGCCGACAATTCTGTGCATTTTTCAGAAGAACATTCGGGCCGTACCACAAAAAAACTCTTGTTAACAAACCTGAAATATAGTTTTTTACCTCGCCTATAACAAAGTTCCAGCTCTCCCGCTCTTAATTGGTAGAGTCGCTGATATCTATAAAGACTATCTATAGACTTTTGTTTATTAGAATAAAATAACTTAAGATTAAAACGTTAATGCTCATGAACTCTTTTTTGTAATTTATGGCACCCAAATTCAAGAAAGATTTATTGATGTCACGTTTAAAATATTGTTTATACATTAACCTGCTGTAAAAGATTTTACTCTTTAAACATGTCTTGCAATTTTATCTAAACCACATATATCTTAAATACCTCCATTTAATAGAATACACTCAAGAAGATAAAACTCCACACGACATGACCGACTTACCTACATTGAAGGCGGTCTAGATACTGCTCGCAGTTTAGCATGCTTGATTGCATACATCCATGCTATTCGTCAGTTACAGCATAATTAATGTCGTTAGTTCCGCAGATTAATGATTATAGATTTATTGAATTATTACCTTATTGGCTGGCAACGTCTGACGTTGATAGGATTGCCTTAGAGGAAGAAAATGGCGAGAGCTCCGCCTGATCAATTGACCCGTTGTATAAAACGGCTCGAACATTTATTAACAAAGTCAAGATCGTCTCGAAGATATTATCTGTTAAGCCCGCATCTAGGTTACATTCACGACCCAGCTGAGAGATGCTTTATCATCTTTTATATAAGTACTTCTTATAAATGTGTAACTAGAAATTATTTCATGGTATTATATTCTTTACTAGCTTCCGCTCGCAGCTTCGCCCGCGTGGATTTCGGACTTCAAAAATGGAGCCGGTCGCGAACGTTCGAGAATGTTCGTTTTACGAAGCTACCCGCTAGGTGATTCGCTAGCCTCTAGGTGCTAAGCAAGCCGCCTGCCTGTGCGTTCGCGACCTTATATATATATACAAAAATAATCCTTATAGCATGATTCAGTATTCACGCATGATGGCTTATTATTAGCGTATTTCATGTATAACTTTGGTGTTTCTATACCGATTTCTATGATTCTTTTTATGGAATATTTAATAATGTTAACTTTTTTAATTAGGGATGACTGAGAGTGTTATAAACGTAAGAGTAGACAAATATAATGAGAAAGCTTCGAACTGCTAAGCTATCGGGAGTTATACGTGTTATTGTGAGTCAACCATAAAAGATAGACTATGCTGTCGTGGGATATTTTTTACATAATTTTATGGAGAACATTTCCGTCATACATGATTTCTGTGTAGCTTTAACCATTAAGGATGCACACGCGACGGAAGCTTAAAAAATGGAGTAACTTCTCCCGTTTTCCCAACATTTCCCTTCACTGCTCTGCTCCTATTAATTGTAGCGTGATGAAAAGTATACTATAACCAGCACAGGAGTATGACAAATAATTGTACCAAGTTTCGTTAAAATCCGTCGAGTAGTTTTTGTTTCTATAACGGTTATACAGACAGACAGACAGACAAAAATTTTACTAATTGCATTTTTGGCATCAGTATCGATCCCTAATCATCCCCTAATAGTTATTTTGGAAATATATTTCATGTACAGAATTGACCTCTCTACAGATTTATTATAAGTATATAGATTGGTAACTAGTTCTGAGTAGTGGCCAAAAAAACCTACCCATACATACTTACAAAAATATGATTAAATGATAATAACTGTATTAATTAATCTATGGTTGAATGACTTTGATTGGGTGTTATGACCCCGTAGTCATGCCTATTTATAAAACATAGCTTTAAGACATTTATTAAGTCATGTTTTCAGTTTGAGAAAATATTATTTAATAAGGTACTACCTTGTAAACGAAAGACTCTGTCAGGGAGAAGATGGCACAGAGAAGGGGTATGCCTTGGTCTGACGTGACATCAAAAAGATATACACTCAGGTGTATTGTAAATAATGGCCAAATTAAATTGTTCGGCGCTCTTATAAACACATTACTTAAAAAATGTAATCATTAGCATTAATTAACAACTAGAAAGCAATCCAAGTTAAAAACAGTCTATTAGTTTAACGGTATTTTATATGGTTATAAAAATAAATTGCACGATGGACCGAAGTCCATTATCAAACCGCAGCACTCAGGACGCGAGATGCGCTTTAATCAAAGCCACTTCCATTATTCAGGAAGCGCATTTAGCGTGAATAATTTCAAAGAAAATCAGTAATTTATATATATACGTGCTATTAAGCACGTGAATAAATGCATCCATTTTGATTCGTTGTAATAATATTGAGTTGTTGTCAGTTATAATAAAGACATCGACTCCCAAGATTATTTCTATGGAGCCTAAGATAGATGAGTAGATGATTTGTACTTAAATGATATGGAAGAGAGAATATGTTTTTGTAAGAGCTGATTGCTGCATTATTGTTTTCAAACACATACATTTTGCCACAAGAGAAAAATGAACTACCTTTGTACCATTGGGAACAGATAGTTACGTCAGATATTGTTGATTTCCAGTTTGCATAAATTGTTAACAAATAAACTATAGCGTAGTTTTATTCAAATTTTGAATCAAGAGACTTAATTTTCAAATACATAATAAAAACTTAGATACCTACTAAAGTTGCTTAATACATTTTTTTTGTTTCATTCACACAATATAGTAAGTATATACTTATGTTTGTACAAGATTAGCTCGCAAATAAGAAGACTCTATAGTTTTTTTAATACATAATTTAAATGGAATATCATGTTTTTATGTGATTTGATCGTAACAATAAAATTGTATGTACTTCTCTGCGACGTGTCTTATCTCAGTGTCGCTCTCTGTATCGTCTGCGGAGAGTAATTGATACTCGATAAAAATCCGTGCTGATGCCCGATAACATCTCACGACTGTTGCCTTAACAGTGACTGACAATATGAAATAAAATGGTATGCAAATCTGACTAGAAGAACTTTACTATTAGAATGTTTAAAAATATAAGTCTTATTTTAACAATAAAAAGGTACAATTTATTAAAGATATTATTGTCAATACATTTACGTATATCTAGTATCCTGGCTGGGTAGTTTGGTTTGGGATAAGCAACTACGTAGTGCTTGCTATACAAACAACTTTCTTATCTCTAGATTTAGGTGATGTTTTTGCCTATCAAAAAGGATCGTGTTATTTTTATACGAAAAGTCGTAGAGACTATATTTAAAGGACATTATGTTTGGTTAAGCTTTAAATTATCTACATATAGAACCATAAATCCTCAATCTACGATATTTGAGGAAACATCTCCAGGAACTCAGTTATAATGCGTGGCAAAGCGTCGAAGCCGCAATGAGGCCGGGAGAGGGCTGGTGCGACCTCGATGTGCTCCACCGCTCCGCCATATAAGGCGCTGGCGGCCGACTAGCTGCCACTTGCGACAGCCCGCCAGGTATTTTAGGCGCAAGCCCTAAATTGTTTACGTGCAACACGCATACATTTCGTTTCAATTAAATGTCATGGAACTGTATTTCGGTAGATATATTCGTCATATTACAGAAGTTGTTAAAGCGTCTTAACTGACCTACTTTTATAAGTCATTCCGAGAATGCTCGACTGAGCAGGAAAGAAAATTCTTTATATAGACAATAGCAGACTAATAACATTTTGTTTCCAGAAAAACAATGCCATTCTTCGTTTATAAACCAACGGCCATTGTCAACTAATAAACAAAAAATAATCATTATTGCCAAAATGCCACGGATTTCCAAAGTGGGCCGAACAATCGATGGTTCAGGACTTACAGAAACGATCAATTATTATGTAGCCTAATAAGGGTGTCGAGAACATTTTCGACAGCGGTCTAAAGGACGCCGCCGAGGACGGCTTGGCAAATAAGAACTCGAATACTACAGGTTATGGTTATTTAAGGAATACAGTTCCCCGAAATCACACACGCGATACTCGTATAGTAAGATTAATTTTATTTCTTCCTTTTATTGTTTTAAATCTGGCTCTACAGGAAAAAAATTGGCATTTTGCTTTTTCCATTTTTAATAACGAGATGTAAACAAAATATATCGAACAGATAAATATCTGTAACTAAAATTAGTTAATCGGAATATTTAACGTATCTCATTTACGGCTAATGAATTTCCCCAGTAAAAGTATTTTATAAGTATAATTGATATCTAATTTGAATATTAAAACGCGTAGTATAACATAGTACCAATATTAAATGTTAAATGTTCGAGAACTGAAACAATATCGAACACTTATCGTGTTATCGGGTTATTATCAACACCGATAGTATATCGATACAACGCGCGGATATCTACAAATATGTAGAGATAAGCAAGTGGTGGATGTACTCAAAGCGTGCAAACACAATGTATGACATATGGAAATTAGTCATCAGATTTTACACTGCAAAGCTTTTTAACTTTATTAAGATGGTCCAAGAACATGCTTAGTTTACAAGGGAAGATGTTATTTATTGCATAATATATGATTTACGTGTTTATAGGGTATATTCCAGTGCCGAAGCATCCATACAACCCGCAACTATCGGCTTCCCTGTTCAGTTTATTTACGTTTGTCTTAGTTTTTGTTTTTATGTTAAAGAGGCCGCGATATGTTTATCAATGCACATGTTTTTAGCCTCGGGTGACCCTTTTAAACATTTCACCCTTCGCCACTGGTATATTTATTATAATATTTAAACTAAATAATATAATCTTGTATAAAATGTATACAAAAACTTGTATTCAATTATAATTAATTCTACAATAAACAAAATGTCAATTCTGTTATAACAATAATATACTTAAAAAGTAATACATGACAGACTCTAGCCGATAGCGACTTAACAACGCGCAGAAAGATTAGCCAAGCTATTTTGAAGATGACTTGGCCCAGCAAAAGACAAAATTGGTGCACTATACCTTAAGGAATAACTACGCATCCTAGGATAGGCGCAGTGTTACTAGTTCAAGAGCTCCCTCGCGAGAGCTCTCGGGCAGACTGCGTTATACTGCCGTAGTAAGCCGAGCTTAGATCCACACAATGTGCCGATGATAAGGGTATTAGCTCCAGGGAAACCTAGTTACCGGAATGTTCACTGAATCGGAAAACTGGATTTGATCCAGTACGTTAAAATATATTAGGGTTGTCAGGCATAAGTTACTCGTAGGTTGGGTTGCTTTAATAAAATATGTGGTTAATTTTATAGAATATTTAGTTATTGACGTAATTTACATCGGTATTTATAAGGTTTTTGCATCTTTAAATAGTAAATTGTGTTCTTATTACAATCAATTGATTATAGTCAGTTTAGTACAGAGCAAAAGAAATATCTACGATTGAGAAATAAATTCGACCTCAATAACGCAAATAAACCACAAACACAAAGCATAGGAATCTACAATTCTTAGGTAAAAAATGCACCGGATGAATGGTCACAGTTTGTATTGTCTGCAAGAACTAGTGCAATCTAAATTACAATAGTGCCCCAACAATGCTAGATGCTTTTTTCTCAAAATATTAGATTGTTGATTTTATGTTAAACTAGGTGATGCTCGCGGTTTCGCCCGTGTGTGATTCATAATGCCACCTGTACAACGGCGTCATCTATTTAAAATCAGATTTAAAAAATTACATAATTTCCCATGGGATCTTATTAGCAAGATAATATCAGCTTTCGTGATAATCCAGGAAATGTGTGAGCCAAATTCCATCCAAATCTGTTGAGCCGTTTACTTCTAACAAACATCCAAATATTTTCACAAACTTTCGCATTTATAATATTGGATTATTATGCGTAAGTAGTCATAAAAATTATTAGTAACTGCTCAAGAAGAATAAGTTTCTAAATAATTTAGATATACACTTACTTAATATTAAATACCTATTAAATATAAAACAAACACGATTCTTGAAAATCATTTTGAAATTAGCAATATCTATGTAGAGTTATTATTATTATATGTAGAGTTTTTATAAGAGCTTATTGGAGATGGCAACTCATTTGCATAATATTCAGACGTCTTGTTCCTCTTGGCGCGTCATTTAAATATATAACAAAAACCTCACAAATGTCGCATTCATTTACCTAATCCATTAAAGAGATCAGAAATAAACAGAGCAATTTAATTTATTTTATTACTATTCTCCTACATTATGGCAATTACCGTGCTACGATCTACCTAATTTTAATATGATGATATAACTACAAACAACATTTTTTTTACAATCTAGACATTGTCTAACTGGTCCAACCAGGTTAAATGTGCTATAATAGAAGTTTTATAATAGTAAACCACACTTGATCATGTCAGCAAATAAAAAGATATTTTTAATAAGTACTTATTCACATGTTTCATAAGTTAGGCCGCGTATGGACATGAAACTTGTTTATTTCATGTATATAAATGCATGCCAATGAATATTCAACAAATATTGGTTCCCTCAATACGATTGCTTTCTCCGTAATAACATAACACATGCTTTTCAAAAGGCTTTAAATACCTTTCATATTTTGGCAGCTCACAATTTTATGAAGAAAATAACCGAACATTGCCTTATGTTATACACTCCTTTCCTTATTTGCTCATAACTGTACAATGTACCTGCCTTCTAATTTGGCCACTGACTTGTCATCCGTGTGAAATCGTGGGCAAAACCTACTAAAATACGGGTGATATGGCGATAGAGCGCGGCGTTTCCAAGAAGAGCCATGAGTCATATTAGAACTATGTAAGCGGCGTTAAATAGCGCAAGAAATGCACGGACAGTGAACCTACTCAGCATTAGTACTGACCTTATTTACACTAATAATAATAAGTACTCGATGTTTAAACAACTCATTTAGATAAGTTGGCTTGACGGTTTGGTACACCAAGTTCATATACGTTATTGCGTGTGACATCATACAATGATGTGTGCAGTGGCCGGCGCGCATTTTAGGAACATTACGACAGCTTACTCAATGCAGAAGTACTTTCTGCTAAGTGTACAGTCAGTAAAGGAAATATAAACATACCTACCACTGCTGCCTGAAGTACCATGCTTTTAAAAAACAAATAATGAAAACAATTGTCAGTTAACCCTTAATGTGACTATATTTAATATGGCATCCGGTATTTGAGACCCAAAAGGTTGTTTCGGTGTCATGTATGACCACACACGGTCGTCCTGAGTGACATTAATTAAGACCAATTTCCGGCAATACTTTGGGAAAAAGGTCTTCCCAAAAACCATAAATAAACTTCCAAAATAGTGTACAACCTTGCACCTCGGCTGATGCATCAGTAAAACCTTGAACTTTTCAACGCGTTCCATATAGGTAGAGTAACTTTAACTACGGAATAAATTATATTCTCAATTATTTATTTCGTACAGTATGTACCTACATAAATGATATATATATTTTTTAAATAAGGTAAAGAATCAAGAGAGTATACAATAAGGATTTGATTAGATCTATTATCTTTGTCATAGCCATAATACACACGATAACTTCGAAAAATTATCAATAAATAATCAGCTTCAAAAAGTATTCTATACAAACACATTATGAAGTAAGAACAGAAACTCATCCTACATTTGCCGATCATAGTGCTATTCTCACGCTGGCCTATTTCTCTCACTGGCAATGTCAAGTTTACTACTTACTACGTAGTGGCATATTTTCTCTGAAACAACCGCTTACTCTGAGTATGCAGGCTTAGTCATTATTTAGGTATACCAGAACGAAATGAGAAACTTCCGCATGCCATTAACTACACAATTTTTTATCTATTCAAAATGTGGCGGAGAATATAAGTTGATAAAACTAAAACGCAACTGTTCTATTAACTGTTTAGTTCTTAAAATTTTTGAGAACTTAAAATTAGTCGACGATGTACCGAACATAATGCTAACAACGTTAATTTAATATTTTTTTCTCTCTATGACTTCGCAATTTAGTTGCATTTAGCCAATGTAAAGTTATTATTTAATAAACTTATGACAAAAAATATAACACTTGAATCAAAATATGAAACATTCATCAAGTTCAAAACATAATAATTAATGAGTATGTATATTTATGTTGAGAATGCTATCACGGACCTTGAGTTTGATATCAAAATAATTAATCTGTACAAACTAATCCAAGGGCGATTATTAACTATCAACAGCAACCAGGCAACAAGCAAAGGACACGACATTTATACTTCCACATAAAAAATACTCGAATTTCGGGATGCAAGTAGAAGTGGAATTTAGAATTTGGCGTCTCAGCCACTTGTGATCTTTATTACAAAAAAGTTTTTAAATCACGGTTGGCCACCCATTATGATTTTTTAACTCTGAACCCAAAATAAAGCGCCATTGGCGAGAAGTTACTTAAAGGAGTTACTTATAGTATGAAGTTAGTTATAAAGTTAGTGGGGTAGAACCCCACGTGTTTTAAAGAACTCTAAGTAATTAATCAATAAAAAGCGTGATTGGTACAAATAAATATAATTTTTTGCAACTTCACGAAAATTTTATTTTGATGACTTTACTTTGTTAACCATGTTGTATTTAACGCTGTATGCAACAAATACTTAGACACAAAAGTTTTGACCTCAGCATTTAGAGAAGACATTTGAGTTTAAGAGGTCGGATAGATTTTCTGATGGCAATTTTTGAAACTACGCGTAGATCTACTTTGGCTAACTGCCAAAATGTTACAGCCCTGACAATTATAGAGGTCGACGGCTTATCTCGAGTCGCAATGCATAAGGACACTTAATGTTTAGTTATTACATGTTTGTCCTCGGGATTTCAACCTACTAAGTATATATTACACAAATAGCCACCGAATTTGTTTTCTTTAAAAATGTAATACATATTTTAACTAGAATAGTTATTTTTCCTTATCACAGTTAACTGTGAAGTAGGAAAAAATTTGATAGCTATTTATTTCCCGCCAATTATAATTTTTGTCTCTCAAAAGATGTTTATGTTCGCCTTAAATACGTAAAATAAGTGTAACTCTCTTCATTTTAATTAGAATCAATAAAGTCCAATTTAATATTAAGTAACAAAATTATAAATACGGTTTAATTTAAATTAAATTAGTTTAGAATAGATAACGTACAAGTATAGCTTTGTTAAGTAGAGTCCTCTATTATTTTAATTCTCTTCTGTAGGTACTAACATATTTATCGGTTTAAACGTGTTTTTATTTCTAAATAGGTTTACTCAAAATAAAATGTCCATTGCCTATAATACGATAAAACTATATTAGTTACTCATTACCATGCAGTAGGAACAGAAAAACACGTACGTAATAATTTAAGTTTTTATAATTCTGTGAAACCCTACATTGATAAGACATATGATTGTCGATATCTCGATTACTGAGGAACGTGAATAATTAGTTTCTAGGATTTATTAAACATAACAAAGTTACGCAGTCTCACTCTAGCACTCAAGTAGTTCCCCTCTTGAGTACATGTTCTTTCCTAACGTTCTAGTTTCTTTTAAGTAGCGACTTTTCTGTAAGGCAAGTAAAACATATACGTTTTAATTTTGTGTAAAAAAAACACAATGTACTGCTTTTGAATAAACAAGGCATCATATTCAATTAGACCTATTTACGTCACATCTACTCATAAAAAAATTGTTATTTATAATTTATGTTTTTCTAATTTTTTCCTCTTTTATTGACTATATCAATAAATTATCAAATTATAGTATTTAAACATTACGCAATTATAATGTACGATGATTGCGCAATAGTACCTACCTACTTACATAAAATTGAAAAGTCACCATTAGCCATAATTATTTTGTCATATACAAATCTAATTAAATGCTAGATAGCGTGTCCGCCCGCTGTTGCTTCACGGGATAAAATAAGCCCAAGTCTACGGTCACGTTTCTGGTTAGTCCAATACCAAAACTGCAAACTGGCTGGTTATTTCTTTATTTACGAGCCCTTTTTATCGATTTCCCAGCATTTTTCTTCGCTGTAATGTCAGGCCGAAGTTATAATGAAATAGACCCCAGTATGCAGCTTACATAAACAGTAAAATAAAAAAATATATCGCTACGTAATTTTTAATGTCCCCTATAAATTTATAAAATTGCGGAAGCCCAATTAAATATAGAATCTTATATTTTTATATTTAGTAGATAAGATAAGACTAAAGATTGTTATGCAAAAAACCTTAATGCGCATGAGTTTAATGGCTCTACATTTTATATAGAGTACGTAAGGTATGTTTAAATTATTTTATTAACATTATGTTTTGTGGCCAAGGGAACTATCAGTCACAAAAGTGAACTTCTAAGGATTGAGCAAATATACTTATTATGCATTATTGTCCAATAAACTTTTATTGCTTGAATATTCAGGATGCATTTAATACACCCGCAACGTTTCCTTGCGAGATCAAAAGGTGCAGATGACGTGCACACAACAGTGGTTACTGGTTAGTGTAAAATGCACACGCATGGCAGCACTTGGCATCGCGTTTGTGACGCCGAAACACACCAAGACTCACCTGCGAAGAGAGCACAGTCTCCCGGCCCAGGGGTATCGACATTTTGCTAGCGGCGCCGCCGGCCGCGCCCCGGCGCCCGCCCGCGCCGCACCATCCACCGACCCGCCACTACGGGCCGCGCGCCCGCCCGTTGTCGGTCCCTTCGACGCCTCGCACAAACAAGAAAAACACTTTCCCGAAAAAGCGATTTTTCCACCGGTTCAGTCGATTTTTACAACGCAATGTTGTCTGCGTCCTTTAATTCCACACATCACGAGTTGGTGTTCATTGATGATATAAAAATGAGGATCCAAAAAAATAATTTTAAACGTATATAAATCAGTATGCGATTATGTATAAAGGCGCGATAAAATGGAGACGCCGAACTGGCACCCACCCCGACAGGCGGTCGCGTGCGACTGGCGCGCCGCGGACGGCGGTCGCGCGCAACGCTCACCCCGCACCTTCGCACCACGGCCGCACGGCCCTGGCTGCTTGCACGCCGCCTCGCCGGATTCGCTACATCCGCGAGCGCCGCGCTCGGGGTCGTGGCACAGCCTCCTTCATCTCAGTCAGGACTCTCAGAACCCTTACGGCTGGTCATATGAACACGTGCCGCGACCACGAGCGTAGTGCGGTTTATCGAGTGAGCGAGTACACATGCGCACTGCCGCGCTATCTTACCCGCCTTGGCTCATTCATTTGTACAGGTATCGCCACGAACGGTGCACACCTGAGCAAATATTATGGAACTTGACAATAGCTTCGTTGTTTTAAAACGAAACAATTACGGAGCCGAGGCGAGTTTCATTCCCTTCTACATGTATAATACTTGATTAGCCAGCAATGCGGACGGCGCGGCGCTGCTAAATACTTTATCATACTAAACTGAATAATTAGTACATAATAAGTTTATAAATTATATATTGTAAAAATTATTCACATGGTTAGACATAACAAAAATAAAATTATATTCATTCATTATCAAATAGCTAACACCGCTGCAATTTTATACGAAATTGCAGTTTTTATTACATAATGTTTTATTTCCATAGACTTAGTTGGTTTTATATAAGTCCTTTTCATATTATTTTCTTTGAAAACATTGCGAATTTTGGAAGGGACAAGAAGTGGGCAAACGTGGGCGCAAGTCGAGGTTGTTTAGATACTCAGTCAGTAGCTCGCCCACTTTTCCTTTCTACGTTCACTGTTCCAGATTACGTCATTTTACTTATAACCACTAAATTATGTGGTAGCTTTTAGTTAATCCTTGAATGCTTTCCTAGACGTGGGAGATAACCCGTTAAAATTGAGTCTATACGTAAATGAAGTTCCCGAATGTAGAAAAGATACCCAACCGTCGCAAGGCCTAAGTCTTTGCTATCATCGATCCTAGGACTTATTTAAACACTGTAAATTATTCGATGGATTTAAAAAAAATGCGTCAGATCAAAAATTTAATTCCTTTATATTAACATTTTTTCCAATTCTTAGTCCTTATTCATTTCTGTAGGCATTGTTTTGATAAATATAAGTAAATAGAATCAATAACCTTGAAAACAAAACGAATTAATTGAATGTATCCAAATGTACCTCCTTGAACCTTTCTGGTATTTTTATTCTATCGATACACCTATGTAATACGGAAGATTATTTTGCGGAAACCACAAAATTTGTGTGATGCGGGTGTTTATTTATAACCACATTTCCGTTATTTTAAATCTAACAACAAAAGTGACAACGGAAGTGCGATACATCATAAGTCACAAACACGATGAAAGGTAACCTGATTTAGTTTTGATACATGGAAATTTTTAAACAGCTTTCTCTAGAAAACTAATCAATCTCACTGATATCATAGGCATCGGCAACAGATCTTCCAAAAATAATAATATTTAGCAGAGCATACTAAGCGTACCGTTTTCGGGAAGCGTAAATAAAATTATTGACCCTTTTAATTATCTAGATTTTAATTAAACGCAGTTCCGTATAACACAATATACATTTCAAGTAAATCAAAACCATTGTTATTGCACGACGTAAGGCGACGTTGGAATCGAGTTAAATGTTTGGTAACATTGTCTGCAAATTCAATTGAAAGAAACTACTCATACATATAGTACACGATTCCTTTATATAATAGCAGTCATTTAAATTGATCCGTTTTTAGTATCGTCTGGGTATTTAAACTAAGTTAAGTGTTCTCGACACCATGGAGGTACCTATCTTGAAATTGAAACTCAGTAAAGGAATTGTCCTTGCTTGCCTTATTTGAATATCGTCCATAATTATTTCACGATTCTTTCATTAAACATTACTTCAAGTCCATACATTTTTTTGAAAAAAAAAGGAATGTTACATTAGTTATTTATTATAATTGTCTTTACCTATACTTAACGTAACGCACTGTTTTCCGACGAACAAAGACATACTTCGTGTCGAAGAATCTAACTATTTATATTGTTTTGGTCCTTATTTGACAACTGCCACTTTAACGGAAGTCCTGAGAAGGTCAACCAGTGTTCAAGAGTTAGGATACCGACGTCTCTAGGCATATAAAATCGTTTTAAAAGGCATAAAATTCATAAAATATTGTATGTAGTGCGTCAATCAATCATTATTGTATTGTAGCATTAATACTGATTATCCATGCGCCTTTTTAAATAAAAACGTACTAAGATAGTAATAAAACACAAAACAAACCTTAACTCCCTCCATATTGCCATCATATAGAGTCCATCTGCCGTACGTAGTCATCCTGTTCTCATTTCATATGAGGTCAATCATCCGATTCACAATAAATTGTTTAACACAAATTGTTAAATAACATTGCACAATAACAAAACAATCATGAATCCAGCATGAGCACAAATTCAGTACTGACTGCCGCCCGGTGCAATGTGACACCACGGCCTCGACAAACAAACTGTTTAGTGCTTGATTAGCAAACGTGTGCAAAACGTTCCATGGTGCGTCCAAGACGGCGGTTCAGATTGAAATTGATTGCTCGTTCAAGTCGCATTCATTGGCGTGATTGAGTAGAATGTTCGGAGTGAACCTTGCGCGCTAGTTGACTATTATTGACCCAATACAGACGTAAATTGCCGATGCACAACGATCGCTTTTAAACCGCGACTTACTGTGGGAATTCGGCTCGATTACGATCTACATATTTCCACGTAGCTAAATGTTATGCTTAGTATACTAAATGGAACATAGCTAATGATACACTGCATAAACAGAACTATGTGACACTTGTTTAACACTAAAACCCTCCAGTAGAGGCATCAGGCTTCCGGCATTTTTTTTTCCGGTATACGTAAATTTGTATGCATATAAATAGTAAATACGAAAACCTTCACTGTAGAAAGAAATAATAAAGAAACTACATGATAACTGTGATCAATAAAAAACTAGTAACAATTCAACTACTGAACCACAATACCTACGTGGACTGGAATCGAACCCAAAACTGTTTTTCCCGAGAATATGTTTAACAGGTCAGTTGGTGAATCTGAATGATAAAAATATTACTAAGCCTTTTTGAGATGGTATTTTTTGCCAAAAGTATTTTTTTTTTTACGTAAGCGTTTTCATTTTATTTGCAATAATTACACTTAGCTGAGTTCCACCATAATCATTTTTTTTTTATTACAGCAACGTCTTTACGTAATGTCTACAATCTTATGACATGTATCTATGTCTATAAATTCATGAGCAGGCATCGCCACGCCGCAAATTTTTTGAGCAAGTCTATTTATGAACATTGGCATCACTTATTGTAAAGTAAGTTGAAATTTCGTTCACCTTCGAAATGTTAACAGTTTAATACGCAAACCTTAAAATATTACGCACTCGTAATAAATAATAATATATCAACCCTGTATATAGTATACAGTCCCACTGTAGGGCACGCGCCTCTTCTACTACTGAGAGGCATGAAATATTATGCACTAATGCCTCTCTAAAATAATTTATAAATTAATAGCGATAATCAGGAAGCTGTACGAAAATAATGCAAATATTCTTTTACGAGGTAGGTACTCAAGAATTTATTTGTAAATTTGAATTGCTCTGTGGCATTTAATATTGTTTATCGGTTGCTACGACGGTTCATTCTCAAGTCTCTTTCAATCTCGTATTGGCGCAGATCCGCTCGCTCTAAGAAATCTCGACGCTCCAAGTACCTAGAATCAAAAATAAACTTAGAATCTTTGGCAACTTTCTTAATACATACGAGTATACAAAAAATGGCCCTTACCAAAAAAACATTTTACTCAGTTATCAATCTAGTGTGTTTTGTTTCAGACAACGTACTTGAAGGAAGGGAACACATATCAAATAATACATTAACATTTTTTTTAATTATAATAATTATGCTAACACTTTTTTTTTTATAAAAGAACACAAATAAATCAATAATGCTTGGTATAAAACTCTCTTACCCTTGCTTTCCTTTGTTGTGACTCTGTATTTCCTCTTCTATGCCTTCTTCTTGCTTATAAGTTGTCCAATCGAGCTTTGATTTCTCCAATGTCGACAACTTATTTTTCTTGTTTAAGTTGCCTAATATATTAGATAAGCCAGATTTTCCTGCAGATTTATTACTTATTGACACTTGTGAAGGTCCATCTTCTTTATTTGCTGCAAATAAAATTGAATGATTAAAACTTATTTTATTTTTCAACTATATATTATATCTATTAACAGATATTAAAAACTTACAGTCACCAGGAGTATCAGATTTTTTCATTTTCTCTTTAATAACGTTATTTTCCACAATAATTGTTTCACCAGCAAACTCAAAAATTCTCCTTTCTTTTTCTTTTAAATCGTCATTATGTTTTGTGCTTGTTTGTGGTTTTTCTTCCTTTACAACAGTTTTAATGGGATCTTTAGGAATGTTACTTTCTTTTGCCTTAGGTTTACTATCAGTGCCTTCAAGAAATTTAGCCCAAAGATCTTCTTCTCTTTTCTTTTCTTCTTCAGGATTTAATTTTACTTCTGTTTCCCTGTCATCTTCCTCTATTGGTTCTGGGTCAGGTTTGGTTCTTGTTACTTTTGCCTTTTTTAATTTCTTTTTCCCTTTACCTTCTTGAATCGCTTTTCTTTTCTTATTATTTTCGACCTCTGCGTCGTATTGTTTTTCAGTTTCGTCATCTGCTGACTCTTCTTCGGATAACTGTTCTGGTTCTTTAGGAACATAATCTTCGTCACTTTCACTGCCAGATGACATCTAAACAAACGAAATATTATGAACACAGGTTGCTTGATAATATTTATAGCTTTTAATATGTTTTATATAGACTTTTATATCATTAATTGAAGAAGAATGTTATATTAAATATTCACTACCAACTACCAATGAGCTTCAAAGCCGATCTCTAGGAAATTAAGTGTACATTTATGAATATATTGATTTATATCTAGATTAAAAAATTTGTTCATAGCCATTAAAGACACAGATACCTGGTATTGAAATGTATTCCTGAATACATAATATGTATTCAGGAATATATTATATCACTTAGTTACTACAATGTTGTATGAATAGCACTAGTACAGCAGGTAATAAATGGATCATTTTTATCAATTACAAATATATTAGGTTATAAGTACATATAATTTTTTTTCAAAATTGTGTGAATTTCTTCATATATAAGCAATTAAAATAAAAATAATTATTAGTCAAATTCCTAATGTATGAATCAATGTTTGTTTTATTGTTTTAAAAAAATATGGGTAGATTACCCATTTTAAAATCTTCCAAAATAGGTGCCATCAATGATATAAATAAATAAGGTAATACAGAATCAATTAGCATACAACATATAAAATTAATCATATTATAAATAAAATATCAGAAATCAATTAAATATAAAGATAATTTATTGGTAAAAATGTCACATTATTAAACACAATGGTTTTATACTGGCTTCTTTTTGCTTCTATTTTTGTTTTTAACATTGGAAACTTCATAAAAGTTGCTTCCAGTCTTGGTTCGTCGTTGAGCTCTTTCAATAGCTCTTCTTTGCCTTGCAGTGATTTTCTTTGTGCTTTGTTTGTTATTTGGATTAGTTTTTTGTTTCTTTGAATTTTGAGGAACTTCTTCTATTGTAAAGGCTCCACTAGCTGCTTCCATTTTCTTTCTTTTCAATTCCTTAATAGTATCTGGATCATTTGTTAAATAGTCCTCAGCATCACTCAAGTCCTTTTCATCATTACTATAAAACTCACTAATGTCGGAAGAATCATCACCATTATCACCTTCACTGCTCTTGTAAATGTCCTTCGCACTTTTCGATTCATTATCATCACCATCTCCATCATCTATATTCTTCAATTCCTCTGGGATGTTCATTTCCTCTAAAGTTTTAATATCTTTTTCATTGTCAAATTGTAGTCCAACTTTTATTTTTGCAAAGTCTTGAGCTATCATTAATTTATTTATATGTACTATTGGTTTATCAACTATTCCTTTCTCATTTGCTTCCTCTGTTTCAGGGGCATCTGGAGCAGTTTCTTCATTGCTCTTATTCTCACTTGTTGGTGGTGGTTCCTTAACATCCTCTTTTTGTTGCTTTGATAATGGCACTTCAAATCCTTCAGGCGCTACATAGAATGGCAATTTACCTCTTTGCCAATCATTAAGAACCATTCTGGCCACTTGATTTACATCGGGTTCTCCTTTCTTTAACAATTTTCCGGTCCTTGCAGCAAGTTTTTCTAAAAACCCAGTAGCTGTGTCCCAACCATCCACTTTGTATGTTTTAATTAAATACTCCTTTCTGACCCGTTTAATTACTTCTTCAATGTAGTCTTCTGGGTTTTGAACCAATTCTACTCTTACAACACCTTTCAATACCTTCTCAGTATCTGTCTCGGCAGATGGGTACACAATACCAGGACAATCTATAAGGAATATTCTCCTCATCAAGGTAATATACTGCCATACTTTAGTCTCACCAGCAATTGGGGCAACTTTGCAGACTTTTTTTGACCTCAAAGTATTTATCACAGATGATTTTCCTACATTAGGATAACCTATCAATCCAACACTTATTTGTTTCTTGTCAATATGCAGTTTACCAAATTGTCGCAATAAGTTAATCAATGAACCTTTGCCAAAAGGATGTGTTAATGAAGAGTGAAAAGCAATTGTAGGATATTCTGCACTAAGGATTGCAACCCAACGTTGTGTAACCCAGTTGGGGACTAAGTCAACTTTATTTAAAACAAAAATGAGATGTTTATGAGGTTTTTCATCTCTGAGAAATTTTTCAACATATGGACTCCTTGTCCCCATGGGATCCCTAGCATCTAGAACCTGGAGAAGCACATCAGATGAATCAATGACTTTGTACAATTCATTCCATATTCTTTTGCTCATTCCTGCCCCAAACACCCAGTCTCGCTGCCCTTCCTTAACACCGGTATCCTCACGGACTCTATCTATATCTTTAGTTTCATCATAATTGTCGACACTCTCCTCGACAGCTTTGTGTAATGCATGAATATCATTAAATTTCAAGTTTACTCGCTTTCTTTGTTTTTTTGGCCCAAATGTTTTATCAAAACCTTCTGTGTCTAATAAATGTACTCTAGCATTCTTCGCCTTTTCATTTAGCAATGTTATGGGTAAATTGGTTGGTTTCATAATCACTTGGTAAGGATTTTTGACTGCAGCTCCAAATTCTTCTTGGAACTTTTGTAAAGCGCTCTGTGATATAACGCGTGAGTTTCCAAACCATTTTTGGTTGGGTTCCACTCGAGCCCGAGTACCAGACGGTAACCAACCTTGGAATGGCGCTGGAGTCAGAATTTTACCAGTCTTGTCTCTTTTAGCTTTGAAATTCCTATACATCTGAAGCCTTTTGATGGTGCCTTTTGTCCTGGGATTCCCAACGCCTTTTAACCCCTCAGTTGGTCGGTCGGGATTCATAGAATGGCCAGATTTGTTGAACCCCTGTTTCCGGGGGGCACCCGGTGTTGAACGTACCTTCCCCATCGTGGATTGATATGTGCACAATAAACTGAACGATCACCGAACCAAATAATGAATAAGTAATATCACGCGGTGGTCAACAATAAACGCGATGAGGTTATCCCAAATCTTGTACAGAGCTGTCAAACAGAAACGATACAACTTCACTCTGTTAGAAATACAAAACACGCAACTATTTATCATAAACTTACTTTGAGTGGCTGTAAATGGTGTTCGTATTTACACTTTTTTATAACGATCTATTGTTTTCTTTACACTGTGCTACTAAAAGCGCTCTGAAGACCTATTTCCTTTCTAATTTTCTAATCCATAAATCTATGTACTAAGCTTTAGCATCTGTAGCTAACTTCAAGCAATAAATCTTTGCATAAGGATGTAATAAAATATCGTTTTCTTTCGTTCAACTTAAAACAATCGATTTTTAACGAATTTTGACTACATTGAATTTATGTCGATTGCTTCTGCTTATACGGTATTGTTAAATATTATAATATGTATGTTATAGAATTTAAAAAGTTCATATTTTGATATAGAATTTTAGTGCTCTTATTTATGTTTCGACTCTAGTTTATTCTCTTTTTCATATTTTATTTACTTTGAAATAATTTCGTAAGACTAATGTTTCGGTTTAATTATCTAATTGTTTGAATTATTTATTATAATAATTTTGTTCTTTTTCGTAAATTTACTTTATTCAAGGTTGTCATGTTTTCTTTATAAATTAGTCGAATTGGAAAGTGGCAAAATTCTGAATTTAAGATTTTGAATTCGCTTCTGGTTCAGCTGCAATTCCGGATGTATAAGCCGGTTTCACTATGGTTTACTTCTCTCTGGTATTGGTCACCAATGACATCCATGATTACTTATGATATGGCAGCATGTTCTCTGACCTTGGCCGGTTCCCTGTGAAACGAATTAAAAAAAATTACATCCATGACATTGACGTTTGTCAAATATTGACGATCAAAACAAAATGTCAGCGATTTATACTAGCATCGATATTTTATCAAATAAATATAACAATGATTTCATTGAAATGATAAGATTTGAGATTTAAATGATCAGTTTAGAATACTAAAGCTAGACATTAACAAACGAACGAATAAGTAAGACGAATTGTAATAAGTAGTAAGTTCCTCGCAGGATATAATTTTTTTATTACAAGATACATTTTACAATTAAAGCTGCCCCGATGCCTGTAGATTTAAGGAAACGTAAGACAACATGTATGACATGTTGTCTGAATTCAGAGTTTCCGAATTCGACTCATTCGTGGATATATTGAGATTGACTCCTGGTGATCCTTTAGATACATTTGGCGAGATGTGGTATCCAGTGTTTTTGTGGTCTCTGTGCTCTTCAGTGTTTGTGCATACGTGCGCTGCGCTCGTCGCCTTCGGAACTCTAAGGAAGCATAAGTACGGAAAGTTCTTCCCTGTGCTACTAATTGTTATGGGTGTGGTGGGTCCAATAACTTCAGGTGTTGCGAGTAGTGCTGCTGTAGCGTTTATATATCGTGCCGCAAACTTAGCCATGCCTCCCATACATGCTATGATATGGGGCATTGGACAAACTGTCTTGGGTGCTGGTATGGGTTTCACAAGAATCTTGGCCACTTTGTAATGCTAATCTACAGTTAGATGATAATTAGATAATTATGTCACTGTGTATCTATCATCAAAATATATAGAATAAATTAAATTTCAATAAAGTGAAAGTCAATTATCATAGACATTTTAATGGGAATAAGGGAAGGTGCAGAAGATTATTGATGCATTGTTTCCCGGTAGTATACTTAATTTTAGGTGCAGTGTATATTGTTATGGCACCCCCAACAGTAAATACTCATTAGTGATGTAAAGTCTGGTGTAAATAATTTCTTATGTATGTTTATGTCAGCTAATGTGAAATTCATATGTATTGTTACTATGTAATTGAAGATGTATGAATAATAATGCATTATATAAATAACAATAAATTAATTCAGTTTAGCACTATGGTCTAGCAGGAACAAAACGTTCAAGCTATTGCATCTGTAATGAAATATAAATGATTGATTACTAAATTGTAAATATGTAATTATTTAAATTTTCTACACGACTGATTCACATTTTGTATTCTAGTTTTAGTACTTAGGTACTCTTCCATCCTTAATGTGTATATGAACAAGCATTCCATGATAATTGTAACAAGTATGTCTAAATTTCACCGCTTAATGTTTGCCATGAAAATTTCAGTTGTATGTTGATGTAGTTTCCCCACCGAGAGAGTAATTATTAATTGTGCATTAAATTTGGAATAGCCATGCGATTCTTTAATATGGACAAGATTATTGAGATATCATTTGAAATATATTAATAAAAAATGTCACATAATCATCAAATGCATCATGCACCATATATAATGAACCGAGGTGCACTGTGAATGCACAAAATAATTTATAATGTTTCGGTTTGTACTTATGCTATGTACTAATGTTATCTACTATTATCCACTGACTCTTGCCCATATAATATGTATTAATTATAAATTTAATATATGTTTCAAATCCTGACTACATAGTAAAATCATTTTAGCAAAAATTTTAAGCTTTGGTTCTGTAATGTATTATCAAAAAATTTACTTTACATGTAATATACAAACTCAGTATAAACTAGAGATTTTATAACTTTCAAGTTTTACAGTGATAGTAGGTCCTTTAAATCAATAGGTGCAAAGATTTAATGTTAAAAGCAAAGCTAGTATGTCTATGACAAGGCAAATATTGTATTATAAAGCAATTTGGTAAAGGGAATATAGTTTCCCTTATTTATTTAAAAATAAAATCAGATTTTATATGGATCTTGTTTTCATTTTAATTATAACAAGTGCAAATTGTTTTATTTTTATTCTGCAGGTGCATGTTTGGATATGGAATTTTATAGTGTCCCACAGATTACTTATTTCTCCATCAAACTATGTTATTAACATAATGAGTGTAACTATTCATCAATATACATAATTATATTGTGCACTTTAAGTATTTTTAGATACAACTTTATTTTGTGCATATATGAATATACACTTTGAACCATAGTATATAACATACCTTTTTAACACTTGATACATTTAACTCAATACAAAAAGAAAACACAATATGACATATTTTATTATGTTTAATATCAACTGTACAATATGACACTTTGTGCATTACTAAAATGAAGATTATTATCCAATATGTTAACATTAAATTAATCAAATACATGGGACAATACATCAGTCAACATGATACTAAACATCAAAAACACAAAAAATACTACATAATAACATATTTTGGACCCTGTGTACAATTAATCTATATAAATAAATAATTTATTTGTAAGGATCTAGTGTCACCCTATAAAGTTCCACTACTGTACTTTGAAAGTCGTTTATGCATTGCATGACAAGGCAAGCTTTCATCATCTTCTTCATGACTCACTTCATGGATTTCCTCCAACATCAAAGGCAAATCAAAGTGTTCTGTAGTGAGGGTAGTCTGAAAAATAAAGGAAATTATTGTTTATAATACTACAATTTGCTGCCACTACATGAGTGATAACCAGTGAATGCTGTGATAGTGATAAAGGTTAAATAAATTATCATATTTTTCTGATAATTTGATGTAAACAAACATGGTGCCTACCCACAAGGTACAATTAGTACTTTTACAAAACAATTGATTACACCAAACTAATTAAAGTATGTTTATGTTATACAATAAATCAAAATGTATAAATATTGAATTGGTTAAAAATGTAAACAAAATAAAATAACTTTTTAATTGATAGTACTCGGCAATCTTAAATAAAACGCAATATATTTCTGACCTCATGAATTTCAGGATCTCTTCTACTTAATCTATTTACACTATCTTGTAATGATTTAGTCTCAGAAGTGGCATCCTGTAAAGCTAGTTTCAGTTCTACTATTTCTTTCCTGGCATTTGATAGTAACTTTTCTGTTGTAGCTAAATTGTCTTTCAATTTACATTTGTCAAATTCTAAGTTTTCTTTTGCCCTAGATAAACTTTTTATCCTATTTTCGTATATTTTTAATTCTGAATCTCCATCTCCAATCCTTGCTGTATGTTCACTTTTTAAATTACTACACATTTGTTTTAAGTATGATATATTTTGTTCTAATATAATTTTTTCTTCAGTTATAAGTTTAATTTCATTTTCCAGTGCATTTATCTTGCATGACATGGCAGCTATGCGAGATGACTGACTCTCTATCATATTTTCCTTGTCCATTATTTTAGATTCCAACATTTCTATTTTACTTATATATGTCTGTAATTGCACTGATTTTGAAGCAGATTCACTTTCTAAAGAATGATTCGTATTTTCAAGTATGTTTGCTTCAACTGACAAACTTGCAAATTGTTCTAACATATCAGATCTTTCTGCTTCTTTTTGTGAAAGCAGTTCCTCAATTCTTCTTATTTCTGATACATAATGCTGCAATTGCTGTTTTAAGCATTCAACTTCCTTCCTTGATTTTTCATATTCTATCTTATTAATCTTTATAGTACCATTAGCATCAGCCAGACTGTTTTGTAATTGTTTATTTTCCATAACTGCTGTATCAAGCTGCTGGTTTAGTCTTAATATTTCACCATTTAAAAAGCTTATTTGTGCTTCATAATCTGCTATTTTGTGTTCAGATATTTTATTAACATTTAATTTTCTTTTAAGTTCCTTAATTTCCTCTTCTAACTTAGTCATCTCAAATGTTTTAGATTTTAACTTTTGTTCTAGGAAGCTGTTACTCTCAACTTTATTATCTAATTCAATTACTAGTTTATCACGCTCCTGATCCACTTTTTTTATACTTTCTATTAAGTTTGATTTGTCAGCCCTTAATGATATAATTTCATTTTGTAATTCTTTACATTTAAACTCTAGTGAATCAATTGTTTCTTTAGATAAGCTGAGTTTCTTCTGAGCGCATAATAATTCATTTTGAATACTATTTGTACTTCTCTCTGTTTCAACTTGGATATTCTTAATTTGATTTGTTATGGACTTTTCTTTTATCATATCACTTTGAATTTTTTTCAGTTGTTCCCTTAAAAAGTTACATTCATCTTTAAGATGATCAGTAGACGCTTTTTCAGTTCTATTAGTTCTTTTATATGAATTGTTTTCATCTTCTAATCTTTCAATTTCATTTTGTTTAAATACAAGATCCCTTTTTAACTTATCTGCTAAATCCATTGCTTCTTTATATTTCATATTGTATTCTTGTTTATCTTTCTTTAACAACTGTAACTCATGTGTCATTTCATCAATTTTGATTTTCAACTTTTTCACATCTCTTGAATAATCTCCTCTGTCACTAGACTTAAGCAAATGTAAATTTTTATATTGACTTAATTGTTGACTTAAATTAATATTTTCTTTAGTCAACTCAGAATTTTCAACATTTAATTGGTTAATGACATCTTTATAGTTTTGTCTATTATTTTCTTCTTGTTTAGCCAATTTAATTTTATATTCATCATTTTCTTTTTTAAGCACCAACATTTTTTGTTCACTCTCACATAATTTTGTGTGTAAATCTCTGACAAAAGAAGCTTCATAAGTTGTTCCAATATCTTTTGATGTAATTGGAGATTCTTTACATCTACAATTTTGTAAGTGTTTATTAAAATCTTTCATAGTCTCAGTCATCTTCTCTTGAATATCTTTTATGTATTTTTCATACATCTTCTTTTCATCTTCAAGAAATGTCTGTAATTCATATTTAGTTCTACATTTATCTTTTAAATGCTCATATTCACTATTAAAGCGGGCAGACTTATTCATGTGTGGCAGTGATAAAATTTTATCTTGCAGACTTTTATTGAGCTCTACCAAATCTTTAATCTCTTTGTGCATTGCATTATTCTCTTTTAAGGCACTATTCAAAGATTCTTGAATATCAAGCATTTTAGGTGAAATATTTCTTGTCTTTAGAGTTGAAATTTCTCTTTCTAGTTCTGAATTTTTCAGAGTCAAACCTTCTATCCTCGTCTGTAAAAAGTTAATTTCACTTAGCATAGATGCTAACCTTTTATTAGCATCATCTTCAACTTTTAAAGCTAATGAATCTACCTTTTGTAGTTCTTCTTGTAATGTCTTATTTCTATCAGCTAGACTGAGAGCCCTTAACATTGCTTCATGCTGCTTTGCTAAACCTCTTTCAACCTCCTTTTTTAATAAATCATTAGCAATTTCCATCTCACGTAATTCTTTCATCAAACTTTGAACTCTACTGTCAATATTAGGGTTACAGCAGTCTTTATTTATTGCAGATAAAGGCCTTCCACCTTCTAGAAGAATATTTAGTCTTATAATTTCATTATCCCTATGTTCTATTTGACTTTTCAACACCATAATTTCATCATAAAATTCCATATTTTTCTCTTCTAATAATTGTATTTTTTTTGTTAGCTCTGTAACTTCTTTATCAGAATTAGAATATATTTTTTCATTACAAAGGCAAATTTTATTTACTTGATCATTATCCTTTCTGCGGCTCTTATTACGACTACTTTGAGTTTCAGCACATAGTCCTCTTAAACTCAATTCTCGGACTTCATATTGTAACTTATTTATTGTAGAGTCCTTCTTGACAAGTTCTTCTGAGAGTGATTTAATCTTCCTTTTACTTTCCTTAGTAAATTTTAAATAATCTTCTCTTAACTGCATATTTTCTTTGTGAAGTTTGTTACTTTCTTGGATTAGTTTGGCATTGTCACATTTATAGGGTTCTGCTTCTAACATCAAAGAGTCGCGCTGCATTATTGCTTCCTTTGACAAATCCATATAATGCTGTAAACTGCGCGTAGTTTGCAACAAGTCTGCCAATATAGATTCTACCAATGGAACCGCTTCGATCGGCAACTTGTTGTTATAGCCAAGGTCCTCAAGTTTTCGAGACAGGTTAAAGTACGCTTCGCCCATTGTAACGAATAAACTATTATCAATTTAAAGGGACATAACTGTTAAACAACAAAATATTATTATATTAATTCCATTATATTAAAGGAACATGGGTTATTTTCCATTTTTTCAATTTGTCAGCCTCCCTTTCCTGTTACAAAATTATGTTTTAATATGCCACTCTCTGTTAGTCCACAACCTAATTCTTTGAAACACAAACTTTCATTCTGCTTTCATTTTTTTTGTCCAATGTCTTGACAGTTGGAATTGGAGTTTGTATTTGACAGTTGACACCAGAGACAATATTTTTTTTTGATTTTGATTTTCCCATTATTATTGGAAACACCAGAGACATTTAATCGGAGTTAAGAAACCTTTTACTCATATATATTTGTTTCAAATATATATGAGTAAAAGGTTTTTAAAAATGGCAAATCATCGTCTGTCAATGATGAACCCACAATTTTTCCGTAGTACTGAAATGCTCTTTGCTACAATCTAAAAATTCAATCGAATTGAACTTGACAACAATGTTTTCACTTACGAAAATATCCCTTTGGGAACATTACAAACAGCTTTTCATGATATAATACTGAGAAGCCTAGGCGTATCTAAGCCCGGCCCGGGCCACCTAGTGGACCCGATCCCTATAATTATGTCAATGTAATGTCAATAAATGTCAGTTCACTATTGCTATTTGTCAATTGTCAATTGTTTGACATTTGTTTGGTTGTGATTCGTAAATTGTGATTGACCGACCAAGTAAAGTTGCAGTTATTTAAAGTGTCTTGGCTTTTTATTTAAATAAGATTTATGTTTTCAAATTTTCATCATACAGACCTATCGGTATATCATGAACGAAAATAGAAACATTTAGCATTCTTTTGTGATGTAATTGTTTGTTATCACAATGAACCCTTACAAGGATGTGGAGGAAAATTCTTTCGCTACTTCCTCGCATTTGTCGTACGAAGACATAGCTACGAAACTACTTAAGGATCATTACTTCCTCACTGCTTTGGAACTGCATACGGAACTCGTGGAGAGCGGAAAAGAACTACCTCAATTGAGAGAATTTTTTTCCAATCCAGGAAACTTTGAACAACATGTATCTCGGCCGACTGAGTTTACATCTATGCGTAAGTAATTGTTTATAGAGAAAACGTGAACATCAATTATGTACAATTTACATGCCCATGTAATATGTATGGGGAATTTACAATCAGCTTGAGCTATTGTAAAAACATGTTTTTTTATTTACATGAGTCTTTATCGAAGTTTTGTTTGTTTTTCTTGTAAAAAAAGTCACACATAATTTATTTACTATAAGTATTAATAATATTTTGAATTGTAATGTATTATGTGCTTTATTGAAAACATTTTACTATACTAACTAATACTACAAGTTGCAAAGCTTCAAATATGGAAAACTTTATGTGAGAAATATTATATACTATGATGACAAACTAATTAATTACCGTATTAAAATGTTTATTTCATTTTAATTACCATAGAAATAACAATGAAAAAAAATCATAATCAATACAGTTAGTCAGCTCTTTTTATTATTACTACCCATAAATATAAAGACACTTGTTTGAATGTTTTTGCCAAAACAAAAAAATTTTTAGACCGAACCCCGAGCCAAGCCACTCTGGACTCTCTAGACACTGCTAGATATTCAGAAGATGGTGGCGGTGATCGTGGAGGCAGTGGTGGAGATGTTGCTGTACTTGAATTCGAATTACGCAAAGCTCGAGAAACTATTAACGCATTGAGAGCAAATCTTACTCAGTTTGCAGGTGAGAATTTTTTAATGCTTATGTAAATTAAATAACTAAAAAAAAATTAAATGAACATATATAAATACATGTAAATTTGAGAAGTTAATAAAATTTGTAGAATGTTTATTTATTTAATGTATGAATTGTATATTAAATAAAAAATTTTAGATGGAGAATCATCATTAGACAAAAGTTCAAAATACTTATCAGACCATCAAACTTTAAAACCTCATGAAAAAAGGGCTTTAAACTTCCTCATAAATGAATATCTTTTACTCCAGAACTACAAACTTACTTCCATTACATTTTCTGATGAAAATCCTGACCAGGTAATTGTGTAGTATATTTATATTAATTTTTAAAATTCCTATTACTGCATGCAATTGAAAAAAATAAAATTAAATCATGTGATGGTAATTTTGCTGATTTAAAAGAAACAGCTAAACTGATAAATTTTATCCATTTACTGCATAAAAGTGTATAATATGATTTTAATTTTTACTAACTTGACTATTGAAATAGTAATAATTATAATTATTATGAATTATCTTTAGGAATTTGAAGACTGGGATGATGTAGGTCTTAACATGCCTCGACCAGCTGGGCTGGTATCTTTATTTCGAGGAAAGTCCACATTGAGCCTTCCAAAGTCTGATGCATCTACAGAGACAGATTGGCAACTTATGGAGATAGAATGTCAGACTGAAATAGATGAGGGCAATGTTTGTGTCAGTTGCCAGACTACACTTGTTCATGAGACTGATTGGAGTCATGAAGTAAGTTCTATAAAAGTTCAAAATATATTGCTATTATATCTAGATTTTAATTGGCAATACTAAGATGATGTGTATTGTATACAGAAGTAATGTAAGTCAATTAATTCATGGACTTTTTTTTAGCTCCTTATTCAAGCAGAAGAGATAGAACTACTTAAGCAAAAAATAATCGCCCTTGAAACTGAGAAACTGAACTTCCAAAAACTATATGATGCTGCTATAGTGAGTTTGAATTCTCTAACAAGTCCTACATCTGAGGGCAAAGGACTTGATCTTAATATACCAGAGGAGAAACTTTTGTCTGTCCAGCCACCACTTGACAGGCCAATCACTTGCACTGCAGCAGAGAATCATTATGGCAGTGGGAATTCTACGCACAGTGCAACCCCAGAGCAGTTTGAAATTATTGATAATGAGAAGAATAGCATGTAAGTCAATTCTTATATAGTCTATCCATCTAATTGTAAGATTTTTTAAAATAATTTATGTTTGATAATTTCTATTTATCAATATGTAAAATTTATTCTTTGCACCAGAATATTGAAAGATTGAATTGCAAGAGAAAAAAATATTGAAAAGTCACTTCTAGATGAAATGCTCGTGAATATTTATTTTTACCTTTTTGCAGCAGAAAAGAAGGCTCCAATATTAGTTCGTTAGATCCAACAGTACTAGGCGAGCATAGCACGAGAGATTCCCCGTTACGCCGCGGCAGTGTCACCACGCTCGACGAAACTCTTAGTATAAACGACAATGGGGAGTGGACCCGCGTGCAATACGAGTACAATAGCATTGATACTAATAATAAGGAGATGTGGATTGACAGGTAAAATGTTGATTAGAATAATTAATATACTCTGCAGTTTGATACTCAGATCGAATGATAATTGGATATAATTTAGAATTAATACTCCTAGTATCAGTATAAAGAGTTATAAAATTCACAAATTATCAACGTTATATTAAATTTTGAAGAAATATTATCGTATTTCAGTGGGCTGCCGAATAGTTTGAAAGTGTCGATATTGAACTGGTGCTGCGAGACGCTGAACTTTAACGAACCACTGAATAATGACCTTCTGGCTGAATTAGTGGCGAACGACAAGCCAATCACACTACCTGGCCTGATGATATTAGCCGCTGATACTTTGCCAAGGGTAAGTTGTAATTAATGACCATCTAATGTAAGTTATACGAAATAAAAATGTTAAATTTATATTTTTATGATAGTCATAGATATGGTATAGTGGTAATTTTCTTGTTTATATACGATAAATTGGCCCTGCTGCAGCTAATGATAAACGGAGTGTTTAGTTAGATAGAGTGTTGACTGATGATACATTTACTCTTTATTTTGATTATGCAACTCGTTATTTTGATAATTCAGATAAAACATGTAACAAGCGATGAGGTGATCACGCGATCATCACGTTTATGATATTTGAAATTGGCATACATAATACCATTCCAATATAATTTTCCGAAGATAACGTGACACTGCTGTGTTACGAGTTTACATTGAAAATTATTGAAGAGAATTATACCCGAGATTGAAACTGGTAATACACGGGCTGTCCGGACCGAACCTCTAGTGTGCGTGTGCATAGATTCTGCCGCACACGCTGGTGGCGCGGCGCGGCGAGGCGGCGGCGCTGCTGTGCGCGCTGGCGGCGCTGCTGCCGGGCGGCGGCGAGGGCGCGGAGGGCGCGGGGGGCGCGGCGCGGCGCGCGCGCACGCTGCACGCGCTGCTCACGCTCGTCAAGAAACCGGACCCCGCCGACACCAGGGTCATCTGCGAAGGTACCGACACTCGACAGATTGACATTCGAATCGAATTCTAATAATATCTAAATTCACAAAATCATGTCTAAAAGGTAGATTGCTCAAAAATATTTTTGTTACCTTTGTGTTTTTATTTATATTTTAAATTAATTATATGTTCATAATATGGAAAACAAAAAGAAAAATTCAATAATCCATGTTTTGGTATTTTTAAACTATTACAGTAATTTTTACAAGCATATCAAAGTATTAGCTTAACAAAAGTCGAAGAAAACTAACTACACTCCTATCTCTCAAGTTTTAATGAATTGAGTAAAAAGATACATATACATATCTTTACACGTATTATGTACATTTTACTTAGTTAAAAATATTTTTGTGGTTTTTATCGAAACAAAAAAATCGAATCTCATTTTTTTAGGGTAAAAGATTTAAGTACCGTTACGAATTACGGCCGTTTTCTATAAACGATCCCCATATTAATCTTCGATTTGATCCCAAGAATAAACGGATGAACAAAAAAAAACGATTGGGATCTTTAATTGACAATGTTGATTGGTGTTGTATCAACACAAAAATAATTTTTGGTTGCAAGAAATTAATCCTGCGTTAAATCAATCTCATATTATAACCTCTATTTTAATACATTATTATTTTATATTAGTTTTTAGGTACACAGCGTATTAAAAAAAAAATTAAGATAACCCGGTAATACACACTAGGCGTGTGAAAATCACATGTGGTATAATTTTTTTAGCTTATATGAATCTTTATAAACCTTGTATTGGCGACATGCTGGTAACAGTTTTTTTGTTAAATCATAATATTATAAACTTGTATAATCTACATAATGAAATGAATTATATTGCAGCGGCGTGCTTTATAGTCAAATGGGGCGGTAGCGGCGAAGTACTGTCTTCTATAGCCGAGTTACTATCATCTAAAACGTTGGAGCGGCGCATACTAGCGAGTCAGATATGCATGGCCATCGCCCCATACGTTCCCATAGAGTTGTGCACTTCCCTACTTCTAAGTCTCGTCGTTTTGATGTGCGAGTCAAATGAATTAGAAATACGAATTTTGGGCTTGAGATCTGCATGCCTAATATGTCCAGTGGCCGATCATAAATACACGCAACTGGAGAACTTAATGTTCAACTTTTTGAAAGATCCAGCAGAGAAATGTGTGAAAGACACCATTAATGTGTTTGTTCCGGTGCTGGCGAGGAGTGCTCTCATGTCAGGTAATATGATTTTTGTTTACGGGATTCAAGGTAAATATCTTTTCCTCATAATATTGGACACAATTACATTTGTCGACATATAAGTCTGTGGTTGTGTTGGATAAGTTACATTTGAATTTGGAAACAAAGTATAGCAATCATGACAATAATAGATTATTTTTACAATGTCCATATTCCAGTGGAGATGTATAGATATTGCTGTTGCGCATAAACAGTAGATAGTTTTAACGGAAAAAAACTATAATTATTGCCTATATAACAAGTAGTGACTCCAAACAGGTTCGAGTTAAGTAATATATTTTATTGTATTTTTTCAGGAAAGTTCACATCAGACCTTTGCAGTCGGATTATGAAGAACCTAAAGAAAGCTTGTCTAGACAATGAGTGGAAGAGTGTACTTTTATATTTGAACGTGTTTAGAGTGTTAGTGTTGGCCAAACTGGCCTACGTAGTCAATGTACAAATAGTTAGGGATGTTACCATGACCAACTGTGATATGGAATCAATTAATTTACAAGAAGTGCCGTTAGAGGAGCAGTATTTTATAGATTTGCAATGCTATATTACCGACGTTGACGCCAAGATGTTGTTGGGGGCTTTAAATAATTTGATTAAAGAAAAACCAAAGGTTAGATGGCCTGAGTTAACATGGTTTATTGATAAGTAAGTATTTCTTGTGTTACTTTGACAAACCTCAATCAAATTTAAATGTGGGATGCGTAAGACCTTGTATTCGTTAAGTAATGGAATTTTGTAGATACTGGCATCTGAAGAAAAAAAAATATTATGTTTAATATTATTTTTTTGTTATTTCAGTATAAAACAAATTTTAGAAGTGACAAAAAATATCAAAGTGCTGAATCACCCGACGGTGTATGATATACTAATTACACTATTTAATAGTTACATAGAACATTTCAATGTGAATTTTACAAAGTCGATATTGAAATCGATATTTGTCGATATAATTGTGGATCTCGAACAGAAAATGGAAAAATTGCACACAATAAACGTGGACAGCGCTGCGGTTGTCGGAATTTATCTAGTTACAGTGTTACCAGCTTTAGAAGATAAGTCACAGCATGCCGAGTTTCTGCAAAAGTATGTAAAAGTATCGTTACGTAATTTTCTTACACAGAATAATCATTATGCGTATCATGAAATATTATAGAAACATAATATTACATATTATGTATTATGCAATATTTCATGGAAATCATAGAGACGTTATTGTTATTTATTTTTTAAAAACACATCCCGCTTTTGTCCCCAAAAGTGTAGGCCGAGGTGCAACTGTGGTGCAGTTGCACCTCGGCCTACACTTTTCGCCTTTTGTATTCCATTCCATGATGTGATAGGGAGCATCCCTATCACTATATCGAGAACAAATTTATAGTATCCGGGTTGGTTTTGAGCAAAAAATGCCAAACATCACTACTTGACCCGGAAATCGAACCACAGACCTCAGAGCAGTGTCGCACTGTGCACGCAATACAACTACGCCGCCGAAGCAGTTTTATTTAATATACAGTGATTCGTGCTTCACATTGCTGCGATTTTGACAATCTGTCAGTGAAATACCTTTATCAAAACAAAACATTCTCAACTACCTTAATTACGCTAAGTAAAAAAGTTACATATAGTATATTTATTAATTGTTTTCCATTAGCAACACCACAAGGAGCTTAAAGATTTAATAATAAAAGTTTATTTTTTATGAAACATTGCTGTAAATTTGATTTTGAAATAACACTTTTTAGATGGATTATGTACAGCAGTATCCGGGATCTTCCAGTGAAAATATTCTCAATACCGTTGAAATGGGTGGCGGAGCACAAACCCGACACGCTCGACTTCTACCTACAACATCTTAGGGAGTGTAAGTATATTGTCATTTACTCGCCAGATTTGGTGTTCATATATTACCGCATACAGTCATGCACATACCTAATACCATATGTATCTCAAGAAGTTTTTCTTTACAGTCAAAACAAGCGATTATAATTCTTGATAAAAAAAATATACCTACAATTTAGACAAATCAGGGGGATGCGCTTAAATTTTTTAAACTGCGTTATTCGTTTCATCAATCCGTTCTATTGCAAACTAGGCCATTATAATATCCTGTACATAACTTAGATATTTTTATAAAAATATATAAACTGATTTGCACAGCTTGAAGAATTACATTTTTATTGTTTTGATTTATATTTCATAGCCAGCCATTTTGAGTATATACAAATAATAATATTCTTTATTGAATAATATAATTAATTTATACGGTTTCAGTTGCAGCGAGCAGTTGTGAGAGTTCCAGTGGTAGTTTAATACGTGTTTATATCGCTAACCTTATCAATGAATTATTGAATGTTGTTGAGATTAGCGAGAAAACTATTGAAAGACAAGTTTTGCCGGCAGTCATGGCTTTGTTACACGATGATGAAGGGTAAGTATGTTTGTTCGTCTATTCCCGTTTTTTTTTTCATTTGTTCCCTATGTTCCCTTACAATTTGTCCACTTCTGGTGGACAATAGGAAAAAGTTAGTATGTTCTTCAGACAGGGACAACAGGGGACATAGGGAACAAATGAATGATTGTATTTATCAATGAAGGATATGAAGACGGTATGTGCTACCATAAAAGCGGCGATAGCCTAGTTGGGTGTGGAATGGACTGCCAAGACGAATGTCTGCAGGTTCAATTCCCAAGGGCACACACCTCTGAAATTAAAGAAAAAAAGAAATCATGTGTGTATTCTTTGTGAATTTATCGTTCGCTTTAACGGTGAAGGAAAACATCGTAAGGAAACCTGCACATCTGAGAAGTTCCTTTATAGGAATTTCGAAGGTGTGTGAAGTCTACCAACCCGCACTAGGCCAGCGTGGTGGACTAAGGCCTAATCCCTCTCCGTAGTAGAGGAGGCCCGTGCTCAGCAGTGGGCAAGTATATAATGCAGGGCTGATATTATTTTATTATGTGTTACCACTAGCCAGTAACGCACAGAGCGTGTCGGTGCAGGTCGGTGCGCGAGGCGGCGCTGGGCGCGTGGGGCAGCACGACGCGCGCGTGCCTGAGCCGCGCGCTGGCGTGCGAGCGCGCGTGCTGGGCGCCGGCGGAGGGCGCGGTGCGCGGCGCGCTGGGCGCCCGCGAGGCCGCGCGCGCCGCCGACGCGCTGGCGCTGCTCGTGCTGCCCACCGCCGGCAGCCGCGCCGTCTCCGAGAACGGTGCGCTCGACACGCATTCCTACACTGTAGCAATTATATAGCGACTAGTTTTTGCTCGCGACTTCGCCCGACTTTCCGACTTATTTGTTATGTATCGTTATATTATGACCAAATTACACCAAATCATTATAATTTATAGCCTATGTGTTATTCTGATGAATAGTCAATATTACTATAAAGTTTCATCAAAATCCGTTCTGTATTTTTTTCACGAAAAAGAAATAAACATGCATACGCCCATCCTCACAAACTATCGCATTTATAATATTAGTAGGATATGGCACGGATAAATCAATATCACTTCACAGAATTTATTTAAACGTATGTCATTGAGGCTTTAAGATATGTTCAAATTTTGGTAACATTTGTATTTATAGTGATTGTGTAATTTATGTATATCAACTAAAGTCAGTGAGGTACCGGTTAATACGTTGCCTGCGGCCCAAACAACTATTGTAATTTTAAGCGCGCAACACCTGTACATTACACACGGGGTGTGTTAAAATGAGCGCACTTGCCTAACTCTAAAATAATTTCAACGCAACACCTTTTTTTAGCATGTAGCAGAAAAGATTTGATTTAATATATTCGAGTCATCCAGTCCCAGGCAAATAGTATTGAAAACGTCTAAGCTAAAAATAGAAACCACAGCCGTCAGAAATGTTGCAGTGTTATGTAACGTACATTAGTGATGTGTACCGGGTGTTGCGCAGCGGTGTCGCTGCTGTGCGCCCTGTGCCACAGCGCGTCGTCGGCGGAGTGCGTGTCGGCGCTGACGCCGGGGCTGCAGCTCGCCGCACACCACGCGCGCCACCACCCCGCGCTCGTGCCCGCGCTCAGGTAACAAGACATTTCATATTCAATTTATCGATATTTTAGTCCTCGACAGGCGTCGTAAAGTTGTTTGATATTTATATTTAGTTATAAATAAAATAACCTGCTTGGAGGCTACTCTTAGTTTTCTATTTTAAAGGTGTTGTTAGTACAAAAAAAAATATATTACTAGAAGATGTCGAGGTTTATTTATTCCTGGTCAGTTTATATCTGAAATCAATTTTCTATTAAACAAAGAGAAAGCAAGTTATAAAGTGACTCTTACTGCTAACATTTACAAACTCATTTATTTCCGATTAAAAAAAAACAGGAATATTTTTACTTAGTTTAGTTAATATTATGACACAGAAAACTAGAAGAAACCGTGCAGACACCCACATTAGCGCAGTACAAGCCGGCCATCGAGGCGCTGCTGCACACGGTGGCGGGCCCCAGCGCCGAAGTATCGCGCGAGCCGGCGCGCCCCGCCACTAACCTGCACGCCGCGCAGGAGGTAGGCAGGCGAGTCACGCAAATGTTCCAGCAGTCGAAAACTAACATGAATTTACAAAATATATTCAAGAAGAAAACATAGCTATCGATGTAATGGACGGCGATAGTACATAGTGAAAGTAACACCCCGTGAGCTTTATCAGGGTAATAAATCTGTTAAGTGTTTGATATTGCAGTGGCCGGGCCAAAGCATTTTGAATATGTTATATACAAAAGTGACCATTGATCACAAAATATATTAAACGATGATTTAGCAAGTTTTACAATTAAATATGATCAAACATTAGGTAACCACATTTTATGTACACTTCTTCGAACAGTCTTAGTGACAGCGCGCAATGTATATGAAATTAATGACGATCTATATTGAATCATAAGATTGGGCAGTTTAAATTTTATTTTTTTATACAACTTCAAGAGGGAAATGTCGATAAACCATGACCTTATTAGTCTGACCACTCGAATTATCGGAAACAGACGTGATCTACCTGCGTTTATTTAAGACTCATAACGCGACTTTTATTTTTCTTGTGTTTTAAATCCTTAATTATGTCTTTAAAAAGCTCTTACACCAAACAACATTGATATAAACAACAAAATACTTAATAATATAATATTGTTGGATCATGGAAGTGAAAAATACTAGGAAGAAAATATAAAAGTTCTAAGATACATTTATTAAGTTATACACGGCAGGCTTGCCTGTGCCCTGGCACTGCCGACGTCCATGGGTGACGACGAAACCTATCAGGTGGGTCGTTAACTGATTTGCATTTGAAGGAAATAAAACAAAACATCAACTACCCTCTTTACCCAAACAATTTTATTGCTTTCATAATTGCATCCTTTTTCAAAATAACTTTTGGTGTTCTGCAATATATTTTATTTCCAAATAAAAAAAAAATATCTGCTTCCTCGACAGAAGTGCTTTATACACCTTTTAGTCGTTAGTATCATTTTCAACAGCGAGATTCTAAACGCATAAACAATGTAAATATGCGTTATGTTAAAAGTGTGTTATGTGTTAACTTATTTGTAATAATTTATGGTCCATAATCGACTATTATATGTAGTTAATTTTAAGTGGCACTGTAAGGTACTTATTAATTTAATTTATGTAACACAAAAATTATTGAATAACACGTCGCGCAAGCAGTTTGGTAATTAGTAATCTGTTAACATGTACAAATTATACAATATCGAAAGGCATTATTAAAAATAAAAACATTACTATTTTGGACAAAAAAAGGAAATAAATCGATGTTTAAGTCTAATGAAATATATCGATATCCCCATTCATTGACGAAATAAGTATATTCAAGATATTTCGATGTTTATATCGACTATTGGCATCAATTTGAATAAATATGCAACTGAGACATTAAATCGACAGTTTTTAAAAATTCGTGTGAAAATAATTTATAATCAGTCAAGAAATAAACATCCATAATGAATTAATTGTAATTTTAGACTCGAATTGAATTTTTTTACCAGTTAACCCAGTTAAAAGTGATAAATTAAAAGATTTTTATTGATTTTTTTTATTAGGCATGTATTATGTGCAGTCTAAACATTGTCAAAAGATTGCAATTGCAATTATTAAAGTCAATGCATGCTTGTTGTAGAGTAGATAAGCATATACGCACACTGCGCTATTTTTAATCAAAATTCATTAACGGCCGTTTTCAATTAACGATCCCACAATCTTAATTTCCGATCGAATCCCCAGAATAAATTAATTTAAAATGAGCATGTGTAAGCATGTCAAACAAACTTTGCACTAATTGGTCCAGTTTCGCGTTGGATTGGAAATGCGATTCAGTTTACTTAGAATTTGGAAAAAGAAACACGACACGACTCCGTGTCTTTCCATTGGGATTAGTTGAGATTCTAACACGTGACTGACGCGGTGTTCTTTCGGTCAATCACAAATATCAAAATCAGACTACATCAACATGCGAGTCGCGTTTTTTGGAACATTTTAAGGGGCTGATAGTTTATGAAAAACGGCCTCAAATAACGAACAATATGGACTGGAAATAAAAATGCATTCCGAGGAATAGTGTGACACGGTTTTTTTAGTTTAGTCAAGTAGGATAGTACAAATATAGTGCAATACATGTAAGTGATTAGATCCACGGAAAAGAATACATTTGGTAGGTACTGCTTGAAGCATCTTCGGCGTCTGTGTTGTTGTGATTATCAATTTATTTATGGACCACATATTAATGGTATCATTTTAGATATTTATGTCACAGTCGTAAATAATACAAATTAATGATAATGAATTAATATAAGTGCAAACTCGTGAACGTAATATCAATATAGATTAAATAGCATAAAAAATGTTGCTTCACGCGGAACACACTTAATTTATTGTTAAAGTTAGAAATGTACTTAATTTTGATTATTTATAATGTTTATTTAATAAGTAGCATTACAGTTAATACATTTTTAGTTGAATAATGGTGAATGGGTCACACAATCTAAAAAAAAACTACTCTAAAAGAATGATAGTTTATTATAATAAACAAATATGACTAGCGTGGTATCTTTACATCCATTAAGGATACGGAAACTATTACGGAGTTCGGCAAGAGAATGAAGGTTCAATGGCATGATTCTAATTTTCATGCTTGGTATAATGTATCGGTGAATAAATCTTTCTTCAGAGCACGCTAAGAACACTTACAAGCAAGTCGTTATTTTACTCTTCAAGTGACTGCTTCGTAGAGCAAACAAAAACCGAAAACTTACAGCTTAGCCGTAGCTTAGCGCAGAGATGGCGGACTAATGAGAGGTTGTCAGTGGTGGCAAGCGACAAAATAATTTGGCCATGCCAATTGTAATGATGAATGACTGTATATGTACTTTTATTTAAAAAGTAATTATGAACGTAATGCCTTTGCTTACAAAAATATAGAGGGGACCTAAACAAACCGTACAGATTTTGGGACGCCTGACATGTTACAAGCTCATCATTATATCAATAATTTTAATGCAAGTTAACCGATGTTTCCGTTAACATAGACAATAGAAGTTAGCCATTCCTGTACTAGTGAGACGAACCTAGTCTAACGTCTCACGCGATCCTTCAGCGGACAAGTCTTTTGAACTGCTTCCTGCACTCAGTGGCGTATTATACTGCGTTCGGCGCGAGTCAAACATTCCGTCGGCTTTACGCGCCTTTTTACATTTGTGGTTAATTAACAAATTCTCGTTCCCTATATTTGGTGCTTCCTTATTATGTGTTGTGTATTCTTATCATTTACAAACTGACAGTATTTTATATTTTTAGTATTTTAATTGGTAATTTTTTTACGTATGAAAGACATTAGTGGAATACTCGAATTATTGTTATGTCTATTTTTGTCTCTTGAACTATACTCACCATTTTAAAATGTTTAATTTTAGTAATGTTACAAATATCGACACATAACTCGACCGCTGGGTGTGCAGATTTTAGAGATCAATTAGAGAAACAGCACGATGAGAGAGATGGCGCAATCTGTTGATGATCATGACGTGTACCACAATTTATGTATAATTTAGATTTTTGAGAAGCGGCGATAGCCTAGTTGGTTGTGGAACGGACTGCCGAGACGAATGTCCGCAAGTTCAATTCCTAAAATGCACACACCTCTGATTTTTCTAAAAAAAAATTATATATGTATTCTTTGTGAATTATCACTTGCTTTAAAGGTGAAAGGAAACATCGTGAAGAAACCTGCATACCTGAGAAGTTCTCAATAGGGTGTGTGAACTCTACCAATCCCCACTAGGGCAGCGTGTTGGACTAAGGCCTAACCCCTCTCAGTAATAGAGGAGGCCCGTGCCCAGCAGTGGGACAGAATATAATACAAGGCTGATATTTATTTATTTATTTATTATAATTCAATATAATCTAACTCTATATCTAACAATATTAAGACAGCAATAACAATAAAATTAAATTAAAACTAATAACAAAATAACTAAAATTATTTCCAACACTTAACTTACTACAGAACATTTTAAATATTATATATTATTAGATATATATTATATATTATTAGAATTTGAGTAATATGACCCTAATGTATCACTAATTATTATTTTATTGAAATATGTTGTCCATTGTCAAATGATCTCCATATTTATCGATAAGCAACTTATCTAAGTAAGCTTTTAATATTTGTGTGGAGCGGTCGAATTATGTGCAGATACCTTATACTTATATGAATTTATGGTACAGGTTTGTGAAACGAATCTCGTGAAAAATCAAACAAATTTTCACCAAGTCAAATGTTTTTAATAAATAACACTTAAATATATACCTATTTTAGGATATGTCGATGAATTTTTGCTTCCAGTTTAAATACTTAAATATACGTTGTACTTAACCATTGTTAATCAGAAAGCTTCATGTTATTTAATAGTCAGTTAATCAGTCTGTACATAATAAATATAATAGTGCGCAATAAAATTGTAAACCCTGTCCTTGTAATTGTTGCAATAGTGGTAATAAGCCGTCGAATGTTATTGCAATGAAACACCAGTTTCAACTTCGGCAGATTAGTTTTGATCGATGGTTATGAAAATAAAACAATTATTTTATGAATACAGTATTTTATTTCATAAAACATTATGTATTATATGTAGATGGTTAAAATGCAATGCTTCTTCTATCGGACCCGATCATTGGTACCGGTAGATTAAAAAAAATCATATACAGTGGATACCCAATTATACGGATAGCTATAATTACTTATCCATATAAGAATAAACTCAAAAACTTATACAATATTTAAAATTGTTTCACCAATAGCAAGTTACAATACTATTGGCTACCATGGTACTTTTTATGCGAGAAATGGCCATTAACTCGGGCGGAACGGGGCCAAATATAGGACATTAATTGCTTTTCTTCATACATTCAATTATTCAGTTTGATGATCCGAATGCTTTACGACAACAATAAGTCTGGTGAATTAAGTCTGCTGACAGTATACGATAAAAATATTACGTGAATATTTTGTGAATGCGATCTTACTCTATAAAATATTATCAGTGATAATATTTATTACTTGGACTTTCATATAAGAATTATCCTTAATCTTCGATTGATTGCACCTTAAATGTCCCTGTCTTATAGTCTCGGTGGAATATTTCCAATATCCTATCTGGTAGAAGATACACACTCACCGCTGGATCTTTCGCCATATTTTCGATGTATTCCAACTGTGAATAAAGTTAAACATTACCTGATTTTTGGATTATAAATATATTAAATTTTTTAGTGGTTTCTCTTTTCGAATATTTCCTTTTGTGAGTATTGGAAAAGCTATTCAGAAAGTTAAGTTTACACATAAATTTAATTTTTTTAAACTATGTACTGCGTCTGCTAGTAAAGGCTTTAATTTGTTTTTCACAGTGTGTAATGTCTGAAAATTCAGATTGGTATAAACGTAATATTACCAGTAAGCTGAATTTCGATGGATCGATTTTAACTGCTTCGTCATCAAGCTTTCTAATTCTTTCAAACCAGGGCCATAGCATATAGTCTGCATAGCCTGGTTCCGATCCATCCAAGAACGTAGTTCCTCTATCTCTTAGCTGATCTTGAATAAAAGCTAACGCTTTCGCATACGCACTTATAGTTTCATCGTTAATTGTATCAGGGAATCTCATTACTTTGAAATATAGCGTAAGTATCTGAAATTAGAGAAAGTATAAAATAAAATTAATTATTGAAATTGGATAAGAAGATAAAAATTAACAAGCATAAAATAAAAAATAAGTAAATTAAGAAAATTAAATAATTTTTTCGAGACTAATTAAGTAGCCTTGTTTTTCAAGTCGGTGAAAATACTTTATCAACGAATAAAATTGAGTAAATAAAATCTTGTACGCATAAATCTCATTGATATGGGCAATACGCAGTTGTTTTCCTTGAAAATAACGATTGTTAAAGTCATAGAGTAGGTATGACACGGCAGATTCTAGTCTGCTGTTTATAATTATCCGGCTACCGGCTGCATGTGATTTCACATGATTATATAAACTTATGTCATGAATTATTTTACATTCGTTTGCATTATACAGCTGTATCCGGTAGGTATAGAATCTTTTGGTGTAGGTGTTAAGTATGATAATAATATGATTATTGTTAGCATACTTGTGACTAGGCATAGTTATATAGAGAGCTTACAAACATCAGGCCTGTAGATAATGTGTGAAACGGTTCTTTAAAAACTATGTTTTTATCATTGCAAAAGTACCTAAAACACTAGCGCTTCATCCTGTACGACACCATCTATTTAAAAATCAGATTAAATATTCCCACAGCAAATTACTGGAATAAAGAGTAGGCTCTACTCTTGTGTTAATCTAGAATATTTTTTACCCGTGTGCCTAATTTCATCCAAAACCGTTCATCTGTTTCTGCTTTAAGTTCTAAGAACATCCCAACATTTTTACTAGCTTACGCAGTTATAACAATAGTAAAATAAGATAGATAATTTTTACAAGTTAACCATTTCGTACAAACAATTTCATGTTGGTTGTTATAAAATATATCTTTATTTTTAAAAATATGGGAAAGTATTTAATAAGTGAAATAGGTACTTACTGGACCTGAAGCCTCTACAATAATTTTATCAAAAGCTTTTTTTACTGGATCTTGAGGGAACAATGGTCTTTGAGGAAAAGCGTCTTCAAGGTATTCCACTGTAACCAGGCTTTCGTAGATACAAACACCTTCTTCGATTTCCAGGGCTGGCACTTTACCTGCGGTATATTTTTATGTATTAAAAGATTATTCCTGACTTTCCTTTCCTATATCTTACAAACGATATTAATCAGTTATTTCATGAATTTCTGTTTTGTAGATTAATTATTTTCGTTAAATAATTAAAAAATCATAGAGTATTTAAAATACCGATTAGGCACATGTACTTTAGTTTTCGAATTAGTTTATGTATTCATAAACTAATTCGAATATTTCCTAGGGGAGCAAATTACCAGAATAAAAGGAACCAAGGTACCTATATGTTAATGCAGGACATGATTAGCGGCCCCTGTGCCAAATTACATCCAAATCCTTTCAGCGATTTCAACGCTTAGGTACTTACTTCTAACAGACATCCAAAATAATTCACATACTCATTAATTATAATTTTAGTACGATAATTTATGAAGTAAGATTGTTACCACAGGTTACACAGTAGATAGAGTTAATTATTTGTAGTGTTAATGTATTGAAATCCTTCAATACCTAGGTGGGTACTTATCAAATAAATCCGTTTGAGCGAGTGTTTATTCCCCGTTATGTATCAATGTATTAAAGCTGTAAAATTGACTCTACTCAGATTTTTTATGCAGCGCAAATACTATATTACCGAAGATAATTGGCTAGTAGCAGAGCTGGTAGTAGGAGTACCTAGCAGTGTGGCTAGTAGCCTCGTATGGCGTTAACATTATATCCTTTTGGGATCAAAATGATAAAATCTGTGTGCCCTAATACCTTATATAAATATATGATAAAAATATAAATAAGTAGTAAAGTTATGGCTGACTGATTGACCGCGGATTTAAATACCTAGTTGCAGTGCGGCACTGTACTAGAGTTTGGTGCCGAAATTATCTTTGCGGTTCCTTTTCGTGTAAGTACTTACCTCATTTAAACCTTTTTGGAGGATAACGGTACATGAAATTACTTACCAAAAGCACTTTTCGACGTAAGCCATTCAGGTTTATCGGTCAAATCAATATTAATGACTTCATAATCCAATTGCTTTGCATTTAATGCTAGTATAGTACGTTGTGCGAAAGGACATAATCGCATGTTGTACACCCGTAGCTTGCCATTCCAAGGTGGTAACGGGTCCCCTGAAAAGAAACAAAAATAGTGTAATTGTATCCTATGTCAAAGTTAACAAACCAGAATTCCAGCATCCTCAAAGCTACGTAGTTCCTTAAACAAGACATTTCTGTGAAAGTGCAATTGGCACATTCAATTGAATGTCAGTAGAATAGAACTACATCACCGGGACTTACTGGTATCAATGCCAAAATGTACGTAAGTAAGTATAATAGCCAAGGTCATAATCGACATTAACGAACAATTTATCTAATCGGTATGTCTTATTTGAAGTGATTCTTACCTATAGTTAAATGTTTCGTGTTAAAATTTACTTCAACGATACCCATGATATGAGTATTTAACAGGCTTAACTTTGATTAAATAACGAACGCCGCGGCGCTCAAAACTAAATTTGTTAACACTTCTTAAAATATCTGCTGAAAATAAAATTATACCTATTAGATAGAAGTGTGTAATGTGTGCATACTTATCTGTGTTATACAACAACGTAAAAAAAGATAACAGTTTATATTTGTTCACTCTTATTGATTACAGCTTCGTTAGGTAAGTAGCTATAGATACTTAAATATACGAGATTGGGTATCAACCACATATTATTTGATAAAATGTATGATACCTTGTACAAATAGAGTATGTACTTGTAGGTACACATACCTTAAATATTACAAAACATAGTCCACCGCCATGTCTGTCTGGACGCGATAAACTCAAACCTACCGAATGGATTTCCATACAGTTTTCACCAAAGGACTCAATGCTTCACGGGAAAGATTTGTATTTAGGTAGTTTAAATTATGTAGTTGAAATGTGACAATTATTGTTGAAGATGTCGGAAAAATTAAATCAATTAGGAGATTTCATTGAAAACCTGCCTGATACTTGTGAGATATAACACTGTATGGTGGAGTGGTCCCGTTTTTTATGTTAACAAAAAAGTCCGCGATGGCATTTATCCATCTTTTATGAATAATGTATTATACCCCTTTTAATGTTTAAAACTATGGTCGTAAATAATGTTGGAGGAGAGCTATTCAGATGGATAAGATAATATACTTAATCTTTATCAATTTAAGTACGTTAGCTAACTTAAGCCTTTCATGCACATTATAATTGCCCTTAATACCATAAATTTAAATGAATATCTTCGGAGATAGTCAATTCTAGAGAGATAAATTCAAGCGGCCTCGACCCTCGACCGATACGCGCCGAACGTGCTCCACCACTATTGCTATATATTATATTATCTATGTCTATATACTATTATATAAAGCTGAAGAGTTTTTGTTTGTTTGAACACGCTAATCTCGGAACTACTGATTCGAACTGAAAAATAATTTTAGTGTTGGATAGCCTTTTTATCATGGAAGGCTATAGGCTATATATCATCACGCTATGACCAAAACGAGCGCAGCATCAATAAAAAATGTTGCCAAAACGGGGAAAATTGATTGAAATGGTTAAAGTTTATATGCCAGGAAAATTAGTATATAACGTGACTTTTATAACGGAAAATTTTATCCCGGAAAATCTTCTCACGCAGGTGGAGACGCGGGCATAAGACAGTTATTAATATATTAAGTCGAACGATAATAAGAGCCAAGACATTTCAACAGAAAAAAAAATGGCATATAGGTATGCTGTGCTACGAAGCCGGGGCGGGTTGCTTTATATTACTTACTAATAAATTAGAGGTAATGAAATGCAATACAACCGGATCTTTTACATAGGTATGAGTTATTGCTTTATGATCTAGGTTAGCACTAGATTCTGATTCATTGACTAGGATTTTGGGGATTTAATTAAAAAATTAGACATCCTTTTACCTATTATATACCGACGCGTTGTGATAATCTTAGATAAATGAAGCGGTGTATGTCACGCTCACACCAGATTTTATAACCCCAGTCGTTTGAATCTACATGATTTTTATTTGATTGATCTCAAAGTATTATAATAATAATAATAATATCAGCCCTGTATTATATACTTGCCCACTGCTGAGCACGGGCCTCCTCTACTACTGAGAGGGCCTTAGTCCACCACGCTGGCCTAGTGCGGGTTGGTAGACTTCACACACCTTCGAAATTCCTATAGAGAACTTCTCAGATGTGCAGGTTTCTTCACGATGTTTTCCTTCACCGTTAAACCGAACGATAAATTCACAAAGAATACACACGATTTTAGAAAAGTCAGGTGTGTGCCCTTGGGATTTGAACCTGCGGACATTCGTCTTGACAGTCCGTTCCATACCCAACTAGGCTATCTCCGCTCAAAATATTAATATTATGGCGATACCTCAAGGTCCATTTTCATACATTTTGTTTCGGCTTTAATCTGGGTAACTAAACAAGTATTGGCAAGTAAAGAATTTAAATTCACGTCTAGTTAGTGATTAGTTCTCGCAGTTGAAGAAAAAAAATTATTAATTATTATTTTCTTCAACTGCGAGAACTAATCACTAACTAGACGTGAATTTAAATTCTTTACTTGCCAATACTTGTTTAGTTACCCAGATTAAAGCCGAAACAAAATGTATGAAAATGGACCTTGAGGTATCGCCTTATATAATTTACGAAATCTGTAGTTTCTGAATCTGCAGACATAGAAAATATAATAAGTACTATATTTATGGACTGTTTCATAGGGTATTGACTGTTAAGCTTTTAGGCATTATCAATGTAAAATCTTCACATCTACATTGTTGATATGAGTTTCTATTTTACTTATAAAACATGAACGATCTATTGTTGGCTGTACCTACAGACTTTATATTTAAAATGAAAAACAACAAAAAGTGTACTTGACACATGTATTTTTTATACAATTTGCACAATTTCGAAATCGAATAATAGAACCATAAGTAAAGTTTACTCCTTCTTCTTTCTTGGGCGCATGCAGCAGACAGCACTTGTGTCAAGCATGTTGTAGTTGGCGTCTCCCTTACCATGAGACTCGATAAATTTAGCGTGTGTCTCTGCAGATAGGTAATAAGACTTCACAGCTGGTACATTTTTCATGGCATCCATGTAAGTTACCTAAAAATGATAATGATATTAAAATGTATTAAAAATTCTCATTTTTAAACAATTTTAAAGAAAGGATGTTAATTTTTAGTTCAAAGAAATAAATAGTTTCATTTACCAATCTCTCATATTTAGTCTTGTCAATGGCAAATTCAACTTTGCCAATTAGTGGCAAAGCTTCAAACCGTTCCAAGAATGGCCAGAGTGTGTAATCCACCCAGCCTGGCTCATCACCATGTAAGAATGTAGTGCCTCTAATCTCCAATTCTTTCTGAAGGTTTTCTAGTCCTTTATGGTAAGTCTCTACTGATGAAGGCTGGAGGGCTTGAGGATTAAATGCAGCCGTATAGTATGCAGACTGTGCCTAGAACATAATATAGAAGATATAATATGTTCAAAAATACACATAGTATTTACTATTTAATTATTTTTTTAACTAAAACTACTTTTTCCGAGATAAAAAGTGGGCACTACAAAGTTAAAGTAGCTTCCTATTAGTAAAATAATTTTCAAAATTGGTTCAGTAGTTCCAGAGATTAGCCCCTACAAGCCTACAAACTCACTAACTCACAAAATGTTTCTCTTTATAATATTAGTATAGTAGATAAAATAAAAAAATATGACTGGAACCTGATTATTTTATTTGATATTGACAACTATGAGCATGTGCATGGAAATCAGTTGCTCTAGACTCTTACGAGTTACAATGAACAGCAGTCATAAATTATAATTTATTTATGTTTGTTAAGTCTGGTTTCCATAAATTCCATATCTGTTGTCCACTTTATTTAAAAAGATACATTTTTTAACCTTTGTATTGTATTGTGTAATTGTAGACAATGATTACAAGAACTTATGGCCTTGCATTTTTTTCATTAGTGAGAAACTTGACCTAATTTTTTGTCAATCTTTTTTATAACTAAGATTTGAACAAAATCTAGTTATCTTTAGTAGGTACGTAATTAAAATAGATAAATAAAAATATAGGAACACAGCACAGCCATAAACATATCAACGCTTGAAAGGCAATAATATCTAAGTGACCATCAGTAAATTTTTGAGTAGAGTGATTTAAAGTTTCGATTTTCATATGAAAATTCATAACAAACTTTTTATTTTATAAAGATATAGGCTAGTGATATTAAAATTGTCCTAGATCTACAAAACCTAGATCACATGATGCAGAAAAATATAGCGATTCTAAATATTTATAGAATACATTTTCAGTATATTTGTTGCTTAGATATGATTGCCTTTCAAGCGTCTATATGCATCTGAATATTTCTTAAAAGCAAAATATCTACCCCTGCAAATGTTTCAATGAACATTTTGTCCTGAGCCCTGCGCAGTGGGTCTGATGACTGCAGAGCCACATCGGGGTACTTCTCATCCAGATAAAAATTTATTATATTGCTGTCAAATATAGCCTTGCCCGGTTCATATTCAAGTGCCGGAACAGTTCCTAACAATATAAATATTTTCATTAGTACATGTAGTTTTATACTTTCCTTATGTTACAGTTTTGAATAGCAAAACAGTACTTCTCAATGAAAATGTGAACTTGTCGATGTTAAATTACCTTTAGGGCTGAAGTTGAAAATCCACTCGGGTTTGTGGTCCAAATTGATGAACACCAAGTCATATTGCAGGTTTTTAGCATTAAGAACAAGTACTGATCTTTCGGCGTACGGGCAAAACCTCATTGCGAACAAACGAAGTTTGCCGCTGTACGGTGGAAGGACATCACCTAAAAAAAAAATATCTTCAATACATTTCAAACTTACATTGAAATTACATTTACTTACGTAAACTTCAACAAACCAGTTTGCAAATGTTTTTCAGACATCTTGTATCGCTAGGAGTTGTTTTATTCTTGTAACCGATTCACGGTATTTAATTCCTTTGAAGTTGTATTACTGATAATACACGTGACACGATACTTAGCCGGTAAGTAATATCGGAAAATGCTAATAACAAATGAGCAATGACAGTTTACAGAAGGGAATTGATATTTGATTGACTGTTGACAGTCGAGTCAAACTGATAAATTGACATAATTTTTTTTTCAACTATGGCTTCGTATTTCGCACATCAAATGCATCCCAGTGACTGGTACTTTTTAGATATTATTAGATTTATTTAGATACATTTTATAAGACAAAATATTACATTAGGTGAAAAAAGCTAAAGTAGGTACTCTAAAAATGTTACCATAAATTACTACTTTTATTATTTTCACTCTTAAAACTGTGCAATTTATCATGTTAAAATACCGCTGCGCCGCGTTGTACCATACATAAAGTTACTTAATTGCTGAAATAACTACTCTCAAACCAAACAAATGTCCACCTAGACATCTTTCCATTTTGTTACATAGCAACATCGTTCTATCGAGTAAAGAAACAAGAATGGCCTATAAATGTTCATAAAACTATGTAAATGTTAACACTTTTTTTTTGGTTTTAATTTTTTTTATGTTAACTTACATCTTATATTAAATATTTACTTAAAAATAATGATGAAATAAAATTCCTCAAAGCTATGTGATTAAAATTTCATATTTTGCCCAAATTTAGTTCTTTGTCCAAGTGTTTGTTTTCATATGCAAAAAGTGTAATTATTTTACGGTAAAATCTTTCAATATATTATCATTGTGTGCTGTTATCTCTAAAAAAATATTGACTTATCTTTAGAAACCTAGGATGATTTAGCAAGTTTTTTATCGAAATAAAACATAGCGTATAGGTCAATATGTTGACGTCTTCAATTAGTTTGGCCATGCACTTGTTATACTCATCATTTCAAGGCGTTCGAGTTGTCGGACGTGTTTTGGAATACGTTTTACCGTATACTGGGGTACCATTTCGGAAGAATATGGCTGCGGTCGCGGGAAGATACATTGACTTCAATACTAAACATTTAAAAAAAGGTTTGTAATACTACGTATTTGTCGCAAACATAATCTATTTTTGTTGTTTATATTTTTATATAGTAGATATACATAAATATTTAATTTCTTACCTGGTATTTACCTACGTACCTACGACCAACGCTCATAAACCAATCTCTTTAAATTCGTTTACCAAGTCCGTGCCTGGATAATTAAGGGGAATTGTTTCTGTTTCTATATTATTATGGTAACAGATTTCGAAAACAACAGTGTAAGACTTTATAATTAAAAGTAATTTATGTATTTACGTTTTAAAGTTTGAAAGAATAGCATATTGTAATAAGTTTGATAATATATCTTTATAACAAGTAATATTTAAAATTGATCAAGGTTCTCTCCCAAGCAAAAAATGTTGTAAAATTTTATTGAGCTTATCTATCGTACCTCTTTTAATTATTATTATCAATATCGACGTAAATTTGCTTTTCTATTCTATAAAGTATTCACAATAATGTTTACTACTTGCTAGATGTTTGTTCTCAACTCTCAAGTACGCGAGAGACCGTCTGGACAGGTAGTATAAATATAATATTATGATAAGAAGTGCTTTTTATTTACTTTAGTTAAATATTATGAGCGGCCATGTTGCCTACCATCAGCGGAGCGGCTTGGTCGTCTTATCATTAGTTTGTATAAAAAGTACATTATGTAAAAAGTCAACAGTGCGGGAGCACTAGCTATACTTATCTACATTTTTCTATAACTTATCTCAATATAGCGCCGATTAAATGCTATGGTGTACCAATTAATTTAACGAAGTGAGGAGGCAAATATTTTCGATAATATAAACAGGGCACCTTGTAACCTGTGGTAACGAGTAACTGTTGATTTCAATAAATAGTTCTTATCCCTAACTGTGGTTCAATGTTTAGAATATACTAATAAAAATAATTAATTTATAAGCATGTCAAACAAACATTATCTTGAGTGGTAAATGTTTGCTGTCGATCATTATACTTAATAATAAAAAAAAAACAATAACATCCTACACCAAGTTTTATAGTTTAAATTTCCTTTGGCAAAGTCGCAACTACCGAAAATAACTCACGTAGTTATTTCTTTTCTTTACAGGTGACCCTCTACCTCCGTATAATGGAAAATTGCGAGTCTACAATATGCGATATTGCCCTTATGCTCAACGCACCATCCTAGCGTTGAATGCAAAACAAATTGACTATGAGGTGGTAAACATAGATCTGATTGACAAGCCTGAATGGTTGACGACTAAAAGTGCATTCGGTAGGTAAAGTAAAAAATAGAATAAATAAGCCCACGGTTTATTCTACTTAAAATTATAATACACAATTAGTCGGTATTTTCTACGAGTGGCCGTCTTGAGCTGAGATTCGTAATCCGTTAGAGGGTTGCGCTCAGCATAGGGCCGTTAAAGTATTAAGTACTTAACGCAATTTTTGAAGATCTTTGACCCCCCTCACCCCCCGATGTAACGCGCCGTAACGTTTTCCTGTACGCCCCCCCCCCCTCCTCCAAAAGTTGTGTAACTTGAAAGTGACGTTTTATTTTATAATATTCAGAATTATTTTACGCAAAATAACGGAGAGTCGCTAAAATAGCTTTGTTATTGTTTTAAACTAAAAAAACAATGTTACATAACGCTTTGTACGAGTCCTCCCTCCCGCCCCTGTAACGCATCGTAACGTTTTACAAGACCCCCCCTAAATTGCGTTACGTGTTAATACTTAACGGCCCCATAGTCATTTAATTTCAAAGGGTTGTGAGGACCTTAAACGCTCACCAGAAAGTTAAATGTGTTTGTATTAGCCGACCCTTGTCGGACTAACGTATATCCGGTTAAAAAAAGTCGTTATTTTGAAAACTAGATAAAACTAATTCAATTGATAAATATAGATTTGATAAGAGTTGTATTGTTTGTATCTATTGTAATATCTAGCGACGGCTAAGAATGCTTGATGATAAAGCTGAGAATACAATCATCATAAAATATGTACTTACACCAGAATGATATATATTTTTCACAATTTTCTGGTGCGAATATTAACTTAAGCAAAAAAAGTTGCTTGAATATGTTATTCTCTGATCAATACACTGGTATCTTTACAAAAATCATATTGATCGATTTACAATATTTTTATACATTTTCAATACTAAAAACGCCGTTATTTATTTATGAACATGTGATAAGTATATAAATTATTGTGAACATGATTTTAGCAAAAGTTCCAGCTATAGAAATCGCAGAGGGTGTTACTATTTACGAAAGTTTGGTGACGGTTGAATATTTAGATGATGCATATCCAGAAAGAACATTGCTACCGAAAGACCCTGTGAAAAAAGCTTTCGACAAAATTTTAGTAGAGGCTACTGGTCCTGTAAGTAACTTGAAATACTATTTTTTTTATATCTGAATTGGGTGTTTATTTATCGCAAATTTTAATTACGTGACCCAACCCTTCAAACAAAATTTAATCTGATTGGACCATTTTCGCTATGGGACCGATGGGAGCGATCGCAATATTTTTTTTTTCAATTTGATGATATCCTGGTATATGTTTATATTGTTTTATTTTGTAGGTAAGATCACATCATGAGAATTCACTTTTGTATCCTGAATGATCTACTCATGAATATTCTCTTTGTTTCGAACATCTTGAGCATTTAAAATAGCTAAACACCATGAAACCCTATATCAAAGAGAATTAATATACTTTTCTATATATTAGCTCACTATCACAAGGTCCTACATATTTTTTTACTTATGGTGCAAAAATGAAATCAAAATTTTTCATATTAGTAAAAATTTAAAACAACAATAATTCATTCATTCAATTCCAACTACCCACTTTATTTATCTTTGGGTATTATTAAAAAATACTTGGAATTATGTTATGTATATAATTCAAATTGTACATAAAATATAACATAGAATGTTGTAATAGTGAACCAGTGATGTATGGAAAACCTACATAATGTTTTTACTTTTATTTCAGATACAATCACTATTTATCAAAATATTGAAATTCCCTGACACGGTGACAGATAATCACATATCTGCCTATCATAAAGCATTAGAGTTTATCCAGGAGCAGTTACAGAATCGTGGCACGAAGTTTTTAGATGGCCGTCAACCAGGATTTGCTGATTATATGATTTGGCCTTGGTTTGAGAGGCTGAGAGTATTTGACAATGATCAAAGAGTAAAGATTGATGGATCAAAATATAAATTATTGGTAAGCATCAAGTGAACTGAGAAATTATTTGAGGGGAATTTAAGCAGAGGATTAATTCCGATGGGAGAATTTAAATGGTTTGATAATATGATATAAAATTTGAGGAAGAGGATGGGGCATGTTTATATCTTATTATTCTTTTACATATTAGTGACTTAAAAATGCACTATAGAGAAAAGGGTTGCCAACCACAAACCAACCAAACAAAGCCACTTATAAATGTGTTAAAAATATAAATTATCCAACATTTTTGTTCTCAGGTGGAGTATATAGACAATATGTTGAAAGATCCAGCAGTAAGCGAGTATTTGATTCCCAAAGAGATTTTGAAACAGTTCCATCAATTCTACATTTCGGGCCAGAGACCTAACTATGAATTACTTAATGAGCTATAGAAATGCTTTTTATATGAATATTGTTTATATCTATATGTTTTTAATTGGATACTTAGTAATCAATTTGTTAAATTGTGCCTCATTTTACTAATTATATTTGTAATATATTCCAATGAAAGCTAATTATGGTTAATGATTTAAGCCTAAATGTTTTTATTAAAATATTAAAATATTCATTTCTATATTATGATATATAGTTTTATGCTATAATTGATTTATACTATTAAAATATGTGTGATATGGTTAAATAAATCAATAACATTGTGTTTTTGTTTTTAATTATAATTTCAAAGAAAAATACCACACAGTAAAACAAAAAAAAAAATCTTAAAATAATACAAATAAATCAAAACAAACCAATGTGCCACTTTTCTTAAATAAAGTTCATAATTTATAAGCTTTATAGCATTCAATTTAGATATTGTATGGCATATTATAAAATACATATTGATATCTATGAATCAATGTCCAACTTATTTATAAATCTACAGCATCCATGTCAAATAACTTACATAATTTGGTATGTCAAATCAGAAATTATGTACTAATTAATTCTAAATTACATCTACAATGAGCGTAACTGCTTTAGATGGCATTTTGCAGATCTTAATTTAACTAATTAAGAATGTCAACTACATTAGCTTAAGTAATCATTAAGTATTTATCATAAATCATATAAAAAATTACTTACTCAGTCTCTCTTAATGATGTTAAATTAAGTTATTTAATTATTTTTGTACTTATTGGCCAGTGTTTCTAATTTTGTGATAATACTTTTCAAGTCAGCGTTTTTATCTAATCTAACATAGGTAGTATTTCTTATTTCATGCATTTTAATCCATTCAGGGACCTCATCAGTGAGAACTTTAATATCTCTCTGTAGGTCATTGGCAGATATGTTTGATTTAAAACTGCTGTCCAGTTTAGAAAGAATTATGTTTAGAGCAAGAACATTTTTCCTCTCTGTCACAAATATGTTCCTCAATGTCCTACCCAGGTCTGGCAGACGGCTATATATCAAGTACTTTTCATCACTGTCTGAAGACCTTGTCATTGCTTCAAGTGCTTTAGCTGCTTGTTTAGCCTTTACTTTCTCCAACAGTGATGCTGGTAGGTTACGAAGTGCAGGATTTAATATTGTTACTCCGCTTGTGGATGGTTGACTTGTTTGGGTACCAGTGGTAATCATTGAAGATCCAGATTTATCATCTGCAATACCAGTTACAGATTTCTCTTCTTTAGTCAAGCCTCTCATTTTAGCTTGTGCTAGTTTTTCTAGAGCTCTTTCCATTTTAGTGTTGCATTTGAATAATTCTCGTGCCTTAGCAAGTACGTCTTGAGCTGTAGAAAACTTTTCAGCATTTGGCATCTCTGGCAACTTAGCACTATCAACTTCTGGCACTTTTTCGATTTCAAATTCTGGATGCCAACGTGTCAGTTTGGCATCTGGAATAATCATGGGAGGGTCAAGAGTTTGGAGGTACTGTGCATGATGCTTCTTTACTAGCTGCAACAAAGTGTCATAAAAGTATCTTCTTCTTTCCAGAACGACACTTGGATTCATAATTTTAATATCATTGGGAAAGTTTGGTGAGACCACAAGTTCATAAGCATCTTTTTGGCATGATGTATCAGGTTTTTTAATTTTTGCTACTTCAAAGTTATAGAAGTCTGGCACCAAATGTTTGATTTGAGCCAAATGTTTCTCAGTAAAGTTCCGTTTGAGCATTTCTTGTACAGAGGGTTTGAGTTTACTGAATGTAATTTTCTCATTTCTGTTAAACAATAATGCAACAACAGTCTCCATGCCACGGAACAGTTCAGCAAGAAATCTGTAGTGATGTGGAAGAGGCAAGCTGGTTGTGTTAGTTGCCAGGGCTGCATGTCTGATGTAGGCTGGAACCTGAAATATTTAAATGAATTCTAAGCTTATATATTTTAACAAAATATTAAACTGGCTCATAGTCTTATTTTAAATTGGTATTGCTTAATGGCCAATGAATTTAAAAGTAATAAGTTGTAGTTAGTGTATATCCCAAAACAGTAGAGGCATGATTGGCATGTAGTATCAGTAACATATATATTAGTTTTCTTTCTGTATATCTTTAGTGATATTGGGAAGTGTAGTGGTACATGACTTGCTTAAAAAATATTAATACAAAGATAAATATATTTATTGATCACACAAATTACCTTGTTTGGGCTTTTGACAGGGCTGACAAATACTTTCCTCGGGGAGATCAGAGATCTTGCTTCTGCAGATGGGGCCAATTGCTTTGGCGATGACTCATTCTGTAGAGTTTTTTTGCTGGGGCTGAATGATAAATGTATTTATTAATATAAATTATAAACCACAATCAATTCCAAGTTCACTGTGAGGAAGCATAACATTTTATAACCTAAAAATGTTAATTGTTAATGCAAACAAGAATTCATAGGTATAATGTACCTACATTTCTTACTAAAATAGTTAATTTGTTTTGCAGTTTTATGTATTAAACAATAAAAAAATATATTTATAAACAGTGTTTTGTTATAAAGTAAATGATTCCATTATATACCTTGAGGGTACTTCAACATCTAAAGATTTAAACTCCTTGAGATTCTTTTTAGCAGTAGCCTCCTTTAGTTCTTGTATTCCTTTACTGATACGTTCTGCAGATGCTTTTAATTCAGCTAGCCTGGAACTACCAGCTAACTTCTTCCTTATATCTCCCAAGCTAAGCTCCTTGCGAGCAGAGTTTGTTACCTCCGCTTTGGATGTACTTGCAGCCTTAGCAATATTAGAAGAATTTCCTTTCTTCGAAAACGCTGTCTTTTCTTTGAGATCTTGTGTATTTTTACTTACAGGATCAACTTTTATTGCTGCACTATCAGACTTGTTGGTATCAATCTTCTTTGCACCGCATACACTTTTTGTAACATTGCTGATTTCACATTTCTTATTTTGTATGTTCCTGCGGATTATTTTTTCACTTGTTTCTAATCCAGCTACGTGTGGAACTTTACTCTTAGAAGTTATAATATCATCTGATGCAGGTCTTTTTCTGCTATTAAAAAACGATGTAATTGATGTTTGAGACATGGTGAGACTCGCAAGTTTAATTGGTAAGGTACAGACAACGTTTTACAATTAAAAATTTTGTCGTATAAATTAAAATTATTCCAGCAAGTCAATTTTTTCCCTCCAAATTTAATAGAATGCCAAAGTCATTTTAAAACTCAAACAGTCGAATTTAGGAAATGTCAAAAATAATGTCACTGCCTCTCTAATAGAGTTGCCAATTGTTTGCTTTATAATACCCCTAAACAGTTTTTTAAACCACTCTAAAAATATGAATATACCTGAAAATAAATCAAAGCTTCCGATATGTATATTTTTGGCACCGAACCGGGTAATATTCCACCTGTCACTTAAAATTTCCCAAGTTGTGTAATTTTAAGTGCCATGGGGAAAATTTATTTAATCTGACATCATTAGGTTAATCAATTTTAAATTTACTTATGATTTGGCAGGATGGTCTTTAACCTAGTTTATTGGTCTCTGGTCTTTAACCTCAGCCGGAAGAGATGTAAAAAAAGAATTTCAGCTCCAAAAATATAATGGATTTCGTCCACTACTCGCACTCGCTCGTCTATAGATACAATGATTTGTTATAGACACAATATCACATTACGGTCACAAAATTCTCCGTTGCATTGCGGCCCAGCACGACCTGCCTAGTTCTCTTTGTGCCTAGTAGATGCGATCCATTAGACACAAAGGTAAGACCAGATACATTTTTTTTTATAATTAGTTACATAAGAAACTAGCTTAGATCAATTTTTTTTCCCTATGTTTACAGCTCACAAGTTACTGACGGGAATTTACAAAAAAAATACTCAAATATAAATTGAAAATTTATATTTGAGTATTTTTGAAAAAAGCCTTTTTGAAAATTTATAACTACCAAATTACATATTCACTTTTATCAAAAAAACCGGCCAAGCGCGAGTCGGACTCGCGCATCGAGGGTTCCGTACAAACCTGTAGGTATATAAGTAAAAGTTCACGCATCGCGACAATCGAGTCATAATTATGGTATTTTTATTGCAAAATGAAATCCATAACACTAAGTACAATAAGGAAAGCTGGAGGAGCATAAATTAAAGACATAGGTCTAAAAATTTAAGGTTTTCGGAATTTTTCTTTTATATATGCTATAAAACCTTGCTTCATGCCAAGTTTCAAGAATCTAGGTCAACTGGAAGTACCCTTTAGGTTTTGATTCCCTTGCGAGTAGTTGCGAGTTTCAAAATATGCGGCTTAAATTGCTATTTCTTTTGATTGCGTTGACATAGATTTTGACGTTCTTTTGATTTTATTACAGCTTAAAGGTATTATAGACCTGAGTATTTGGTATGAATTTCAATTTAATACCTCTACGCGTTCACGAGGAAAGCGGTAGTAACTTTAAAATTTTTCAAAATATTTTTATTATATGATATAACAAAAAAAATTACGGTTTTCGCAATTTTCCCTTTATGTGTACTATAAGACGTTCCTTCGTACCAAATTTTAAGCTTCTGAGTTCACAGGAAGTACCCTGTAGGTTCTGATTCTCTTGAAAGTTTCGAAAATTTGCGTCATAAACGGCTGTATCTTTTGATTGCTTGACTTAGAAGTTTGATTTTTTCATAGCTCCAAGGGACAGTATTTGATATAAATTTCAGGTTAATACCTCCACGCGTTCCTGAGAAAAAGGGTCTTGACAGACGGACGGACGGACGGACGAACGGACGGACAACAAAGTGATCCTATCAGGGTTCCTTTTTTCCTTTTGAAGTACTGAACCCTAAAAATTTAAACAATAATATTAAACATAACATAGAAGATATATAACGTAGAAGTATTATGGCAAACACAATATTAAATCAAAAGTTTTTGATGTCTGTTGAAATGAAATGTCGAAACCTTTGAACCGATATAGACGAAATGTGACCCATGATTTTCTATATAAATGGCGCAAATATTACAGAGATGACGAAGTAGTTCGTTCTAAGATAATAATAATATATCCGCAACTAAAATGTCTAAATATTTAGACTTGGCACATGAGGTTACCGACATGTGGCATGTGGACTCTACAATTATTGTCCCGATTGTCTTTCTGTGCATGGGTTGATACCAAAGAGCCTCGACCAATATCTTCGGAAGCTCTCAATTAGCCGTTGGGTCGGAGGCCAGATGCAGAAGGCAGTATTGCTGGACACGACGCGCACTGTGAGGAGATTCCTCACTTTGTATCCCTAACCGCCGGTGGCCTGGGTCTTGAGCTTCGCCATCGGAGGGTAATTAATTTTTTTATATTTTTATATGCATGTTTTTTTTAAAATGTATATGTAAATATGTAAAAAAATACCTTTAAAATAAAGAGAATTCACCATATATCCACAACGAAAATTATTTTTTGCGATTGCTGCAATGTTTGAAACCTTTGTAACGAAAATGCTTTCATTACGTATAAAGTCGAGAGTAATAGCCCATATAAAAAATAAGTTAGTCCTTTTCACAATTTATAAAAAATATATTCTTGTACATTAACAGGGCTCGAGTTTAGGATTCTAGGCCGATATTGAATAGAAAATCCCAAATGCCACTATGGTCCTTAGGGCGACCAGGGGGCTCCATTCGAGACTTCAATGCATTAGTCACACCACAATATAAATATGTTACCGAGATAATCATAGTCATGAATAGCAATAGAAACGCTCCCTAAAATATAGAATATATACTTAGCTTGCGAAATGTTAGTGTCATAACACCTACGCTTTCCATATATATTATAAAACTCTTTGACCTACGCCTACCCAGAAGCTAACCAAGTTCTATCGACGGACCACGATTCTAATGAAATAAATTGCTATTTTAGATTATCTATGATGAAAGAATATATCTGAGGGAATATATGTCCATATAAATTAAAATACGTAGTTATGTTTGTGAAAAATAAAAAATACTACTCTTTGGTACTACACTTTATCTCAGAACAAGAACAAGCACACTTTATGCTATACTTCATCCTCTTTGACTTCATCTATGTCATTAATATAAGTATCTCATATTATTTTCTTTGTTCAATATTAATATTATCCTGTATTAAGAAGCACAACGATTTGTATTAAGAAATACTACGAAAAGTAATTATTATTATCCAAGAATAAAATAAGAAGTAATACACATGATATAAATATGCCACCTAAATCTGCTTTTAAAGATGATACTAAAAAGAGCATAATCATAGTACCAAGCAGAGTTGTTAGCAGGCCTGATCAATTGGAGGGTGGCGAAGAAACTGAAATAGCCGCTCAAATTTCAGTACCCCACGAGGGAGGGTGGGGCTGGATTGTTGTTATTGCATCATTTTTTAGTATAATGATATTAGACGGAGTTGCCTTTACTTTTGGTAGCTTAATCACAGACATAACAGATGATTTGAAAATATCAGACTCGTTAGTGGCTCTCATCAATTCCGTTGCAATTGCAATATATTTTATAGCCGGGCCATTATCTTCCGCTTTTATAAATCGTTTTGGGTTTAGGGCATGTATTATGTGTGGATCAGTAATATGTTCTTTATCCCTCTTTTGCTCATATTTTGCTACAAGTTTTAGTTCACTCTGCATATTTTATGGTGCTTGTGCTGGTTTTGGATATTGCCTTATTAACATGTCTTCTAGTTTGGTAGTGGGTTTTTATTTCCAGAAACTCAGATCTTTTGCTTTAGCAGTAGCCACGATGGGGTCGAGTATTGGTATTATGATTATGTTTCCAGCAAATACAAATTTAGTCAAATTAGTAGGGTGGCGAGTAGTAACTCTTTTACATTCAGGTCTCTTTGGTTTAATTTTCTATTTTGGAATGACATATCGACCTCTTCTTTCGTTAACTGTTCTCAAAACTACGGATGACCCAATGCGCACGGTGACGTATTTACCAAGTTTATCAACAGCTGTTCTTCGTCAAACCCCATCACGAACAGCTAAAGTAGAAGGTCTTATCCCAACTGCTACCGAGCGGTTGTTCAGTGCAGTATCTAATGCGAATTTTCCAACCGCTGCAGCTGTCGTCGAAGATACAGCAACAGTGACTGGAACTCAACCTGGTCCTTCAACAGCAGCTGTGTCCAGGCTTACATTAAAAGCTCATACTCCACCGAGTGGAATCAGTCGTCGTCAATTAAAACAAGTGCAATCTATAATTTCTAAAACCAGTGTCCAAGACAAGATTAAAAGAAATGTCGAAATATCTGTGCACGTAGAAGCACCAGTAAAACGTAGTTGCTGGGCCCGTTTATGTCACTGGGAATCACACGTGCCGCAATCTCGTCCAATGTATCGTGACGATGCTTTTTATGATGGAAGACTGGAAAACTTACCAGCGTACAAAAAAAGTGTTATGGATGCACCGGCAGAAGCAAGAACAGGTCTTGAGTATCAACTAGCTGTCTCACGTGCTGCTACAACTATGGATCTGCAGGAACGACGAGGGGTCTTTACTACAGCTGTCAGAAGAATTCTAGCTACAATGATGGATCCAAAATTATTAAAAAAAAACTCTTTCTTATTGTTAAGCTTTAGCGGATTTTTAACTTATTTAGGTTATTTAGTGCCATATGTTTTTTTACAAGACAGAAATGAAAAAGCAGGTATAGCTCATCATCACTGTGCATTATTTGTAAGCACAATCGGATTTTCAAATGCATTAGGAAGATTGACACTAGGATTATTAGCTTGTAAAATAAATCCTATTAAATTATTCACTTTTTCATGTACAGTAGCAGGTATAGGTACATTGTCATCAGGTTTATCATATAATGTATATTATCAATATGCGTATTGCAGCATTTTCGGTTTCTTTATATCTAGTTTAGCTTGTTTGCGTAGTATGGTTATAGTAAATTTATATGGATTGGAAAAGTTAACTAATGCTACTGGGATGATGTTAGTTTTTCAAGGAGTAGGATCCTTAATTAGTACACCTATAGCAAGTATACTAAAAAATAATTTTGGTTATTCCGTTGCATTTTATGTTGCAGGTTTTTTTATAACCCTTAGTGGTATATTTCTATTACCAGTCCAGTCAATGGCACATAGAGAAAATAAAAATATGAGCTCTAAGTAATTTGAATCTTACAGAATTATATAAGCTGTATTAACAATATTTTTTATTATGCGTTTTCTTTTTCAATAAAATGTTAACATGTTAGAAGTTTTTTTAGTAAGTATATACTTAATTAAATTAAACTTAATGCTTCAACCTTAGACGCTTCAATTCGTTATTAGTTAGTGGGTGGTTTCTAGACTCGCTTTTATTCTACTTAAATATAGGGAATCGGAATACATCTTACTCTTTTTTGCCAGCATGTTGTAGCAAAGGTTTTGATGTATTTTTTACAACCGGCCACCTACGTGACATTAATACTCTCACTGGCTCTCACCCTCTGAGAATCGCAAATGTTCCGAATCGCAAATAGTGTTATAAAAATCACACAAATTTACCGGTGACAGCTTAGGACCACCGCTAGAATATCCACTAGTAAATAAAAGTTAATTCTGTAAATCGAATCATCTATTTTTTCCTCATAGATGTTGGTACTTACAAAAAATTGCCTACGCATAAAATGGAGAATTTTTCTTCGTCATAGGATGGCAATATGAACTAATTGTTTTCTGTAACCAGTCGCTGCGTCGCTACCAAAACCTTTTACTGTGGTAGTCCAATTATGGAGTAAATATAGATATTTGTGAGAATAGACGATGGATGCGATGCAAAATTTCGCTATTTAATAATAAAATAATAATTCAATACATACATATTAGTATATTGATAATTAGATCTATTGATAAATTATTAAGTATCCTTTGTAAGTACATACTTACACTTATAAAAAATGTAATGTCTATTCTTTCTTATACATTTTTTCCGATAGCAACATTATCTTTCATGTTCGAGCGCATTTTGTTCTGCGACCGGCCGCCATACTCAAACAAAAAGATTGAGATGAAAAGATAAATTTATATTTACTGGCAGTTGTTGAAAGTGTTTTAATTTACTAAATGAGTTCTAAATCAGATGTAAACAGAAGGGTACTCGCCATCCAGGCGAAAAAGAAACGACATAAACTTGGTAAAAAGAAAAATCGCGAGGAGGATCACGGGGCTGTTGGACAAGGAAATGGTCTGCGTAACCAGAATCAAAATCGTCTAGAACCAACACACAGCTCTTCCAACGAAACGATTGAAGAGGATGAAGACGAGCAGTACGCCAGCGACGACGAAGAGCAGGAGGACAGCGCCGATTACTGCAAGGGTGGATACCATCCAGTCAAAATCGGCGACTTGTTCCTGAACCGCTACCACGTCACTAGAAAACTGGGCTGGGGCCACTTCTCGACGGTGTGGTTGTGTTGGGACCTCGTCGACAAACGCTTTGTAGCGTTGAAAGTTGTGAAATCGGCTCCACATTTCACGGAGACGGCGCTAGATGAAATTAAAATACTGAAGGCTGTACGTGACAGCGATCCTACCGATCCCAAGAGGAACAAGACCGTGCAACTACTTAATGACTTTAAAATAACTGGTGTGAATGGCACACATGTGTGCATGGTGTTTGAAGTTTTGGGCCATCACCTTTTGAAGTTGATATTGAAGTCAAACTATAGAGGCATCCCTCGGGAAAACGTCAAGACCATCATACGCCAAGTACTCGAAGGCTTGGATTACTTGCATACTAAATGTAAGATTATTCATACTGACATAAAACCTGAGAATGTGTTGGTGTGTGTGGATGAACCATACATCCGAAAGCTGGCAGCAGAGGCGACAGAGCTACATTCCTTGGGCTTACGTCTACCCCATTCCCTTATCAGTACCGCTCCAAAGGAATTTCAAGAACAAGTAGTCACAGCTAAGATGAGTAGAAATAAAAAGAAAAAATTAAAGAAAAAAGCAAAGCGCCAATCTATGTTGTTGAAAAAACAAATGGAACAAATTGAGGAGATGGAGGAGCAAAAGCGAACACAAACCAACAGTGAGTCAGCTCCCATGTCTCAGGATAATGACGAATCACCTCAGACACCTGAGGAGACTAGTGTGATTGAGACAACCCGCTCAGATAACGAGACCAATATTAATGGGTGCAGTGACACCCAGAGGCCTGATGAAGACTCCTATGACAATGATGGAGTACAACTACGTAACAAACAATATGGATGTGGTGACGATGCAGGCACACCCATGTCGGAGGGGGAAATGACAGACACCCCTCCATCATTTAACTCACAGTCAACAAAAGGTAAATCTTTAGATAAGACACCTGATCCCGCCTTCGATATTTGCGATATTGAAGTGAAGATTGCAGATCTAGGAAATGCATGCTGGGTTCACCGACACTTCACAGAGGACATACAGACCCGGCAGTACAGGTCCCTGGAGGTGTTGTTAAGTGCTGGCTATGGCACATCAGCAGATATCTGGAGCACAGCCTGCATGGCATTTGAACTTGCCACTGGAGATTATTTGTTTGAACCTCATTCTGGTGATGGTTACAGCAGAGATGAGGATCACCTAGCTCATATTATTGAATTGCTTGGTGATATTCCCAAGAGGATTGCAGCATCAGGCAAATATTCTAAGGTGTTTTTTAATAAAAAGGGTGAACTGCGAAATATTACTGGCTTGAAGCCATGGGGTTTAGTGTCTGTACTGACAGAGAAATATGAATGGAGTCAACATGATGCAGAAGAATTTGCTGATTTCTTGAAGCCCATGTTAGATTTTGACCCAAACAGGCGTGCCACTGCGTATGAGTGCCTTCAGCACCCATGGTTAAAAATAGCTAAACCAGAACAAAATGAGTCTGAAGAATAATGGTTTGCTCTCTGAAGTGGTCCTACATTCATGAAATCAGTAGTGTCAGCATATAAAGTATTTCACTCTTTTACATTTTAATAAAAGTTTATTTATGGATTTGTGAATAATTTAATTTGTATCTACTTAGACTGTTTTGTTAACGATGCAGGATAACTTGAGAATTAATTGTGTGACAATGTTATAAATGTTGAAGTAATGCTGAGTACCCAGTGGTCTGTACTGTATCGGTAGGAAGGTATATAATACACCTGCTGTTAAATCATGGCAACATATAAATAATGGTTGGACATTATGTATAGTGATTGGCATTATTAGACAACATAAATTACCTAAACTGTACAGATAGCTTTAGGAAAAATTGTGATGTATGACATGTAGACAATATAGGTTTTATCACATTAATCTCCTAGAAATTTGTTAGTTGACATGATGACATAGCTCTGCACTTAAATAACCTAGATGGTGAGGAATTACTGTAACTGTAACAAAGTTGTGCATGCATACTGTTACTCTTCAGGATGTAGAATGTTCACATAGTTTAAGTTTGTGTTTTATCACTATCACAATAAAAATCTCATAATGTAAACATTAGGAATAAGACAGTATTTGTAATGCCACACCTCCGAGACTGCCTTTTTATATTTCAATGAGTCATCTAAATTGAACAATGGCTGGGACTAGTTCAAACCGGAGGCGGTTTAAGACAGTGTCTTCTAAACCAGCTGATAGTTATATTATTTATCATAGATCCCGATTTACATGACCATAATTTGTATTAATTATATCTGCAAATTTACATAAATAAATTGTGAAAATGAGCTTCTTACTGCTTTTTTATTTATTTGTGATATAGAGAACTGTTTAGTGGATTGTAAATGGTTATCTAACTAGAGTTGAATGTAGGTTTCATTTGATATTGTCTTGTGGAAGTGTACGTCAGATAGCAGTCACATTTGGATATAGGTTGGGCAGGAAGTATAATTGTAAAGATGTTGGTGCCGAGCGCAACTAGAGCCATTGTGATGGGGCACATTATTGTGTCACTTGCGTTATATGAGAAACAGTACGTCATGGTAACATAAACACGCCACTGTGTACCTAATGGTCGTCTGTAACTCAATAGGACTGATGTTCAATCTGAACAGTTGAAACACCAGCAGCTGGGATTTAAAGTCGATCTTTGCTTTTTAATTTAAAACTAGAAAGTGATTATTTGACATGTAGAAATCTGAAGCCAGTGATTAATGACTAACAATAATAGCTCATTTAGTATACAAAATAGATATAATAATAATATTTTTTTGTATTATTTGTCTATGTATATGGATATGATACTAAGCATATTAACAGTGCTTAGTATTTGCATCGATGCAGTTTTGTCAAATTTTATAAAAATAGTAATTTTTAATTATCTGTATTGTTAATGGTGGCCTTAGTTAACGCTAGGCTTCGGGCAGTACTAAAAAGATTCCGAATTTGGACTATGTGCCTATAGTGTATCAAATTATCTATGTATATTATTAACTTTGTATCCTTTTGCTATGAAGAAATCTGATTCTGGATTTGCTGTCCGTTCCGAGTGGGTCTTCTTTAACCCATTTTTTAACCTTTTTGGTGCAAGCCTTCAATATTATCCATTTGTCACGGTAAAACATTGGATCCAATTTGAACCTTCAGGCCGTATTTCCAGCAAATTATGCTCGTAGAACTTAGGTTGCTCGTTTCCCTGTGGAATCCGCTAAAGGAGACTGTTCAATACGACATCTCCTCCTGGGTAACATACTCATGCCACTGTCATTGATGTGCGTCACGCGTTTAGTCACATTATTGCATAACATTTAGGAGTATATGTCAGGTATACCTGGAATACTCATTACTCAATAGTTGACTAACGAAGATCCACAATAAATAGCTGAGTTAGCGGACAGATACTTTTTTATAAATAGGTACATATCACATTTAAATTGGCGTTTAGTCGTTTAACAGTATCGCGGTTGCAGCATTACAATAGCTTAGTGCAGTAATTAAAAAAGTAAATTGTGTGTGAATGTAGTGAGGCCTCATATTACTCACTTTCCGTTTTGTAGCAGCCATGCCAGTGCTGTTGCTCGGGTAATATTGAATGTGCCCAAGTTACTGAAGTGGCCGAATTAGGTTCGATAATAGTAACATACTTTGTAATCACAGATTAAGTTGAGTAATATGCGTTATTGTTGGCATTTTTGTGGGGGTGCTGAAGACGTAGCACGATTTGAGGCTAGAAAAATCTGTTGTAAATGTTATAAAAAAAATGAAAAAGGTTCATTATATCAATGTTTACGGTAAAGTTTTCAACTCGTTACAGTAAACTATGGTCGGATGGAGCGCTTTGTTGCAATTTAAATATTCGCATATTAAAAATTATAATTGTAGACTGCAATACTACAAAGGAAACTAATACAATAACTCTAATGCGGTTTATTTTCATTTAATAAGTATATTGTGTCTTCCATGATACCTGCGTTGTGCGTCGGTACATTGTTCTTATATGTCACCGCAAAAGACGTGGAATACTACTAGACGATTATAATTAAATTACATTCAGAGACACAAAACATTAAGGAAGCTAGATAGATCTACTATAGCTTTGAAACGGTTTTCGGACTTTAGAAATACTGAAAAGGTGAATGTTTGAATAGGCTTTTTTCATATCCATTCACATTAGCTGCCTTCTCTATTGTTTTTAATTTGCGTTTTAAGCTTTTCATAGCATAAGCCAGTAAACGAACAAATGAGCTATTCGAGCGCATTTAAGAGATGCATAAAATGTTAGAATAATCATGTTATAGGCTATAGCAATTTACAAATGTAATAGTAAGAATTTTAGATTTTACTTTTGCGTTTCGTCCACGTGTCTACAGCTGTTTTGAATTCTCATTATGATTTTTAGTTCATTGAAAAGTTACATTTGGGGTTGCGTTTTTTAGAGGACGCAATTTTATTTTTTTGAAGTGTAGGGGGGGTCAGTGTAAAGCTAAAACCAAGTTTGTGGGGTCGCCACCCTTGTCCCACGGCCGCCATCTTGAAAATAGGGGTTGAAATGGTTTTTACGATGTATCTCGTAAACTATTTATCTGACAAAAAAAAATTATAAACATTTTTTGTGGCAAATTAAATTCTCTATAACTTTGGTTCAGTAACTTTTCGTCGTAGAACTATAAATAAAAAAGTTATAAGCGAAAATGTTAAGAAATTCAATGTTAAGCAATGTCCATTGCAACGTCATCAGAACGTGTGTTTATAAGGTTCATAATACTTTTTGTACTCTCATTACGTACAACACAAACCCGCGGCTGTTGGCTTGTACGCGAATTACTTGGATCCTGAATCGCTTTGGCACAGATGAAGCAATTGTTCACAAAATCAAAGTCTGGCTCTGGAGCTTCTGAAACTGACGATAAACTGCTGGAGCTGCTGCTGCGACGACTGATTGTTCACAAAAAAAAAATTTTACGAACTGTTTTGGAAGTTACTTACTGTACATATTGCGTGTTATTGTTATTACGAGGACAATCGAACCGATAATGTTCGTCGTCGCAACAGCAGCTCCAGTAGATTATCGTCAGTTTCAGAAGCTCCAGAGCCAGACTTTGATTTTGTGAACAATTGCTTCATCTGTGCCAAAGCGATTCAGGATCCAAGTAATTTGCGTAGAAGCCGACAACCGCGGGTTTGTGTTGTACGTAATGAGAGTACAAAAAAAAGTATTATGAACCTTATAAACACACGTTCTGATGAAGTTGCAATGGACATTGCTTAACATTGAATTTCTTAACATTTTCACTTATAACTTTTTTATTTATAGTTTTACGACAAAAAGTTACTGAACCAAAGTTGTAGTGAATTTAATTTGCAACAAAAAATGTTTATATTTTTTTTGTCAGATAAATAGTTTAAGAGATACATCGTAAAAACATTTCAACCCCTATTTTCAAGATGGCGGCCGTGGGACAAGGGTGGCGACCCCACAAACTTGGTTTTAGCTTTACACTGACCCCCCCTACACTTCAAAAAAATAAAATTGCGTCCTCTAAAAAACGCAAGGTAAGGCCTAAAAATGTAACATTTCAATGGACTATTTCAGCATTCCAAAATATCAAGAAATGTATAAAGCTAAAGCACGTAAATTCGGCCGTATAGTTTATAACTAGGTATTTTAGGCGGCTCCCCTCGTGTGCAAATCTTTCCCAGCATAAAAGAGTATGTAGTTTTCCGGAAAAAAAACAGTCAATATATTAATTAGTCCTTGACATGACCTATGTCTAAAATTTAATTTAAAGCTGTTAAACAGTTTCAGTGTTTATCTAAGAATACGTAAATTTTCTGAACATATAAATACTATGTATTGTATACCCACGAACTTATCACGCTAAACTCAACTTCCAAAGTCTGTAAATGTGTAGAAATAGTGTTTTACTTAGTATCTTATTAATATTATAAACGAGAAAGGTTGTGCAAATCTTTGAATATTTTAGTGTTCAGATGGTTTGTTAGAAATGAACTCAGAAACAGTTGAACGGATGAAATTTGGCACATGTAGACCAAGCTCTACATCAACCTAAAGGCTACTTTATAATTTATATTCTGACAACTTGCTTCAGTAAGAAATAATTTAATTTTGAATTGATTTCAAAGCAGGTGGCGCTGGTGTCGCACAGCTGGCGCTATTATTCAGCGACTTTGGTAACGGATATGGCGTGAAGATTTTTTAAACAGCGAAGCCACGAGCAACATATAGTACTTAAATTAAACTACATTATAAATGCCCATATTTGTGAAAAACAGCAAATGCTGAACAGATTTGGATGAAATTTACCTTACGGATTGACCATTTCCTGGATTAATGTATATGGTATTCTGTACTCCGGTAACTTGTTTCCGTGAGTAATATTAAATTTTTTAATTCGATTTTTAAAGTAGATGACGCTATGGATCGATACAGTGATTTAGCTATTATGTTAACGGGAAAGGCTTTTCATGTGGGTGAAACTACGAGTAGCACCAAGTTGAAAGGTACTTAGATAAATTCAATTCAGTGACAAAAGTAACACAAGTACGGACTAACAGCAAGCCAAATAGGTAACATGTTACGAGTGGGTAGCGAGAAGTAATCATAGCGCTTTTGATACTTTATAAATGATCTGAGGAATGTTTAGGTTAATAGTACATTACGGTTTTATGGAAATTGATTAAAATATAACGATTACTGTTGAAGAGGTCGCGTGGTTGTAAAAAATCTCGTGTGTCGGGATTTACGCGGGAAAAACTGTAACACACCGATTTCCACGCGTCCTTTGTCTTCGAATAAAATTTCCGCATGGCACCAGTTAACAAACTTTACCCCATGTAACTGCACAGTGGCACGCCGCGGCCGCGTTTGCATATACGGTACCTGAATTTCTAGTCAGTTTTATTCATGCTTTAGTATTTTCAGGTTGTGAATAGAAACAGAAAGTCCTAAGTGGAAGGTTATTAGAAGCTATGGAAAACATCAATTTTCAGAAAGGCATTCAGTAAGTTTATCAAATTTGCTAAGAGATGTCGTTAGTAGCTGCGAGACATGCTTCGATATCATAATAAATAAAATCTTTACGCCTTTTTTGAATGGTCTATTTTCGCTTTGATTTTCATATTATATTAAAGTAAATTAAATAAATAACATAAATTATCATAGTCTCTAAATGGCGGAAGTTAAATTTCTACAACTATTTCAGAGCAAAAGTGCTAGAAAAAGTCGTAAGATGTCGCCGTGGGCAACTATTTGTGGAAATAAGGTAGGAAACAATATTGTTAAAATCAGTATTTCTGTCTCCACACGGTAAAGTTGACATGGTTAACTTAGTTTATATAAACAATGTCTTGGATTATATAAAATCAAAACTCCTGCGGTTTTAATGGTTAGTAGATTCTTCAAAACATATGTTTTTATACCTACCTACACCGTTCTTTAATAAAGTTTGTTGTGATTTTATATTGAAGCTTATTGCCGAAAGTTTGCCAGAGGTCAGAAGATTGGCATAGTTTGGCGATGTTGTGATGACCACGACGCATGCGCGGCAGAGGAGTGCGACCTTCCCGCGTCCTCACCGCCAGTCGACGGCTCACGCTGTGCCGCCACACATGTAAATACATGAGGAAGTCACAACCGATACACTTTCGCTTTCGTTTTCGTTATCATTACCGACTGAACGTCGTGATAAATTAAACTTACGAAGTGAAGTGTTGTGATGTGCTCTCGCCGTAGTAAATAGTGGGATTTACAATTACAGGACGCGGCGTGAAAACAGGTTTGTGTATTATTCTGTTAGTGTGCACCGACCCTTAGAATCCTATTAAAACCTGTACTGTCTTATTGTTATTTCATTAACGCTGCAGTTATGATTGCAATGGTTTCATTAAATTCATTGCAACAGCGTTGCTATCAATAAAACTGTCATTCATTCAATCATTGATATGACCTTGACCTTTTTGCAGAGGTCGACGTACGCAAAAGTTGAATAGTAAACATAACTTTTTCTAGACACGAATGCATGGCGGCGTTTTATTATCTTACCCTCAGATATTGTACAAAAATATTTAGGTAATACTTATGTTGAACAACGTATGTACATAAATTATAATACTGTGTAGTATTTTCCCCTTTTGTCATTTGTTTTAAAAATATGACGCATGTAGTTTTAAACAAACATTAGTAATTTAAAGTTAGTACTTACCATTATTTTCTCCAATTAAATGCGCTAATTGATTTAGGTTTTACTTAAATATTTATAATGAAGACATTTTCGGAATATTTATATGAATATGATTAACTTAAAGTTGTAAACATAACACTTTTAAGGAACTCTTATTGGCCAAATTATTTTTTGTATACCTTCTTATAGACTTAATACAAATATAATATAAGTACCCTATGGTATCATAAGGGAATTTTTTATAAAAAAAATCAGATTATGTGAATCCACGATACGTTGTTTATATCCGTTACATTATTTACATTTTAAATCTGGACCAACAAAGTCACAAAATTATATATTCGTATAAAGCCGAGGAGCTTATCTAATTATTGTAAAAAAATCCAGCGAAATGTTTTACCCGATTTAAATTATTTTTTCACCTTCGATAACCTATAGCTGCGGAATAGTCCCATTTTAATTTCATTGGTACGGACCCTTGGACTTCGAAGATGCAAGAGGGGAACTCCTGAAAATCAATTAGGATTTGATGATTGTTTTTGTGTTACGTTTATTATAGCTTCAAGATATATATTCCAAGATATTCATACTAAAAATATCGTTTAACCATCGCAAATACAGCTGGCAGTTCCTTGAGATATAAAATAGGCTGGGAATTATTCTTTTTGTGTTGGGTTCGGTTTATAGTGTTTAAAGGAAGAAAAAGCTTAAAATAACTTTTTGGCAAAAAAAAAAATCAAAGTCAAAATCCCTTACAATCCAAAAAATACATAATTGTATTCTTTATACCTACGACTTACTAAGGAATTTTTAAAACACAAGCAATGTAATCTTTCCAAGTCATGTTTTTTATGTTTAGGTATATGCAAATATTTTTTAAAGTCATCGATGGAGCATTGTCTCCTAAATATCGCCTAAATAAATTGGCTAAATAAATCTTTAAACCGGAATATCATATTACTACAATTCACAGGGCGTACTGCAGTTTGATGTAAGATATAGGTAAAAAATTAAACCTTTTAAATGTTAGATTTCGTAGAAGCCAAATAGAATCCGCAGCTGTAATTGTCACAATTTTTATTAACACTCGAAGCGTAATTGCTAGTAGTAACCGTATGAGAGACCATTCTCACGGTCATACAGGACCTGACGACATTGACTGCTCTTTACAACGCCTACTGGTGTCTAGTGCCATCAATTGTGCGGGTGTTAAGCCAATTCGCTTAAATAAACGGGAATAAGATTGTTACTTTCTAAACAATAAGAGAAAAGCATCAGCATCAGATCATAAATATCAATAAAATTGTGAGGGTACGTCAACATTACATTCACAATTTGCAAGTTGGACAAACGATTGTCTTGGCTCAGCTTTCTTGTTGAAGTGTCTCGTAAAATAATAAAAGCTAGTGTAATGGTCTGATCTGTTCTCAGAGATCATAGTTTAATGATAGATATTAAAATATGTGTACTAAATAATTTAATACTCGGACACAAGAACATTATAAAACAAGTTTGCAGTTTAATTATAAAAGGATTTGCTTGATTAGGTTTATTCATGTTTTAGCAGATGTTAGATGGAATGCCGTACTCGGATGCGCCCAGGTAACTTTGCTAGTTCATGGTTAATTTATTCCATACACGCAAATTGTAGGTCACTGTTTTGTATTGACTCATTATCAATCGGACATCGTTTAAACCTATAATTAAGTATAGTTTTACGTCCCCTCAATGTATTTGTCATTATCTATTTTGTTTGTAATTATCTATTTATATTTATAGCAGATATAGGTACTAAAATGTGCCATGGAATCATGACAATATTCTTTTTAGACGCTCTGCCAAGTGATTTGAATTATTTTACCAGGTCATCGCATTTATTTGGAGTATTAAATTTTTGGGTAAATTGTGAAACGAAAAATGCGCAATACCGTCCGGGTAAAATTAAGTCTATTTGATTGCGTATAAATGTTACTTTTGGTATACTAAAGTATAATTTGTATAAAGAATAAATAGCGTGATTAAAAAAACACATTCGTAAAAAATCTTATTTGGTTTTATTGATACCAGTAGTTAAAGTTCGCAGATCGTCTTGAAAGGTTTCAAATTTTATTGCGCACTTTCGTGTTATACGAGGACTTTGACCCGTCTGGCGGATTTTCATGGAACTATGCATTCGTTTTATTGTTTATGTTGAAATTTTTGTGGTTCGTAAATTAAATGATCTACAAAGAGATTTGATTATAAAGAGTAGTGCATTAGTTTATTAAATAGGTGCAATATTTGTGTATCTTTAAAAATATTATGTATACTTTTGTCAAAATTAATTCTTAAAATGGTCATAAACCATGTTTTAGTAACCACGCAATTTGTTATATCTTTTTTATATTCTCAAAGATATTGCGTGGTTTGAATTAAGTACTATATTAGGTATTTGATTTTATTGAGGACTGCGTTATAAGTTTTTCTCATGTTTTCTTTATAACTTCTATTTTACCTATTACACAGAAAATATTTATAAGGGTATCTACCCTTAATAACGTTATTGGTATTAAACATCCATTTTAACATCCTTTTAGAATAACAAGTAAACGTAGTGTAGTAATATTATGTGTTTGCTGCCAATATTTGTGCAAATAAATGGCAATATGGTGGATCTTGGCGGTATGAACGGTATCACTGTCCGCACTAAATGAAACTGCAAAAATAATACATCTTCTGTAGAACAGTGTTACCACACTGATCGATGTAGTTTATTTGCGTTGTATGCAAAATATAAAGCAACTCCACCTTCTTTACCCAATGAAACTAGTATCAGACACTAGCATATAGCCAGTTTATTGGTTTAAGTATATACCTAGTTATGGTCAGGGGGCCTATTCGGTCTGCAACGAATTTGTAATTTTGCTATTACGAGTTAAAATCAGCTTTTGCCTATATGGCTATCAAAGCTGTTTTTCTTTTCGCACGTCCGTAATTGAAAAAAGGATGAATTGACGTGGTAGGCCCCTGACGTAACTTTTAATTCTAATCTTGCATGACAAATGAAGGAAACTTATTTAGCACTAAGTGACACAAAGTAGCATTTTACATTCCATGCAATTTGTATGTATAGCCCGGCATTCTATAGAGTGGTTCCATAACTCGCCCTTATTATAATGAATATTGGTAGTTAATTTATATCAGATGTGCTTATGACAGGTGCACGGACCGGGAGGGCGGCGGGCATGCCACTCGCGCCGCGTTGAGAGGTTGGTTCAATTTCATGCCTATCACTACATTACCCCAAGCTTTAATACTGGCTACTTGCCGACTCCACATCGTTTATACAATTTATTAAGCTATAAAGTAGTTTGTACGGTGAGTCTAGTTATTATAGTTAGTTTCAAGTGAGTGCACGTTTTCCAATTGTAGTGTTTTTTATTTGATTAATATCTAACTATATTAAATAAGTATATTAATTCTTATCGTAGTATTAATATATTCGTTGAATTTAAACTGTCTATAGGCGTCACAAAAATAGTTACAAAATGTAACTATTTTCGTTTAATTACATAAACACACATCACGCATTTATCTCCGAAGGGTATGCAGAAGCGTAACCAGGACACCCACTTTTCGCCAAGTGTATTCCATCCTATGATGTGATATCGGGCACAAATTCAAGACTCCGGGCTGATACTAAGTAGAAAAACCCAGATATCAGTTTGCCCGACCCGGGTTTCGAACTCAGGACTTCAGAGCGCTGCCGTACCGCGCATGCACTACAATTACACCTCCATGGCAGTTCATTTCATTTAATTACAATTGACATTAATTAAAAAGTTTTTATATACTTAACCAAAAGGTTTTTCAAATGTTTTTAACTATTCATTAAATAATTTTCAAACTTACATATAGACTTTCAGAAAACACATGATCTGGGACTTGTCTCACGATCTTTAGTTGACCGTTCACTCTGAAGGCTTTAATACGGATCAACCGCTCCGCAGGCCCCATTCAATAATGTTTGCGCTTCAACGCCCTCGTTCATTACCACTACACCTTATTAGTTACTAACTATCCGATACTTTAACTATATACTAACAATTGTTTTACTGGTTTATATAATACATTATGATGAGAGCCTCGATGATTTATTAGTTAAAAATATACTTATTTTCGTATTAAACAGAAAGAAAACTTGGAAAATTATTCGCAGAAATTTCAAGAGGAAGGTGATAACTTAACATTAGTGGTTTTTATTTTAAAAATAACATCATGTTTAACGGTCTGATTATTTTCTTATTGGACTGATTCCAAATCAAGAGAGGATTTTTGCATTTGCGTATGTTCATCACGATCCTCGTCTGAATTAATGGCGATTGCGCGTCACTAGATATTTTGGGTATAAATCTCGACACGTCTCATCTTCAGTTGTATGTGTTTATTTTCCTGCAGTAAAAAAACACTAAAATTGTTCTTGTTCACGTCAGCGGTGTCATTATTTAGTACTAAGCTATTTTACAAAAAGCTGTTTTTGGCAGTAAAGTATTAAAATTCCTATTACATTCTTAATAAATACCTATATACTTTTCTATCACAATATAAAATAATAAAATAGGGTACCCAGTTTCTTCTCGTTATAAAATTGAAAGAATGCTTAATTGGTGTGACTTAAAAGGAGAATGCCCATTTTTGTATGAGAGTTGGGCTACGCTTGCGTCTGTACAAAACCTTCACAAAACTATAGGGAATATATCCTAATTTTTATACAATTTGAAAACAATTAGATATTCGATGGGAGTTCGGAGTAATCAGAATTTTTATAGCGCGGTTATTTTGAGGTTAAGTATGGACTGCAATAATGTAAGGTAGAAAGTACCTACGTGCCTGATTAAGTTCAATATTGCAGTACCTACTTGTTATTGCTATAAGCGATTAGTGGACGGTCTTTTCACCTAGCGTTAATTGCCCTCATAAGAAACTCATAGGTACTAATATATCTGATAAGACGAAACTCCAATAAAACTTTTAACATAGTATGGCGGAATATTAGTTTTTTTTCGGAGCATACATATGTTACCTGACCTTTTGTGTATATGTTTTTCTGACTTACGACTTATTCTATTACATGGATTAATCTTTATTTCCATCTACCATTATCTCACCCCAATATGGCGTCAACACATATTGTAGAAAAGATTCAGCTTAGTTTTTATGACCGGCCGTATGCCTGACGCCAACCCTATTTGGAGGATTCCGATCCCAGGCAACTCATGTTAAAAATACCGAGATAAAATGTTGCTTGGCCTGGAAATTGAACCCAGGTACTCACTTCACAGCCTGATTAGGCAATAGTTATTTATAATAGGGAAAGAAAAATAAAACCAGAAATACGAAATCCGATGCATATTGTTATATAGATGTATATTAAAAAGGTATATATTTTTGGCATCCCAAAATAAAAACAAGAATTTAATATAGCTGCAACACGTTTATATATACTCCTGAAGTGAGTGAATGACTTCTTGCAGCGCTGGTCGGGTCATGTCATGTTGTTGTCTGTGAACCTCTCTATTAGCTGGTCTCCAGCAGGCAGTATAAACTCATTCCAGCCTTGAAATCTAAAATATAATGTAGAAGTTGAGTAAAGATGTTCAGATTATTTTTATTGTTAAACTGTTTTCTTTAACTTTGGCAAAATATTTCCCACATTGTGGGTATGTTAATAATAATCTACATAACTTACAAACTGGACAGCTCGTCCAAGAAATATACTTGTCGTTGCTGTGGCGCCGCAAAGGTGCAGTCAATACACCGCCGGGATATGCGGTCTCGATTAACTGTCCTGGGTCTAGGCTCTAGACGACATTGTGTTGCTTACTAAAAGACTTCCGTCTCAAAGTTCGAAACGCATATTATATACGTTGTTTTTAACATAGGATTTTTCGATTCAACATTAAAATACATAAGAAAAACACTCCGATCTTGAAGATATAATATAAGATAAAATATATTAAAATATTTTAACGATTTAACATTCAAACAATATTGAAGTGTCAAAATGTCATTAATTTCAATTGCCAGTATAATAAAAATCAGTACCCATATATTCATTAATTAAAAATAAATTCCAGACATGTTCTAGCTGACCATTGTATTTTTGTCAATGCAAGTACAAGTCGCTATTTGTTTGTTTTTGGAACAATTAATATTTTCCCTTTTTTTACCAGCTATTTGGAGTTTCACCATCATCATCATCATCATCAGCCTACAGCTGTCCACTGCTGAACATAGGCCTCCCTTAATTTGGAGTTTGGTCATAATTATTAAATAAAATATATTAGTTTATTACAATATATTTAAGATGAATAATATATTTAATACATATATTATAGATTCAAATACGGGCACATTTATTGTACATAATATGTACTTTTTTATTCCATTTAAAAAGGGAATTTGTTATGAATTGGTATCAATTCGCCATATTGGCAGTAAATTATCCGGTGTTTTATTTGTAACAATTAAACAACTTTTTTTTCATATCTTTTAAACCCCCATTCGCTTTTGACGGAAATAAATACAAATGAAGTAATAATTAAAATGATGATTTTTCGTGGATATTTGGTTAAGACGCATCACTGACGCAAAGATAGCCTGGTTTTGGGCATTGTCCTTTCTTTGTCATAGTGTCGAAATGTTGCAGTAATTAAAAATTTAATTTTTACTTATTCAGTTGCAAAGATATAAATATTTACTTTTATTGTAGGTATATCAAATTAAGATATAAATTAGAATGTATGGCATATATTTCAAGTAGCATGGACGGCCAAATTCAAGCCGCTTTTCCTTATAATTTTTCTTGTAACATTTGTACCTACAGCTTAGTAGGTATCAGGTAGGTGACATCTTACCAGATGTCTTCAAAGAAGTTGTAGTTTGATTTTCATAAAAGATTATAAACCGACAAATGGAATTCCCACATCAAAAAATCCTTATATAAGGAAGATAGATACAAGAGGTAACAATACCTGTTCTAACTTCCAACTGTTTTCAAAAGACAGTTTGGTTACAGATAACATTCATATTGATTGGGTTATACCGAATATATCTTTTTGAAAATCTAAATTATAAGTATTCGAAATAATATTGTTTTATTTAAAGACATTTATATACTTTTTTAGATTTCTTCTAGCCGATATCGGAATGCACTTATCTGTGATTTGTGGTCATTGTGACGAATTGTCCTAAATGTAGTGAGTAGTGATGCATCATGTATTAACAATATCTTTTTATGCGTAAATATTCTACGCTTTGATATTATATCAGAGTAGGTAAAAACATTATTCCATATAAAAATCGAAATCATTGTTGACTGATATGTTTTCATCAGGAAATTAATCATAGGAAAAATATTGGAAGATTATATTTTTTGACGAAGAAATGGATTATGATACCTCTACAAGAACCGGGAGTATACAAAATAGATTGCAACTGTGGCCTCTCTTATATCGGGCAAACAAAAAGAAATATAGGGACCCGCGTAAAAGAACATATAGCTGACGTGAAACACCGACGCTCGACGAAGTCTGCAGTCGCTGAACAGTCTGAGGGAGGCGCCAATCATTATCTGCGACTAGACAAGCCACAAATCCTCGCCAAAGAACACCGATTCCTGCCTAGGATGATTCGCGAGGCTATTGAAATAAAAAACATCCTAATTTCAATAGGGAAGATGGTTGGAAGCTTGCACAAGCCTGGGATCCAGTTCTACATTTAATTAAATCGGAACCCAAAAGACCGGCTGCCAGACTTCAAGACACTGTGAGCTCATTCTGCGTAGATCGGACCACCAACAGCTAAAATTTTAAAAAGTTGTATAATTGTAAAATGTAGGTAGATATTGTAACTTTGACTTTACGGATGAACAACACCTCAGTCCCCCCCGTGACCATGAAGGCTGCAAAGTCTTCGAAACGTCGGGAGAAAATAAAATACTAACACCGCGATATAATCCGAAAATTAGTTTAATTTCAATGAAGAAATGGATTATTTATTATTATGTTCCGTAAATGAACTTTCTCTACGCAACATTGTAATACATGAGTCTACAATATCTCCTATAAGAACAATAGAATAATAAATAATTACAAGGAGCGGCAAGTTTGCTATAATCTTGATATAAATCGACCACGGCATGCCATATCTCCGCCTATAATTATATCATATTGTTTATATATATGTCGAAGTGAAAACTCTTTACTTGGTTATTTTTTTACATGACCGGTAAAGTATCACCGGTCTATATTTATTTTCCAGACAGTTATTCAATTATTGAAACACTTCTTTACTTCACTAACAATTTACTGCATAGTAACACTAGCGGGATACACAATGTGCTCGGTTCGAGCGTCCAAATAAAACTCGTACAAAAACTTCTACAAGATTGAGCTCTCGTCGTTCGGCCGGTCCTTATATTGACAGCAATCGACCTCCCTCCTCTTCTAATACTTCCTCGATGTAATGATAGATGGCGCCACTATCGCTCCGGAAATTCACCAATTCAACGAATAACGAGGTGCTGCGGCGACACGGCCATTCTGAAATGCGATGCGTGCTCTGCATCGCTGGGTCATTCGTTTTCTGTAACAGAAACTCATTGCCAAGGTGTTTACTTCCACAGTACACCTCAGTCAATTTATTTGTAAGCAACATAGCTTTGGATATGGAACATGGGTTTCACGAGTAGCTTGTTCACTCCACGTGAATACAGGCAAACTTAAAGCTCACTCTTAGTGATGGCATATGGTAAGTTGTAAAAGACACAGCTCACTCCACGTGAGTACTGGTCAAATAAAATGTGATGAACTGTTGTATTTGCGCCAGCATGGCCATACCAACAGGCGGTGCAGCATGCTCTGCACCGACCTCGTTGATTCTCGTAAGTAGATTTTGATTCTGTAAGAATAGAAAGAACTTCCTCTTATTAGTACAACTGTGAGCAACCCATGTTGCTTATTTTGAAAGCATTATTGCTGTAAGGCCAGTACACAAAGACATCTTTAATGCACCATTTTATTAATTTAGAATCTGTGGTGAGCACATGTCTAATCACAGTTCCACAAGGCGTCCCAACGGTATCTCAGGGTTCACTTGTGGATACATCAAGGACCCGCGGTTAGCTCAAGGGTAACACATGATTTAGCTCAGAGGTACCACTCTCCAGATATTTTATTCTCGCAGGTTATTGTAAAGTACGGTACACAAAGACATCCCTAATGCACTGTTTTGTCAATTTAGAATCTGTGGTGTGCACATGTCTAATCACAGTTCCACAAGGCGTCCCAACGGTATCTCAGGGTTCACATGTGGATACATCAAGGACCCGTGGTTAGCACAAGGGTAACACATGACTTAGCTCAGAGGTACCACTCTCCAGATATTTTATTCTCGTTGATTATTGTAAAAGTGTAGTTGTAAGCATTATGAAAATAATAAATGAATAATTGAATTTTAACGCAAAGCAACTTGCGTTGTTTTGTCACAGTTGTTACATAAGCAGAACTGCTAAGAAAATCAATTTTGCAAGGTTAGTAGGTTCTCGGAGGTTCTCGCAGAGTTCTCGGAGGTTCTTCCCAATTTGGATGCTTGTACCCGCGCAGTCTGGAGCGCGTAGCTTTGCATCCGCACCCCCTGATGCGCGTACTCGCACCGCATGAGACGCGTCTGCGCACGCCCGCGAACATATTTCTGCACACAAAAAACAAAAACCAAAACAGCATCATCGTTTGGCCTATTCCGACTTCAATCTCATTCATGTCGGACTTTTCAAACCCTCCCTTTTTTTTTTTTTGTATGCTGAGACGAGCTTGCCGTTCGCCTGATGGTAAGCGATACGACCGCCCGTAAACAGTAAAAACACCATCCAGCACCTTGAATTACAAAGTATTCTTTGTCAACAGCAATTTTATTGCATCACAAACAAATCTACCTACAAACTAGATCGGATATCACTTCCAATAACACATGATAAAACTAATTCTCCTGAGATTACGGGAAAATAACTCACCCTCAAGTAAGTGTTTAATTAATGAATGAATTCCTCATAACCGAATTTTGTCACAGTGGCCAATAATCCGGTGAGACGGCAATCAGACATGACCGGAGAGTGCTCAAGCCCAAGACCAAAGGCTTCACGTGCTTTCCGGGGCACGGGGTTGTTACACTACTAACTACCCGACTCAGAGTTGCGACTAAAGTAATTTTCAAAATGGAAAAACTCAGTTACAATTATTTTTGGCTCGACCCGGGATTCGAATCCAGGACTTAGAGCAGTAGTTGTACTCGTACTGTGTACGCATGACAAGTATGTTTTGAAGGTAGTCAAATAAAAAAGGGTTATGAGTCATACGATACCACACTTTCCAGGCGTCGATAAACATACTCTGCGATAGGCCAGTTAGCATCAACCGCCATTCGTCACTCACGTAGTTACTTTAACCAAGACGCCTCCGTAGAATTTTCACACCATGCGCGGCACCCATACAGGAACGCTGTAGCAATTGGATCGCGGTACCCGCAGACATTTTATCATTCAAAGTTGTTTACACATAGCATGGTATGCTACATAGCGTTGGTATGTAGTGAACACAATCCAATTCTATGGGCATCGATTACTTATCCCAATTCTGATGTCGGAGTGAAAACTCTTTTACTTGGTTATTTTTTTACATGACCGGTAAAGTATCACCGGTCTATATTTATTTTCCAGACAGTTATTCAATTATTGAAACACTTCTTTACTTCACTAACAATTTACTGCATAGTAACACTAGCGGGATACACAATGTGCTCGGTTCGAGCGTCCAAATAAAACTCGTACAAGAACTTCTACAAGATTGAGCTCTCGTCGTTCGGCCGGTCCTTATATTGACAGCAATCGACCTCCCTCCTCTTCTAATACTTCCTCGATGTAATGATAGATGGCGCCACTATCGCTCCGGAAATTCACCAATTCAACGAATAACGAGGTGCTGCGGCGACATATATTTAAATACTATTTAACTGAGATTCATTGAATTTAAACTGTGTATAGGCGTCTAAAATTAGTTACAAAATGTAATTATTTTCATTTAAGTAATTACAGACATCACGCATTTGTCCTTGAAGGGGTATGCAGAGGCGTAACCAAGGCACCCATTTTTCGCAGTATGTTCCGTCCCATGATGTAATAGATGGTGAGCCTATCGCCATATTGGGCGCAAATTCCAGACTCCAGGCTGATACTGAGCAGAAAAACCCAAATATAACTTTGCCCGACCCGGATTCGAACCCAGGACCTCAGCGATGCCGTACCGCGCATGCAGTACAACTACGCCACCGAGGCAGTCAATTTCATTTAATTACAAATGACATTATTCATGTTGAAAACACTTAGAAACAAAACATTGCTTTCGTTCAGAAGTCAGATGACATTGCTTTTTCTCTATAAATAATAACTGTGATTTCTGTTGTTGTGTATTCCAAAAGACATGATAAATTGACATGATGTACTTAAATGTTATGATTTAAACATCATTAAAATTTTCAAAATAGATCAGTCGACATGCGTCTGGGCACGTCTTGAATCTATAAAGCAGTGCTAAGCGTCACAGGCAGATTAGCCTTTACGTTTTTGAGAAAACGTCTAGAAATTGTTACAACATGTTATTAACGTCGCAGTACATTTTGAGGTGTTTTAGCAAAGACTAGATTTTGGTCGCGGTTTCTATCAGGGGTGAAATTTACCCACGCCTATATTCTAAAATAGCTGTAGCGACTCTGTTGCATCAGTTCCAGAATTGATAATTGAACATTGACATTTGGCAATGCAATATAAATGGTAAATTGCTTAATTATCACATCGTAACCCAGATTTGTTCCAACTTTACCTATAATTATGTATTTATAATCTTAATTTATTTTCTTTCAATAATAAGCATGTCATGAAAGTTTGTTTATTGATTCACGTTTGCATTTAATAAAGTATGCCGGTATTGTAGGAGACTGATGTCAAAACATTGTCGTAGTCTATTCATTATGTTTTATTATTTTTAATGAAGCGTTACTTTAAAATAATGATAATTATCATTGTGTGAATGTAAAATTTATTAGTATATTTTGATTAATATAATATTTTTCTCTGTAAGTCTGCGCATGCGTTAAATTTAGAGAGATGAGAGCATATAAAACATCTGTATTGTGACATATAATTATATCTCTAATCGAAAAATTTGAATGAAATAAGAAAAGACACAAAAACATAACATAATATATTTTGGTATGTAACGAACATACCATAATTTTATACTATGAATTGATTTAAGAGCTCCTTTAGACCCCCAAATTTCGAAACTCCTAATCATTGAATAATAAAATTAAAATATTTATTCAATAATAATTAAACCAATAAGAACTTATTTATTCTGGTGAATATAATGATTCAATGGATGTTTATAATTTTTTAGCAAAATTGGGTCCGTTTAAGTTAATAAATAGACTTAATATTGTCTTTTCTTCAGTGAAACCTTCCCGATTATTTATCTGGAGCACCTGTAATATAAACAATGTAACTGTTGAAAAATAAGGAAGTGCACACCTTGGCACTAGTTTAATTAGCGTATTCTGCCAACTATGTCGCCTGATCAGGTCATCCGTTACGTACTACGTAGCTTCCGAATTATTCTACTAATGCTTTAATATTATTTTTTAGATACGATTGTCTGGACTTGTTAGGTTTGCGTAATAAACATATTAAATTGATTTATTCAGTGTTTGACTAAGTTTAAAACAAACGACATACTGATGAACGTGATAAATCACCTTATTATATAACATTAACAATAATATTGACATGACTTTATAATATAATATTGTGAGGAAAAAGGTGGCACGAAATGTATAAAAAGAAAGTCAAATGTTACATTACAAGATTAAAACAATAACACAATGTTTTGTTTCGCTGATACCCTGTGAACCTTCGAATACCTATTATAGCTTTAATGAAAAATAATATATTTATTTTAGACACGTGTCATTTGAACGTATAGTGTGGCGTGATAAGTGTAGTAGGGTGAAAACTGTAAACAATTGATACACATGTTTACAAAATATCAACACTATCCACAAACTGTTCTATAACTTTATCAATATATTTATGTATACGTTTCAAAATCTCTTAATAACAACTACATTTGCCTATTATATATTAAACTAGCTTTTGCCCGCGGCTCCGCCCGCGTTATAAAGTTTTTCAGGCTAAAGTTTTCCGTTATAAAAGTAGTAGTTTCCCGGGAGCCTCTCAAACTGTCTCCATACCAAATTTCATCTTAATACGTTGGGTAGTTTTTGAGTTTAACACGTTCAGGCAGACAGATGCAGCGGGGGACTTTTGTTTTATAATATATTTTTTAGAACTTTTTAAGAGGAATAATCCCGTCATACATCATTGTTGCATAACTTTAACCGTTTACGCAGCGCACGCAACGGAAGCTCTCAAAACTAATAATTTTTCCCCGTTTTTGCAACATGTTTCATTACTGCTCCGCTCCGATTGGTCATAGCGTGATGATATATAGCCTATAGCACTCCAGAAACAAAGTGCTATCCAACACAAAAATATTTTTTTCAGTTCGATCTGATAGTTCCTGAGATTAGCCATTACTGCTCCGCTCCTATTGGTCATAGCGTGATGATATATACCCCATAGTACTCCACGAACAAAGAACTATCCAACACAAAAATATTTTTTCAGTTTGAACCGGTAATTCCTGCGATTAGTCATTACTGCTCCGCTCCTATTGGTCATAGCATGATGATATATAGCCTATAGCACTACACTAATAAAGAGCTATCCAACACAAAAAGAATTTTTCAGTTCGAACCGGTAGTTCCTGAGATTAGTCATTACTGCTCCGCTCCTATTGGTCATAGCGTGATGATATATAGCCTATAGCACTACACTAATAAAGAGCTATCCAACACAAAAATAATTTTTCAGTTCGAACCGGTAGTTCCTGAGATTAGTCATTACTGCTCCGCTCCTATTGGTCATAGCGTGATGATATATAGCCTATAGCACTACACTAATAAAGAGCTATCCAACACAAAAATAATTTTTCAGTTCGAACCGGTAGTTCCTGAGATTAGTCATTACTGCTCCGCTCCTATTGGTCATAGCGTGATGATATATAGCCTATAGCACTACACTAATAAAGAGCTATCCAACACAAAAAGAATTTTTCAGTTCGAACCGGTAGTTCCTGAGATTAGTCATTACTGCTCCGCTCCTATTGGTCATAGCGTGATGATATATAGCCTATAGCACTCCACGAACAAAGGGCTATCCAACACAAAAAGAATTTTTCAGTTTGGACCGGTAGTTCCTGAGATTAGCCATTACTGCCCCGCTCCTATTGGGTAAAGCGTGATGATATATAGCCTATAGCACTCCACGAACAAAGGGCTATCCAACGCAAAAAGAATTTTTCAATTTGGACTGGTAGTTCCTGAGATTAGCGCGTTCAAACAAACAAACAAACAAACAAACTCTTCAGCTTTATATAATAGTATAGATGATGATATATAGCCTATAGCACTACACTAATAAAGAGCTATCCAACACAAAAATAATTTTTCAGTTCGAACCGGTAGTTCCTGAGATTAGTCATTACTGCTCCGCTCCTATTGGTCATAGCGTGATGATATATAGCCTATAGCACTACACTAATAAAGAGCTATCCAACACAAAAGAATTTTTCAGTTCGAACCGGTAGTTCCTGAGATTAGTCATTACTGCTCCGCTCCTATTGGTCATAGCGTGATGATATATAGCCTATAGCACTCCACGAACAAAGGGCTATCCAACACAAAAAGAATTTTTCAGTTTGGATCGGTAGTTCCTGAGATTAGCCATTACTGCCCCGCTCCTATTGGGTATAGCGTGATGATATATAGCCTATAGCACTCCACGAACAAAGGGCTATCCAACGCAAAAAGAATTTTTCAATTTGGACTGGTAGTTCCTGAGATTAGCGCGTTCAAACAAACAAACAAACAAACAAACTCTTCAGCTTTATATAATAGTATAGATGATGATATATAGCCTATAGCACTACACTAATAAAGAGCTATCCAACACAAAAATAATTTTTCAGTTCGAACCGGTAGTTCCTGAGATTAGTCATTACTGCTCCGCTCCTATTGGTCATAGCGTGATGATATATAGCCTATAGCACTACACTAATAAAGAGCTATCCAACACAAAAAGAATTTTTCAGTTCGAACCGGTAGTTCCTGAGATTAGTCATTACTGCTCCGCTCCTATTGGTCATAGCGTGATGATATATAGCCTATAGCACTCCACGAACAAAGGGCTATCCAACACAAAAAGAATTTTTCAGTTTGGACCGGTAGGTCCTGAGATTAGCCATTACTGCTCCGCTCCTATTGGTCATAGCGTGATGATATATAGCCTATAGCACTACACTAATAAAGAGCTATCCAACACAAAAAGAATTTTTCAGTTCGAACCGGTAGTTCCTGAGATTAGTCATTACTGCTCCGCTCCTATTGGTCATAGCGTGATGATATATAGCCTATAGCACTCCACGAACAAAGGGCTATCCAACACAAAAAGAATTTTTCAGTTTGGACCGGTAGTTCCTGAGATTAGCCATTACTGCCCCGCTCCTATTGGGTATAACGTGATGATATATAGCCTATAGCACTCCACGAACAAAGGGCTATCCAACGCAAAAAGAATTTTTCAATTTGGACTGGTAGTTCCTGAGATTAGCGCGTTCAAACAAACAAACAAACAAACAAACAAAAAAACAAACAAACAAACTCTTCAGCTTTATATAATAGTATAGATATAGATAAGAAGGCGCTATAAACCATTTCGACACGAAATAGCTACAGGATATCAATATTGTTTACTTATAAAATTACTATAAAATTAACAGTTATTTATACTAAATTCCTAAGTTAAGTAAGCAACTTCTGAGTTATGTTTTCAATTTACTATTGTCAATGTTCCTTCTGACTTGAAGAGATCAAATAGGCCTAGACCGAAACTTGACCAAAGATGTATAATATTTTTGGCATGCTTATGTCATCTGAGCTACGGCTCAGGAAATGCGTTTGAGGAAAGATCATCTTTTCGTATGGAATAACAAGCAATTATGGACTTTACTTGTTACCAATAGCATAAGTAAGTTATTTATTACATATCCAAAACCATAATTAATAGTAATATTATACAATGTGGCACAGAGTAAAAAGGGCGTTATTTTCAAAACAAACGAATAATATCTTTAGTTTTTTATTTTTAATGTATTAAATATGTACTGGTCTGGCAAGATTATACACAAGTTTATTATAAGCTAACGGTATGTTTAGTAGTTATGTAAAACTGAACATAATATACCTAATACTTATGATAGTATCGTTATTTGCTTAAGATAGTTCAACGATCAATGAAGCCAATGTATGGAATATTCCTAATTGTTTGTCCCTGGCGCCTGTGAATTGTTGATTAATATTTAATTTAGATAGTGTGGAATTTGTTTTTATTTCGGATTTTAAATTAAAATAGTATTGGTTGCAGTTCGAAATAGTATTTTAAAAAATGCATTATTATAATTTTTGATACCAAGTGAAATTGTTACTATGCAAAAATAGAAAATAATTTATTTGCTTTTATTTAATTAATTCAGATGCAGAGTTTTAATAAACCTCACTACCCTTATATCCTTGTATTCTAGTTTTTATACTCTTAATACCCTAAACATTGTTCCTAGGTTTATATCTCGCGTACTTACTTTCTTTTTATGCATTTCTACAAGGTACCTACTTTATCAATTACTTAATACTAGGCAACTGGTGGAGGTCTCATCCAAGGCCAAGTAAACAACAAATGGAGGAAATACGTTTCGACTATCTTTCTCCTCACCTGAGGTTTTACATTATTCTTTATTTTTAAAATATGAGCGATTGAGTGAGGTCATGTCGCGAAGACGTGTGCGTGGCAAACAAAAGCAAGTGTCCACTTAACATAATTTAGTTGCGGTATCACAATAAATACGATGTTAACAATTCACATTCGTTTTGTTTTAATTCGATTTTATTCATTTTTTATTTGTTAATCATAGACACATGTGTCATACATATAATATATATTTACTGCTCGCATAATACTATGTATTTATTAATGTTGACGCAGCTCTGCCTGCGCAATGACCTTTCTGGGAATAAAAGTTTTGTTGTGCGCTTTCCAGGACACGAGAAGCCTATGATAATTATGTAAATCCAAGATAATATTATGGTGTATCGGTGTGCCAAATTTCATCCAAATCTTGCGTTTCTGAATTTATTTTTAACAAACATCTAAACGTCTTTACAAACTTTCGCATTTGTTAAAAAATTATCATATGACTTTATGCTGAAATTGCGATTTACTTTCGCTAGTGCTAGATAAACTTAAAAGGCAAACAAAACATTAATTGTATCAATGAAGGGTTTTACCATTTATTTTATTAGAATTCATATGTCATTAAATAACGTATAATTTTCTTCCTCAAAACGATGTAATGAAGAAAATAGTAGATTCAGCACTGATTATGATTGAAGGTATGATTAGTGTGGAGTTTAACTATCACTGCTCGTATTTTAACATAAATGAAACAATGATAATGAATTAATGGCTACTTAAATGAATTACCTAGAACCAGAATGGCATAACTCAGCAGCCCGATTTCAGGATGTATTGTATCAGCGTTCAAATAACAAGTTAGTATAAATACATATTTTGCTTAGTCATGGCCAAACACTTGTCAACGAGTCAATAATTGAATCATCGTTGTGTCAATTCCCGTTCAATTGTAAAATTTATCGATGTAACCAATAAAACGTGTTTGGGCGTATGTTATGTTTCAATAGCGGATATAAATTTTCATTCCGTAAAGAAGATATATTATGGTGGTATAATTATTGGAGAATTGGTGGAATAAATTACGCATTATAACTAACTAAATCGTGAATGTATATTAGATTTGTAAATTTGGTAACATTTTTTATATATATTACATATTTTTTTTTACCTGCGTTTTTTTCATAATTGAAATTCATGAGTTTATCCCTAAATTAGTAGGGGAGCCGACGACGGTAAATGAGAATGTATTTGAGCGTTATTGAGAACTATTAAATTTTAAAGATTACAGGGTAGAAAGAAAAAATGGCTTAATTGTGATATAACTCTTCGACGGTGGTGAGAGCGTTTACAAGTTTTCATAGAAACAGTGACATAGAAATATTCGAGCGCGTCAGATATTAAGAGGGGATGTGAAATAACCTTGAAAGAAGCTCCCATTAAAAAAACTGACGATGCGGACGTGACGCGAGTTCGTGGCATCCTTTTAAAAATGCAATAATTAATCGCCCTTCTGAAATATTCGAGCGGGTCAAATTACTATAGACTTATCAACTTGTTGTCGTATCGTGTTTATGTTACCATTAATCTAACGCGCTCGAGTATTTCTAACGATAGTTTTTATTTACTTTTCGGATCGGCGGCTACAGACATACGAAACTATTATTTATTTATTTATTTATTAACACTTTGTACACATGGTATACAGGCGGACTTAATGCCATGGGCAGATATTGGGCTCTATTATATAGAAGGACATTACATATTTTATTTGGACATTGGGTATTACCTGTACAATAGTTGTTTGTGGAAAATAAGTAAAAATAAATAAATAAAATAAAAATATTTGATGGATGCACTCAACAGGGAGCAAGATATCTCCTTATGTTAATCTGCTGCGCTTGAGTAAACCCCTAATCTATTGGGCTCCCCTACCGAAGGGTTACTTTGGGCCGCAGCTATTACACGCACATTTCGGAGTTTATATTCCTTCCATAATGTGATATGTGGCTTATCTCCATTTCAAGCATAAAATTCCAAGATGCGATGCTCCAGGGGTATTTAAAGTTAAACTTCAGTTATATGAAACACCAGCTTTTGGCTGCGGCTCCACCCGCATGAGTTTTTCTAGGATAAAAGCACTCAGAAGTAATGTAGTCTATTAGTGAAAAAACTTTTATATTGGTTTAGTAGTTCCTGAGATTAGGGCGGCCAAACAAACAAACTTTTCAGCTTTATATGTTAGTATAGATTAATTGTGAAATATGAAATAATGTCTGTAATTCATACTTCGCAATTTCTACGTAGTGTAGCTGAAACTGGGATATAAGTAAAATGTCTAAAGTAACTATTACACCATGTTATTTGTTATGCAATTGTATATTATTAACCAGAATGGTTCATTAAGTGTAGATTCGTAAACACATTACAATAGAAATACATTATCATATATTGTTTGACATCCATACATAGTAACGCCTTATTTTGCTGCTCATTAGCATTTATGAATTAATTTAATTATTTATGTAAATTCTGATAATTTATTTTTGATTTATGAGATATTTTCTATACATTATCAAAGAAATAGCATGCGCAAACCAAGAGTTCTTTAAGTAAAATAAATGTTGAGGTATAGTTCTGATTTTTGAGTATTTAAAACTTTAAACAACTACTGAGTTGTTATCATTGACATGGTCAACATTAATTCATTATCTACTATCATAAATATTCTTATAACTATTCTATAAAAAGCGAGCTGACAAATCACCTTATGATAAACAGTTTCTGTCTGCTATGGACAAATCTGAGCATAACAAGGGCGCACTCCACTCATTATTTTTATTCATAGCTACAAGTATTTGAAAACATCATCCTAGATTACAATGACAGTGCTTCACCGTATCAAGTTTTGTGGAGGGTAGATCTAGCGACGGAGGCAGTGTGGTTGACCGCACTACTCGGTATCGAATCTCACTCTGCAATCATTTGCAACTGTGCTATAGAATTGTTTAAACCGGCTTGAAAGTAGACACACTGTCTGAGAGATTCTATGATTGTAAGATTGTTTAATTGATATGTTCAAAATTGATTATAATTACTGCTGTTTTCATTGGTTGAAAATTGTGCTAAAAATATACATAACTAGCTTATACATGCGGCTCCGCCGACGTGAAATGGTTTTTCGGCATAAAAAGTAGCCTGTAGCATTCAGGGCTAAATGTAGCTTGCTATTAGTGAAAAGAAAATCGATTCGTTTTAGTAGTTCCGGTGATTAGCGCGCACAAACAATCAAATAAACAAACCTTTTAGCTTTATATTACATTAGCATCGATTAGAAGGGCCAAACAATATTCTTAGAATTTAGATTTTTCCCGTCATTTTAGAGTCTCTTTTGATGTAATTATTTAATGATTATAGTTTTTAATAAAATTTGTAAAATTAAACATAGCATGGAGGTTATTATAAAACTGGTATGTCCCAATACAGTTTTTAGATATGACGTGCATGTATTGATTATTCTCTTTGAATTATCCATTGTTAACGGCTCTAGATAATTATGTCATTCGAACTCGCAAGTTGAATAATTTTGTATTTCATATATTTATTGTAATAGAGAAAATGGTTTAACGAGCTGTTCAGTCACGTTGTAAGATTGTTAAATCTGTTAGAGTCGTGTTTCATACATTTACTGAATTTTACGTTAAATTGAAAATACTTGTATATGTAAAGGAAGCTGTAACATAATCTTGAATTAGATGAGTGTAGTTAATTTCGGATAACCCTAGTCGTATTTGTTTTTCAAGTTGAAAAACTTATGCGGATTTTTAATTGTCTAATTTCGTAATCGAATCCAGAACCAAATATGCGGGTAGCACAGTAATTTATCATTGTTGTAATTTTACATTTTTATTCATAGCATATACAGAACTAAATGCTAACCATACTATTCAACTCTTTAAATAGCAGTGTATAATAATTTGTTGAAAGTCAAGGCCTTTGATTTTTAAGTCAGAAAATCTTTTATTTTTTGGTTTTAAATTTCTTCTTAGTGCCTGAGATCGCATGTTTAAACTAGCGAGAAATCAAAAGCCCTAACGTAGTGTAATATGTTGCATCAACCGTGTTATGTTAAGAAACAAAAAGATGATGCTGACACATACTGGCAGATATTATTGCAATATAAACCGTGTGTACACAGTGATGCACTCATACCTAACCGTCTGGGCGTGCATTGTATGCGTTTTATAGTAGCCATCAATAAATTGGTGTCAGTCAATTTTAGATGTATGTAAAAAGCTCGTGCCAAATTTTCGCGCTCGCGCATGTTGCGTGCCATTCGCCAGCGGCGCTCGCTGCCGCGCCCGCGCTCGCTCTCGCGCCTGCGCTGCATTGGGCGACTTACTATTTATAGATAAATGTGACATTGTTTTATTTGCCGCAGGCAGGCGTAATCGCTGTAGTACTTTTCCATGAGAAAATCGTTAACCCCTGCGCGATAAAATGGAGAGAGTGCCAGTTCGTGACTCGCACGTAGCCTCTTATTAAATTGAATTATAACCGAGTTAGATTACTTACACCACATCATATTTCTCCTATACTTTATACGTGTTCCCAACCGAGCATATTTGAGATACATTTCTTTCCCATTATATAGCTTATTATTTTCCGATCGGGCGTTTATTATGACTTATGTTCGCAATAGAGCAGCGTGTCTATTCAATTTAAATCCCATAATTTATCGTAGTTGTGATGGGCGAGAGAGGCGCATGCGACGAGAGGCGGGCGGGTGACTTTCTTTGTCAGGGCTCCGTGTCCTGTCAGTGTCAGTCAGACTTCATCTTGCGGCGTATCCTGTCGAGTGGCGAGTGCCGTGCAAGCATTCCCGCGCAGCCAACCATACGAGCTATCGGTCGTGCACTCTCATATACACGTTGATAAACACCGTGTATTTATTTATACCAAGTAATAAAGATAATTAGTGATGAGTAATGTGCCTGTGTGAGTGCATTGCAATGAGATGGATTTACGGGTAAGTACTTCAATACCTAAATCAAGTCGTAGATAATGCAACATTGTCATATCTCATGCGTCCATCAAATTCATTGAGATCGAAAACAACATCTTTTAACTAGATAACAAATGATAATTTTGATAGACACCATGAGTTCAAATTTTATTATGCGAATACTAGTTCACATGATATCAATTAAGTTTGTAAATCGTATGATTTTTTTAATGGTAGGTACTACCAACACCTTTTACTCAATGAAAAAAAAAACGATGATGTGATCTACAGATGAAACTATTGAGCATTTCACCGCAAATATTAAAAGCCCTTGCTTTATTATTATTTATGAAAAGCCATGAATTATGTATTTATGAATTTGCGAAGTCATTTGCGTGTGTTTTTATATTTGAATTCGTCAGAGGTTTTACTTTCTTCTTGATGAGATGTTGGATCCGCTCCCTATAATAATAAGTAGGTTTGCCGAAATAGGTGAGAAACAATTGCATCTCAGCTCACTCCCTTGGACAGTTTAACTACCTCTTCGTCTTCTTAAAGTAGGTTTTAAAGCCCACAATATACCAAAGTTAAGTTATAATTATGTCGAAGCTTCTGAATCACGTATAATTTAGTGACAAGGAACTATTTGTTGATGTGGTCGTAATTTGTGAGTCCTCAGTCATTACTCTATCCTCTTGCCCACTCTACTCTCTATTGATGGATGTGGGTTGAAATCGCTGTAAGCTGGTTGCATTTGATTGCCGGTAATTGTAATGGAAGCGTTGCATACATGTGTATATCGAGGTATGTTCTACACCTGGGGCAGTCACCTTGCTGGATGCATCTAGGCGTGTTTCGAAATACCTGGAGCACTTATCCTAGGCCCTGACGCTTAACAATCATGAAAGAACTAAAATAAGTTCTACTTGTGTTCTGAACTTTACAATCGTCTCGTTTAATAGTGGATATGATTAGCGATTACAGATAAAAAAGATAAAATGTTTTAGTTATTTGAAGAATAATAATTTAGCCACTAGCCTGTGCTATAATTACCTACCAATACATAAAACAACAACGAGAACTTATGTATTTAGTACACTGGCAAAATTATGGAGTTATGGATTTTTATGTATCGGACTCCGCACTCAAAACCGGGGGAATCCTGCGATGGGGATACTGGAATCCTCCAGATTAGTGACTGCAGGACCCTGGAGGAAAGTTGGGACGGGATATCTGGGGAAGTAAGTGTGGGGAAACGAGACCGAACCCTCTTAGGATGGAAGAGGGGAGAAGACCAGGAAGTGTTCGGGGGAGTTATCGGATTGTGAGACGTATCTTATACCATGGTAATTTAAAAAGTTTTTTGCACCTCTTATCTTTCTGAATATCAAGTGCAATAGCGTAAGCAAATGATTGTGTAGACATCGTGTTTAAGCCTTAATTCAGTGTCCCCTTTCTCTCTCGCCACTAATACGGGTGTTCTAATGCAATCTTGTCATACAATCTTAATGGAAACTAGTTTACATTGATTTTATCGTCCGATACAAGAGTCCACGCTGGATATTAGACGCGACTAGCTCCTGGCTAAAACAATTGTTTTAATGTATAACAATAAAATGATTATTATTATCTATTAGGCGCATTTTGTACAGGATTCCAACCATAACGATGACTGCTCTAGCCTGCACTATGTGTTTTCGATGCTAATAGACAAGATAAGGCATAATCTACATGTTCTTGGTTATCTTAGATCCACTAAACTACTTTGAAGAGATTGAAACGTTTTAAGAGACCTTTCCAGCAGAGATCAGCATTGAGACCAACAAAAATATCAGGACTCATAATAGTGTTATCATGCTTAGAAAGTATAATGTCATAAATAATTACTGTATATTTATTTTTATATTTATCAATTACATAACATCACGCATTTATCCCCGAAGGGGTATGCAGAGGTGCAACTAGGGCACCCACTTTTCGCCAAGTATGTTCCGTCCCATGATGTGATAGGGGGCGAGCCTATCGCCATATCGGGCACAAATTCCAGACTCCGGGCTGATACTGAGCAGAAAAACCCAAATATCACTTTGCCCGACCCGGGATTCGAACCCAGGACCTCAAAGCGCTATTGTACCGGACATGCAATACAACTACGCCACCGAGGCAGTCAATTTATTATAGTATTTATCAATTAGTAGGTATGATTACTAAAATAATTTTATGTCTGCTGAACAGTATTGTATTCTAAACATTTTTATTTTAAAGAGTAAACATGAGTAAATGAGTACATTTTTCTGAACGATTATCTTACTTAATTTTAGTTAAGTCTTAATTGGTATTGCTTTGAATAGTAATTAGTGACATTTGATTGATAAGTGTATTCGAAATTCTAATTTATTTATTGATTTACATGGTTAACTTTGTAACAGAAATACTTATAATTGACAGTAATTGGACGCGATTTGTTTTTGTTTACTAAATCTACGTTTACACGTGTATTAAACTACTTATTAGTCGATAATTAATTAAGGTAATGTTAAAAACATCGTTCGGTAAACGTGCATCGGATGTTATCATTCGTAACCGGGATGTCAATGTAAAATAATTTAATTGACTCAATTAACACACTTCATGGCAAATTGTTACAAATAACGTTCAAACAAATGTTTATACTATGAAAAAATCAGTGATGTAGTATGTAATATCTACGTAAACTTATATCATCACTTGTTAAATTATAATAAATTGATCCAATTTGAGCTAATTAGTGCACAGTAGCATGTCGGCTTACCTTCTTTTTTTTGCAGCTCATCATGATTTACGAAATACTTTTAGTGGCAATGTTTAGCATTTTATCCAGCTATTGTTATAGTTTAGCTTTTTATAATGATTTATTATATTTACGCTAATGTAAGTATCGAAATAAAATAATTAAAGAGCTAAACATCGAAGTTTTATTTCGCTGATAAACTCTGTTTTTTTTTAGATATGAAAGCACACCTCTACATACTGAATATTTAATTAACTATGACGTGAAACTTATCTACTTATTTTAGGGCAACTATAAAATATTGTAGGATAATAATCAGATCACGGTTGATCTACTGTATCACTTCAATTGAATTAAAAATTGTTATTAAGAAGAAGGTGCTTATTAGGGAAAGCCGAAGATTCGACGTCAATACAAAAGAAATAGCATTGATTAGTAACACCGAGTTTTGTTCATTCTCTAAGAATAAACAATTCCCTAATTTTAGCGTGAATTCTGAAAATTCTAATAATAACAAGCGCCGTCTCTGCGTAAGAAATAGTCGTCACAAATGACGTACGACATTTTTGCATGAACCCGTAACTAATATTACCGGGCGCTTAAGTTTTGCACCATCTTTAGGATGATTAGTAAAATTATCTTTTTTATCCCATTATTATTAACAATATTAGTATTTAATTTCCTCGTGATATGTTGAAAATATTTTTATACTAATGATTCATTAATTACCATTACAATAATTTATTACAATGTTATCGAATGTAGGCGCAAGCAGACGACCCTTGTCTGTCCCGATCAAATTTCAGTGTTAATAACGATAAGTTTGTTGTTCTGAGAGTAAGGCAATGTTGTGATTGTTGTCCGAGTTTACGACGGAAGCAATACATTTTCATAAAGATATTTTATAACTTGTAATGGAAAATATTTATATTTTACCTACCTATTTTAATTGTTTGTCAGAAGTAAATTGTTTATACAAAGATTCTAATCTTATTTCATTGCCATTTCGAGAAGACATTCATACGCTAGTATGTGATACCAAATTATTCTAACCATTTTATACCAATGACCTACCCCAACTTCGACCGAATTCTATATTAATTTCTTTACAAACCTTCCTTAAGTATTTTCTGAATGTCGCTAAATACTGTCTTTGCACAAAATAAGTAAGTATAGTCTAACATATACCATTTTGCTTTTATGATTGCAGAACAGAAAAAAGATACACGTCTTGTATCACGCTTATTTGTGGTATCAAATAACACTTTTTATTTCTTCATATTATATAGATCTTTACGTAACCACAATTAGATTGGGGACAATGTTAGATGATAGCTTGAACTCCGTCCACTTTGTGAGGGGATTCCAAGGTCCTGCTACATTTATTAATAAAAACAGATCATACGATACTCTTACATAAATTATTCACTTATACACTGCTAGGCTTCATATTTATAAAAGTTATATTCCATTCCTGCGGATTGTAATAGATCAACTCAAATATCTTAAACGTTTATAATTTTTTTTAACTGCCTCAGTGGAGTAGTTGTATTGCATGCGCTGTACAACCACAGCTTTGAAGTGCCAGGTTCGAATCCCGGGTCGGGCTAAGTAATATTTGTTTTATTTTGCTCACTAATAGCTTGGAGTCTGTAATTTGTGTCCGATATACCGATAGGCTCGCCCCCTATCACACCATGGGACAGAACAAACTTGGCGAAAAATGGGCGCCCTGGTTGCACTTCTGTCTATTTCTTCCGGTATACAGGCGGTGTGTGCGTTTTTTTAAAAAATATTAATTCGTAAAGATTCGAAATAAACTTAGGTCTACAACTTTTATCTACGATAAAATAATAAATAATGCTATCAAATTCCATGAGGACAATAGAATTCAAATGCGTTCTAGTTAAGACAGTTTTGCTCTCTGTTTGACGATGTAATTGTTGGCAACACGAGGCATATATTCTTATATTCAAGGAGAATGTGTTTAAAAATTATTATGCACACAATGTTGCAAATTAAAACGTGAAAACGAATATTCAGTTGACTCTTACTATTCAAATTAAATAAATCAATCCGTATTTCAAATGCGTAAACATTTCTCTACAGCATTAATACGCAGGCTCAATTGAGACGGTGAAGTGGCAGTTTGATGCTATGTTTACTTTTACTTAAGGCTGATAGCGTTTGCATGATTATTTTAGCATATCACCTTGTGTTGCCCATTGATGGCCTGTTTACTCATTAATCGGAGTATGAAATATTTATTTTTTTTATATTTGTAGCTGCCACAGTTAAATATAATTATTTTGCACTTTATGTATAGTGTTGTAGGCTCACGCTCTCCGCGTCCTACGCCTCTCTAGGTCGTCAATCTGGCTTATGGCCTCTATCTCTAGGCCATCTATCCACCTTATGGCAGTATCTTTCTTACTACGAGCTATTAGTTCATCTATCATCATCGACCATCTATGAACATTTATGAACCATGATCAATAGATGATTGATCACTTTTTACTTACAAAAACCGTTACTGTTAAAATAATACCATAGCTATCAGCTACAGTAATAATTCATGTTACATGTTTACTTTTACTAAGGGTTATTGTTAATTTTAATTTCAAATATTTTATTTATAAGCATATGGCATGGAGGAATAGCACAGTATGGCATATGATGTAAATTTTCACATTTAGATCTACCGCGACAACATCTACGAAACATACTGTGGGTCTCCTTATAAGGATTATTGAAAGCGACTGCACCATTACTGTATTTACATATAGGGCAGTAGCAGTTTCCATAAACGAACAAATTATCTTTAATGACATTTAATACATTGCATAGAATGAAATGTCCGTTGCAGCCGATCCGTTAAACAAGATGTTTTTTTAACAGAGCGATAAGGGTGTATGCATATTGGATATTATAACATGCCGACGACATTTGTGTTTGATGCGCGCCTGTCTGCGCCCATTTTTATATAAAAGTATACTGTTCCCGACTGTATTGCGTTCATTACGTGTTCTTTTCGTAGAGTACGCCGGCCACATAGGCACTAGATTTGTCAATGTTGCCATTTTATTTGTATGATTGTTGACAAGCATTAAGACCGATGATTCCGGTTTAATCACCCCTTCCCGGAGTTTTGAAGGTAATCATAAATAGGAATCTTCCCGTGGAGGATAGAATATCTTTTACGCAATATATTTACGACTTACGTAGTTAATAAGTTAACTGTTTGTATATGCTCGTTTCCATTAACGATTGCTATAAATATAGTAGTTGTATTGCGGGATTGACTAGCTGGGGTCTCGGGTTCGATTCTCTAGTTTTGTCTTTGGCCTACCCCTTTGGATATAAATGGCGTGATTGCGCTTGTACATAATGTTCCTTGTTTTACCAAATGCAGGATGTTTTCAGTATTTCGTTATCTCATATTTGACATGACAATTTAACCTTCGTGACGTTATATGTCACAAATATAGCACAAGGCAAGTCATACAATATTCAGTGGGTTTTGCTGTGACGTAACATCCAGACAGTTTCAGCCCACGTTTAAGCGAGATGAAAGATATGATAGTTGTGTTTCTACTTTGCGTTCTTTAAAATATTTGTAAATATACAAAAATAGATTGTCTCTTTTTAAAAGGTAATACAATAAATCTTTTGTACTATTTGTACTGTTGAACTATTTTAAAGGTAAATAGTTTTAAAATACATTTATTTTATTGACCTTACCTCGTCCTTGTAGAGGTTACTTGCCTTACTAACATAGTGATTAATTAAGTTAAATTTGGGATTTTTTTTTTGAAAGTGAACGTGATTCCAATTAATTAGGATTTGACTTTTTAACTCTATTATATTTCACCGTGTGAATGAAAAGTGTCGAGTAGGTAAGTATGTCGGCGCGTCGGGAATGAAGACGTTGTCACTTTGTCACGGTGTTGTGCGCCGTCACGCTGCGTTGTGCGCGACACGTTGTGGACACTTGATGGCAATGCTTACGTTAAAATATTATAAAACGTTCACAATTGGACTAAATGTAAAGGACATTATGCATTCCACTCTGAAGAATGGTTCACAAATCAGAAAGTATAATATGAGTCAAAGATTTTGTGTTGCATGACTTGAATTCAAAATTCTGGTCGGTGTTGCTTCTAATCATCAGCGATCACTGTACAATCGATCATCTGTAAGCTTTAAGGCGAGCGATTTGCTCACCTGATCAGTGACATAAAAGCAAAAATAAGAAACATTACTGTCGCACAAAAGTTGTCAGCACAGGTTTTAATGCAGTAGGTATCTGGTATGTTGTGGATAAAATTCCATAATACGTTCAGGTTCAGGCTACAGAGAAATCGTTTTACGAAATAAAGCCTATTGATATATCTGAATTGAAATCTTTACGACACTGTTACATCAGATCCATTGGTCGAAGCGAAATAGAAATATAAAAACGTGGAAATCAAATGAAATTTAAATTTTTATTAATTTAAATCAAGTTTAAGACCTGTCCCATTAATTTAAATTACATTATCCTTAAAAAGTTGTTCTAAAATGTAACTAGAATCTATTCTTTAAAAAGAAGAGCTAAGTTTCGTCTTGTTATTTTTATTACACTAATTCTGTGGCATCTTTGCGCTGTTTTTACTGCATGCATTGCATTGCATTCGCCGCTTTTTGGTAGAGGTTTTCACAACAATTTATTCATTTCAATATAGAGTAATAAATAGTACCATGTTTGTTAGAAGAGGGATGATAGCTAGGATCTATTTTTCGCTGATGTCGTCGAAGGTCACGCACAATGCGCACGCGCCGCTCGCCCACAGACAAACAAGTCGTTTAGGGGTCGACGACCTCTCGCCAAATTCTTATTTTCAGGTCTTTTTTATTCTGCATATAGCCCTCCTTTTAAGTATTAATAAAATGCATTTTACGCGCGAGAATTTCAAATAATTTGCATACCTAACATACAAACTTGTTTTTGTTTTATTTCTCATTTAGAATTAGAATTTATGAGCAATGTACGCACTTAGGAACATAATTTGTTAGTTTTCATTAGTAAATTCGATTTCAGCGTTTCAATAAGTGTATTTAAATGGCAAGGGTGAACAAAATATTTATGACTTTATTGTATGTACGTAAGTAAAATACATTTATGGGCAATTATTTTTAAACAAAGGGCGGACGAAACAGTTTTGTTTATCGTTTATACAAAATGTATTAGATATACATCAATGGCCGCGGCGATTTATATACCTACTAACGGAGTAAATATTTAACTACATATGTTAACGGTCATTGACCAAATTCCTCGCGAAATGTATCTAATAAACACGAGTGTACTTCTAACTAATATACAAAAGGACATTGTCGAAAACGGCCCCAGAACCAACAAAGGTTTGACTAGCAATATAATTATTTATGTATATTTTTATATTATTTGCAAATATGTGTATAAAACGGACAAGCTGCTACATCCAAAATGAATATATAAAAGTATTGTAACGACTTAAAGTCAAAGTCGCCGACATGTTTACAACTAATTATGTATAGAGATGTACCGGTTTGACAAAACGATAAATCATTAGATATTAGAAATCATTAGATATTAGATACCGATAATTGATTATTGAAACATTTTAATATATTCGATTTGTGAGGCGATATGTTCTTTAATTATTATAATAATATTTAATCGAGCAGTGGATGCGTCTCAAATAAATAAGTAGTTAGTTTTAGGACTAAATTGATTATAGATCAAGTCATCAATGAAAAAGTTTTTTTAGTTTTTAATTCATATTGATTTACTTTGTTTATTTAGATTCTATATTAGCGACCCGCCCTGGCTTCGTACAGATAGCAGAGCATAATATATTATACAAACATTTATTTTTTCCTGTCGTACAAAATATTTATGAATTATACATATAAAAAGTAGCGTTCTTCTCTCTCCCTCCATCCGGGAGCCTCAAACTCTCTCCATATTAAATTACTATCGGATCCGCCCGTGTGAAAGATTTTCCGGGATAAGAGTCCCGCTAAATATTTTCCGAATAAAAATAACCCTATGTTGAATAAAATCGATTTTTGTATAAATAATCGATATAATCGATCCGGAATCTAGTTGAGTAGTATCCCTAATTCTTACTTCATTTTTCAATTCAATTTAATGTCACTCACACTTCACTCATCAGAGACAAATAAACTAGACTCTCATTTTCCATATAATATATTATAATTCTCTGACTCTCACTATATCATTGACGATTCGGCTATTATAAAGACTCTGTGCAATTGATTACGATATCGACATACACTGGCTGTGATTTCTGGACTTTGTGAACTGATGTAACAATTTACCTGGCATTGATAACGGATACGAAATGGAAATTGCTTTTTGCATTAATTGTGGCTCTGCTGGCGGATCCATGGTGTTGGAGAACGAGCAAATTCGCCATTGTATACAACAATGGACAGCGCCTCGTTTGGCAAGCACATTTTTCTTTAATCGTACAAGTTTAACTGCCGCCAAATTTCTAGTTCGCTCCTCAGTTCCTGTTCTTGGTAACTGCGTGGAGACAGCGACCAGAGTCTGTATGCTACCTACTACACACTTTAGCATGTGGCTGTGGCAACTTAAGAGCAAACTAGCAAGTATATTGTTGATTAAAAAATGTGTGTCATATGCTTGAAGGTTTCTTACATTTAATTCAGCTGGAAGATTTGAATATATATATAATATTTGTTTGTTTGTTTTTTTTTCAGGTTGTAGCCCTTGATCGTATATGTACAGCATGTTGGACCACGGCCCAAGAGCCTATACAGTATACATACTTCAGCTGTAACAATGTTAGTAGAAACTGCGTGCTCTGTAATAGAATGTTGGAACTCCGGATTCGGTGACTGATTGGCAAAAGTGAATTGATAAATAATACCATAACAACAACCCTCCTGCACAATACTCAGATAATATTTTATAAAACAATGTAGGTGATGAGGAAATAAATAATATGAACTAAAAATATTTTTTTATTTGTTTAATTTAATCCTACATGCCCTAAGAGTCTACCAAAAGTGTGTAAAATATGCCATGCTTCTGAGGAAGCGTGAATGCTCAATAGTGCGCCTCTGTCTGTCTCTTCGGGTAATACGTACGACGTACGTATATATAGAAAATACATAAAATCTGAAGGGTACTCTTAGAGGATGTAAATACTATAACTACATAATTAGGTACCTTTTTACTTATAAAAAATTATATGAATCAAGTCTTAAAATAGCCTGATTTAAATAAAAAATAATCAGATACCTACATAGTGATGAATCTTTAAGGCTTATATATATTAGATAGAAGATAGATACTTATATCAATAAAAAGCATATTTAAAGCGTAAATGATAGGACTATAAATCTTCCTTGAACATTGAAAAGTTTTCAATGTTTACTATCAATTATAACCTCAAAATCTCATCGTTTTTTTGGATTAATGCGATATCCCAGCTTGTCCGTTTTATAAATAATATGTCATGAGAATTTATTAATGATTCTAAATATTACAAACATTTTTCCATTGCTGTTGGTTCCAGGGCGGATTATGTATGGGCACAGAACAATGTCCTTTTCGAATATTGGGACCTATCCTACATTACTATTTTCGTGTAATATAACCAATAATTTTCCGAATTCGTTGGACAAGTTTAATAACGCTGGCAGCTCAGACAGTTTTCTGTATCGGGAGATCGTGAGGGCTCATGGTGCCTATAAATCGCGAACGACATCGTTTATAGATGCCGGCACATACATTACTGGGTCGTGGACTATAAGTTATGCAGACTTAGAAGTTAGGGTTACCAGTTAACATAATGAGTACGAACGAGTAAAGTACCATTGAATGGATAGCTGTAACAATTTGCTGGCTCATTATTACAACGTTCAATTTTATATTTATTGCACAAATTGAATATATCACATAATTCTATGAATTTTCTAAATAATAAATTCCAATAGTCCCGAATGTTAATAAAGCGGGCATATTTTGAATTCTCATTTTTTCATCACAAGTAAATTAACACAGGAACTTGTAAAAGCGAATTAGCGAATCAACTTGCCTATTTTAGTTACTGTCTTAATATTACCCTGTTTAGTTAACAGTTTGGAGGTAAATGCTCTATCAAATCTCGGCAGCGTCTTAAGTCTTAATTTTTTTATTTATAATACTAGCGATTAATAATACGTATTGAAATATCAAAGCTACTTTTCGCATTTTAGTGTGCGTACATGATAAATTTTCATCTTTTGCACCAAATTTTTCTGTAAACATTTTGTATAAAGATGTACCGAATAATGTAGCAAACTCGTATTAAAATATTAGATATTTCTTTTATCTTTCCTATCTCACATTATTATAGAGATGAAGTTTAATGTTTGAACACGTTGATCTTTGAAACTATTCTTTGATACTGAAAATAATTTCACTAATTATTCATATTACCCTTGATTGCTACAGGCTTTTTATCCTCGAAGTCGACGATTAAGCATGCGTAACCGCTAGCGAAACCTGGTTATATGTCAAACAAATAATGTAAATTAGTCAACATAATACAATACAGTTGTAAATCTGTCGATATCTCTTGTTATCACCACAATGTGCGCGGTATTTGACATGATTTCTAGCTTCACGGCCAAACTATAGCCATACTTTATTCACGGTCAGATTCAGCCCTCAAGGCAGCGTATGCCATCGACAACCGGCCCGACGTTAGTCGGAATCTAAAGGATTTTGCAACATTCTATTTGAAAGTTAGTCTATTTATATCACAAAGGATTATATTACTATACACCTTATTCTGGGAGGATAAGTAGAGGTACAACTATCGAACTCGTCACCTTGTTTTTATCCTGTGATGCTGTAACTAGATTAGCGACGTTTTGGATATAAATTGCAATTGCGGGCTATTAAATTGATAATGAAAAACTCATACATATTTTGTCGATCGTTAGGGATAAAACTTGGACCCTATTATATTCAAAATATAAGTACATTGCATTTGTCCCCTAACGAGATGGAATATAATAAGGAAATATGACATAAAATCATCATCAATCGTCCTTTGTAAATAAAAAAAGATTTTAAAATATCTTCACATTTCTTAATAATAACCGAATACAAACGAAAGATGGCGCGAAGCTAATTATTGCGATGATTTTTATTACAATGGACAGTATATAAAGTAGCCTGCAAAGGTACATTTTTTTTTTAAAGGGTAGGTTTTGGCGACTTTATGAACCATGGCTTACAATAAACAAAATGAAACCGGTCGTTGTTATGCAAGACGAGGTAAGTCAAATAAAAATAGCTGTGTGGACGTAATTCGGATGTTGAGACGAGTCGATCGGTTCTGCCGCCAAATAAAACAGAATATCCGACAAAACGCGTGCGTACATCCTAATTTTGGAGTATAAATACGAATATTACCGATGTATTAAAGTAGTATGTAGGTATAAAACATTCTCTATCAAGTTATATTAAGCTATTTCCTATTGTTATCTAGCTTTCAGAATTAGATAATTTAATCATTCATGAGTAATTAAATAGGTACATACGGCAGGATTAAAGTGAAAATGTATTTCGCGATAAAACTAGGATAAATGTCATGATTGATTACAATTATAATATAATCCCTTAGTTATTTGATTTTCACGTATTAAAATAACTGTCACGATAAATGAATTTTACAAGTGATGTCTATGATAAGTATAAGTTATGGCTATCTGTAATGTAATAATAATTATTTCCATTAGTCTAAAATGAAAATTATTTCATTTCAAATTGAAAGATAAGAAAGAAAGAAAGAACCATAGATTGCATCAATCATTATACTAGATATGTTCCTTTACCTTACGCATTGCCTAGTTACTTTGATCTCAAGTTAATCAAGTGGGTACAATTTATTTCATATTTCCAACCAGGATTTCTTAGTCTGTCATTTATCTTTCGTATTGATGGAATGAGTTGTTACTCTGACCGGGCGGTACAATTAATGAAACAAGTTGTTAGTTATCTGGCGGGACAATAGTATTTACTGGGCTAGTACGTAGGGAGTTTATGTGGTGCGCGATGCATGTACGACCGGTTCCTAGCATTCCGCGGTGCGACCGCCCGCTACGTTCTTATTCCTAACTGCTTTATAGGTGGCAATAACAAACTCCCTTTACAGAGTTTAGCTTTTGCTGAAATGTAATTTAATTGATTGAGGTTATTTATTTATTTAAAGATTTAATGTTCACCATATGTATTAAAAAAAACACATATGTATACATATTTGAGGTTATTTGTGACGATGTGATTTCATACCAGACTATATTGACAACCTCATTCCTGCAATGTTCTTTTATTTCCTATAGTTTGACTATATATTTTTTTATATTTAACTCCTGAACTCTTCGTTTTCTGCAGATTTTTAAATTAACGATCACGCAATTCCTATTTCAGTCATATCCATCAAATAATCATGCGCAATATTTTTTTTGTGAGCGCCGTACGTACCTTCAACAGGCATTGTGCATCAGAAATGTAAACGATATTGTCATTTTCTGTAATTTTGCTACTGCATATACTGATGGTATGTCAATTTTATAAATAAATAAATAAATGTACCGGCCATGGTTCAGTTGCCATAAGCAGTCGACCTTAAAAGAATTCTAAGCATTTTATCGCTATTATAATTGTTCTACGCATAACAGCTGCGTAACAGATATGAGAGAAATATTAACGTATTTCGTTGATAACAGACTTTTATGCTGTTATCTATCGTTAAATGTGTCTACATTTGTTGATATCTGAATAATCACTTGATTGCCGACTGATTATACTTTCACTGAAAAATATTTTTAATGTGGATAGTAAACTCCTAAATATTTTTGTGATCATTATAATGTTGAAATTAAGAGTGAATTTAGTTGTCGCAGAAACGAGTAAAGAGTTATCACCTATTATTATTACTGTTATACTTATACTGCGTGGTGAAAATACAAGTCAGGGCGTTATATCAGCTCTAGAATATTGTTCGCGCGGTATCAGCGGTTGTCAGGTACCCAGTGGCATATTTATCAGTGGCCTACAAATATCACGCGACTGGTTCGGCAGGAATTCGTAGCACGCCCAGCCTGGCAGCCACAACTCTTTGTCGGCCCGTGACAATTAAAGCCATTGAACACGCTGTATACTTGTACCTTTCAAAATTGATTATGAACTAGCCTGTATTGCGTTTACAAAACCCAGTTCTCTGAGTAGGACACGCTGGTACTAAATCTCAACATTGCGCGGCGTTGGTTCTATAGTTACACGTAGACTGAATGTAAAAATAATTTATTTAAATATAATTACTAAAATATAATCGAACGTTAAATATGTAATAACATTTTGAGAAGAAAGAATCTACAAAAAAAATGGAATAACAACAAGAAGTAAGAGCAAACAAAATATCTCTGAAAGTGATTTTTAACAATTCAAACAAACAAACACCACTATATCGTAAATGAAGTCATCACGGAAGAAGTATTTTAATGGCACGTGGCTGTGTGGTATTTTGTAATTGTGAAAAGAATAAAAAAAATCTTAATGAAGACAATATAATCCCCGAAAATGAAAACCTGCATCTTTGACAACAAACAAGTGAAATAAATCTTGTATACGTTTAGTTAAAATAATAAGTATTTTACTATAATAAATCTTGCATATTCAGTATTTCTGGCATACGGAAATGACGGATTTCCGCCACGATCGCCTTGCCTGTACAAACGCAAATTCGTTTCAGTACCAACCGAACCCAAATCGCGTATGACTTGATATTATAATATTAGCGTTCATTAATTTTAACAACCCACCTGTCCGTGAGCGTTAGAGCCAAATAGTACTGATTAATTTAGGTGGCGCACCTTTCATACTGACCAACTTTCATCGCACTGCTAGGAATACTTTAAGCATTAGTCTAATATAAAATTAGTCTAATATCTTATATAAAAGTGATTGGTAGTCAAAGCGACAGACCCGTTTAATATACGTTCCACAAAACGATTATTAAGCGGGAATTTAAACCAGAGTCAAATTTCATTCCTAGAACAGGTTCGGGATAATAAATCACGGGACTAAAAGTATAAAAATGAACATCATAAAACTGGATAGAAGAAAGCAATTTATAACTTTTTATAATAGTTAGAAACAATTTATTTAGTTTGACAACAACTTTTTAAAGCAATAGTTTTAGTTGTGTACAACTTCATTTAAAAAGCTCTTGGTCATTAGTCATATTTTGTAATATAAAAAATTCTAACTTCTACATCCGACTAAATTTTTTAATTGTCTGGAAACCCTAAGTATAATATATGCTAACTATTGCCAGAAAATAGAGATGCACGAATTCAGCAATGATGAAAAAAGGCGTATTCATCCTTAATATTGTTACGAATGCAATTCAAACGGTAGACGTGCTATGCTACCGATCATTCGGAATGTTGATCCTATTGAAATATGCCGACTAGAAACCCGATAGCTACTTCTCTGAGGGCCTTGTATGAACCTCGAATAATATGTTCAGATTTAATGAAACAGTTCCCATAAGCATTATAAATAGGTGTCGGGACCAATTTTTGACTATTTGTGGCGTATTTTTCCTATTTTTTGTAGAGATCATTTTTGTTTCCGAGATATTTTTGTTATGTGTGTTTAAGAATTTGTATGTGTGTTTTTGGAGTTCATAGTATCGTGATGTTATGTGTGTTTTTTTTGTGTGTTATGCAGTACATAAAAAAAGGATTGGATAATGCCAATGTATTAATCAGAAAAGTATTTCAATATTATTTATTGATTAAGAAAATTAGTAATGTTAAAACAATACCTATGTTTGTGTCTTAATAATAACCATTCAGAACTAATTAAACCGATTATATTTTTAAATTAATTACACCGGATAATCGCCAACATCTGGATCGTGTCCTACTCTAACATTAGCCGTTATCAGTGGCTAAGAGAGATTTTCGAGCCTGCGAAAGTCTGACCCTAAATAAATATTTGCAGACAAAACAAATATTTGCCTCAGTGCGGACTCGAATCCGTGGCCTATAGTGACAATAATACCACAAGTCGTTAACGCTGGCTGTGTTACGGCCACTTTCTTTGTTTATTTTTACCATTAAAATACCTGTTTATGCGTCCATTACACTTCCATTGTAGTCAAATTCAGGCAATCAACCTTTTAAGCTTGAAATTCTATGAATAATATTGATCGATATCCGGCGGCCGTTGCAAGCGGGGCTGCGCCTACGCACCCGGGAACGCATTCATTCGGCACTGCGGGTCGGTGGGAATGTGTAACAACATAAAACGGCAATGACTGCTATTTTAACAAAAAAATAAATAATAAATACAAAATACTGTTTAAAATCGTGTTATAAATTATACTTACTGTTCTAATAAGACATACGTAAAATTTTAGATTTCGTTGATCACTTGAGTCTGATTTACCTGCAGCATACTATGCAGCCTGCAGCGTTCTCTAAACATAAAAAAAAATATAGAAAAAAATCTCGTTATTGAAGGGCCCGGCCTCCAAATGGTGCTCTTCGCGGTTCACTGCCAAAGCATTTGTCATGGCAAACATGTCACTTGTTATAAAAACGTGTCGGTTGCTTTGGCAGGGGATATTTTTTCATCTATTATTGGAACTCCAAAGGGATTTGTTATTGATCAAATCAGCTTCCTCGTTTGGTATCATCAGTACCAGTAAATACGTATTTAAAAATACGAGTAATTTAATCGGATCATTAAAGGGCTACTTCCGTAATAGACTTACAATATGAATATTTAAATTAATGTTTTATTATTAATTTAAGCGTGACAAGTGCATGATAATAAAATGTAGGAATTGACTATACTATTAGTTAACCAGAAATAATATTATTTAGAAATGATGACAAGATATAAGTTTTAGAATAAAACATACGCACATGCACTTAAAATAACCACGTAGCAGTACCATCGTGTCATATCTAATCTCATAAAATTATACGGTTTTGGTAAATGTAAAACCTATTGTTTGCATTGGTTATCGCAGAGGTTAGGATATAGTGCATTGTACTGAGCTCGATGCACGAAGCCTAAATATAGCTGAGGTTGGGAAAGCGCTGAGTTGTGACAGTTGTATGACGAGTTTGGATCTTGGAAGCTAGTTGCTCAGCAAAAACGGTTTTATTTACAATACCTGTTCTAAATGACGTTTAGACGATTAAAACTACTTTAATATCGATTTTATTTAAATGAATATTGAATTGGTAGAGTAAATACTATTCATATTTGCAAAAAGACGTAAAAAGTAATATTAAAAATGTTGCAAGAATTTGAATAAATATTATTGTTATGCGTGATTACTGATTTGCTCTATGCGAAGGTATACGTACAGCAAAACCAGCATTTTGGTAAAAAAATACATTAGTTTATGAGTTTGTTTTAAGCAAATTATAGCAATGCCATAGATTTTTTATCAAAATTAATGTTATGTTGACGTTGTGATTGCGGCTAAGCGACTGTTTAATGTTGCAACGATATTAAGGGGATTAATACGAAAAAAGCAGAGGTAAATGCAGATAAATTTAACGAAAAGTTTTAATGATTTGAGTTCTTGATTATAATAATTATGCTGCAATATTTAAAGGTTGTCATTGCTTTCGGAGAAAATAAATATATTTTGGTTCTTGGAAAGGATGCGAATTACAATTTTCTTTTGTTAACTTGACGTGCTTTTGGTTAATCTGCATCAACGAAGAAATATTGAATTTACTTACTATTATAAATAGTACATTTTATTACGTAAATTTATATAAGAATATCAGGTGAATAATAATGGGAATCAATTATCCTAACTTGCAGGAAATGCATTTCCCTTTATAAAAAGATCCCAAATTAGACCAATTTTGGCTTTGATATTATTTTACAATGTTTTTGTATGTGTTGCATTTGATTCTCAGGTTTCTTACCCGCCCATTAAGGAGCATGGGGTCATGTTGTGCATATAACGCGTTCATCGCGTTATAATTAGTTATCGCAGGTCAACACAATTAATTAATCTGTATCTCACACAACACGGAGATGCATTTGTTTACTATTTGTCTAATATTTGAATTATCTTTCCTATTTGCTTATTATTAAGTGGCAAAGTCTAACCTCAGTTGGGAGAAATGTACTGTTCATAATTAATTACAACGTAAACAAGAACGGGTAAATAATTATTTTCATGTAATTTGAAATACAAATACTTTATGATTTATATTATGAGTTTTCTGTATATAATTCGTTGTTTCACAAGAAAAGGATGGGGTAGAGTTAATGGCTATATTATATTAATTTATCCATTTGATTAATTATAAACACTTATCCCCTACTGAAGTACTTAATGTTATGTTCTGAGAAGTATTAGTGTGAAAGTTTAAACCCTCTTACGGATACTTGAATTTAAGGACTTATGGCTTGATTTAAAATAGCTATCAAATGAAAATAACAAGTATAATTTGGCTCATTGCGAAGGAAGAAACAATGTTCAAAGAAAGTTTTCTTCAACACATAAATTACATGGAATCTTAAATAACATGCATTTGTAGATGCTATTTAGGTAACTGCAATTCGTATGGTAAATGATGATACAAAAAAAGAAATGTCATTACAACTTTCGGTAGGAGTGTATATAATTATGCTGGATCTCATTATAATCGCGAATTTTACATTTCTGTCCACATCTTATTGGATGGCGACAGGCGCCAACACATCACACGGCCTGCGCGTGAACATCATGCGACGGCAACGTGACCTTTATTTATAAGCGATGTAGGGACACTGCGCGAGTGATAGTTTATCAGTGGGATCGACGGATTACTTATTACAAAATAGTACATAAACAAACACTAATTATGTTTATGCACAAAAATGTCTCAAATTGGTAGTGTATGGTGGTGCGCGGAGGACGGATCGCAGGCGGTCCGCTCGGGGCGCGTCGATAGAAGCGCGCGCTCATTCTTACAACGCGCATGTGCCGGGTGGATGCGCATGCCGCGATTTAATATTGTTACTTTTTTTGTACCACCCTTATAAAAATAAATATAATAACATAAAAATAATTAAAAAATTACAATTTTAATGCAAAGCTGTCAGCACGCCGACGTCGAGTGAAAAATTATCACAGTGTCTTCGTTAATTATTGTATATGTATCAGTAAATAAATAAACTGTACCGTTGTTAAGTGGAACGCGATCGCGACACCAGACAGTGATTGATGAAATTGTATGAGCCACACAAGCTCCATGAGTTCCCCTGGGTTGGAAATGTCCTTGGATCATAGGATTCCACTTTTGATGAAGAAGGTAATTTGCAACTCACGTGCATTTGTTTATTTTTAAGTCACTTTGTTTATGCATGCGTTTAATTTCCCATAAATAGCATAGCGATTTTATTAGTTATAAGTACTTTTTTCCTGGGATAAATTTGTAAGTCAACATTGTGAAAATCGAAGGATTCTGAATAAACATTAGGAAGATGACTTAAGTTTATCTTAAATCCAAAAACTTTTGAATAAGACTTACGTTCTATTCGTTAAGTACAAAAGTTTTATTTAAAAGTTAAAAGTAACGTAAGTTCTATTGGTTCAATTGAAAATATTTTTAATTTCCTTTAGTATGTTAATAATAATATTTGAGTTCAATAATAAAAAATATAGGTATCTTGTTAAAGCCGGTATCGCTATATAGAATGCATTTTTTGTTTTGATTTCTAAAATAGTTATACAAATGTTGCGGCAATTATGGCAACATAGTAATTATTTAAATACGCCCGGTTTGACAAAATGGCATAATAACAGTCCAAATTATGCGGCATTCGGCAAAGTGCAATAAACCGCTATTTACCGGTGTAGGTTTAACTTCGGTGCAGTGTGACCCGGCGCGCCGCGGGGCGTTAGATTTAAATACTTTAAATAACAACGGGGCTACTTTTACAAATTTGCATATCACGTATACAATCTGGGTACAAAGCAAGGCAAACAAAGGGCCCCCAGTCTGTAAATGAATGGAATAATTTAAGCATTTTGGCGAAAGTATTAGATACGCCTTTACTAAAGATAAAATGTTATTTTTTAATTTTTAAAATGTCTTGTAAGTACATGTAGTACTTGTTTATTTTGAAAACATCTCTCAATGAAAATATATTGTTTGCCAAACATTCCATGAGATGAGTATAGATAAGTTTGTCAGGTTAATTAGATTTATTGCAACTATGATAGAGTAACATACTGATCACTTACGAGGATTTGATTGATCGTCATATCAGGGGCAGGGAATTAACTTTTTACTATCTAACTACCAGTAATATTAATCGATGTAACGTAGGTGGTCGGAGGCAAAACCAATATGCAAAAGCCATTCTACAACACACAGATTACGAGGCGCACAATGTATGGGTATGATTAGGTTAGGGAGGTAGGTGATGGTAACTAAAAGAACACGAGAAAAGTCATATCTCATATTCACGTTGATGCAACATGAAGATTGCTAATGAATATTTAAATAACATTGAATATTTATATTTAGTAAATCTTATAGATAGCCTGAGTTTCATAACATTTCTGTTGACTATTTACCATTTCATATTTAACATACTTGCCCTTAAACGGGGTCGTGGTTGTCTTATCGTTTGGAGACATTCGTATTTTCCTGCTACGAAACTCCAAGAGTACTTACCTCTGCAATTGGAATTTTACACAATATGTTTATCTGTCTGCGAATATAAATAATAAGTATACCTAGTTTTGTCATAATGATGCACAGTTGGCACTCCTACAGGTCCAATGTGTTATAGGCGAAACAGCTCCTTTGCATCACTAGGAGGGTCAAGGGGGTAAATGGTCCTTATCAGGACATATTTCCAATTCAATGTTTGAACTCGAAAAACTTACAAATATTCGCTCACGAAGCGAACAAGTTCTCACGGTATAACTTACCACTAGACCATATTAAATGCGTGTTGAGTTTTTTACAAACGATCAACCCCTTGTAACCTATACTTTCCTCGCTTCGCAAATTACGTATGATAGTTAAGTTATGTTATATTATAATGCAGAAGCAATAACGGGGCGGGGGCTAGTCGAGGGAGTGGAACCTGTAATCATATTGATGAATGACTCCCAGGCAGTCCTGGCGCGGCAGGATGTGTGCGATCGCCTTAACTATCTCGCTATACTTTAAAGACGCGTGGTCTGCATTTAATAGCACTAGTTCTTGTCGGGTGCCGATAATGATGGAGTATTAGACTTTCCCGCTCATTCGTGCGAACAATGTTGCGATGCATATATAATAAGTATGGTTAGCTATTACAATATGCATATTTAATGCTTTAAATGGTTATTTATGGAGAAAGAACCGAGAAGTTTTATTTGTCGAGCGATGACTAATTTAGCTCATGTTTACGGAGTAGAAGGGGTTTTCACACTTTTCACGCGAGGTGTGACCTCCCTGCTCTCGCAGACATAAACATTTCAAAAGCGCTTGAGACACGCACACGAGTTATTAAGAAATTGAGTTTTAAGCCGATGTAATGAAGTACTTTAAAGTTGCGTTTTTCCTAAACAACTATTAAAAAACAGTATATTTGATATCGTTGAAAATGATAATATATTAGGTACTTTGTGAAGGTACGCCAGACTTGCACGTAATAATGAACTAAATAAATATTTTCCTATCACTTCGCAATATCTCTGGTTCTTTTCCAGGCCTTGAGTTAATCTTAAAGTTCTTTAGTAAATAATCGTTAACCTAAATATCAAGTACCTACATCAAGTAGTTTAATATTTCTATTAACAAAAGTTTAATTAAAAGTAAATCGCAAATATTTTGACAGATTTATAGGGACACAAGTCAGTTTTAGGAATAACAAAAATAAGATCTTAATGACTCTTTGGTCTGTTCCACTTTTGATGATAATGCGTGAATCGCACTTCATAAAAATTAACGCACCCTTTCCAAACAAACGTTGGACATTTTAACTTATTAATTATCAATAGCCTTATTAGTTCAACGAAAATAAAACCGGCATCCAGTGGAAATCATAAATTACATACATAAAAGACAAAAATAACATATAGGTAGATAATAACAATCATTTGTTTTCACCTAATCTAATTTTGTTATTAAAGTAGTTCAATGTTAACATTTATTGCGTTTATGTCTGAATGACAAAACTATCGTACGTGGAGAAACGTAGCGTTCGTTAACCCCGCGAAACTAGAAATAGCACCCGAATATTCGAAATAGCCCCTCAGATACAGTTGTTTTGATATCAATAATGTTTAAAAGATGTCTTTATACAAATTCATAGTGCTCAGTAATATTTTTAGGAAATCGTGGTGCGTAATATATTAAGTTCATTTATAAAACATAATCATATCAATAGGTTTTTTCTGTGCTGGGTCAGGTTTTAAATACGTTACTTTTCTAAAAAAAGAGGCGGAGAAAGACAGTTGGAGGTCGTTATCAGGTTTCTGCGATAGGCCGCAAGATTCGAGGGTGGGTTGGGCCTACTTGATTAATTTGCCTGCTGTACCTATGGTTAGTCCATCTGGCTGAACCTTTTTCTACGCCATGTTAATTAACTATCTAACTAAGTTACAGCGGGAATATGCAAAGATTTACAAATAATTTACTTAAAAAACAATTTAAGACCAGTTTGATAGTTTTAAACTACCAAAATAGTCTTTATTAAATTGTCTATTTAATTGTGCTGGTAGCAAATCAATTTTTTATACTTTAGGATGAGATGCAAAGAATTAACATGGTGGCATTTTTATTGTAAAATTAATAACAATTGTATTGTGGATTGTAAAAAAAATAAATTCTCAAAGTTTAGATAACATATAAAAATGCGACGTTTAATTTGTTTCCTACATGTTTTTTAATATATCGAGTAGATAGCTTTCAAAAATATAGTCAGCGCTTCTTAAACACACATCTTAAAATCAGAAATAATTTAATTGTAGCCATTTACATTATATTTCGTTTAGATCTGGTGTTATGGTTGAACATTTTACTGTAGTCTTAGTTGATTTATTACAACACAGTTTAGTTGTTTCATAGCAACTTTATTTTTTTAGTTGCCATACAACAAAGCGCATATCGCTGAGTCTTATCGTGCTTGCATTGTCACTCGCATGCACGAATAACCATAATCAAGGAGTCTCTACTTATGCACAGTACGTATGTTCCATATAAATACTTCGGTATTATTGTTTTCGTATTGAGAGCACGTATCTGGACGGTTTAGGTGTTTAATAAACATTGCTTTTTATATACAATTTCTGCTAATCGCCAGGTTCAACGTATTGGTGCAAATACTTACATTGATTGCCATAAATTACGATCTTTATTGTAGTTAAAAATATATATTTGGTGATAATTATATACTTCTTAGAATGATTTGAAGCATTACTATCGACGCAATTTTAAAATCAGTTCGTACTGTAATTAGGTAATCATATACAATAATTTATTATGACACTAAAATTGTTGTTAGTTTAACTAGGCACTTTTATCTCTAGAATGATTGTTCCAGGGAACGAATTTATATACGGATAAATCCGCGGGTGGAAGCTTGTTATGAATACATAGGATTTTAGCATCAATAACATTATTTTTTAGAAAGATAAACTGTAGTACAAGTGGTCACTCTTCTCACCAAAAACATGTCTAATCCTTGTTTGAAATAATCATTTGTTTCGGTCTTCATTAAGTCCTAATGTAAGAGCCAAACAAACGGAGTGATTAAGGTAAACAGAGATTAAAAATCTTTATTCGTGTTTCTTCTTAATTGTTTAGTTATGAGTATTTGTATTGTAATTAGTCATCTTTACCTCGATATTTGTTAAGATTAATTGATGAGTCGACAACCATCAATGAGTTATAAATAATTAATCTAATTATATTATTTATATAGCGGCGGTAGCCTAGTTGGGTGTGGAATCGACTGCCTAGACGAATGTTTATTTTGTTTATTAAACCGCTTAAATCGACATCAACTTATCCGTTGGCAAGGAATTAGACCGGCTCCCTGCCAGTACCGGCCAACGTAGTAGCCGCAGGTTCAAATCCCAAGGGCACACATCGCTAACTTGCTTTAAAATTTTGTGTGTATTCTTTGTGAATTTTCATTCAATTTAAAAGTGAAAGAAAAAATCGCGAGGAAACCTGGATACCTGAGAAGTTCTCTATAGGAATTTTGAGGGTGTTTGAAGTCTACCAATCCGCAATAGGCCAGCGTGATGGAGTAAGGCTTAATCCCTCTCAGTAATAGAGGAGGCCCGTGTCCAACAGTGGGATATTATATTATACAGGGCTGATATTATTATGTATTATATTATTTAAATGAGAAAATTCACTCTCCGTATGCTCTAATTATGATAATTTCGGAGTCGAGGCTAGGTTGAAGGTTTAATAATAAACACTTAACCTAAGCAACAGCTTGATCTGGCAACAATGTATTAATGAATAAGTTCTGTAAATTACAAGGAGTGGATCACGTCAGAGTAAAATTATAATCATAAAAGACAAGAATAAATTAATCTATAATAAAGAACTATGGAATGCAAGTCTGTCACAGAAATTAATTGAATAATATTCTCTTTTTTATATTTTGATGCACATCATTTATTGTGTGAAATCCGTCATACTCAAACCAGAACATAATTTACTACAAATTGTCACGCATTTTTTGGAATATTCCCACAGTATCAATATTCTTTGTTATCTTGAAATGTACTTGCATTGTTTATTTTGGATGATGGAAGGCCTCAGTGCAGGTAGTCGTCAAGGGCGCCGGCCCTTCGTGCATGCGTAGCAGGACGAGTTTAACCTTGCATTACATCAGCTAGGATAATAATACCGCCCCGCACCCGCCTGCGTACATAGGATGATGTGATGTGGATGCGTTTGACGCAAATTCACTCGGAAATCAACCATAAAATGGGAAATTAAAAGCTAAATCCGCTCGTGTTTAGAACGTAAATCTATTTAATAGTCACGATGACCAAATTGTTGATTATGAAATCTTGATCTGCGTATATGTAATATTTTGTGGCTGTTACATGTTATTTTAAAGCGTCAAACATTCGCTTGATGTCTGCAATAAACCATTGAAAAATTTGTCTGGTGAAAAAATACATGTATGACATAAAATTGCAACGTATTAAGCAGATAACGTGGTGTGATGCATAGTACAATGATTTTGGACAGGCCTTGCAGGTTCGTTGTGTTGAATGTGGTACTTACAATCAATGTTTACAAATAGTATAGAAAGCCGACACGCGTTCACGTCTACCGAAAGGAATCACAATCACGCGTCCGTCCATCCGCTACTTGAATCATCTTCAAACATTTAAAGTGACTCTGTTAGTTACGCACCACGCCTAAAATATGATTTATCGACGTTTGAGTTACTTGCTCAATGATTTTAAATGCAGTACACTATTGTGGATGGGCAGATGCGCAAGCGCAATAACGTTTAAAAATATACGAGGCAATTACCCTTTGAAACGGTTATTAGCGTTAATAAAGATGTAAACGTAGGAACAGCAGCGGCGATAATTGAATTTCTTTATGTGAAAATCTCAGTATCAATATGTCGCGTCAAGAAAGCGCTGGTGCAAGCCGTGCTTTCTTTGAAACCGGTCGTCGTTTTATATGATGTTACACATTTTTATTAAATATATAATAAAACTGTAGTTGTGACAATGACGTTTGACTTTGCACTATACTTTGATTACCAGTGTGAGTGAATATAACTAAATATGTAATGGGTTTTTTATCTATGGATTGACTCTGTCTGTTAATTTAATTCTGAGTTGTAAATATATCGATGTGTGTTTGGAAAAGATTGTTTGGACATCATGTATGTACTTATAAATAATTATTTGGATTTTCATTCTGATATGAAATAGACATATGTGTAATAAATTCCTTTTGATAGAGGTGCTTTAAATAGATGCCAAATCAACATAATAATTTTGTTGGTTTATCGAATGACTGTTTTATAATTATCAATTATTGTCTCTCTGTAGCGTATTAATACAAATTCTAGAAGTGGACTGTAAATATTAATAATATAATATAAGGACTGTCTCGGTGGTGTTGTTTTATCATGGTATAGTATATATATATATATATATATATATATATATATATATGCTGCAGTAATGAGGTTTCGGGTTTGACCCCCGGGTCAGACAAAGGGATTTTGAGTTTTTGTGCTCAGTATCAGACCGAAGAAATTTGTGTTCGATATAGCGATAGGCTTGGTCCCTATCGCATGGGACGGAATACGAACGGCGTAAAGTGGGCGCTCCAATTACGTCTCTGGCTACCCGTTCGGGGATAACATACATGTGTGTGTATAATACAAGTAGATAAATGATAGTAATAAATAAAGGCAGAGATCGAGGTAGTCACTTGACAATTTCTCTTATTTAATCCAACCTTTAAGGTTAGGCGCGTCATTAAATCACGACATCGTTATTTCGCAGACCCCGTTTGGTCACGATCTATTCGCGTCCCAAGTCCTTATTATAATTATCAATTTATTTAAACTGTGACAATGATACTACTTCCAAGCACATTAATACAATCCGCAAGGGCGGTCCAACTTTACGCAACCAGGGTCGCATTAATTGCTTGGTCTATTTATTACGACGGTTTGCGATGTAATATAATTTTGTTGTGAGTAATCTCTCAAATATTTAATAAAGAAAATTGGGTTAATGTCACGTCCTTGCTCAAATTATTTATTGAAGTCCTGAAATATTCCAATATTTTAGAATAATTTTATTCATGAAAGAAGATTCTGCGCACGTTTAGACCCAAATACAATGAAAACAAAGAGCATTTCTCGAACAATTTACCTAACAGATTCATCAACTGGCATAAATTTAAATCGTTGACATCCACTGGTAGCGAATGTGTATCTCGCGCTGCAAACAACTCTGAGTAGAAATCAGACGTGAATATAATCATTGATAAGTGGATTGTATACATCTTACGACATCAAGGGCGAGCCCCATGATGTTTACAATTGGTCCAAATCATTGGCATCTTCCGACTTCCTCTCAGGAATGGAAGCTAATGGAGTCGCAGTACAAGTGCCAAGCGCGTGATCGCTACGGTTATTTATATTTTAACCTACGTCTCGATGTGTCTGAGCACTATTTTGAATACACAAAGTGAAAGTCAAGACTCAAATAGCTCGTGGATATCGCTGTCAATGTAATTTAAAATATTATTGCTTTTTTCCATCCCACTGAAATATTTAAGAGTCATTGAGGGTGTTCCTCACTTGAATGTATAGTCATAAATGTGTCATGCGCGGTATTTCTTTGATTAATATTAATAAATTGATTAGTCGCCTTGAATAACTTATCGTTAATGTTAACGAAATACGTCTGTCAATACATTGTGAACTGAATCATCAGTGTTATCTAAATACGAGTAATCTTGTGGCGTTTTTGAGGACTGCATGTCGTTTTAAGTATTGTCGGGTAATGTTTACAATAGGAGATATAAAATTGATATGTTTACAGTCCTTGACTTTCTTTTATAGTTAATATATAGATAAGAAGAATCTTCCATGTAGATATATTTCTACACACTTTAGCAGTAGTTGACAGGCACGCTGGTGCAACGTGTTTGAAACGGGTTGCAGAAAAGTTTTTTGATGCGATTTTACGACCAGTCGTCTAGGCTGACCGGCATTAACTACATTGAATGATCAGACTTTATGTTATTTGTGATTAAATCTTGTAAAGATCTGCGATGTTCACTTGATAAAACACCGTAAAGGAGTAACTGGTTCATTCATCGTTGGGTGATCTCCAAAATCTGCAATTTCGTAAAGATGAATTACGGTCTTGTCTTCTTTTCATAAATGAATTATCAAAGCAAGTTATCATTTGTTGCTTTTCTGTGAAATAATCACCCTATATCAGCCGAACCGGCCCATTGTGTAGACTAAAATTTTATGTCTACAGAATGGCTCTAGCACTCTTAAGAATACGAAGGATATACGGCATTGGTATTGGTCGAATTGCTCACACGCGTGAACTAACTATAAACCCATTTGAAATTCCAAAAACGAATATAACAAATAAACGTCGTATGTTTGCTTGGAGACTACTTAAGCAGGTATAAATATCGTGGTGTGTCGATGTATTACCATTGTCAGCTTGTGAGTGTAAACTAACGTGGATGAGTCGAATGACCTCTACTTACCCTCCAGACTCAAGAGGATTGTCTCACTGTTTACTACTTTCGGCCATGTTTTGATGGATTCACTTTTGTTTAATGATTGACATAATGTTTCTGTGTACTTGCGTTCAAGTGCTCTGGTAGCTGATAGCTTTAATAATTATATGTAAGATGCAGTTATATAAAGGAGTATAATTCCAAGTACACTTTGCCATACATCTCTTTCATTCAGCTGTTATTATTATGTCATAATTAAAAAAAATATTTTATTATACAAAACGATTATAGCCCGGTTGTTAATATTGACTAGCATTTTGATATTTATTATTTTCTTAGTACATCCTTACTCACTTCTACTTTATATTTTTTTAATACCTACAGATAATGTTTTGTTTTACGTTTGAACAGTTGCGCATTTTATACGTGATATATACCTAGCCGTGATTAACTTGACTGATGTTAAGTGATAATCTATAGTCTCACAGTATAGTACAATAAAAATGGTAAACAGAATATAGCAAAATACCAACTGTCAAGTTCATAGTAATGTAGTGTTACCCAACAACTTCACTGAGTTTGCGCGACACCTTAAAATCAATGGATATAAATCTGGATAAAATGACATAATAATTATGTTAGTTATTTTATCCATACTGAAGACGAATCTTATTTACATACTCTCAGTCACCTGGAAAGCGATTTCCGCGCATGATGAAAACTTTATGTGCATTCGTTTCCGGGAGTTGCGGTAGGGATCTGAATATCCAGTTACATTGAAGCTTGTTTGATTATTGCAACATCTGTTAGATTCACTCTTTCGTGCATCGTTGATTTATGAACTAGGGGCTGTCGATAAATTACGCCACACCTCGGGGGGGGGGGGGGGGGGGGTCAAATAAATGCGGCATTATGTGGGCGATATTGTATGTATTACAAGAGGGCGAGGTCATAAGTTTCATGACGTCACATGGCAAAATCTTTAGTATAAAAACATTGTATAAATTGTAGAGATGCAAACCATGTGACGTCACACGGGCGTCCCGCAAATGTGACCACTTGTGACAAGGATGGGGGTGGGGTCAAAAATCATGAAATACGCGTGATGTTATATATGGAAGTTTCTTATATCACGTCTTTTATAAATCAATGTATTAATCAGCATTTCACTTTTTATTATCAGTGGAAAATCCAATAAAACAATAAAACTTTCGTTAACTGTAAAAATCTTGCAACACGTTAATTACATAATGTATTGGTATACGATGTAACCGAGTATTTAGATTACATTGAGACAGAGAGGCGATGCGGCGCGTTTGGATGTGTGGGGCAGTCGAGGTCTATCTTAAGCCAGATACAGATTAAAGACACATGAACGAACCGAATCCTAAACTACATGCGTTACCTACATTTAAAACATATAATTATGAAGATACAAATACAATCTTTCTGAGATGGTTTCAAAATTCAAAGTTCCCTCGCTGTGCACTTATTCAGCCTTATTTTTAAAAAAATTGCAAAAATATGCTTAGTTAAAACACAAATTTACTCGATCAGCTGTAAGTCAAAACCCGCCATCTTGCCTCTTAATAAGGTTTAAACTAGGAAACCAGTGATGTTTATGACAACTATTTAAGCAATTCTTAATCACCTCTTAACGCTTAAACGAGTTTATAAGTAAGACTGATTATGGTATGGATATTTCGGCCTTTAAAATTTCGTCATACTAAATTTTAAAGGCCGAAATATCCATGATTATTAATTATTTTTACGTTTTTCTTTCAACTGCGAGAACTAATCACTAACTAGACGTGAATTTAAATTCTTTACTTGCCAATACTTGTTTAGTTACCCAGATTAAAGGTGAAACAAAATGTATGAAAATGGACCTTGAGGTATCGCCTTAAACACATGCCAACGGTAACTATGTTGAATGATCCTAAATTTTATTCCCAATTATTCTAAAATTGGTAATAATTATACGATAAAGAATTTGCGTTCGATAATTAAGTCCAATGGTTAATATCGCTTCCATATCGACAGGAGTTACTATAACAGCAATCACGCGGAAAAGTCGTAAATGTGTATTGGACTTTACATGTCAGTCTCGGAAGATACCTCATACTACCCGTATACAGTGTCCAGTATAGAAAAACACTTACCTGATTATTAATTTTGTGCAAGTATCTAGAAGCGCAGGGCGCAGGCGCATTCCAAGTTTTTATCGATACCTTGTCGATGTATGAAGGCTGTCAAACGTAGTGGTTCTTCATGTATTAAATATACACAGCTTTTTGAATTATAACCTGTGAAGTAAAATTTAAAGCGATAAGGACGTAATTAATTACCTATAATTATATTTTCGGCTAATGAAAATCGTGTCTAAATATCATGGGGACATTAAAAGGTCATTACCAATTAAATATCAACAAATGCGGTTTATAGTACACATCGTATGATTTACGTTTCGTAATAAAGTGGGATGTGGCTGTGATGCGTCGCAAGATTGGTCACCTGATCCATCCGAGATCGAAATAGACAGTGCGGCGACTACGAGTGTGGGCGAGGCCCGTGTATTTATGTTAGCCCATATAGGTATCGCTCCGGACAGTTCTGCAATACCAAGGGGTCAGTCGCAGTTCATCAATGTGGCCTCGAAGGTAGATCGACTGAGTTGGGCTTGTCTTTATTTTTATTCCAAGAATTTTATAGAAAAAGTTGAGAAGACATTTCTTCTTAATCATATTCTTCATGACTGAAGGTCGTGTCCGTCTTGAAACGCTTTGACAGAGAAAATAGTTCGTTCGTTATTTAATTTGCAGGTTCGATAGTTGATTCTCTATTCCCAACGCAATTGATGTATTTTGTGAAGGCTCCAACATGAATACTTTAATGCACGGAACGTTGACGAGTTTAAACTTTCAGTATAAACTATTTGCAATATTTTTCCGGTCTATAAAGCAACTGGACATACATTGACTGACCAGGAAACGCAACTCACTGAAGCAAGCTACTGCGACGGGTTTTTCTCTGTTTTAAGTGCGTAACGAAAACCGGATTGGCTTTAAAAACACTTGTATTACAAGCACCCTTGTAGAGCTGGTTAATAGATCGTCGATCTTTTAGTACATTCTTCAGAAAGAGGCCAGTAATCTATGATTGGTCCTAGAACTATCACATTTGTAGGTGGTTGGAATCTAGTAGTTGACTCAATTGAGAAGGTAGGTACCGACCCACAGAAAACCGACTCGACGTTAGATCGGAGTTGGTCGATGTGCTCTTGTATCTTGTTTACATTCGGGTATACTACTAGCACGTTTGCTTGACTGCATAAAATAACCAGACAGCTCTAATATAACCGTTTAGTCCGAGCACCGGTGACGAATGACGACCGTGGTAAGAATTCGCATCGGTACAATTTATGGAAACGTTGGCATCTATTAGATTGTGATAGTTTCAACAATGAAAGGTCTTATGCCACTGCCAAGCACATCTCGTCCATTAAGAGCGCCTCCACTTAGGCACAATGGGCTTATTGCCTATATCAGTGCCTGTGCACAGCAATTGAATCTTATCTGGCAGTTCAATGACCGACCTTATCGATGTTTCTCCATTGAGCTCCTTGTGACTCGCACCATTCGAATTCGTGTATTATTTGCAATTGGTGCATTCTATTTATTCAGCGCCTACGTCTAGCAATTGCCTGCTCCTCCATCTGCTTAGAGATCCTGGTTGCTCGATGATATAATATTTCAACACTCGAGATTATAGGTAGTTAAAATTTTCGCTAAGTTAGTAAGTACTCAATCAACTTCATAAATTTCAGCAGTTTATAAAAGACCAGGCTTTGAACAAAATTGTTATTCTATTCAATAAATCTATCTCAGTGAAATTTATAATACGTATATTATAAATTCGTAGTCATTTTAATGTTTTGTGGACACATTTACGAGCTCATATATAGATGCGTCCTAGGCCTTATTCAATTTGTATAATATGATAAAATTTGCCAATTGCAGACATAAAGTGTATAATATGTTAAATTGATAAATGTTTATACACGATTATATAGATTTGAAACAACAAATTCACTTATGTATCGACAATCAGCAGACCTGAATTGAAATTACCGTTATTAAAATGGAAATTATGTATGGTATGATATGCTAATGAGTAAACAACAAATATCTTTTATAATCCATATCTTCCCATCATTGAAAGTATATTACTGTAATTTTTAATGATAACGCAAATTGCGTGATACTAAGTATTTATTATAAAATATTGGTATCAATTGTTGACTTGTCTACGTGTGAGATTGCAATATTTTTATCTTTAAAACTGAATAGTCAGTATTCACAAATGTAAAACTATTTTTCAATACAACAATATTCTTGTGTGGGTTATCTTTGTTTTATGAGTACTTTCACTGTTTACAATAAATTCACCTTGAACATCCCTGTTTTAATACCTAAAACATCGGCATGTGTTTACAAGCCGGCGACGTTTCTCGAATGATGTAATTATTTTATGCACCCAGCGATAAATATTTATTAGTATCTCATTTTTTTAAAATTATATTATAATAATAACAGTTAATATAGCATTTCTGCAGTTTGTTGATGGAAGTAAGGCACTGTAGGTGAACGTTGGCGAGCTCAGCTCTTATACTTAATTTCTAGTCATGTCATGTATATACACATGAAGTGCATAAAAAATATCAAACCCATACACGAGAGGCCTTTAGCATCAGCAATTACCGATTCAATAGATGAAATGCCGAGAGAAGCTTTACTCAGTGACGCGCGAAAACGCACTTCATCGAGTCAGCTGACAAAATTCAAATGCAAAAATTGCGCAAATGCGAAGCAACGTTAATGTAATGTTTTATGTTGATGTAGCTTCGAAATCGCTGTAATCAATGCCTAAATATACAATTTGCTGTAAACCATAACATATGAACAAGAACGTGAATGTTAAATTCAATCAAACTAAACCCAATTCTTTAACGAGATATTTAAATAAAGTATGAGCTAGGCAGGTATAATAATCACCATCTAACTAAGACAACCGTCTCAGCAAAGTGGCTTTGTGATGCGGAAGACGTGACAGCTGATGACAGAACATCATAGTTACACACGTCACGTTGTCACTGTTAATTCTTCTGCTAGTACGATTTTAGGAAACTATATATTCCAATAAAATTGTTGCCAAGTCGCTGTTGCTACGTACTAACATAACCAACTTGTATACAGAGAATATATCAATTTGCTAAATGAACGAGGAATCAAATATCATGAATCTGTAGTATTATTTTGAAACAATATAGTGGCGTGGTGCAAATGTTTGCGAGTTGCATTGCACGGAGCGGTGACCGAGCCGGGCTGATTGAATAATAACCTGACAATTTACCATATATTTATATCGAACTCCTGAATAACTCCTGTCATGTGAGCGTGCTGCGACGTAGTTTATATTTATTAGCTGATGACGTGGGTCATCTTTAAATCGATTTTCGTATGTCGCACGACGCAGTACTGTGATATACAAGTTATTAAAGAACATACACGGAACTTATTTCTCATAGTACGAGAATATACGAGATAGGGGTATATCTATAGAATAAATTTGTATATCACATGTAAGCCAACATAGTTGGAAGAGAAGTATGCGTATGGGCAGACAGACCAGTAATAGTATTATTTTTAGTCAATGGACTACTGAAATAATCCCGTGCATTTTGATACACAGACATTAAGATAAAGATGATGCACATGTATTTAGGACAGAACCCGAATAGCTCCGTTAATCTATTCAGATGAAAATTGTGTAAAATGAGATCATGGTTCTCAATTAATTGCGATCGTTTGTTTAATCCTTTTTAAAAATTGCAATGTTTGTGTCTAATAAGTATGTTCATATTTGCACAATGTATATTTATTGTAGAAACATGCGCAATGTCTTGCTTTTTGTACTAGGAATAGATGCTATATTTATTTGCATTGTGAATAGAGCAGTGTATGTCATGTGCCAGATATTTCTTTACACGCCTTCGCTTTAGTGACGTACCCTTTTTGGCTACGAAGTTTGCTTATGTAACACGATTAGCATCGTAGACGCTCGAAGACCGTTGTGATGCAGTGTCATACAATAATTGAGACGTTGGAGTTGTTTAGAAGTTCAACACACAATTTTACAAGTAAACAACACGCCACGTCATGTGAGTTGACAATTATACCGCAACATTGGGGCCATTTTAATTTAGTTCAATTTTTGCAGGTCGTAAAAAATACATGTATCGTTTGCATCATTGTACATATTTATTTAAATCCGTATGAACGAGCGCGGAATAAGAAAAGAATTTTGTTATTAAATTTATCTGCCCTTCTTTTGACATTCAAACGCCAATAACACGCGGTCGGTAACCGATCAAGTGTTTCTACTTGATATCCAGAGATATTACATGTTACGTTAGCCACCTGGAACGCACTAATGTTATGGTGATTGATTTTGGATATATGACGCCACACAGACTGAGGCCACAACACTGCGACCTAGATCTGCTTGTGTCATTACCTTCAATGAAATGGGTCAACCAGCGACCTTCAATCGCGTCACACTCACAGGAAAAATAACGCTTTCTGCGTTCGTGCACATGCACATTTTCTTCTGACATAAATTATGACCTCCACTTCAAATGGTATATTTACGACAATATATAACATTCCTTTTATTGGAAATAATATATTTTTTTAGAGCGGGATATTATCACGTGAATAAACGAGACGATATAAAAAATCACTTTAAAAATCTGCGATAAAACACGTGATGAAGATGCCCCCACAATCTATTTATAATAACTGAGTAATTCACAGTATTTTGATAATAATTATTGTTTAATGTTATCTGACTAACAGTGCGTGCTGATCATAAAGACACTATGTAAAATTATCTTATCGAGGTCGTTCACATTTGACATTAAACTTTCATGAGACCTAATAAATTATATTTTCGATGTTGTCAATTATCCTTGTAAAACAATAGTCACTAAACGTAGAATTAGTAGATTTGAATATCCATAGCTAAAGGGAGTTTGTTTCCCTCTTTCAGACGCAGATGAACGGTGATCGCGCAACGTCGCAGTGCGGTCTGACGTCGCTGCTGCCGATGTCTTGTCGAGGACGCGCCGCGGCATTCGCGCGCGACCTGCACTCGCGTCTGCGGAACCTCGGCGGAGCTCACGACGAAGACTGTGAGAGCAGCTGGCTCACGCGCGATCATCCCAACGCACACCGCCCTACCACTTCCACCGGACAACGGGATTTGGACACATTTTATGACTTCGAACTAGAGTGCGAGAGTCCTTCCAGTCCTGTCGACGAATACGATCATCCCTTTCCCGAACGATCGCCGTCTGAAGACCAAGAGCCTCCATTCTATGATGTTGAATCTGAACCTGATCTCAAAGAACAAGCAAAACTCATGGTACAACAAAACGATAAAGCAAAGAATGGATTCAGATTTACTACTGCCTTCTACACGGACTGTACACCCGTAAAAAGTCAACCAGTCCCACGAGAGAATGGTCATACGGAAAAACGATTATATTCTGCTATTACTTTCGAAGGTTGTGCGAGGCAGAACAGTCACGATGAAGTCGACTGCGCAGCAAGATCTTCAACCACCCTGAATAGCTTGCCAACAAATGTCAGCACGACTTTCGACAGTGATTCGGAGTTCGAATCTGCTAAAAGCGATCCCTTCGAACCCGCCGAGGTATCACAATTAGATAAAGTTGTGGATGATGTTACGGAATGTATAGAAACCTTATCACTTACGGAAGTAGAAATTCCTATCGATGAAGAAATATCTAATGCTGTAGTCGAAGATAAAATCGACGAGCAGCTCAAGGAACCCGAAATTATAACCAGTGAAGATCTAATAGAAAAAGATGTATCGCCTGCACCGGAAATAGAACCTTCTCTTTTGAGTGCAGAAATAACTGATGGAAAATCACAACGAAACAGAAGACGACAGGCCTCAACGGGTCCGTCGGTGTTCTTCACTGAAAACAGGGAAGACGCCACCCGGAACACCAGGCCGTAAAAAAATTGTTCGCTTTGCCGACGTGTTAGGTCTCGATTTAGCAGATGTGAAAACATTTATGGATGAAATTCCCGTCATACCCAAATCTGCGTACGACGATCTCACCGGTTGTGACGTACAGAGTTCTCCCCCGGTGAAGACGCCACCGCGTCTCGGCGGCCTCACACTGGTCCCTCTGTTCCAATTACCTCGAGATGTCACCGATAAACTAGAATCACAAAACGTCTGCCTCGAGAGCGCGCGTGTGTGCGACGGAGTGCACGTCACAGTGTGTGGCTCCGTGCGCGTGCGCAACCTGGACTTCCATAAAACTGTACATGTAAGATACACCATGAACCGGTGGAAGACCTATACAGATTTACAGACGACGTACGTGCAGGGCTCGTGCGACGGATATTCGGACCGGTTTCAGTTCGTGTTGTACGCGCCGGCCATATCGTCGGGTCAGCGGCTGGAGTTGGCCGTGCGCTTCCAGTGCAAGGGCCAGCAGTTCTGGGACAACAACAGCGGCGCGAACTACTGCTTCGACTGCCTGGCGCTGGGCTCGGCGGGCGCGCTGCCGAGCTCGGCGCCGGCGGGCCCGCTGCACCCCACCGTGGATTGGCACCCGTCGTTCTACTGAGCGGGCGCGAGTGCGCGTGCGCGTGCGTCCGGTGCGCGCCCGGCCGGTCCGGGCGGCAAGTCCGAGCCTGCGTGGCGGTGCGCGCCCGCTCCGGCGGCGGCCGCCCTTCCCGTCCTCTTCCCGTGGGAACGAGAAGAAGCGCGGGCTCCCGAATCTTGAGGCTTAACTTTGTAAAGCGTTTTTGTGATATAAAGTAGAATAGTTGTAGATATTATATTTCGAAGAGTGAGCGACTCGTTCTCTCAGTGCCATTTGCAATAACGACATTTTGAGTAAATGTATATTTAATCGAATTATTTTCGTTTCGTACTGTTACTTGATATCGTCCGGCGGGACAATAACTAATGTGATCGGTACGTGACGGCGCGGTGGGACACGGCGGCAGGCAGAGCCGGGGGCAGAAGCAGTGGCGAGGGAGGAGTGAGGAACTGTTGCGCGGTCCGTGTCTTCCCTCCTTGTGTGTACATAGATCGAGAGAGATGAATTCTGAATGATATTCATATTTTAATACATTTTTATTAAACTAGGTATTAGCCTTATGTACTAGATACTTATACGTGAAGTTAAGAATGAACATCACCTAGTTAGTATGATTTATCCACATTAACATGTTTATGAATGTAGATGATATGCGTAGACTTATATTTTTAAACGTGGTGACACTGTATCATCTGTTAGATAAAGGTTCATAAATGGTTAACGTAGAAACCAAAACGTCTGAGTGATCAGGTATTAATCGAAATATTTGATAACCCTTTCTAATGTGTTAAGATTTATAATTATATTATTATTACGAATTATATAAATGAACTGTTTTATTATATCGATGTTATAAACTGGATAAAATATTATGTACATTTTATATTTTTATACTCACAAACGAAAACATGACATGTACTTCCTACATAAGAACTGATCTAAATAGTATCTAATTGTTGATTCGGTTTGGAGATTTTAAACATGAGACTATTAGAAATTATGGAATTAAATTATTATTATTTTTAAGCAATATTGTAATAGTTATTTATTAGGCTCACTTTTTCTATTTTGTATGTACCTGAATTCTTAAAATGTGGCCATATTAATGTTTTAATATAGCGCGGTATCGCTGTCCTACTGAAATATTGTTATTCTTATTATTGACTCTGTTTTACTGAATAACTGTCCACATAATAAATTAATGTGCATAATTATTTAATATGTTTTATTCATTACCAAAGCACAATGACCAGACCATTTTACGGACATAGTGCGGGAAAAGGAGCCCACAACCAATACCAAATTCATTACCAACTTCAATTTTATAATTTACGGCTAAACAAAAAAATATAAAATACATGCGGAAAGATTTCTAGTAACTAGTATCACTTGATCAAACATTATTAAACTTAGATGTTCTCATCGATAGTAGTTATGTGTGATGAAAATTGTGAAAAAAAATAAAGCCATATAAAATAATTCTTGATTACAAATTAATGCTTATATTTAACCTGTTTTCATTGTTTAGATGCAATTAAATTATATATTTTTACACTACTCATTGAAAATATTGAGTTGTCTAAAAATATTTTAAGGCCTATTCGTTTCATCAACCACTGTTGACACAAAACATGTTCCAATTTGGTCACTAAAATCTTTGTTTACAACGTCGCTAGTTTTTAATAATGAAAGGGCGGAGTATTGTATTCCGAATTGTTAAATTAATAAAGTAGATATGATTTTGTGTTCTAAAACTAAAATAAAACTCACAAATATAATTAATGCTTTAATTATATTACAGTATTTAAAAATAAGCAAAACATATCACAATTATAAATTATTAGTCGAATTGAAATAATATAATACAATCAGATACATCTAAAACTTAAACTATTAAACTTAGTTTATACTTAAAATAGTCTTTAACCAGAAGCGACGGGTGTACTCACTAGTTCCTACATAAATTGTTCGTAGACCAACTATTTATATACAAAACTAAATTCGAAATTAGGGAAACTTTTGTTTAGATACAATAATCTTTTCCAACTATTAATGTTGAAGATACTTATGTCAAAGTCAGGAATATTTTAAATTAAAACTTATAATAATAAATAGTCGCCAACACGTTTCGCGAATCCACTGGATAAAACACTTACAAAAATATTTTATTTTGTTACTTATTTAACAATATTAAAGCGCTCACATTTTCTACACACGATGGAGATGTCAGATCACCGAAATAAGTTCCCAAAACTAGACTCAAAAATACATTTTCCACCATTTTTATATATAAGTAGGTAATGAAAATGGAGAATGAAGAGTTATGTCTGGTGGACGGTTAGTTACCTTTGAAAATTTGAAAGGTCAGACTTTTTCAAAGGTGTCAATTTATTTCTCCTAGCAAGTTAAATCTTCAGTAATAAATGAACCCCCTTATTCATAGACGTGTTTTATTTTAGAACGGAGCATTGTTGTGATAAGAAGTCAATTTCTCAGCTTTGTTTATCTGACAGTTTACTTTTTGTTTAGATTTTTTTTATCTGACAGCCAACTAGATGAATCTAGTTGTATCTCAATATTAACCAATCACAATGGCTCTATGTCTACGCACTGCGAAGGCTGCCATGCCGTCAGCACTGAGAACTGTTTCTCTTGTTATCACAGCAATGCTTCGTCCTTAGATAAAAAACGTCTATGAATAAGGGGGAAAGTCTTTAATAATACAAATAATATAACATGGAAATTAAATGATTTATAGGATCTATTTGAATTTGGGAAAAAAAATTTTTAGTGAATTCCAATTTACGCGAGCTATAATTAGCTTCTAAATTGTTATCATAGACACCTTATACACTGTATAGATGGTTCGATTCTTAATTCGCTTACAAAGTGTATCTATAAACCCACTGTAACAAGATCACCTCTGAGAATTACGAACCTAATCTCTTACTTGATCTCAACACGACAAATTTATTTTACTCAAACTCCGTACTAAATAATCTACTACTACAACTTGCCTTTATGCGCCCTCTTTCTCCGTCCTCCCCTGGCCCTGGTGGGGGAGGGAGGGGTGATCCCGGGGTCCCGGAGAGCCCGGAGCTGCAGATGGAGTCGCTGTTTGCAGAACTCGTAGAACTCAATCTCTCTTGTGAAGTTCGCTCGCACGATCTGTTTGACGGCCTCAGAGACCGGCGGCTTGAACGCGTTGCGGTTGATGCGGTTGAATGTGTTCAGTTCTTCTGTAAGATTAATTATTTGGTATGATTTTTATTACGCAAATTAAGATAATAATTTTTAAATAATATTAATAATATCAGCCCTGTATTATATACTGCTGCTCTGCTCGTCTTTACTACCGAAGATTACTGAATATTGAGAGGATTTAGGCCTTAGTCCACTACGCTAGCTTAGTGTAGATTGGTGGACTTCACATACCTTCAAATTTCTTATATAGAACTTCTAAGATATGCAAATTCTCTCACGAGATTTTCCTTCAGCGTTAAAGCAAGCGACAATTCACAAAGAATAAACACATAACCTTAGAAAAGTCAGAGGTGCATTCCCTTGGAATTTGAACCTGAAGACATAAGTCTTAGCAGTCCGCTCCACTCCCAACTAGACAATCGTCGCCGCTGCTGTATATTTTATGGATTGATGATATATTACGTGGGGCTCAAAAATAATGTAATATTGTACTATACATGTACCATTATTAAGTACGGCTCCCCCTACTACTCAGTCTCATACAAAAAAGGGACCCATTTCCGAAATGGATGTTTGGGAATTGATTTAATATAGTAGTGATTTGACCACGTTTTCTTACTAACGAAAAATTTTTACTCAACATATATGTATTATAGCGCCTGTCGACGGATTTAAAGAACTGTTTTTGTATGTCTTTGTGACGTCAAATGAAGTAATAGTAAGAAAGCTTACGCCTGGTAAGCTGGTCGCGGATATGAGATGTTAGATTAATATAATAACTCAGAAGAAACATTGCTTTTAAAATGTTTGATAATATATAAAAATACCTGGTATATATGTTAGATCACACTGTATGCATAATTACTCTTTTATAGTTTTGTATTTTGTCATTGTCATCTTTCAATCTTGGACTTCTAATAAAAGCATGTTTTATAAATAAGCTATATTAGTTAATAACATGTAAAATATAACAGGACTAATTATAAATTCTTCAGCAAAAACTAGACCAATTTCCGGATAGCAGTTTTATCGTCGGTTGAAGTAACAGTACACACTACACGTACCCCAGTAAAGCTGCAGCGCGCCGTCGAAGAACCGCGGCACATACTTCTCGAAGGCGAGGAGCGTGGAGTTGATGTCCTCCAGCACTCCCACCACCGCGTACTGCTCCTCCACCACACGCTTGGCGCGCTGCAGCGCCTCCACGCTGTTGAACGGACTGCACACACACACCACACAATTTAAAACAAACACACCATTTTTGCTTGTCAAGTGTAGCCAGAGACCTACAATTCACCAGCTACGTTAAATCCCATGTAAGAAAGATCTACTGCTTCACACCTGACACAATTCTAAATTCAGGGGCAGGCCAGCTATTATTTATTTGGTCGATCTAGACGTAAATTTTTAGCGTCCCTTTTCCGACATCTTTTAGGTCGCAAATGTATTTTTCTAGACAAAGCCGTTAATATCAGAGTCAGTAGAACCCAGTAAGCTCCCGGCGCCCTTCATAAGACTATACCGCTCCGAGCTGATAAAGAATAAAAAACCCAACACTACATAATTATGATACACGCCTGTCAAAACTATAGCAGCAAAGTCACTTCAAACATTTTCTACTACACTGATTTCTATTACACAACTACCCACATGTACAAAAATACGTAAGTAATCAGTAACATTTGTGGATGACTCACGTGCAATTAGGTTCGTGTCCGCAGAAGAACAGCGTCTGCCGCCGATGGTCGCCGATGCCCTCGTGCGTCTCGCCCTCCACGTAGCGACACTCGCGGTCGCCGCTCAGAACACACGTCTCGAAATCCTAGAACATACGTGTGAACGTTAGTCTTACTTTTAATAATATTATGAATTAACAGATAAACCATGTCTTTGATTGACATATAAGCTAATTGTATTCGGATTATTTGCTTCCATAGGAAATATTTGGATTATTATTCTGATTAAGATGGCGCTAGTGTTGTACAGGTGGCGCTATAAATTGCCTGATTGATTTAGATATTTTTTTTGAAAAGGTTTTTACGCAAGCTACGCCGCGAACAACAGCTATTCATCTTGTGAAAATAGGTTTTTTTATTGTAACTGGCAAATGAATAATGGGTCCCTATGGTAAATGTTTATTGCGGTAGTTTCGAATCTTTTAACTAGATGGCATTGGCGTTGATTTTGCTTATAAAATTTTTAATCAAGTTTAAAGGTAAACTATGTCTAATACAAATTTGTTGTACCGTAGGCTAAAGATATAATTAACAAAAAAAAAAACTAATTTCCTTATTGTGTTTTGAGGTAGTAGAGTCATGCTGTAGACATTTACAGCATTTATGGTCTGGTCAGAGACCAGCACTATACCACAGAAAATCAACATGAAGTAATATTTTGCTGTGCTTTGTTATAGCCAGATTTTTACTAATCCTAATTGCCTTTTTTAAAGACGGCAATGCTTTTATTATACTTTTGTTAACAAGTGACCTGTGGCGGCTAATTCTATTGACAACACATAGTTAATATATAACAATATGTTTGTTATTTTATTTCCGGTAAAATATCAAGGCCAATTTCTTTAATAATGCCTACGCGTTAAATTATTATCAAGAAGCTGATGGCAACTTCATTACTGGACTATAGTTTGCTGAACATCGTTAATATAAAACTCAATCTCAATGAAATGCGTCTGGAGAAAAGTAACGCCCTTTGTAATTACTGGTCGACATGAAATATTTTCGGCCAGTAACGTGTGAGCCAGGGTCAATGATCAACTAAAACTCTAAACGTAAGTGGGAATAATTTTCCTACTAATTATAACATCATTTTTTTGTTAGTGTAAAACTAATTTATTTTTTGTGCTTATCCAATAACTGAGTACAGTCGGGTTCAATAACTGTGTAGCACACGATTGGTTTGTGGGGAGTGATCTATTTAAAAATATGTCACAATAGTTTTTTATTATATTTTTTATATTGATTCCAGAGCTCGCTGTACCTGCCTACTTCAATAGGTTCGTTTGTTGTAGCAGTATCGTCATATATATTTTTCTTCTAATATCATACGTCACACTAATGGTAAAAATAAATAAAAAATATTTATTAAATAAAAAAATATTTAGAACTGTAAATATATTATAATGTGTATACTTTACACCGATTAAGTAACTTTCGTCTGTTACCAGGGGTGACACTAAACAGTAAATAGTGTTACGATCATAGTTTTCGGTTGCTATTCTGATCACTAAGTATATTTTGAAAAGTGGTTTTATATTACTACAAAGGTACAGTCGTGGGGCCCTATTCGATCAACAAGAACGAATGCGTTTTTTTGCAATTACAGGACGAAACGAAGCATCGAAAGTCGTCTAGGTTAGAGTTAAAAATCTCCTATTTACCTTAACGGCTACCAAAGCCGTCCTGTGATTAAAAATACGGATTTGCATCTGTACGGGGAACAGGGTCTCTCGACTATACGTACCAATTAAACATGTAAGTATAGTTTCCAATCAGCTTTGTTAACTTACTATAAATAATTCAAACATAACAATTTTTGCTACGACGACTGTACCTACTTAATATTGTTGACTAGAAATAAGTTCAATAACTACCTACACGTCCTACAATAACTAGACTGACAATGGAGGATAATTAAGCAGGAAAAATTGTTCTGCGCAAAGCGACCATCATTAATTTTTATAATAAGCCAGTGTGAGCTGTCAGCGGTAGCCTGAAGTCATTGGTAATGATGTGTGTATCAGCCAAGTCTAACAGTTAGTTGCTATTACTATTTGGAACAACATAACATATTTAAAAGCAATTAAAGTATATTTTTTATTTCATTTCTTACTCCTATAGTTGCCTAACAATATAGAGTTAAACTAAAGACTGTTTATACTGGACACACCTGACGTTTTTTGTTTTAATGAATGCAGTACGTAGCTTATAAAAGGACATAATACTACTATGCCATTAAAAGGATCCGTTGCAGCGTTATTTAATTGGCAATAATTTTTTATAATAATTTAATAAAAGTGGGCTGTTCCAGTGGTTTTGCGGATAAACTACGTATACAATGAAAGGCGTTGGATTTATTCTCCATTGAGAGATAAATGTAAATTGTTAACACATGAGTTCGTATGTCACATTATTGTAATGACATTAGAATGGTTTAAGAAGCGTGCGTAATTCTCGTGATAGTCAATTATTTATAGTTGATTGTATGGTTCAGTAATAGTGTCACTGAAATTTCCATATCGTTTATAAAACGCTTCTTATAGTTTACATAAAAATGATGAGAATTAAAAGTTGTATATGATAGTTAATATATTATTATCTCAGTTCATAAAAACATACCTATACATAAAATTTATCAAAAAGCTGTCAAAAGAAAATCTGATGCGTAAAAAAACTTAATTGTTTAATAAATTGTTAATAATAGTCGGTTTATATGCTCGTAACGAAATTAACAGTAGACGTCTGAACCCGTCAAATATGTAGCCGAGGTCGTGACCACTGATTTAAATTCGTGCTGTGTCAGTGGAAGCAGCACTAACCTCGTCACGATATAAGCTCCTCGCTGACGTCTCTTAACATCTAACGGAACAAATTTCTACCTATTTCAAGTTTAATCATAATAGTTTTTGCCGGGTTAGGATTTACGGAGTTCTAGGATGATTACAGCAGCGTAAAGTTGGCAAATTGAACATGCGCCCTGTGCAACACAATCGAAGTTCTGGTGATATTCCCACATACCCATTCTAATAGATTTAAAGAGATAGACATATTTAATTAACTGACCAGAGTCTTTTATTACAATAACCATAAATAAAAACACAACAAAATAATTGAGCCGTTTTTATTTATTATATTTTTTTTATATTGTAATTACCACTATAGTTATGGTAAAAATCAACATTGTTTTAGCGTAGTATTTATACTTACTTAATAAAAATGTATTCGTGCACACATTGTTTTGATTAAATTATATTCACTATTAACAATGCTATTCAGTGTGTATAACTACAACAATAAATATTTACAGCGACAGTAATCAGCTACATGTTATATTCCTACAAATATGTCATATATTACAAATATGTTATTAATTAGAAACAAGGTGCTAAGCCGTTTCACCGCCATTGTAAAAACATAAACAGTAGTTCGAATAGAAAGAGTGGTTTTTCAAACAACCAATAGTTGGATACGATAAAAAGCAGCTATCCTCTCCAATTATATCGCGTTCACGGCAGCGCATTATACGCGTTTTTTCCTTAAGATCAACCCGAAGGCGGTTGGTCCGCACGTGACTGATTGCGCGACGATTCAGCCGCAAATTGACGCCTTACTGGCAAAATAATCTAAAATCGATTTTTAAATATTCTTTGAAACAAATTGCTAGTCTTTGAGCTGGTTAGGAATTTAATTCTCTTTACTACCGGTTGGTTGTATATAGACGTGTAATTTACATCTAATTTGCGGCAGTCGTTTGAATCAAATGTGTGAAACTATTAATGTCGATTATGAATGCCGAAGTATCATAAGTTTATATTACCATGTGTGTAGGCAGTAAACGAAATTAAACTACGAAAAAACAAACTCATTTAAAAGGCCTTAAAACATTAATATTTACGTAGGCGTTATTAATTACTCAAATTTAAATAACATTACAATATATTAAACAGATTAGCATACAACATACATCCCAATATGCATTTTATTAATGTACCATAGTAACTGTAAACTATTAGGAGAAAATATGAACAGTAAGGAATTTATTTACATATTTAAACAATAAAATAAGGAAAGAATAGATCATATAAATTACTATTAGCATATAAACTGAAATAAAAACCGAATTGTTAAACAGTTGTAACACAATAAACAGAAATATATGGTGGCACTGACCCAACAGATTTAATTCGATTGTAGAATTAAAATAAATTCATCGTGATTAAGTTTAGAAGCCAAAGTGAAACGACACTTCATGAAAATTACTTGCAAATATTTTTTAAATAGTCAATTAAATTCATTTTGTTAGGTTAAAAGGCAATAGGTACCAGAGTTACATAATTATCAACAAAGATTTCAGAAAAAGAATTAGGAGAAGCTAATTAACATAATGTAGAGTAGCTCTATGCACATGAGTGGCTCAATATAATACAGGGCATGTATTAGTAATAATCAAAACAAACAGAATGTCATAACATTATCTGCATCTAATATTAAAATATAAACAACGGAACTCTTTAGCTTTGTGACAAACTCGCCTACTATCATAATATGTTAGAATTATGTAGGGATATAGCGAAAAGAGGTACACTGGCGGTTGCCTTTTTTTCTTTTTTTTTAATCTTTATTTAAAGAGTTTGGTCGATATTTCGCGACTATATCGCTCTGTACGTTCACTTCTACCCGTGCCTACTAAATTTTGATGAAATTAAAATATTTTTTTAATAAAGCCTTAGCCTCTTCCGATACAGGAAACGACAAAAAACTATTTATGCTGCCCACATTAAAGCTCAAAGTATGAGGCCCATTCCGCACACATTCCGACAAAACATGAAGTACGTCATCTCTTACTCCACAGTTAGAGCAGTTTGGGGAGTTGGTTAGCGGTTGCCTTTCTCTTGGATAAAAGCGTAACTTTGACCTATGTTTTTCGCTTAGTTTTTTTTTTATTTCTTTGAATGACAAGACGGGCTTGCCGTTCGCCTGATGGTAAGTGGTACCACCGTCCATAAATAGCAGAAACCTGTTGCTTGGCGGCAGAAATAGACATTGCGGTGGTACCTACCCAGGCGGACTTTCACATATGAGAGACCTACCACTAGTAGGTACATATGAGAGACCTACCACTAGTGTTTGTGATAGCTCTCGTCTTTTGTCACAAATATACATGGAGGAACCTTGATGCACAAATTTCACCTCTGTATACCCGTTGGTGAAAAAGCGTGTGTGTAAGCTTACCTTTTTCAACCAGGCCGGGTCGGGCAGGGGCAGGTCCGGGAACGCGCGCTTCCTCTCCACGTAGTACCACGGCGCCCTCACGTAGTAGTACCACGAGATGACGCGTTCTACCGGATCCCGCACTACGTTCACGTAGATTGGAGACGGATATCCGTACCTGAAAGATGAATTCAATAGCTGTTGTATTTCGTTTTCTGGTCAAAAGGGTATTCTAACCAGTGGTAGAGAAATCATAAACTACCTATAAAACTTTTTTGATGTAATAAATTACGGTAATTTTCAATTTCAATGCACGAATAAACAATACGTTTAAGAAATTATTAACGTGTTTAAGAAATTTTATATTTAATTAGTAATTATTCAAATGTAGTACGAAGAACGATAACGTGAGGTATATTGCAGTGCATGGTTTTGAATCTGCGGACATTCGTTTCGGCAGTCCGTTCTACTCCCAACTAGGATATGACGGCTTTGTTTATAAATAATATTTGTCCCGGATAAATTAGTGTTGACAGAGTGTTTGTAAATTGTTTTTCAACTAAATTGGAAAATACAATGCCGATCAATTTGTTTAAAAATTTATTATATTTTATGAAATTTTCTGGATATTTGGTTTATGCTATCAAACAAGTTGTTGAAACAAAACAATTGTACATTTCCGCATTTGACAAACAACTCCTGGCAAAATCTAATATTACAAAAATACTAACAACGTTTATAACAAAGCAAGGTCAACAATTTACACTAATGGGAAGCCTAAAGATGTTTTTTCTTCTGTTATTGCAAGATATACGCAGCTGCAAACAATGGTGCAATTTAACACAGTTTTTACACGTGTTGAAGTAACATAGCATAATTATGTCTAACAAGGGACACAACTGACGCGTGATGACATGGCCGGAGCAAGGTGTTTCACGAGTGGTCATAGGCCCACAGATTTTGCTATATTTCAAAATTAAGTTTTAATTATAATAAAAGAGTACGCAAATCCCTGTATTTTAAAATATGTATTTACGATGTCCTTATATAAATACTACTGTATATCCTTATTATAAAAAAATATATACGTTTTATAAAACAAAGTCGCCCCACCGCATCTGTCTGCCTATCTGCCTGAACGCGATAAATACAAAAACTGCCGAGCTGACGTCTATGAAATTGGCATGGAAATAGTTTAAGAAGAGATCCCGGGAATTACATAGACTATTTTTTATCCTAATAAAAACTAAGTATTTTGGTACTTTTATCCCGGAAAACTTATTCACGCGGGCGAAGTTATGAAAAGAAACTAGTTTTATTATAAATGATTATAATCGGTCGGCATCCTTTAAGGCGTAATAGCATGATAACAAATATTTTATTCCCATCGCGAACAAGCCGAGTGCGTCCCTGCGCTTTTACAGCTATTATGTTCGGTCTAAACATTCATCATAATAGGTATGTACCTATTTAACTACGTCTGCCGATACTTTAGTTAACCTTTGATTGATGATAGAACTGCGGTAACTTTTTAAAGTGTCAATCTTTGAGATAAATAGTTTTCACCTACTTTAAATTCATATAAGAATTCGAAACTAATCACAATATTTGTATCGCGTTAAATGTATTACAATGTAAAGTTATTAACGAATGAAAACCGTTATCTTATTATCATATCAACACAATAAACATTGTTATAAATTCATATTGTTAGCATTAACATAAATCCAATAATAAAACCGTTAAGAATACAATAAAGAATTGGAAAAACCAAACAAAAGGCGTTAAATCGATAAAATATTTGTTATTAGGAAGTCGAATCCGTTATTTGGATAAATTTATTTCAGGTCATTGTTATTTTATTTTCCATACTTGTAGATAATGTTAAGGAGCAAAGACCGCATTAAGGAGAATTTAGCGTGGGTCGACTGTTGACCAAAGAGTTGCGCAAAACGACTAGACAAATCAAACCAAATTTGTTAACAACTCAATATAGTAATACTAGTTTAATAATACTTCTTAACACCAATAAATTTAGGCTAATGTGCGAATCGTCAGTTATAATTTGTCCCAAACACAACGAGGGAATTCGTACGCATGCGTGAACTATTAGTAAGAACCATCCATTAAGTTTAATAGTTCATAATTCACTGTCTATAGTGCAATTTATAAGGAATATTTAGTAATAGGTCTCTTATAATACGTCATAGTCCATCTGGATAAATAATATCTTCTTGTGTATTTCTACCGCCGATCAACGCTGACACTGGTGCGTTCCGTTTGAGGGATATTTATATAAAGTGTTGGCTTGACATTTCAGAGTGACAAGGACAGTACAATGCCATGCAGTGATTTTTAATTCAAATGTTTCAAATTTTAATTCAGTTGTATTTATAGTTTTGATGGGTACAAATACAAAACATCTGTTCGCAGATAACTATGATATAAACAAATTAAAATCAAAATATTATTCACACATCATGACAAAACAATAAAAAAGAAATGTATAGAAATTATCAAAACAAAAGAAATATCACACCAACACCAGTACATATAAAAGAAATAACAATGAAAAAAAAAAACAAGAATTCGTGTCGCTTATTACCTTGAGCGCCTTGCACGGTTTCTTAGACATAGGAAAAATCTTGCACTTACCTGGTGAAATTGGTGTAGCACACGTGTTTGATGTAGGAGGAAGGCGGCGTGTGAGCGGACACGAGGCTCACGAGCACTTGCTGGTCGGCGGGCGCCAGTCGGATAGTCTCCACGCGCTGCACCGCATCACGATGGAATCCTGCCAACACCGCGATACATCACAATACATTAGCATTATATGATAATATTATCTATGTATGATTATAATATCAATGCAAGAACATCATCAGCTACAGAAATTTCTTTGCTCATTATAGGACTCTTGTAAAGATTTCCAAACAAAAATGTTAGACATCGCCTACATTGAACGAGTTCCTGAGACCTTTATCATACTAACATTAGTATGATAAAGGTCTCAGGAACTCGTATCGTCTCAGGAACTCAAACAGTATCATTGCTACATAGCAATGATACTGTTTGCTAAGATTTGTCTGTTACTCTAAATGAATGAATCATCTACATATTCATTTACGCCGACGTCGATCAGTTACTCTATGTAAATTAAAATCAATCATGACGATGCGACTATATGTGAGTAAAAAAGTAAAAAAACCTCTGATACGCCGAAATTGTTTCGCGATAATTGTGACTTGCTGTTACCTACAAAAATTACTATACGAAATTTAACAGATAGGATGGCGATAATTGAGCAACCTGCGGTCAGGAAGTGAAATTCAATGAGGTTGCATTCCAATATGATGTTTGCAATTACGAGATGACTCGGTTTCTTTTCAAAAAGTCAGCTTTAATTGCCCGTTACGTTCTTGGAATTAAAAGGTATTTTACTTACCGAATTGGTTCCTTAGGGCGAGTCTTCGTAATAGCTCCATGAATGTTTGGCTTCCGACTTTTGGAACACGATTGAAGAATAGTAGTTCGACGCCTGCGCGCGCCGTGTTGTTCAGTTCCCATGCTTCCGGTATGAGAGCTTCGTCGAGGTATTCTTGTTCCGCTAGCTGTTGCTCTTGAGATTCCTCAGGTTCGGCTTCAAGAGTCCTTTGAGGTTTACTACGTTCCTTTCAAAAAGATTACGGGGTTACTAACGGCTTACTATGATTATTTTTTTTCTTTCTAGTTTTTTGTTAAAAACGTCGTTAGTAATGAGTGCGGTTTCAAGTTTATCAAAATATTGATATCAGGACTTTGCTCGCTACTCCGTCTACTTAAATGATCTTACCTAAAATCAAATTGTCACTGCGCATTTTTCAGGGGTAAAAAGTAGCGTATAATATTTTTAATCCGGCACATGATTTCTCTGTGTAGTAAGTTATGACTGGAGGTTACTTCTTATATAATCCAAACATCTTTAGAAATATTCGGTATTAATTAATAAAGAGTCAGAACCATTGAAGCTATAAACAAAGTTGTTATTCAAATCCATAATTATTACAGGATGGTTGGTTCATGTTATGAAATGGAAGTGTTTTGCTTTTATTAAGTTCGACCCATCATTTGTATTCGGTAGAACGAAGCATGTTTCTATTTTACGAACGGCGATCACGACCGCCCGGAGATTTAACCTCTCGTTGTAGGTGGCACTGAGAGGTATTTGGCCAACAATGCGACAGTAATAGGCTATTTCTTCATAATTCAATTCAGCGGGATTACATACACTAACTGTAATAATAAAGGCCTTTTTTGAAGGCAGACGACGGGTTGTAATGTCAAAATAAGCTAATGATTTCCGACTATTCACAGCAGTATTTTCTATTTTGAATGTATTAACATGAGTTTTAGACATTTTCTTAAAGGATTAAACTATTTTATGCAGTTTCACGTTTTCGAGACATGTATTCCAAGTTAATATATACTATAGAGACTTCACGACACTGTTCACAAGTAAACAACTTTTAAAAAATATTAAAAAAAAAATAAGATTTAAGCTAACAAATTCCAACTTAAAATAATACGGGTGGATGACGAGGCCGTTTCCCCTACACTATGGTAATAATGAACTATTACTTACAGCTCCGGTGTGCCTTCTTATAGCTTCGAGGGCTTCTTTGTATTCTTGGGCGGACGCAAACGAATGTTCTACACGATCCGTTTGAATTCCTGAAATGAATAATGAATGCAATTATAATAAATAAATACATTCCGATAATGTTTTGATCATTAAGTTCTAAGTAATCAACTTCTGGTATGTTTTCCTTTTTTGAGCTTGAATTGCTTTGCTTTTATCAATGAAGGGGCTTTACCAACAAAAATTTATGATTTGTAATTAATCGGTGTTTCGATGGGTCCCTAACCTTTCAAGGTAAGAAAATAAGTGGCCATGTAGAAACAGTAATTAACAGTTAATAATTCAAATATTGCTCTATAACGTAATTGTATTGGTATGGTTGTAATATATTTATCTGCAGATCACTATATTTTTGACGGAATTAATGCCTTTTTGAAGTAAAACTACGCGACATTAGATTTTTATATCCGGCCTGTTGGAGCATTGCCGTTGCCTGATTTATTTTTTTGTTTTAGTATATGTACATTAATCATCATCAGAATATTCGAAGTCGTCCGATAAAATCATTTAAATATCTATCAACTGCTGCAAGGCATTCTCCCTATTGCCTTTGTGATTTAATTTATGTAATTGTACAACTAATTATCCCTAATTAATACGCTTGTTAGAATCATAGTATATCGTTGGAGCCTCACGACATTTCGCTTTAAAGTCGTGATGTCTAATTAAATTAAATTATACCTCTCATTAGTAGCATGTGTAATATAAACTAGTGCTTATTTACTCTAATGTTTCGAGTTTACAAAAAATATATGCAGACAGACTAAAACATAACATAACACTGAATACTTTGAACAGAATTTCTATCTGACTTTTTGTAATAATGAGATCGGTAAAGTAATTCGGTTGAGCTGTGCACTTACAGTTGTACGTGACATGACATTTACGCTTCAAAGAGCCAGAAAATATATTTTGTTGCTTATAGAATTACGATAATTATGTCGACAATGAATAATAGTTGGATTCCAATGGTCACCTGCGGCTCACCACTCTAGAACTAATCGGGCAAAGGCAAAACGGGCAGATACTAAACGATAAAAAGTGTTTTTCTTGGTAAAATCTTTTATTAAAAAGTCACACAGAATACATTCAGAGGTCTTTACACCAAGTTATAAGTGAAAAACATTGACAATGTGAATTTATGGTACTGAGTGAAATTCGATAATCATTTACATATTTCTAGAGATTGTTGCAATGGTTAATTCCGAAGTTATTATAATCGATTTCGGCTGTATAAATGGGAACGTGAAAGCAATAAATGTTATGATCAGCCGCCGGAGTGTGTGTTTTCTCGCTCGACGCGACCTTACTGTCGAAAGGAAATTGTCTTTCACGAATCGGTAATACCCATCCATTGTACTTTATATAACTGTTTAAAGAAAGCTTTCTTCGCGAACGTTACGCAAATTAGGGGCAATGCATAACTAATTTTAACAATCGATCTCCGTATTGATATTTACACAAAAAAACTACGATATCGGGGACATTGTGTTTAGACATTTTTCTTGCTCTATTTGCAATGAGATTGTTTGTAGTTTTTTATCATTGGGCTTCTGAGATTATAGAATAGCAAAAAATTAAAACCCGTTTTAATACACTTCAATACACGAATGGGTCTTTGTTCGAAGATGAAGCGTTAATTTTTAAGGGTAACAGTTAAAGTTAAAATATTAGTTATGATAAGGTTTTTTTATATAATTCTATCCTGGGACACACTACTATAGGTTTTCGAAGTTACGTATTTTGTTCATCTATTTTAGCTTTGGGAATATAGACAAGCTTCGAAAGCAAACTGGCATTCCGTTCGAATTCCATTTGGAACTAGCGGAGAGCTTTAATCGCTCTCATAGTAGTAGCTTCCGAGTATAGCTGTGGGATGTACTTGACCGATATAAGGTTTATATTATGTTATCGTACTAATATTATAAATGCAAAAGTGTGAAAGATTTTGATGTTTGTTTGGATGTTTATAAGAAGTAAACATAGAAACAACTGAACAGATTTGGATGAAATTTGGCACACGGGTAGACAATGTATCTATCATGGTAACTTGTTTCCATGGGAAATAGTGTTTGTCTATCAGTTTATAAATAGATCACGCTGGCATCTTACAGTGTTTTTAGGATTTTATAGCGGTAAAAGCTTTGACGCGTGCAAAACCGCGAACAACTAGTTACTTAAAAAGTAAGAATAAAGGAAAAAATACCTAAAATGGAACACTATGTTCATTAGAGATCCATCGAAGAAAAATTCATAAAGGATTATTTTTACTGCTGTATGGCAAAAAAATATCATTGGCCTTCCAAATCAAAATGATTTCTTAAGTTTAATGATTTCTCTTCCAAATCAAACTTTTAGATGAAGATGGACCTATGACCCATTACTTAAATCCTGTTACAGATCTCAACATAGTTACCAAAGCGGTTACATGACACCACGTTTGTGGTAAACTGCCAACAATAACCTGATATATAACAAAGAAAGTTGTGGAAGCACGTGAGATCGTACTTTCCCCAGAACAAAGCCACAAACCGATGATCTCAATGATACGACGCGACCAACCAAAATATTTTGTATTAAAAATCTGCAAAGTTATTACTTTGCATATTTTTGGGTGTATTCACCCAGTTTATTTTCCTTAAGTAAAATATAATATTCATTGAGAGTACCTACACTTTACATTTAACCGTAATGTAATGTTTTTGGGAATTAAAATTTAAAGCGCAATGTAAAAGCATTTTCGTGTAAGTAATGTTCCTCCACTACATCGAAGGCTTGTTGAATGCATATAGTGCAATAAAGCTTTTATAGGCATTTAAGAGAAACTTCGGCGAGATTTCTTATCGCGTGTTTAATCTAGATTTTAATCCAAATATTAAATCTAAATGTAAATTTATTATAAAATTAGGTGTGGCTCGCGGCTTCCCCCCTATGAAAACCTTTCCCACTACAAAAATTCCTAAATCGCTGTAGCAATTTATAGTGCCACCTGTCCGTCACTTATTTAAGAAATCAGATTATAAAATTCCATTATTTCCCAAAGCAGTAAATTACAGGGATATAAAGTAGTTTATATGTCAGCCCAAGACGTGTGCCTAATTTCATCCAAATCCGTCTCGCAGTTGCTGCGTTTACGTCAAACAAACTTCCAAACATGGTGATTATAATATTATTAAAAAGTTAAATAAGATAAGAACTGCAGTTATATAGTTATAAGCCTATAATACATAAGTAAATTACAAAAAAATGCAGATATGTAGATCTTTTTATATTGTTATCATTAATTTTGAAATTACTGTAAAATTCTTGTTTATTTTGCGTTTCCCTTCCGTTGTAAAGTTAGATTTGCAGAGTATGTGTATTATCATGTCGTTGCTCTGTGTATTGTATTGTTATTAGTAAAAACAGTGTCACAAAACGACTAAGCATTGTGCTCAATGTTTAGTTCTTCAGTAGCTGGTGCTGGGACATTATAACAGCAATATTTTCGCCCCATCTCATATGACGTTTTTTAACGCCAAATCTGACAAAAAGCCGAACTTCCGACCCGTAATTTCTCGTATATATAGCGTATACAATAGTACGTAACCCGATGGATCCAAGTACACTTCCTCGTAGGTTTTCACAACCGTGTGCCGTAATTTATTTAATTCTACCTGCATCCAACGCCTCTAGTGGCCAGAGGTCCCACACTATCTCTTCCTGTGTTACGTTGCCTTTACGCTATTTATTGATCATAAAAATATCTTTTCAAGCGGATAATCATTCAATGTTAAGGTAAATCTGGGTTTTAGAAATACTGTCAAGTATTTTTTTTTGCGTGGGCAGAGACTAGCAAGTCTATCGCCTTATAATAAGTATTAAAAATTATCGCGGCTTATATAATACTAAAAATTCGATTTTGTGGATTGTACTACGCTTTAAGAAGAAGAAGAAAAAAAGTCAGGTTAGGTTAATTGACAATAGTAGGTGTTTTTAATCAGAAGTACCATAAAGCTATTACGTACCTATTTACTATATAACAAATGATGATAAACGGCATTGAAATAACAATTACATTAATTGTATCTAAATCATTTTGGGTTAGGTCATCTTAATATTAAACGAGCGACATATTTTGTGATAAATCAAATATTAAGTATGAATAACAGGTATTTAAATTAGTTAACAAAAATCATCAACACCACATATACAAATATTATAATGTAAGTTATTATAGATATATTATAGACGGTTGCGAGAAATATTCTAAACTGAATGTAGGCGAAGCATGCGCGTCATTTGACGCTGAGTAATGTTCTGAGCTTTCTGACGTATGCAAGGATTTATGATGAGAAATAATACGCATAACTTCGCTTGTTTTGTTTTTAAAATCATGTTTATTCATAAATCAAATACCATTCCCAAAATATCTAAGGCCTGTTAACATAAATAACCTGCAGACAAAAAGTCAAAGATTCTAAACCTCTGAAATTGATCATAATGTCGATGATCCCAATCATGCGATATTCATATTTTTTATACGTTTAAACTCAATACCAATAATTTCACTACGCATTATAGAATAAAAAAATATTAGTATTGAAAAAAGCAAATTCAACTGAACAATCCAATAACACGCAAGTAATGAGACCAATTTATTAAGTAATCGTGGCGTGTGGAAAATATACCCTATGATTTGTTACATTCGTATTTACTTAAGAAATATTGCTACAAAATTGCTCGATTATCTAACGGCAAATAACAATGAGAAACAGAATAAAAACCATTTGGCTGCCATTCAAGCGTGAACTACACTTAGTAAACTACAATGTTCTAAGCTATACAATATACATATACAAAAAGTACATCTTCACTTCGCATAATGACTTAGAAAGTAAATAAGGACGGAAACCTTTTTTAAGCGTACTTTAATAAAATTGATATTGTCATGGCAAATTCTTGTTATTTATGGGTAACTAGCTTTTGCTCGCGGCTTCGCCCGCGTGAAGGAGTTTTCCGGGATAAAAGTCCACTGTATGATAAAAGTCTTGCTACATATTTTCCCGGTACTGATAGGTTCAAACTAATTTAATTTTTTTTATCCTCGTGAGGGTTGAATTTATCAAAATCCTATTCAAGCGCACGTCTTCATCATAGTAGCTCCAATCTTTAATTTCAGTTCAATCAGTCGAAAATCTAAGTAGATTTATACAAACATTCATCCTCACCCCTTAGGGGCGGAATTTATCAAAATCCTTTCTTAGGGGATGCCTACGTCATAGTAGCTTTATGTATGCAAAGTCTCAGCCCGATCGGTTTAAATTGACAAAGTTTCATACAAACTTTCATATCGTATTTTATCCCCTTGGGGGTAGAATTAATCACAATCCTTTCTTAGCGGACGCCTACGTCAAAACTTCTACCTGCATGCCAAATTTTCGCCCGATCCGTCCAGTGGTTTGGGCTGTGCGTTGATAAATCACTATGTCAGTCAGTCACCTTTGAGATATATATATTTAGATAATCACCCAGTATAAGTATAAAGAACTGAGCGTAGTGAAGTACAGTGGTAAAATCTAAAATTGTAAACCCTTTTAATTTTTTAGGTTACCAAGAATGTATAGAGCAACAAATATCAGTTAATTCAAACCAGTTTTATTTTTTGCAATTGAACATTAGTAATTTAATCAAATCGTAAGTTTCAATTTATTCCCACGTAAATAAAACACAAAAGGACTGTAATGCAGTACTATTAGGTGTTTAAGCACACAATTTTAATTGGCTGCTGTTTTTCTTTTCCAATGAAGCAAACTACGTCTTTAGCGACTAATTAGATACAATACTTATTTAGCTGAATTTAGAGAACATGGCAAAATGGTAGACATCATACAAATAATTTAGGCATGTTGCACCTCAGCCCCGCACAAAGGTATATCACATCACATTGTAAGTTTTCCAGTCTTCAATAATTATTTGTAATCTTCTGCTATTGAATATTTTTAACTAATTCGGAATATTACTTCCGTAAAGGCAACAGATATTTCGCAAAGTAGAGTGACACAAATAGCAATCTATATACAATCGAACCTGACATGTTATAATTTTATAGAAGACTATCTGGGACAATCCGTGCGACCGTAGCGACGTATATAGCCTGTCTTAAAAATATTTTCCTATTAAAATTGCACTCATTATTTGTTTCTGAACTAGATACAATAATTGGTGAACTAAATAAATAATTATATTGCTAGTTCAATTTTCTCTGGTGATAGGTATACCATACTCTCTCGTTGTAAGAAACTAACCAGTAAATAATGAGGTTGATAAAAAATCGATCCACAAATCGCTACGCTTTATTGGATTTTGCAGTCTTTATTCTGTATTATGCTCTGCTAGTTTTTTACAGTAACACTCTTTACAGCTATTTTAACATTTCTTTTGTTAAGTATAGTTTTTAATTTCTTATTTACTTAGCTATTTTTATATTGGACGAATAGATTGGAAAATTATTTGAGGCAAAAACTTCTTAATATAAAAGTTGTTGTTCAATGTACTTATTAAGTCCATGATTTTACACACACCCAAACACATAATATAAAAGAACAATATTTATAACTGTATATCGCGACTTAATGAAAAAATAAAACTTAAAATGAACGGGCGCAGGATTTCAAAATGTAAATATAAATCAACTAAAAATATTGCATGACTAGTAATGATGACCATTTATTGCTTAATGATATTTTACATGCTATGCGAACTGCAAAACTTAATTAATAGCCCCGGGTGTGCTTGCTATTTCAACCGACAAGTCAAATTGATTTAATAATAGCTTAGATTTATTTTTACACATCTGCAATATAAAATTATGTAGCACCATTATTAGTTTAATGAAATTATAACGCGTTTTAAAATTGCTTTACGTTGGCGTTGGTCGTAGAAGTGCTCTACGTAATATTGTTCAGTTTGTCTGTGTAATAAAGATTTAGCGTTAGCGCGAGATTATATGAGTTATTTTATTTTTACTAGGTATTCAATATTTAATGCTTATTTTTATGGAAGATTTATATCGGACTGGTAACTTCGGATGATTAAAAGTATTCATAGATATTTCTTCATCTGGATATCCAAGCAATCGTTAAAGCTCGTGATTTTTTTCTGCTGTATGTTTACAGAAACCCCACGACCAACGCTGTGGGTCTCAGGAATGTCCGTCATACAAACATAAATTAGAAACCCTCATTTTGTCAACTAATTATTAAATAAATTTAATATGGATAACTTTATTATCGGACAATTAAATCTCCACAACGATAGGGTGGCGACGTCGGAATTAGATACGTTAGTTCGGGATTATAAACTCGACGTTGTACTTGTACAGGAACAATATCAACACGCTCGACTGCGTAGCAGAGTCGTACAGCTTGATAGCAGCTCACGAGCTGGCATTTATGTAGCGAACTCTAATTTCACTGTAACTTCAGTGCGTAATCTCATGACGTCACATTGTGCAGTCGCGGAGGTTTCAAATCCGAGCTGTAAGGTTTTCATAGTGAGCTGTTACTTTCAATACTCGGACCCGGTAGGACCACATATACACCATCTCCGCCAGGTTTTACGATCACTTGCAGGTCGTAAAGTAATTATAGGCGCTGACGTTAATGCGTCATCTACTCTTTGGTATGGCAAATATCGATCCACCGATACCGATCGGCGTTGCGCCGTCGAAGATTTCATCGCAGAGATGAATCTTGGTATTCACAATACTCCCGATGCACCACCAACTTACTATAGCCCTACGGGCGAGTCTTCTATTGACGTCACACTTTCTAGTGGAGACGTTCGACTTGATAGGTGGCGTGTCCTGCCGGATGCGTCATGTAGTGACCATCGCCTGATTGTGTACGAATTCTTGCCTAGATTGACACAAGGTTTTATTCATAACAACTATGATTTTAGATATGGAACTAAAGGGGCTAACTGGGACTTTTTTAGCTCTTTATTTGCTAGACATGCCAGAGATTTTACTCGCAATGATCTCTCACCTGAAACATGTGCTGAACTTATGTCGGCCACGTTCACATACTGTGCAGATGTTGCTATCGGTCGAGGTTCAATTACAAATACTCGTAGATGTGATTGGTGGAACGAAAATCTAGTCCACCTACGCCGAATTTTTCGTAGGGCGCGCAGGAGGTTTAATAGGCTTAAAAGCGTTGTGTCACAGGTGACACTTTTACATCTGCTTTTAATGAACTTAAAATTGCCAGGTCGCACTATAGAGCAGCAGTACAAAAATCGAAAGGTAATTTATTGCGTAAAATCGCCGCGCGGTTAGATAAGGAGGGCCCGTGGTCTCCTTTATACCAAGAGTTTAAAGCAAATAGACCAATTAATTTATCTTACATCGATAATATTAAATTTAATAATAGCTATACGACTGGTATTGAGGAGACTACGGAAGCACTGTTGCATTCACTTATACCCGATGATATTATTAATGACAACAATTATCACAACCAAATTAGAATGTGGGCCGCGGAATTGCCAAACTCTCCAGTCTCAAACCTTGCGACATTAGATGAATTTATTGCCATTGTTGCATCTCTGCCGTTAAACAAAGCCTCCGGCGAGGATAAAGTGTCTAACAAGATGATTAAAGAAGCGTGTAAATCAGCCGGAGATTCGTTACTATCTGTCTTTAACCGATGTATTGCTGAAGGTATATTTCCGCGAATATGGCGCTCCGGTTTCATTCGAATAATACCTAAAAGTGGCGACAAGGCTCCCGATGATCCCAAGTCATATAGACCTATTACGCTGTTACCATCTTTAGGTAAACTTCTAGAACGCCTCATTGTCCCTCGTCTGCTACCGGGCGGACCAATATTTCACAAAAATCAATTCGGATTTACCATAGGTAGGTCGACTACAGACGCGGCAATATCGGTTAGAAGAACAGTAAGTATATCGGAACATAAATATGTACTCGGTATCTTCTTAGACATCTCCGGTGCCTTCGACAATGCTTGGTGGCCTATGATACTTCTTAAGTTAAAAATACGAGGCTGCTATAGGAATATATATTCCCTAATTTACTCATACTTCTCGTACGGAACATCCAAACTGAAACTCGGCCACCATGCCGTGTCGAAGTCGCTGAGTATGGGATGTCCACAAGGCTCAGTTGTAGGTCCTTATTTATGGAATTTGAGCTTCGATGATTTTCTTTCAATTCCCTTACCTGTAGGATGCACTTTAACCGGATATGCGGATGACGGCCTCTTACTAATAGAATCTAATAGTAGATCGGGGCTTGAAAGTTTGGCGGATATGTGTTTACAATTAATATCTGAATGGGGTGAAAGAAATCGCCTTACATTCGCACCTCACAAAACGTTCCAACTGCTTTTAAAAGGTATATTAAAATCACCGCCGCGAATAAAATTTAATAATATTGTTGTAAAAAGGAAAGAATCGGTTTGTTATTTAGGTTTGATTTTAGAACGAAATTTTTCCTTTCTAGAGCATATAAAAACGTCGGGGAAAAATCAAAACGTAACTTTTACTCCTTGACAAGGATATCGACCTCTACGTGGGGACTGTCTTTCACTACGCTCAAAATCATCTATGGAGCGACTTACTTAGCTTGCATTACATACGGATCACCTGTATGGGCCGATAGGGCAACTATCGGTGCTGTGCGCAGGAAACTGCTCCAGAGTCAACGATTGGCGTTGATATTCTTGTGCAAGGCGTATAGAACTGTTAGTACAGAAGCTTTGCCTGTCCTCGCGGGTGTACTCCCTGTCGATTTGGAGGTACAGCGTCGCGCCGCTATGTATTACTCAACCAGAGAGGATATGGAAAAGTTTCTTACGTCTCGCGAGCTCTTAAGAATCGATAGACTATTTAAAACGCACACTGATGTACACAACGAGTTATTAAATGAATGGCAATGTAGGTGGGACTCGTCTTCGAAAGGGCGTCATTTATATAAATACTTTCCGTACGTTCGCGATCGCCTAATTAAAACTTGGCTAGAAATAGATTACTGTGTATCGCAATTTCTTACCGGCCATGGTAATTTTAAGGGTAAACTGTTCTCATTTAGGCTGGTTGATTCTCCTGCGTGCCCATGCTCTACACCTGGTTACGAGGTTGAACAATCTGCTCATCACGTACTTTGGGAGTGTGGTCTCTGGCATGAAGAGCGCAACATCATGTTAAACAGTATGCAAATAACATCTGGGGTTGTATACTACATGGACCTTGTTGAGACTAGACGGAATTTCCGTGCTTTCCGGCGTTTTTGCCATGCCTATTGTAATCAAATCTAACAGCTCATGTGATAGGACCCTTTCATTTAATTTTATCCGTGGTGCTTTATAACTAGCTTATCTAGTTGTAAACGTCCCTATCCTTGAGGTTAAATCGCCTCCTTACATCATGATTTTGTCACCCGCATTGCTCTGGAGGGAAGTGGACAATTAATATTTCCAACTCCTCCCTATTTTTCTATTTGATTAATTTCGTTGCGGGATAATGACATATTAGTTTTCCCTGAGACTCGCCGAGCTTCACTGCTCGGTGTCACAAAATGCGTGCCACTGCTGATCCTGGCTTACAGGAGTTGTAGTGGTGGGTGTGAGGGCGGGAAAGTCTCTGCTGTATGTTTACGTTCTAGAATAAAGATCTGTTTTCAATCTAGATTTCATTTGATTACCTTTTTCATTTCTATATATTTAATTTAATTAATATTTATATTATTTTATGGATTCGAAACTATAATATATTACCTATACTCGTATTTGATAACTTGTGGAAACTATCCAACTAAGAAATAAAATAAAATTGTCGATAAGGTGTTTCCCTTCAAATGCTTAGATTATTATCATTGTACTACATTTCATTGACATACGATACATCTTTTTATTATATCAATGAAACCTTTAACATTTTAGGGTTAAAATATTCCTTATTAAGTGTTGGTTACTTTAAGCCTTCGGAATTAGAGATTCAAATATACCATTACACGCATATGCCGTTATTATTTGTGTTTATGTGTGGTTAAAAATTATTTACGACTACAGAATTATCGGACCACACTAGTAGTTACCAACAATAAAAATGTGTATGAAATTATTGGGTGTTCAACACTTTATTGTAATTGTGGCAAAAACGACGACTTTCAAATCCTTTAATTTTATAATGTGAACAGATTTATACAGAGTAACAATATAATATCTTAAATCTGTATGGCATTTCCTGTAGTTACTTTGTAGTGTGTGGGAATTTGGGTCAGAGAATTTATAAAAATTCTTAACTTATTATCCTGTTGATGATCATTTTTAATTAAGAAAATAAATAATTTGTGAATATTCTACATGCTTAACCTCTAAGGCACCAAAAATTATAATTTAATTAAATAACTGGATGTAACGGAACTGCGAGGTATTAACATTGTTTTAAATATGTATTATAGACCATCGATATATATGTAGTATGGATAGACCTAAATATTTAAAAATGTGTTCTAAATATGTTGCATGAAATACTTTTCATATCTTGTCCATGGATCTAATTGTATATATATATTTTTATTCTATATTTATTTCGGGGTTTTATCCATAAGGACATGAAAAACCCCATCGGAACTTATATTAATACAAGCATCTAATTATATAATTCCGAACTTTTACAATAAACATCCATATCAAAATTACGAACTATGTTTATCAACAAAAAAAAAAGACGTTTAAGTAAGTATATACTATTTTAGCAAATTAATAATTGCATGCTGTCCTTATTACAGGTAGTAAAGGATAGGTAGATTTATCATGACTCGTAGATTTTAAATGTGTCGAGTGCTGGCAGTGAGTATACATGCTTATGCCTTAAAATACATATGTATTCAGGATGTAACTTTAACATTTTTATCGCTTCTTTTTACTAAAACTCAAAAGTTATGTTTGTAAATGGCACAACGTTTTAAACGTTTACAATAGAGGCACTGGTTTGTTAACTTCAGGTTACTCGAAGATGGTGGTAATTTGTTGCACCCGACAGACAACATAAAATGTCAGCAGCGAGGTCTCAATATTACTTTTTTATAATATAATTACTATGAAACTTGCAGTATTTTGGGTATTTTCATTGATTAGTTGCAATTCAATGAAAGTTACTGGCAACTAATCAACTAATGGATAATTTGGCAATTTAGTTGAAGCAACTGTTAGTTTAGTTATCTTCAAAGTAAACAAAATATTTGAACTTCACGGGTCCTTTTTATAAGTTGTCAGTGTCTGCGCGATGGCTTAGGAATTTGTATTAGAATCGTGCAATATTATTAACGATTGTAAAATCTATATTCACATCGTTTAATACAGAAGTTTATGTAGATTCATGGGATATTAATACTAGCATTCCTACATTAAGCTTTGCAATGCAGTTTAAATCTGTATCTATTTTTGCGATTGGTATTTGTTAGTGTGTTCGGCTAACTGTGATGGTTCGACCTATGTTATTCCACTTATATATTATAATAATAAGATCGAGACATGGCATAATAATCATACATATATTGTAAATCCGAAAAATTGAAAAACTATTTGGATGTTTGTTAGAAGTAAACGCACAAACAGCTGAATAGATTTGGATGAAATTTGGCACATGGATAGAACATATTGAGGATAAACACATAGGTTACTCGATGTCGCGTAATTTTTTTTCCTATGGGACATAATAGATGCTTTAAATCTGTTTTTTTTAATAGATGGCGCTGGCTTCTTATCGTTGGTGTTATGAAGCGATAAATTGATTTAAGGACTTTTGCAATAGGAAAATCTTTTCTGGCAGATGAAGCAGATGAGCAAACACCAAGTGTTTTCTACTTATAATTTTTTTTAAATGGAATTAGCCTTCAATGTGTTCTTACTGCAATTCTTATTAGCGTTGCAAAAATCGCCTAATAATAATATTCAAATTTTTACTAACGTTATACTACAATACCGTGTTGTAACGGTAATAATTAATGTATATGTTAAGACGATAATAATATGCGAGCCTGTTGATAGATCAATTTTTCAATACATTTTTGGCCTTTGTAATCCTTGTAAGTTGTAACCTTAACTAAAGCTGGGAGATTTTCACGTGTTTCAAGAGTGCACTGTTAGTGCCAATATTATTATTCTATACTGCCTGCCAGCAAATAATTATAATATTTTTAGATACACATATAACCTAGTCGCAAATTATTAATAATGAATGCGTTGGTTTTTGTTATCACTTACTATTGATTTATAGATTTAACAATAAATAAAGTCAGAGTGGTTTCAAAACTAACTTTTTATATCATGGAATTTAAAATTATAATAAGGTATCGCGTAGATAGGTACTTATAGAGCTTTTATCGCCATTTTCTTCGCGGTAATTGCGCATTCCGCCCTTTTTGTAAGAAATAAAGAATTTAATTTACCTCCTAAAGGTAAAGATTATTCAATTTATTTGTTCATTAGGAATGAGAGTGCCTTTGAACCAAAGGTGCAAATATAATCGTTCATTTAGATACAGACGGGTTTAATACTAGTATCTAAGTGTACGATCATATTACGTTAAAATCTTACGAGAAATCCTCGTGGGAAATGCATTATCAACTACATCGTATAATCAAAGCCAATGAATCTGTCAGAAGATAAAGCCGAAGGGCTTTAATTTATAAGAAATACATTAGACGGTGTAACATGCGCGTATCATTTCTTTTCTTCATGTTCATGTCCCGTACTTGATTATTAAGTAATATTATTTCTATTTCTCGAGTACAATAAAAGGTAACGTATACTTAACTGAATAAATGTGATATTGAAATATCATTTTATTTAAGCATTCATTCAATGATTCCCATTCTTGAGAAATTATTCATTAATTTCTCTTTTTTAATCATGCGTCAATGCCCATAAATAGGAACCCTGGGCATTGTAATGATTCATGAAAAGATCGCATTACGTATTTTATTTTCTTTTTTAAAACCAGCCTTTTATGAAAAGATTTTTTCAGCAAGTACAATAAAAAAATATGTAATTCTTTAATAGAGACGTTTTTATATCAACGTTCCGGTAAATACCGTATAAATGGTGTTTTGTCCGCATTTAATGACATTTTAATGGCCCAAAATATTTCGAGGATGACAAATGATTTTCGTTGGCTAGCAAAATTACATAAAGTGCTTCTTGTGACTCGAGTTCATATATCTTAATCATATTTTTGCCTTCCGCTTAGATTACAACGTCTTTATCTATTCTTATAATTTAGGCTCATATTATTCAGTCAATTTCAGATCCTAATTTTTGTTAAATAAATTAGTTTTTAATGAAGATAATATTAATAATACTACACTTCTATTTTAATGATTCTGTAACATATCACACCATAATATCATATCTTGTAAAATTTGCAAATATAATCTAAATTCAGTTTATGTATGTTCATCACAGATGGTTTTGAAAAGTAATGATTTATATATTATGATTTTCCCCCGATGTTTCGAAAACTTTGCAGCTTTCATGGTCACGGCGGGAACTGTGGTGTCGGTCGTCCGAAAAGTCATAGTTACAATATCTATACATACATTTTACAAGAATACAAAATTTTAATGTGCTTAATTAAGACTTATGAATAAATGATTATAAGCAATTAATTATAACAAAAAAAAATATTCATGAATTAATCTAGATCTTTTCATCATGAATTACATATTAAAGACAATTACACATAACCGCTTTAATTATTGAACTAATTACACAACAAAAAGTCTTCTTTTTGCAATAGAACTATTACAATCGCCAAACATCACAATTGCGTGCCCAACGCTTGTACATATTTAAAGTAATATACAAGCACCAAAACCCGCTGCTTTGTCATGAAATATTTCCTGGGTTAGATAGGTTAGGCGATAGACCTCGACGGCTAATGAGGTACATTACCCGAAGCGATCTCGAGATTTGCCCGACTGTACAACTTGTAAACATGACCATGAAAATTGATCGGAGAATTTTCTAAAGTACCGTCATTTGTTACGGACGGTGCAGTGCCGCGATTTTGTTCGTCGTGGGATATTTTTATTATTACATAGATTCTTACGATGTTAAAATAAGTGTGGTATATTAAAACTTGATGTAAAAACTTACTATGTTAACTATATGCAATTGTGAAAATGTTTCTACAATAATAATGGCGTGTTCTATCACTAATTCTGATTTTACAATTTTTTAAATTTCTCGGTGCATCGGTAGTCAGGACTAGGAATTCTTGAGATTTTTTTAAGGTTTCGGAATTTGTAAATGCCTATGAATATATGTTGTGTTTTTTAATAAATTTAAACTATCAGTTGAGTGATTGCCGGCATCGATGCGGCAACATTTATGTATATATCTATACTAATATTATAAAAAGGAAATGTTTATCAGTTTGTTTAGTTTTAGTTAATTTACTGAAAGAATTTTAAAAATCGGTTTAGTAGTTCCAGATATTAGCCCCATCATATATTCCTCTTAATACGATTATAGATAAAGCAACGTGGCTAATTTTAAAGCAGACTGTGGCACTATGACTCATTATTCGAATATAAATTCCCAACAAGAGTGTTTCTTGTAATTATTGTTACTAGGTAGATACTAGATACCCAACAACACTATATATCAACTTTGTACCACACATACTATTGGGTAAACTTTGTTTTCACAGTAAATTTCGAAGCCTTTGGCATTAGAAGGCGTGACCAGACACAACGCCGAACAGTTACATGGCTCAGAGCAGCTTAAACATAAAAACTCAAATACTTTTAAGTAAAACTGGCCATAAATTTTCAGTTTTAACACTTTCTATCAGATATGTACAGATGAATATAGACATTTTTTCCTATAGATAATGTCTGAGGTATCGTGTGTCCATCTAAATTCCTTGTTGATAATTACTATAGTTATTAAGATCAAGGATGAAAATCTTACTTAGTAAATACCAGGTTAACATTAAAAAAGCAATGGCTGCCATGAGCACATTAATTACTAGTCATTACTACATAATATGTGGTTGCGAGAAAGAAAAAGAGTGCTAGCAAACTATGTCTATATTTATAGTGTTAATACTGCATTTGTAACGTGCCTAATGAAATGGTAGTTCCGTCGCTAACTACACCATTTTTTAAATTATTGTTATAAAAAGTCTAGGCCTCTCGGGATCCAAGACTATCAATTGTATACCGTATATCTGGATATAGGATCTATAGCAATATTGAAATATTATTCTTTATTAAGGCGCAAGTACAAAAAATAGAAGATGACAAGTTACATGACAAAATCTCCATGAAATAATAGAAAGGGCATGTAAAGGATCGTTAAAATTTTACACACGAATAAAAATTATAATAAAATCCCATTTTACTCATATAAAAGTTTTTATTTCCATCGTAAATTGCGCGTTACGTAAAATTTGCCACAGTTATGCAGAAAGCGTGCGTTAAAAAAGGCATCCAATGCATTTCCAATCAATTATGTAAGACAGGTACCGCACATGTGTTAAACTATGATGAAAAAACATCAGCACCAGGCTAATAACCTATTGGGCTGTGACTAAATGCAACTCAATATAAATGTCTATTTATTAGGACTTTGCACTTGCCTTCATGGGAATGTTATCACTTTGCGTAAGAAGACGCGCCTCAAATTGATTTTAACGCCAATAGCATGCGAAATTCGTTTATGGTAGCCAAATTCATAATATTTTTAAGTAGCCTTTTAGTATCCTGTTGCTTTATAAAGCCAATTATTTTTTAACATTAGGGTAGTTCGGACATAGTTCATAAGCCGTCACGGTGTATTCATATTTGCCAATCCCATGTAGATAGAAAATAAGTTGGAGTAAAATTCAATTTTGATGCATTTAGATTTATCAGTATTATTTGTCTGCACTTCGTGAGTCATGATTATGTGAATGGCATTTTTGAAACAAAAAAATGTGTTTTTAAATGTCAGTTACGTCACACCGTAAGTGACATTTAAAAAGAAAACGTCAAAAGCCAACTTTCTTGAAAATTTCATTTACGATGAATGTGCTTGTAATAATAATAATAATAATATCAGCCCTGTATTATATACTTGCCCACTGCTGAGCACGGGCCGCCTCTACTACTGAGAGGGATTAGGCCTTGGTCCACCACGCTGGCCTAGTGCGGATTGGTAGACTTCACACACCTTCGAAATTCCCATAGAGAACTTCTCAGATGTGCAGGTTTTCTCACGATGTTTTCCTTCACCGTTAAAGCGAACGATAATTCACAAAGAATACACACATGAGTTTAGAAAAGTCAGAGGTGTGTGCCCTTGGGATTTGAACCTGCGGACATAAGTCTCGGCAGTCCGTTCCACTCCCAACTAGGCTATCGCCGCTCTGTATAATGTACTTGTGTTAATACTTAATAGTTCTGTTTATTAACTCACATCACCTGAATTTGATCTCGCGACCCAGCAAGTGCCTTGCAACAGATTACTTATCATGCTACCATGGTTTCCATGTGTCTAGATTAAATGAGTTTTCCTTCGCGTACAAAGACCTCGGTGCATTGCATCGGGTATAATTGACTGGTGTCAATTTAATTAAAGTCGTAAAGAAAGAAGCGTCATAAAATAGAGTAATTGATGGTTGCTATTAATTAATAATAGATCTATGAAATCAGTTATGATCGCATGTAAACACTTCTACGGAATAAATTGGCTCGAGTAAGTTCTCCACACTCATGCTGAATAATGAAATGTAAAACTACTTTCACTTTTAAAATTATTTAACAACTTGATTAATATACTAAAATGAAAAAAAATCCTATTATATTCATATATTCTAAGTATGACGACTTTTAATTATGCAATGTTTCGAACCAATTTTTTTATTACTGAAAGAATTGACCCATCCCACTAGATATGTGTATAATACGCCTACACCATAGTAACATGGCTATTAAATGAGTACATGAGATCTAATAGCTGGCGACACGATAAAGGAGTCACGAGGGGCCTTCCAACTTCGGTCGTTTTCTCTGGGCCATGAACTTACTCTGAATGTCAGAGCCAACGGTCGATAACCTACGTTGTACAGTACTAGAATTTATGTTTTGTTGAAACCCTTCATGATATAACATTGAAAAGACCCGGAAGACAACACGCCGGTATTTGTGTGCTGCATTGTGAGTTACGCTGGTCTTTACAAATTTTAAGCGCATGATTTTACCACTTAGTGTGTAAATGTTTTGCGGCTTTACCGGAAAAAAATAAGAAACATCGCGTCAACATATAACTATGGTATGTTAAATTTAATACTTTTATTTTAATGTATTAGCTATAATTGTATAAACAAATAAAATAGTTAAAATGCCCGTGCACGTATATTTAATGAAGCTAAAATATATGTCAATAATTGTGAAGTACTTTAATGTCACATTTAATTCTTGAATGAGTAGGATTTTATAAGGTAATGTATGAAATCGGTGTCGCATGAATGAAACACAACCGCTTACAATCACATAATTATACTGGTCCTTGACTTCTCTACACACAGCCGCGTGTGTGTATGTTGCCGTGTGACAATGGCCGTACGATGCTTATAAAATGTTGTTATTCGTGCTGATAAATTTTATTTTTACATATAGACATTAAGTTATGCATACCAAAAAATATACTTAATACTAAATTTACTTAGTGGAATTTTCAAAAACCTAATCATTGGTGCAAGAAGAATAATTTCAAGAGAACCTTGTTCAATATGTGTTAAATTAATAAAGTATGAAATTTATAATGATTTCATATATATCGCGAATTTGAGATATAAAAATAAAACTATTATTCGGATTTAATCGCTGTTTTTATATTATGATTTTCTTTCAGGGAGTATTCAAAGGGCAATCTTAAAAAAACGCGATAAAATCCGAAAAAAATATGTATTTCAATGTAAAATATTTAAATAAGTTATTGTTACGGTACATACGCACAGTCATTCATAAAAGCAAAGCAATTTTCTTTTTTATTTTGGCACAAGTGACATACACATTGATTGCGCTGGTTCACTGTTACAATATTCTATGTTATATTTGATATACAAATTGAATTCCATATATCACACTATTCTAAGATTTTTACAGTGAAAATTACGAATAATCCCGAAAGATTAATGAAGAAGGTATGTGTTTATGTTTAGGTGGTATATGTTTCTTTTTTTGTTTCAAATTTTTACGAATATGTAAAATTTTAATCTCACTTTGCAACATAAGTAAACATTAATAGGACCTTGTGATAGTGAGCCAGCGATTTGTTTCGAGCTAAGAAAGAAAAAATATCAATTTATGGTTCTACAAGGCGTTTTAATAAGAAAGGTGAGAGTGGGAAAGAGGGTTAAATATTCCTACCAACTTTCACGTATAGCTTTCAACATCACATATATACCACAATGTTACTATCAAACTACTATTTACATTCTTGTCGCAATTGTTATGAAAAATTTAAATATACTAAATTGATTACTTAAAACTACTTAGTAAAATACAATAATACTGATACATACTTTTGGCACTCTTATTTATTATAATATGTTTTTACCAGTCCTGTATCCATTGGAATATCCAGTTGCCAAGTGCTAAGTGCGCAAGCAAGAGAATTAAAGCAGGTGAGCACTTAGTTGGAATTTATGAATTTTAATAAATTCCGGCCCAGTGCTCACCTACTTTATATACGGAGTATGTGTGCAAAGTTAACGTTGCTACAGTCACCGTTAACAATCACTGTGTTTGGAATTTCATTAACTAGACGAAGCAGATTAAACTTCTTATTCAAGTTCCATTATGTAACGGTCGGCTTAATGTCATAGGGCAGTGTCCTAGTTAGTTCAGACAAATGTAGACAGTAAGTTCAAAGTAATACGTCAATAATCAATAGCTTATAGGTATATTTAATAAACGCAAACAAAAATACAATAATGATTAGTGAGTAAAGGTACCTAATAAATAGAATTAAAAATAGAACAAACAACATATTATCAAAGACATTTTTTAATAAATCTGAAAACACATTAGACCCTTACGCAACGCTTACGGATACTAAAATAGATATGGTACTAATCTGAAAACACTACAACTAAACTGATATACTAATCCCACACGCTGCAATATAATTTCATAACATCACCTTAAAAGTGCGTTACATTATGCTTCGTAAGTCGTAACGTATAATAATATTATGTGCTAGGCATAAAGCCAATTTGAGATGCGATTGTGTCATAAACAACTTTCACCGTCTATGACATATTGACAGCCGTTAAATTAACCAGACATGTGGATCAAACGAGATCAGACGTAACAATTTGATATACCTATAAACATGTCAAATAGTTATATTTTCTACACAGATATTTTATATAGATAGGTCCAATTTGCTGTATTAGATCCACTATTTCCAATAATTAGTGACTAAAGTATTCGAATAATTAAGATATTTATGAAGTTGCCTGCATTTTGAAACCTTGTAAAATTGGTTTATATTTTTTTATATTATAAAAAATATATTATAATTAACTATTTATGTACAAATTGATCTCATCAAATATAAATATTTTTTACGCGGAACATAGATCCTTTTACACATAAGTGGAACGCAGTAACTCTGAAGTATTCTTTGGGATCAAAGTGATAAAGATGGAAACTTCACCAATGAAGAAAAATCGGATACACGATCAGAAAACCAATATATCCAAAATATTGTTAACTTACATATCACGAGAAAATTTCTCCAGAAGTAAAATGTTTTCTAGCAAGTTCTCTTTAACGAGACGACAAGAACATTTTGATCTACAATCCGTTATAACATCACCATATAACATATAATTTCCGATGCCATATACCGTTTTTGGATGAATAATATTATGAGCATTTATTTTAATGTGTGGTTTATACATTTATGGCTAGGCAGACTCCGGTGCAAATTTGATTTCCAAAATAATGATGCTCAAACTTCCTCTAAATGCTAACAAAGTATGAATAAAATTACCGACATGTTTCAAAAGGTATATTGATTTTAATCGTAATCTTGGGTATTAACTCGGAAAATTACAGACATGCATAACAGAACACGAGTTCAGTATATAATTTACAGAGCTCTATTAAAATAAGCGTATTTGGTTATCGTGTCCATAATAATTGTTGGGATTCCACCAATCATGTGCGTCATATTCTATTCGGTAATGTATTCTGATAAACTGTAAAAAAATTCGAGCCTCACAGGAAATATGAGAACAACACGTTGGTTTTTTAATTTAGGGTCACATACCATTATGTTAGAGCCAAGTAAGTTTCAACGCAAAGTTGAGTTAATGTTACTTTGCCACATGGAAATATTATCCGCCTCATTGTTCGTTACAGAGACTAACTATATTGCAAGATTAAAATTTCTCAAGGCATTGGTATGACAACAATGGGACTGTAAAAAATATATGCAAATAACGGAAGTTTATTCATCCTTCAATTATCTCAAGAACGGTCAGGGCTAAACTACTTTGAATTTGCAGCAAACACTTGAACGAGTTGTGGAGATGTATGCATAGAACCATTTCCGACATTATTGCATGTTATGAAATAACTTAAAGCGGCATTACCATAACACGGTCTGTTAGACCACACGAAAAGGAACCATTATGGTGTTTACGTTTGTTCAAATGAACTTATTATGTCATACCTGAACATTGAAAATTGTATACCGAGAATCTAGATGTACTGATTATGAATGCAGGGGATAATATAATTAGATTTAAAAATAATAATAATATTAGCCCTGTATTATATACTGTCCCACTATTGGGCACGGGCCTCCTCTATTACTGAGAGGGAATTAGATTTTACTAAAGGAAAATATATAAACTTACGTAATTATTCCAAATAAAACCCATTTACATCCAATAAACTAACTGATTTTTAATGACTCGTGCCGAACCTTTTTGTCTACCCGGAAACACAAAAAATAGTCGAATTTCTACAAGTGATACTAGTCTTCATTATCACTTAGTTGGATTAACCGTTCTTTTTAACTTTTAAAAGCGGAAGATTTATTAATACTACAATATACACTCGTACTCTAGAGTATAAAGAAATAATGACGGCTTTTTACAAGTTTAAATAACATGTATGAAGGTCACAATATGAAGGAATGCGATGTAATTTGTAAAACGTTCAACATCCTGTGACTAACGGAACAGATTCTTGATATAATAAAGTAAGTAAATTTTTGTTTGATATTAAATCATTCAGCTTTTTTAGGAAAACCGAAAAATATTTTCTAAATGCTAGTTTAATCATATGATTTAAATATTTTTAAAATAATGTTCATCAAAATTACTCATTAGGCGATTAATTCTTATAATAAGTAAATAATAAATTGTACAATTCTTAATAGTAATTTTATTAAGTAATGTCGATATTGCTCCACGTCTTGAGACATACCGTAAGACTGAACAAGATCTACGCATTACATTCTTAACCCAATGCCGTTTATCTCTGTCATAAAACTAATAAACTATGAACGGAATAAACATTACAGTAAGCATGTGGTGTTCTAAATATTATAACTATTTCGAAGCAAAAATACACAGTTTCAATACAAAATGTATTTTGCTTGTTGAGAATACATTTATTATTCGCACGTCTAGCAAGTCTCGTGTCTAAGATAACTCGGAAACACGTTCCGAGCTAACTAGCTCGGCCGTTTACTACAAGAACTTAAATCTCATAATATCACCAAACAAGTGTCACGTACATAAATAGCCGAACTCTTTTTGTGAGAATGCCGAATATGGCGTTTCGTGCGGTTCAGAGCATTAACAAAATAATGTCACACCGTAAGCAATGTGGACATTATTTACCAAGTTAATGTAATGTATTCATACTTTATACGGTGCTTGCGGGTTTGCGGAACGGTACTGGAACCATTCACGGTGCACATGGGGTTTTTGGTTACTTAACATAATGAGTGGTCAGGCAATTGACTTCAGGGCAGATGGACACAAAAACGTTCAATTTATCACTAGGCAATAAGGAACTTGTCGTCCAGCGGATGACAAATGACGGTTCATATGGCTCGAAGTAACGTCCCTATCGCATTACCGATCGAAGATTTTCACCTTCTTCGACTAAAGTTTGATGACAGTTAAAATGATTGTGGGAACCAAATATAATAAAATTTGTTATAAGGCACAATACACTTTTACCTAAATTCAGATTTTTAGTACATACATATTTTTATCACTTCACTTACATCTCCTCGCTCGTTATGGTTCGTTTCCGGAATAAAATGGTAAAAGAATTGTCCGTATAAGACCTGGGCCCTTATTCTGTATGATAGTGTAAACGCGTAACGCGGCCGTGTCATGTTATCTTCGAGAAATGTGCGTGGAATGGTATTCTGTAAGCCAAATTTCTATAGTCCTAAACATGATGCGTTGTGTTACGTGCTTGTTACGCACTGTTAAAATAACGTGCGGGATAGAGAATAAGGCTCCTGTAGATTCAGATTTGAACGCGTTCGAACAAACATAAGACAAACTCAAACTTTTAATTTAGTAGGATATGATTGACACATTAGCGCACATTAACACCTACTTGCCAGAAGATTACGTTGCCAGCCTTTAAGGAAAGGAATGGCGATTGGGAAGAGGAAGGGAATTTTTTGCGCCGCCGACAATCTCACTGACCGCACGGAACGCAACAGCAAAACTATTACTTCACAACAGCTTTCTTATTCTATGAGACTTGTGTGCGTCATTTTTTCAACCATAACTGTAAAAAAGAACTGGTGTTATTGATACATATTACAAAAATATCACAAAATGTTAAATTAATTAAAATAAATTCTTCATAAAATCTTAACGCACCTAGTTTTATAGGTTTATAGAGTATACCTAGTTAGCTGTACTCAAAATGAATTATGATACGAGTCTAGTTTATTGTCTCTAACAAGGCTGGCAATTTACAATACTTGTTTTACTTTCAGATGATAAGTAAATATGGGACCACGAATAAGGTAAAATACCGTTACTAAAATGCCTTGAAAATTATTCACCTGGTAAGTGTAATGATGTACAGTTTTTTATGTTCCCAATTAATGTACATGGAAGTAATGACAGCACTTTACTTTCATGTATAATGTATATTCCTTTTAATCTCTGTAAGATAACATTGTATCAATGAACATCACTAGTTCATGCATTAGCTGGTTCTGCACGACGTGTTATAGCGTAAAATAAATAATAATGGTTCATCTGACAGTTGTATTAAGAAGACAGCGTTGCCTATAGCGCGGCTATAATATTAAGCCGCCTACTCATTAAACTTGCACCGTAACATTGAACAGTAGCCGTCCCTCTAATCTTCCTTATACCATTCAAGATATTTCGTAAACAAGACATCTCAAGAACGTAATCCGACTTGTGAAGGCATATAGTTAAGTATTTTGCGAGCCTACATTTCTTATTTATCTAATGGTGGCAATCTAGAGCATTGAATAAGGAAGTGGTGGTCGCGGCCCGCGGCTGGCCCTCTGTTAGTGTCCATCACCGCAAACTGCGGTTACCGACACCGCTTCGAATTGGCGTATTCCACCAAACTTTATTAGTAGGGCTAACGGCACCTTTCATCACTCTGATTCGGATTATACGTAACAACCGGATGGGCGCACTGAAGACGCGCGTGTGAATTCAATATGCATTTCGCAATCAACGTCATGCAAAAGTTATGTTTACTTGGCTGCTAATTAACCATTACAGCGGTTAATATTTTGAACAAACGGTAAATGTTGATAATAATCAAAAATATTCTACAGCAAATTATAAATAAAAAATTATAACAGAAATAAAATTAAGATATTGTTCACTGCACATCATTATGATTGGAGATGCTTTCGATAGGTCTAATAAAACGTTATTTGCGAAGATATAATCTAATCAATACATTTTTTACTTTATGATTTGGAGCGTGTTGTTTTTTATGGTCGGAACACAGATCTGAGACGCCAGGTTCACGGAAAGAAAGTTTAATAAAAATAAAGTTAGCTTGCGTTACTAATCAAATAATCCATCGGTTCGGAACGGAATGGCTTTAAAAAAATACAACGAATCGATTTAAAAGTCGCTATTTGTTAGAGACGGTTCTGATTGCACTTATATTTAGGTGAACAGACTCAAAGAAAGTAATATACATGTTCAAATAAGAAATTCAACACTTGATGTCATATGTTCTATTTTTTGGCCGCCATCACTAAAAGTCAGTAGTTGCTAAAGGTACAATTATATTGAAAACCGTTTAATATACAGTAGTGTGAATGCAAATACATTTTAGTTATCAAATAGATGCCTAGTCATTTAGTTATAGTCTCGGTTGTAGCCTAAAGAACAAAATTCAAAAGCGAGCGCTAGTAAACGGTATCCAAGTGAATCGCGGAACGGAGACACCATGGTATAGTATTTTTAGTCACAAGTGAAAGTTTGGACTTCTCTTGAGATTTAATCGTGGCGACAGGTGGTCGACATAAAACTGAGCATCACAAGATAATACTGCGACGTCATGCTATTCAAAGGATGTGAATTATTATATTTTTTCCCATAATCATAATGTCTGCACATGTCGTGCCGTAGGAAATTTGGTTTAAGCTGTACATTTTGTTTAGTTTTACCGGATTGAAACATAATAAAGACAAAACAATATTTATAACAGATTCAAGTTTGACGCGAAAAAGTAGCTGAACACTTTAAAAACTTCACAACGCTGCTACACATTAACTTCAATCTATATATCTTTTATTTTTTTTATTTATTTTTTCTTTATCTAAAATAAAGTAAATTCTATGAATTTTATTTTATTAAAGAAAAAACTATAGTTTATGCAGACACCAAAGTTTAAAGGCGATTCGAAATATTGAATTTGTTCAGGTACTTGTGTGGATGACTCTACTCATTACAGTAGCACCTACGTGATAATAGCAGTGTAATTCACTAATGAAGAAAATGACTAGTAACAAGTTAAACAAGATAACACTGTGCTATCAAATTGCGAATCCTTAAGTTACGCTAAATAATAGAAGATACAAATAAAAGACAATACAAATAAAAAAGCGCCTACAAATTGTTGTTTTCATATAAGTTTGAGACTCCAAGTTAAAATAACATCAAGAAATTATCTGATTATATAACAGTAATGTCGCTCACCGCATACCACAATCGGAACGGTAAAAACGCGTATAAAGAAGTAGATCTTCAGTTGTCACAAGTCGACAATGTGAATTATAGTCACAAATTGACGACAGTTAACGGCGTGGGTTCCTATCCAACTTATTTCTACTACGTCAATAAAACTGTGAACGAGTAAATGAGTTCAGTTATTGCGTGTAGAAGTGCCGAACTCACTTGCGGCGGTCATTATTTATTAGCTTTTCATAACAACTGCGTGCAAATACCCCGATTCGATCAAAAGTTTAAAGTGTCTTATGAGTCAACCAACCCAAATTTCAATTAGGCATAAATTTACGTCAACTTTTTGCATATCGATTAAGCGGTTGAAAGATATTATGAATAGTGTAACATGATGAGTACATAATTTATGCTTCTATATTGAAGGAATTATGACAAGAGCATGCGCTATTACAAACAAAACGTAAGAGGCAGATCAATTTCTTATAATCGTGATCACAGCTGTCAATCATCGAGATCCGGTGCTATAAGCCTCTATTCATATTTCATATAAAGTGACACGGTTTTGCTATCACCCTAACCCTATACGACTGTCTTCAAAGCTTAAATGCTTTAAATATAACGTTTTATTTATAGACTCATTAGTTAGTTTAATGATTTGTAAAGAGCAAATAACGAATTCAAAGAAATGTTATAAAAAGTATGGTATAATATGCTATTTGGGGTAGGTACACATAATTTTGTAATAAAATAACATACTGTTATTCGTTAATTGAGAAGGCAAAACATTCTGAGAGAAAATAACACGTTAGAATTAATGCGTTCTCTATTTGATTACAATATTTTGCAAAACGTGTCCAATTTGTGTCGATTTCCGATCGATATAAATGAGAACGAAATAGAATTACTACTGTTAATAGAAATTTGTTGAATTACGACGCTTTCTCTCTTTCTGTAGAATAAAAACGCGTAACACAGAATAATTCCTTTTTTTAATTGTAAACTGACAATAAAATTACAACGCGTAGTCACCCCTGCTGGTTGATTTTAATTTCACGCGCTGTCAACAATGTATAAAAACATGTTTGTTTTTTATACGTAATTGAATTTTAAAGATTATCTATGTGTTATCGAATAGATCTCAATTTATTAACATCTTACGAACTGTTTCTCGTCCACATAATATATTGAAACTCATTGTCACTGAACTTAATGGATTAAAACTTTGACTTTACTTGCATTGAATATTTTTGTGCTCAACTTAAGTGAAGATCTGACTAGTTTTAGTGGAGTGATCGTTTGTTTGCTAAGATAATATATTAAAATACTGAGCAAGGCACATCTACTCATAGGTACTTTCTTAATTATTACAGAAATATTTTTAAAGATTTTTCCTGTTATTCATATTTTCAGACCAATCTATTTGACTTTTGTAAAATGGTCTAATATATACCAACTGGTATAATATCAATACAATGACTACTAAAAATAACTTATGAAATCATACCGCGTTACAATCCTTGTCACGTATTATAATCTATATACTATAAAATAAATAATGGTGAAATATTTTTAGCTCACGATCAGAGGAGATTGTACGCGTGTCAATAATCTCCTTAGAGATGATTAAGTCACATTCAAAGCTGTATCAGATCGGTGTAGCGGGCGTCGAGATTAATAAGCACTAGACTCCTTGCTGAGAACCGTTCCTAGCCGTGATGACTGTATCACTTGTGGGCAGTAACAATGTGTAAGAATATCGATAACATCGCATAATATTGTCAATACATATTGATAGTTAAACCCTGCACGTTAATGAAATCTATACTTTAAAAATTTTTAGCAAGAAAGATTAACCCATGTTCACCATATAAATATCATTAAAATTAAATTATTTGTCGGATTTTATCGTGTTTTTTATATTACATTTTTCTCCCGATTTTCCAGGACTTTACAGCCTTCGTGGTCACAGGGCGGACTGAGGTGTTGATCATCCGCAAAGTCCAAAATACAATATCTACCTACATTTTAGAATTTATAAAAACTGCAATAGAATCTAAAAAATAGTTTAATTTTAATGTCTAACATTCGCGTAAACATAAGAAATCATTATAGAAGTATCAATTAACAGCGTCATATTGCCTAGCCATTTGCAGACGAAAACATAAAATATCTAATTAACTATCTACATTAATAACATAATATATGACATTTAAATTCTTCTACGACATTGAATAGTGCCGTCGCGTTACCAGAAGCGTCTTCAAACCATTGCTAATTTATATTTATAAGTTTATGTCCCGTATTATTGCGGAAAATATCAATCGTGATAAAGATCCAGACGCTTTTATATAGTAATTAAAAAGTGATATGGCCGGCTATTAATATACTGTTAACATGAACCGACAGGACAAGTCCATCGAACGGTAGACGTTAATGTATATTGAATTTAATTAAAACGCAATAATTGGTCCTGAGATAAATCGGAAGGATCAAACGACTAATAATAAAAAATATTTTAAACAAGAATGTCGGTAAAAGTGATAATTAAGCCAAATACATAATTTTTCACTGAGCAATATAGTAGGTAATAAAAAGTGAACAGCCAATATTCTGAATATATATTATGGGTTTGTTTCTAGCTATTATCTAACATTACTTACTAATCTATTCTAGGGGTACTAGGTTTCAGTATCAACATGAACAAATTAGTCATGATCACGGCCTGTACTCTAATTTCTGTGGTTCCATTGTACCTACTCTTAATTCCATTCTTTATATTTTGGAGTTACGTACGTACGTTACTCTTTTTATCATATATTACTTACTATCTGTGAGATGGTTAAATGCTGTGACGTCATCGTTCAGCCTTCCCTCCATGCGTCGTAGTTTTGTGCTGAGATCTCTCGTGTGTAGAAACAGGAATAATGTGCATGATACTGCCACTAAAGCGACCAATTCGCTAGTCCTGTAACAATATAAAACAAGCATTTTTAATCAATGCCTTATTTACACATTATAACGCCATATTGCTCTGTTCGCACGGCACTTAAGCTATGAATATATTATTAAGTTCCTAGGTTTAATAACAAGATAAGGTAACCTGGTTTTGATTCAAAATACTTGTGACTTAAGTATGTACCAGAGAATGGAATTTTTATCCGATATTACGAAATTCTACTAGCTAGTAAAGTACTTTGGGTTTAAAAGGTAAGTATTTGGTGTACGGAGTGTGTCTTAGTATGTATCATTGCATCCTTCTTTCTGCTCCCAAGCAGTAGTGCCCCAATACTCTTTTGTAACGGTTCGTAAAAAAGCAGTTCGTTTTTAACTAGTATTAGGTATTTAGAACCTTACCTGCCTGGACATCTCTTAATTCAAAATGAAAAAACTTAACGTGTAATGCTCAGGATGATTAGTTTACGAAGATTGTGAGATATAAAATATTACACGCATACATTTTCTCTGATAATCTTTCCTGGATGATGTTTATTATTATTAACAACGGTACATATCGAGAGGCAAAATCGTATTAATAAATAATTTAATCTTATAGCACTGTCGTAATTCCCGCCATAATTAGTTTTTTTTTCTAAGTCAATATGGGCAACGGCATTATAGTTCATGCGGACTTATGCAGTAGTATTGTTTTTTGTTAAATGGATGCAAATTCTTACAAATAAATAAAATCACTGAATTAGCAGTGTTTTGTTTATTTTATTTAAATCTTTATAGGTAATTGCATCGTAAGTAGTTCCTGCGGACTTATCAATTTCAATGGACACATAACTATTAAAAAAAAATTAAATAGCAGTGTGGTAATTCACACCAAAATCGGTGTGTTATTATTTTTTTTTTTTTTTATTTTAGTCGGAACGGACAACAATATCCATAGTTCTTGCGTATTTTTAACTAAGCTTCCCCTTTTGAGGCGACAAAGAGGTTAGTTTTATTTTTATTTAACTATCGAATGAATTATAAAATAATTATATCTTCAAAATTATTCAATAAGTACCTACCGCTACCTAAATGAATGTTACGTAAAGAACTTCGAAATTACAAAATTTTATTTAATACTTAAATTACACACAATTATAATATAACTTATCCAAAAAACAAGCCAATTTAGAAACCAGAGAAGATATTATAAATGCTCGAACTATTTATTGCACACATGATTCGAAAATAATATTCGAAGCAAATTTTTCAAGAGAAAATTTCAGCCACAAATCAAACATACATCCGCCGACGAAGATAGATGTTAATATGAATTAGACAAATCACTGCACCTACTACATAATGTATTCGCAGTTACATAAACCCGTAAATAGAAATCACGTGCGACCAAGCAATGAATCATCAAACACTTCTGAGTTATCTCTCGTCTAAATTACGTAGACAGCACATTAACGCTAATTCCCACCTTCCCCTTTCCCTGAGATACCCACGTGGTGAATAAACAAGTAAATGTTAAGTGGAACTAATCCTTTCTCTTCGCACACTTTCATTTCTACCTGAGTTGGAACATTCGATTAATTGATAGGTTACGGATGTACCCTCTCTAAAATTTTCGATGAATCAGAATTTACAGACTGTATTTGGTAATGATAATCTCAAGTTAAAGAAGCACCTTTCATCTACTTAGCTTTTTTATTTACTTTTACTAATTCTTTACAACTCAATACCTATTTAATCGATGTGTTTTCTGAGATTCAAAAATATAATTACGCCCGTTTAGTTAGGTAAATATATTTAGGTATTTTAGAGATAAACTTAATTTATAGTTGGTTTGTTAGATAATTGTTTAGTTACCGCTCAAGTACATATAATTAGTTTGAATATCAAGATCCACACGCGTTAGTTAGCCCTGACACCTTCCGTCTCTTGGACACCACAATAAAATATCAAATAGATAAAAACCCAAGAATAAACTCCTTCGATCTACTTGCCTACATTAATAACACACATGAAATTAAAATAATAAATATTAAATCGGCCGCTATTATAAATCTTAGAAGCGAGCGCATGGAATGTATTCCATAACTAATTTTATGAATGTTGTTCTGTAATGACGGTCGCAATAACTCAGCCGCAGACTTCAGGCCTTTTTGTTTTGCAAATATGATATAGCTTTCGTGCTAAAACATTTCCATGTTTCCAATAAATACAAACGCAACATGAAACGCGCTTTCGAAGTAACCAGCACGATCACAAATAAATAATAAAGTAACTTAAACACGTTCCCAATTATAGGTTGATTTAGAAATTATGAATAGTTTAAAATGATTTTTCAAATAAAAAACTGTAAAAATGCAACGTAGTTAATAAAATATGCTAAAATATTCTTTCAATAATAAATAACAAATTAATTTCGAATATTTTAAGTTATATGTTCCTTTAGACTCAATAAATGCGGGAAGTAAATTTAATAGTTCGACTTAGTTGTTGATCAAATTGCTTTTATTTCATATTCGTACAGCGAGCATGCTTTCATTTCAATATTCCTGCGGCATGATGTTTATGGACATCAAATAAAAATAGAAAGTGTTCGTGCTCGTGCACTGGACGTGATCTAACGAACAAATCGCAATATATGGGCTTTTTGTTCGTCATCAGAGCTTTGTGCGTCTAAAGTACTGTAATAAAAATTCTGGCGAGTGAACAACGTGAATGAACAATGCGGATGTATGACACTTCCAATCCAATATAACTCGTGTTCCCTATTAAACAGCGTTATGTTCTCCAAACCTGGTTCATCTAACATTGTTTTGTGAACAAATTATTTATAATTGTTAAAGTAAAATATGCAATATGCGATATGTGTATATTATGACAATATAAGTATTTTCATACAAAAGTGAATATCTAGGAATTAAGAAAAAATAAATAAATATTGAGCTATAAAATTCTCATTGAGCTCCTAGTTAATGATGAATAAAAATCATACCAGTTAAAACCCTGTTCGTGTCAGCCGGCAAGGTCGAAAGAGTGTAACCATTTCATTGCATGTGCCATCGGTGCATTACATAAAACCAACGAAACGTGACCGCTTGCGTCTGCATGCGAACTACGCTCATGTAGGTAACATTAAAATTGCAGCGGTGGCCACACCAACGTGTTCACTTGGAGAAGCTGCCACTACTTTTATTTAAAGCATTCGTGACCAAACATACAAATAAGCCCCGCTGTACGTTAAAAACAGTATAAAGGAAAATAGTGAAGGGTCGGAAAGAGAAATCCTTTAAATCCAAACGAGTTTAAAGGAATAATCACGTGTGAATGAGGGCACTAAAACTTATGCCAATTATTGCTGGCCATAAAAGTGGAAGCTTATCGTAAAAGCAGAACCAGATCGGTTTATTTTACAAAGATTATGAGATTTTGATTATGAATAGGATTTGGGGCACAGTCAACTAACACAATAAATTCATCAAACTTGGACGTTTCCTTTGATTATATCAAAGTTAGCTTTAACAGGTAAATATATTTCAAAATTGCAAAAAATATTACGGCTTGTTTCATGTTGTATATTCTAAAACAATCTTTATTTTTGTTTTATTTAATAAAATGCTTGAACGACGATTTATTGCGACAAACCCTGTGACCACAATATCCGAAGGAGAGAAAGAATTTTAATTCGATACCTAAAGAATAAATTTGCGATAACCTACATTCTACATATATTTAAGTTGGTCATGTGCTAAAAATATTACGTTTTCACTTTTCACCTCGAACTTTTGCCAATGTTTGCACCTTTTGTCAAAGTATCCAACATCAAAGTAGGTTAAAGATCAGATAAAGTAGGCTGATGTGATATGTGTTATTAAAAACAATAATGCATTGAACAAAACATGAAAGTATGTACATATTTGAGGACATACCGGCCATTTCAAGTATATGTAAAACGCAAAGATAATTACGAATTCTACTCAATATCAAGCTACTACGTGACTAAAGTCCTAATTAGTTACCCACTAACAGTTAATGAAGTAAAACAATTAGTCGAAACAATACGAGGAAAACGAAGTTCAATTGGCTTAAAAGAAAGCGACAAACAAAAGTCATTGTGCATTTTTCCCACTATCACTGACCCGCACAGCAAAACATCGCATCGTATTTCATCTTAGTACATCCGGCATTCATGTATATATAACACAAAAATAGTAATGTTCTTAGATACTTCTTTTTTTTGTATATATTAAATAGTTACAAACGTAATTCACAGTTCAGAATCGATTTTTTAAAGTTTAGATTTAAATAACACTTTTTTTTTAAATGTTGTATCATTTTATCCATTTGCTCTATCCACTATCTAATAATACCAGAACCTAATTACCGTCTCTCTTGACTTACATATGAGTGATATGTGTTACATTGAAAGAAATCATCGTGAGAAATGTGCATTTGATTGAAACGAGTTTTCACATTGTTAGGAATAATTTATGTCAAGCGTATCGAAAACCCTAGAAACTAAAACTGAAATTGATTGATTCGTGAGTATATCTATTGAAATCTTTAGTTTCACGATCATGAAGTTTTTAAACAACGGTACTTTGTTCTGAATCGATAAACGTCGCAAAATAAAAGACTATATTTATGCACATGCTCAAAAACTTGCATTAGGTAAAGTACATACAAAAAGACAATTAAAAGTTTAACGCTCTGTAACGGTAAAAAAAAATTAAGATATCGTAAAAGGCAATGGTCATGTTTTAAAACCACTAATGCCTTTTTACAAAAATATCTCTTAATTATATCACTTTCGAAGCACATTAAGATATATGACATCCTTGGAGAGCAGGACATCCTGCAGGAAATTTGCAGTCGCATATTAAAGCTATAAAAGACACCGCATGTTAATTTATTGACCATTAAATGACCGTAACCGAAATAAATACATCAAATGGAAAACACGAACACGATGTTATATAACCAACAGTGAACGGTCCATGCACTTGCTCTTGAACTGAGAACGCCGCGTCAGTTTCGGATTACTAGAAACTAGGCACCACGTACACTCGACACGCACGCACTATTTGTTAAGACCTAAATTATATGCCCTAGGCTATGTGTACTAGTAGAAAGGGATGTAAATAATGGATGCTAATTAATTTATATGTAGTTTGCTCGCGGTTTTTCTTGTGCGACTCTTCTAATTTCAGTAACGTACTAATATCAAATATGTTTTAAATTTAATTTAATAATAATATCCTTATATTATTGTAGGATGGCAGATTACGTATGCGATACGACACCGCTGTGATTTCCTGGGTTCCGATCGCAGGTCGAGCAAAATGATATTTGTTTTTTTACACAATATCAGTACGGAGTCTAGAATTGGTTCCCATATGGCGGTAGGCGCGCCCACTATCACGTCATGGGACGGAACATACTGGAGAAATTGACTGCATTAATTACACTTCTGTCTACTGTGTCTGTCTGTGTGTGTATTTATAATATAAAAAAATATCTTTAAAAGTGTATTCAAAAGAATATCCATTCTGTTTTATCATCTGTCAATGAAGTATTAAGCAAGTCAAATACACATCTCATGGCAAACATACTTTGAACATTAAGTTGAAACTTAATCCGAGTGTATTGCAAAGGCATTTCTATATATGGGTTTTAAAGCAATTTGGATTTGCGACGATGCATTTAAGTGGGCGTGAAATGATGTAGAAAGCTCTGATAGATGGGAGGCGAACTTACAGTCGCACAGACCAAGTGAGATTGGAAAGCTGGGTGCAGCTGGTCCCACTAACGGGTTGCGAACTACGCTTTCCATGCGGCCGAGATGCGCTTTCCGATATCACAGATCCAATACTATTATACTTGTAAATGAACATTGTTCCTAATTGCATTAGATTCCGACTGCGTTGCATTTGTCCATTTAATTATCGATTGCGTATGCCATGTCGAGTGCGGTCTAGTGCTGCTATTAACAACCGTTTTATACTGCGTGAGGTTAATTAAGGCTGAACGATTATGAACGACACGTAGTTTTATACTGTCTTAAGATACTTATTCATTTAAAACACATTTGAGCATATATTTTTAATTAGAAAACGTAGTATACAATTATCGATATCGAAAAACGAAAAATGTATGCAGTGTTTTTTCATAAAACGCGCACATCTATTTCATAGATATTAATATCAAAATTGAACTAGCAACACAACATTCCAATGACCCATATATTACTGTAAAGCATCCGAAGCAATAACTGTAAGGTCAAAATGTATAACGGTAGCGGTAATCATCTTATCGCATTATATCGATGAATCTTCAAACCATTCGCGTGTGAGAGACAGAAGCATCGACGTCACGACAAATCGTGGTTCCACATCACGCCATTCGTTACTATTACATTTTATATATATTTCGACCATTTGGCAACATCATGCAGCTAATCTTGGCCTAAATCTGATCTCGTGTGCAGATAGCTTTAACGAATTGGGTGATCTATTGTACGATGACTCAAATTTACTTTATTGTTATATGAACTAAAACAAAAAATATTTGCTAATGTATATTGTGATTTCGAAAATCTTATTGGCCATACGTAACAGTTTATGGGTCAGTGTACCGTTATAATTCGTACTGTAGTATCATATCGATTTGGTATTTGAACTACCCCGCTCGAGTCGCTCCATGTTGACTAAAATGGTTGCAAAGCGGCTCTATCGTTTACAAAATAAACCATTAACAACAAAAATAATAAATTAGCCGTTTATAAAATAAGTAGTATACTTTTAACTGATAGCAAATCTCACTTAACTGGTACACGGCAATTAATTTTTCATAATCAACTAAAAAAGAAAAATATGGCGGCGCCTTGCCGTAAATAAATTCTATCACATAAATAACATTTCCTAACGCCTGGTGCTCGTTAGCTGTTACTAGTTAAGCACTCCGTCTGACGTCCAGAACAGCAGCGGGTAAGACAAATTGGATATCTTCAACATGTTTATTTGCAATACATTTAACTACATATATGATAGGGGAGATAAGCCCAAAACGGGTAAGCTAAGGATAGACGAAAAGAAAAGCAGGTTCTAAATGTATTTCGAACTTTTATTTTAACTGTCACAGTTCCATACTTAAATAACTTTAAAAAAACAGTCTCAAATTAAAAAAAATATCTTCATTTTTAACAAAAAATATCATAAAACTAAAACATTAACAAAACCCGTTTTGCCCTGGAGGGGGGTGCCTAAAACGGGTAAGGCTTTTGGGCAAAATGGGTAATAGGAACAAAAATGAGATAAAATCTACTTAACCTTCTAATCATAACATAAAATAACAGTTTTGTTTTCATAATAATTATCACAGTCTTTTCGAATCAGACTCAGTCATAATTTATATTATTGACACATGTCACAATAGTACGGACCTCTCTCTGAGTATGAAGTTGTCTTGTTCAAGAATATCGAAGAATCTTTTAACTTGAGGTCTGTTAAAGACTTTCGCACGCGCAATCGCTGTTGGTACTGGCTTGCGGAAGGTGATCTTAGGATGTCGCGCCTTGAAACCCATGTACCAGTCATCGCCTGCTACGTTTGCCTTAAATGGATGATTTATTTAATTTTTTTCGGCATATCGATAAACTAATTCCAAGAATTGTGTTTTCGTCAGTCCAAAAAATTAATTATCCATTTGTGGAATATATTCGACCAACTTTAACTCTTGATCCGCGTTGAAAACTGGTACAAATCTTCCAAGGATTTTCCTCGCTATCCCTTCTTTATATGTCTCTGCCGTGTTGACAAATGAATACCATATTTTTTAGCAGCTGCATTGACAGATGTTTTTTAGATTCTTCCATTGCAAGTGCAATTGTTTTCTCGTCCCATGATGCGTTGGTAGTTTTTCTTTTGTACTTATTAACCATTTACAAAATAAGGAAAAGTAATATTATTCAAAAGTTATATTTCAAAAATCTATCAGGGCAAATCGGGTATGGGCAAATCGGGTACCCGTTTTACCCATACCCGATTTATAAAGGCATAATTTCATTTCGTACATTCATAACCACAAAACCAAAGCAACGGGTTAGAAATTACTTCACTGATATAAAGCTTCAAATACAACAAAATAATATCACCAATCTAGTAATCACGTCCAGCAAACCAAAATCGACTAATCAGAAATCAAAATTCATTAATATTTTTATCAAAAACAGTAAAAATCTTTGATTACAAATTACCTTGCAGCCGCGTAGTCCATGCGTACAAAGACACTGCCTGTGATTGGACGATACCTGCACCATCCTTCGGCATGCACAATTTAAAACTAATGCGAAAGACGCGAAATTTAGAACACTTACCCGTTTTGGGCGGGCTACCCGTTTTGGGCTTACCTCCCCTAATTACTGAATCTTCTTTAACTATTATTCATTCCAAATTATATTTATGAAGTCATGAGCCTGATTACTAATTACTTTGAATTTATTAAATAAAAACGACTTGCTTTGAACATTTAGTGTATTCTTTAATAACAAATAATATAAAGTAAATAAATAATTCAATTATAATGTACTTATTCCGATCTAATCCAAAATCAACCCTAGAACAACAGTTACACCGCAAGAAAGACACGGAAATCTCGATGTCCATCCTTGATTTCTGTAAGCGACAGTTAACGGATCTATGGATGTAATAACGTAAAATTGTAAATGATTACTCCAATAATAGATGGGTTCCCTCATAATGCTCGGCCATGCGTAATGACGTAATATCATTACAAACAGCTATGTTTGAAGTCACATTTATTTGTTTACTACCTTCTCTTATGCCTTTTCTTCTTATATAACACAAAATATATTTATTTTATGTAAATTGTGAGTTCCGAGATGTGCAAATATTAACAATAACACTCCCTTGAGTAACATTTACCTACTGAAACTCGGAAGTTTTCGTAACTGGACGCTAAAATATGCTAATATTATATGCAAATAAAGTTGTCTTTCAGTTAGAGTGTAGTCATTAATAATACCATTCATAATATTATAGTTCATTGACTCGGTGAATAAATCAAAATAGAACGATTTTGTGCATCGAAAACGAGGGAAAAATTACGAAACTGTCTTTTCTTGTGATCGAAGCCTAGATTATTTATCTCAGTCGTCTTGTTAAAATACAACAAAATAAGATATTAATTCTTGGTAGCATATCATATGTAATGACGGCCGTCAACTATATGGCTGGTTGCAATAGGATCTGACAGTGACTATTAATAAATGGTTAAAAAGAGAATTAAGACGCTCGATTTACTGTCATACCAGCGTTTTGTGATTCTTTGAATTGTATTGTATCATAATAAGGTTTTTAAATTTTTTACATCAGTAGATATATAATAGCGACGAAGGTTATCAATATCTAAGTTTAAAAATGGGTACCCCGAAGCGGTAGACAGAAAAGTGGGTGCTCTAATAGTAACTAGGGCACTCACTTTTCGCAAAGTGTGTTCCGTCCCATGATGTGATTGTTGGTGAGCATATCGCCATCTCGGGCACAAAATACTAATTTCGAAATATACACAGTAGTCAGTACAATCTCCTCCGGCTATCTTAGCGTACGATCAGGAAGATATTAGTGACTGTTGGATAATCTTGTAAATGTTAGAAATTCCGTTTTGTAATAGTTTTATTTTAGAGATAATAAAACTACAAACTACGTAGGATGTGCCTCGCCCATGTAGAGTCCATTCTAATCTTGCACAACAAGACTTTCTATTGGGTATTTTTGTTCTAAAATCTAAAACAAGTAAGTTCATAAATTAAGACCATGTGACTTGGCAGTTATCCTCTCACTTTCATGTGATCGCAACGCGTGGGACGGCACACATAACGAGCTTTTATAATAGAAACACAACTGCCCAATCCAACCACTTTTACTTTCTACCGCATCTTAAGATAAGAGGTAAATACACGTATCTAACGTCATAACAGTTCATACAACGCGAAACAATTTATGTATTCTGTTCAATTTATAATATTATCGTAAATATCAAAACGTTAGTGGGTTTTCGTAATTTGTAATGAAAAGAATGCTCTTGATATACACTATTCGACTATATGGTAATCGCAGCGAAATTATTGCTATATATAAACGAAATAAAAAGCCCATATATATAACAAATAATATTTTAATGCTGGACAACCTTCTCGCGGCGTTTTTTCTTAATGGAAGTGAATGATTGAGATGTGAAAAACTTTTTAATACAAACCGAATGAGTCAGCCTAATGTGAGTCTCGACTGATAACTTCGAGTTTTTGCCCAGATCTACACCAGTTCTCACACTTTTATTGCATAGTATATACCTGCGGAGCTTCATTCGCTTGATTAACTTTATGCATTGCTATTAATTATTTCCCATGTTTTTATTTAATCATTGCCGATACGTGATATAGTTGTGGTACGTGAAAATTAATCATAAATGTTTTTTATTCATTGATTAATTAACTCGATTATATAGCAGGTGTAACTTTTTCTTTATAAAGCGAAAGAACGCACGTAATGTCAGCACTTCCTATTACACATAAACACCAGGCGCGGCGCGTCGGCTTGCCCACAAGCAAATACCTACTTCTTTATAAGGATACACTGCTGCAAAGGATTAGCTGCAATGGCACGGTTTTACATTTAAATAAATCTGTTTATTTTATGTTGATAAACAACATAAAGCTTTCTATCCGTCTGATGTGAACGAACCTTTCAAATGTAGACATAACGTAATAATTATGTTTATTTTCTATACGGTTCACATCAATGGGCCCTTTCTAACCCAGATACGTTAATATATTCATAGAAAGTTCGTATGTTATGCAATAGCCGAATATGTATTATAATTCGATAAGGTAAATGCAGTAATCTCCATTTGTAACTATAAGATGTTTGTTATGTGTTTTAATAACCTCACCAATTATAATGATTGTACAGTTGTTGTCTACATTATACTGATTTTACAATTCCTGGTATGCAAGTGCAGATCAAGAGGTGAATGGAAATTATTTCTACCTACTTTCTACGTAATTAATTTACATTGACTAGAAATTACAACTACATCTTCTACAAGTAATCTAATCTTAATTACACAGGTTTTACTAAAGTTTTAAAAATTGCGAATATAACACAAACTATTTAAATTATATAAATTTTAGAAAACTCTAATTGTTGGTGTTATTTACAATTTAACTTATATATTACACAACAATGATAACACGTAGACTGCAAAACAGTCACGAGATTTACAAAGAGTATCAATTAAACCAATGACTGGCAGAGTTACTACTATCTTAAATTGAATAACTTCACGTAACCATTAGTAAAGCGCCGAAGATCTTTTTCAAGACTTTTGTAGACGATAAAAAATTTAATGTTTTCTCCTTCAAATCCGTGGTACCCTACTGTTACCAACAATCGTTTTGATTTACACTGAAAAGATGTTGACAACCTTGACCTCGGCCTGAGTGTGTACTAAATTCCCGCCCGCTACTATGGTAATGGCCGAGGCACGTTTTCAATCCATCACAGAATGTACACCGTTATTGATTAAAACGCATGCAATGCGCGCTTCTGTCAACACCGACAAGTTTTGTAAATGAATTCGAACACTACTCGAATATTTCTAGACCGCCTGTGTTCCGAATAGCAATTATGACAACTGACCTTAAACTCAAAATGTAAAATTTCTGCGAGTAACAGAACGTAAATGAATAAAATTATTTAAATTTTATGGTTTATGAATATTTTAAATTTAATGTACATGTGTGTAGTTTAATGTCGATGTTCTACATTATTTTAATGTAATCTTAATTAATTTTAAATGTTCATTTAGTTATAGAGTTACATGTTATATACATTTATAATATTCCTTATGTTCAGCAGCATCTAGTACACAATTTCACGCAATGATTATTAACAGTTATTTCTACATAAATAACGTAATATTGGGATACCGGTTGTAAGAATTTGTACTCGTTTAATACGGCAATGTATCAATGTTTATGTTTAATGCAGATGGAACACCAAATATAAACTAAACAGACCATTTCATTGCTAATTATACAAAGTTTCACAAAAATGTGCAATAGACTACAACTTACAAGTGACAGAACTATTTTGCAAATTGATAAGCGAACAATGTCGGCTTGACAGGTGACAGAAGGCGGCTAAACAATCGGTAACGATTGCGCTTTTGTGTTCGATTGTACTTGCGCATAACTCTCATCACCGTGTCTTCCTCCGTTACGGTTGTCTGCGATGTCACTAACTGTCTGCGGATGAAAAGAATTCTCTCATGCATAATGGCGGCTTGACTTGATTACCAATAGAAAATGTCTCTTTAAACATTGCACATGTCAAGTATTCCAATTCTGCCTAAATCACTATTTGCACGTCGTTTTAAAACCTGCGTGCGGCTAAAAATATATACTTAATATTTTTGTAAAATAACGTAGCTAGAAAATTAAATACCCTCAAAATAGTTTAATACTTTATCACATTTCTTAATACGTAAGCTGCAATAAAACAAATAAAAAAGGGAAAATGATATATTCCATTTCAGAGCTCGCTTTACGACTCTGATGAGGCATATTTCGCAAAATAAAATATATATATAGCACGTCACACGGTGATGGTAGTTAATTAGCTGATGTTTTATCAGATAAATTATATGTTAGCCGATGACACTGCGATGCTGGTTTTTACTCCATAGACACCTCTATTATCAAATCTACATTAGCCTTTTTTACTGTGCCAAAGAAATCTAATTTAGATTACTCTGGGATCATATAAGGCACCGTCTATTATCGCTGTTATCCATCTTTCGTGTCTACGTGTTATACGTATGGATAGCCTTTCGAATTCTGTGGAATTAGTGCATTTTCAGTAACATAATATATATGTAAAAATATATGTTCTTTTTTAAAGTGAATCTTACTTTCTTTTTCAATTTTTTAAATAATGAATATGCTGTTCGATGCAACCTTCTTAAACGAGAAAGTCAACAAGGAAACCATTACTCTGGTTTTATAAAATACCAAAAGATTAAATCTCACTCATGTAAAAACATGACAATCTAGTTTTCTAATTTTGGTACGTTTCTGTATACGACTTATAAAGTGGAAGTGCTCAGTCATCGTGCTCGTGGTAGAGTCATCCTAGAGTAATAGTAGTGAGGAGCACTTTCACCAATTTCCTCGGTTAATTTAACTTCTCTCCTCTTTATTTTGAAAGTCCTGAATATTAACTCCCATCTTATCTTATACTTTTTACAAATGACAACATAATAATATGCTTGTTGAAACCTGAAAACGTATTATGATTAATTTCAAACATTCCGTTTGTTATAATTGAATAAACGTATTTATTGTCATTTCTAGTGGAAAAGTAACTTTTGCTGCGTAACAACGATTTAAACTTTTATTTACAATGTAGCGTCATAAATCATGATAATAATTACAATTATTCGATTTACATTTAATGGGACAGGGTCGTTCCATTTATCTTATGACTATTGATTTTTTTTTTATTTATTACACTTGGTACATATGATATACAGGCGGACATAATGCCATGAGCATTCTCTCCTAAAGTCACACTAAGAAAAAATATCTAAAAACATAGAAGAAAGACATTTCCATACAAATACTATAGTAATATAATCTATAGCAAGCTCATCCCCATAATTATTTATTTATGCTAAAATAAGCTACATTAGCTAACATGACTAACATTATACAACCTTATTCGATACGTCATATAAAAGATGGTCATTACAAACAAGCTTACTCATAGTCGACGTAACACGGCAATGTGCTTAGTCAAATATTAAAATTAATGGCATTCATAAACGCCACAAGAGCGTCAATCAAAGCAAGCTTGAAAAAAATCGCACGTCGCAGTCAAATCCAAGTGTTTCGTGTCAGATTCATGTCCATTTTACTCTAACGGTTAACCGTCGAACAGGCAGCTCTATGACGAATTGAGATTAATTCACTCATCTTTTTTACGATTAGACATACATCGGAAGCTCCATTGTCACATAGCACTTACTGCATTCTTTGCGTTGATTATTTGTGAGTTAGAATTTAAAGTGATACAGGGGTTTGAATGAAGTAACTTTCAACAAAGAAAACATAAAAATATAAAAAATAATAATTTATAATTCCTTTTAAGTAGCAGTTGGCAAACGAACGTAATATAAGTTCCTTGTATTAGATGAAAATGTCAAGCTACATTTCCAGAATAATTATGCGTTCAAGATGCAAGCAAGCGTTGAAAGCTTTAGAGATTTAGATGAGTTGAATACTGTCAGCTTTCAACAACTTTACTCACCACACGCAGTACAACCGCAATACTATTTCTTCTAGATGCTCTACCACAACGATATGCGAAAGCTCGTAACTCTCCCGAATAACAGTGATTATGACACCGAAAATATTTCATAGACAGGCAAGAAATTACATTAACCACAGCACATTGTCCAAAAATGCCAAGACAGACATTCTAAAGACAATGAATGTCCATAACTAGCAAAAGGAAAATGCTACGAGCGATACTGGCAGCTATCCACGCACATAATAACGGACAATGACGCACCCGATTTAAACAAATTAACTGTGGATCGGGATCCAATCAAAACTAGATCGATAGATATGAAGATATCTTACAACACTCAATTACGCCGTGCCTAAATTAATCAACGCCGTTTGTTTGGGACGGTCTTTTTTACCATCTACACCTTTTTATTTTACATGCGTCGAGAAACTGGAGTGCAAAAAGAAGAAGCAACTTATTAATCTAGACTGCTTATTACAGCTTGAGTAGTGATTGAATTCTGTCTCTACGGGTTTAATAGAAATAGTTGTGTAATACAAGAGTGCTGTATAAAAAGTGTTTTTGTTATCATCAAAAGCTTCCAAGAATAAAAATAGATTACAATCATTCCACAAAGGAGCTATGTGGACTATAAGGATTGTTGAATCTAAAAAATGAGCATCTAAATCATGATAAATGACAATTCAATAGGAAAATCCTTCTGAATTATGTTGCAGGATATAAATTCCTCGTATCAAATGTTTTATAATTGATTTTTATATTAAAACAATTACGTCTCTCGCCATCAATGTTGCTCCTGCTATGTGGATTAATATCAGGAATTTATTCGCTTATGCATTTATAATTAACAGTAAATATAGCATAGTGGCAGACAAAAAGTGATAAAATTTAAAATGGTTGTGAGTTTACACCGATAAAAGCATAAGGTATGATTAAACTATCGCAATAATTGCTAGGTACAAAATGAATGGTTGAATAAATGATACTTTAATACATTGTATATTATAATTGATATTAAATATATGTAACGCTTCTGTTAATCAGGTTAAAGCAATCAAGATTACCTAATGAAGTTTTTTGCGATGAATAATCTGCTGCTGTAGATAATACAGTTTGCATTAACTATTGTATTAAATGAACTATTGCATATATTTGTAGTGGATGTTCATCACTCATTTTAGGTCCATTAGAGAGCTCTTAAGGAGAGAGTGTGTGGATTAGATTTGAAATTAATTGACCGGAAATTATTTTATATAAGAAAATGTAATTACAAACAAATATTTTAATGTCATACTCGTTCTTTGCAATGTCCTTAATATCCGAACTGAATTATTTTCAATTTGTAAAAAATGAGGTCATTTGTCTATACTAATTGATATACAAATTACAACATAAAGATAGAATTTAGTAATTTATCACATGGAATCGATTTCAGTGAAATTTCTTTAAATGTCAGTTGATTTAGTTTATGTAATATTCGATGAATTTAAGAGAGTATTACTTTTCTTCATTCAAATTTATTCTTAAATTAATCAATATTTTGATTAATGTTTTTGGCGATCAAACGAAGGATCACGGTAATTTAAGGCCAAGTTCCAGTTTAAGGCCAAGTACGCGTAATGTAAGAACGCGTGCAGCCGATCCGAATAAAGCGATTGATAAATTACATCATTGGCAGTTTAACGTCAGTGCTCGGTATCGGTGGGGTGCACTGACTTCTTCTGTAATACCATTCCGTTTTTTTCACCGTTTTTTCGTTTCAGACGGCTGACACTGACATGGCGCGTTCATGTTACATTAATGTGCGAAACTAAACAACCATCCACTGAACCGTCACAACATTGCCATTTTAACTGACGTACAAATGGACAAGATCAACAACACCTTTTTATTACTTCCCGTTACTCGCGGCTTATAATCATTTAGTCAGTGTTTAATTGAAATCAGAACATATTATTACTGAACGAAATGGTTCTTGATTCGCGGTGAGTTTGGTATAATTTAATACTAGAAAAACCAAATTGCCAACATTATAATGGCACAAATATTGTAATAATTGACGATGTTTTGCATATTTTTTGCCAAGTAAAATTTACTAAAAACGGTCACATTTTTTTGGATGTCTGCAACTGCATTACATCAATATCGTGAATGAAAGTTCTGACTTCGCTCTTATAAGACGAGACCGGCACCATTAAAACAACATAATAATAAATAAATAAATAAATAATTTCCCGCAGCAAACACTAACAAAAATAATATTCCATTTGGTCCAGTTAACAATATTAAAAAATAATCTGTAATATGTGTGAATACCGACAGAGTTTGCGCAACATCTGTCACAATGCACCTAACTATAATAATTACCGTTACTCAAACACTTGTATTTATATAGACATTTGATAGATCTACAAATATGACAAGTATGATTAGCATTTTCGCTAATAAACGTCAACATAGGTAGGCGGGAAACGCTCACCTATGCTAATGCTACTCGCTACTAGGTGGAAGCCCACTAGTACCTATAACAGCGCATGATAAATTAATTAATGACAGCATGCAACTAACAATCATGCGATACTGATTTGATTTGATCTTATATTATCTTACTTTGTTACTAATATTACTTTCTTACTAATATTATTAAAGCGTGAATTAGTGAAATATTTAGATGTATGAGGTAAATGTAGAAACAACTTTTTTTTTATTGCTTTGAATTAAGAGACGAGCTTGCCGTTCGCCTGATGGTAAGCAATATGACCGCCAAAACAGAAGAAACACCATCAAATACCTTGAATTACAAAGTATTGTTTGGTATTCCACTGCGCTCGCCATCCGGAGACATGAGATGTTAAGTTTTTTGATGTCCCATAAATTGGTCTCATGAGAAATAATGTAATTTTTTAATGTGAATTATTAAATAGATGACGGGGCGCTGGCTTTTTACAATATTTTAGCGACTTTCACACTGTGGAAGGCTTTTCAAGCGAGCTAAGCTGTGAATGGTTGCTCATCTAAAAGAAAACGTTATATTCTATTACGTTTCATAATTTTAAGAACTATTATTATCAAAATAATCTCAAGTAATCTGCATCAGTGCATCGTAGAGTCAGTACTACATTGGTATTACAAAATGGATATATATAATACATGTATCTTATTTACCCCTATATTTTTAGAAAGATAAAGTTGTACCTCGTGGCAAGAATGCATTAAATAACAGTAGACATTCATTATAAAAGCGATTAAAGATACTAAGAAAATTAAATACGAGTATATTGTGTTACAAGTTATTAGTATTCTCTACAATTAACGACTTTCTTCTAAAGGGTTTCATGGTTACTGTAACAGTTTAATGCTTACTTCAATATAAAGTTCAAAGGCCGAAGTCTTGAGTAGAAACAATAAATGCATGGAACAAAAAGTGCTCTTTCAAAACGTGTGAGACATTAAGTTGAAAATATAAAAAATACGAGATCCGTTTTTTGTGTCCGAAAACAAAACACGAGCATAGCAAATTGTTTCTTCTAATAAAGGCTGGACCGGCCCGTTCCTGCTAAACACTTGAAACTACCGTTAAAACGTCCGGAATGTTGGGCACGCTTCACGGTATCTTAAACTAATTATTCACCTGTATGGACATGACGCACTGCTTACAAGGAAACTGCTAGTACAATAATCGATTCAGTCCATTTGCTTTAATGTTAATTTAATTACTAGCATTATCATGTTAACGGTATTGCGTTCTTGTGTGTCCTTAAAATACATAAACAGCAAATTGATGTGGACTCTTAACAATAGCACAATTCGTACAAGAATTAGGTGACATACATTTCTAGAAACTCTTTAAGTCACTTAAAATTCCAAGATAAGAGTTAGTTTTTTACATGAACTATTCAACATCGTATTTAGTAGTAAAGATGCCATGTTCAAATAAATTAGGAATAGAAAATAAAAATCGTTAAATTGAATGCCTCTTTGATTGCTTTCTCCGTGATCGAAATCGGCCATGGCGCCAAATAAGCCATGAGGCCAAGCTAGCCTTAATTGAACGGAATTACTATTGAATGTTTGATTCTTTTCTAACGAGATAGGTTAGACTTATGTCCAACAAAAACCGTCAGCTGGGGGTGATCTAGTTTCAATTGAAGCTATGTTTAATAGAAGAAATGAGCTCGATAATGCAACATTGAACAAATTGATTTTTACTATATCTGGAAGTTGTCTTTTATACACCAATGAATGCCGAGACGAACAAGCACCTCGTCTGATGGCAAGAGATGCGACCGGCCCATAAACAGTGTATGTATTGTATGTGTATGTATTGCAGCAAAGTGCAATGGCATTACGCTGTAGTATAATAACTTTTTTTTATTAGATCTCCAATTTTTTTAAGAATTTCAAATTTCAATTTCAAATAAAATAGTATTACAGCATTAATAGATTAATTTAATAATTTAAATGTGTTCGAATAAAGATTCCTCATTATATAATTATGTTAACATCCCTTAAATAACATTGGTCACATTTTTAGAAACTAATCGACTCATGCCTGAATTATAACAAAAAATAACGATCAATCAAACTTATTACGTCGAAATGAAACGATAAAACATAAAAAATAAATGTTATTCCTATCGGAATCATTCATGTCTGACAGTGACAGTGGCCGAAAGTGATTTTATTGATGAAGCTGTCACAAGACATTTGATTGCATAATGTGGCAGTTTAAATCGTCGCAGTGGACTAACTCGTATTTATTTAAACATGTGCTTGATTTATTTCTTCCGCTACGTTTTAAATGCCTTTCATTAGCAAATAAAAATGTGTGTAGCTATCAAGTTAATTGAAACCAATAAGTTTATGTCTACAGACTAGATTAGAACATTTTTCATCCCATACAAACTGTAGCCATTATCTGTGAATAGACCACATAATATTCTGTCATTATTTCGCTCTGTTTAATAATTACTTTTAAGTAAATTATTGTCAAACTATGGGTTTGTATTGAAAAATTAAGAAATTCTTCTCTCCAATTCATTTATCTATTAATTATATTTATTATTAAAAAATACTTATTACTTATATTAAACACTATGTATTATACCTTATTTAATATGACTCGTTAATTGTTAATTGGAAACCACGATACGGTTTATAAACCAATCAGCACACGCATGCGTGGGCCGCGGCCAGTAACGCACCGCGACAGCGCGCCGCACAGCCGCGACAACCCGATATGTCTAATGTAATTTAATTCAACTTGATAGCTGACAAACAGAAAACCACGATAACTAATAATAATAACCTCTTGCGTGTTCACTTATGCTTGTTCTTATGTTTAAAAAGATGTAATTAGGAAGCAACTGGCGCCAACCATAATTGATATGTTAGATAACATCGTTTTTAGACTTTATTAAAACTTTTTATTATTTATTTAAACCGTAAGGAGTTGGAATTTTGGTGTGTTTTCCTAATTATTGCAATAAATTTAACCCGGATTGAATGCATGAGACGCTGCTTAATCCACCAAAACATAAAGACAAAACTATGTTTGTCTAAGAAAATGAATATTCTGTTTCGTCTCTGTGTGCGTACCGTAATTGTTTCCTTTTTTAATAATGGATTGAGCAAACGACAACATTCGACACTCAACAGATCACATTTTAAAATATGTCACTGTCTCCTAATTAAAACATCTACGCTTAATTAAATAAATTGGTTTATTGGCTACGGGAGATATCATCTTATGGATGGATGATCGAGCGATCGCTGCGCAAGTCGGCCAGGCGGTAGAAAGCCGCTTTCCACTGCGCAGCCGCATCTCTACACCCTTGTTTTTATTAAATAATAAAATTTTATAGGAAAATTTACTGTTGTCGTAAATATGCGTGTCTCGTTTTAAATTGTTAATTATTGAAATAATAAAATTATTAATGTGGTTTGTCTTGAAATATGGTTAAAAACATGTTAAAAAGACAGTTAACAAATGATTAAATATTTTTGTAAAAGGATTATATATTTTAACTATAAACAACTTTAACTTGGGCAAAATTAGACTACCGTTTTGCAAACATAATTTGTATGTTCTTATGATCTGCCTTTTAAATGTAACTGCGAAATATATATATCATAAAGAATCAACAATAAAACCATACAATATATGCAACTTATAAAAATAAAATAAGAATGAATGCAATCAGACTGTAATGATGTTCCTTTAGAGGTATTTTATATTCCGTAAAAAGTTCAAACGAAACAAAACACAAACACCGCCTACAAAAGACTTCAACGAGATACAGATAATGTGCAGTTTTTACTTGTAATGATTAAGTAACTTAACGCGAACAAAGTATACACATATTATAAAATATACATATTTGATTGATTTTACATGTATATTAAATTAAAGTATCTTGCGTTTGGTGAGGAAAACATCTTAATATAATGAAAAAAATATGGGATAATAATTAATACATAATAATATGCTAAATATAATTATTAATGCTATTGTCACATTATTTCGTCGCCTTTAATTTATGAAAACAAACCTGTGCGAAGTAGACCTACGCCTAATCCTTGAGGAAAGATAAAGACGTATGCTTATGTATATAAACACTGTGCAATATGTGCTAAAAATACAAATTTAGCAATAAAAAACAAATGCCATTTTCGCTTAATATAATACAATAAAATAAAATTGCACTCATATTCTCAGTCAGTTTAATTTCTATCTATATATAAATAAAACTCCAGTGCCACATATATGGAAGAGCATCACTCGGGAACGACTCGACCGGCTTATCTATTTCCTTTTTTGTATTTTCCTAGTTATCAGGATATGGTTTGTATAAAAGTATAATTTCAAAAAAAATAATGGCAAAGTTGGTGATTTTTTTTTTATACAAACTAATCTCCGTAATCCTTTAACCGATTGCGATGAACATTTTTATGAGAGTTTAGTTAAATCCAACTCGAATTATAGGATAATTCTGTGCCCGATAGGTGGCGCTTAGATCGAGACCTAAAAGATGAAATAAAGTGCACATAAAATGCGGTATGTGTCAGGACAAATTCTGTCGAGCCCACCAGTTTTGTAAATACGTTTCCTATTGCTATTAATTAGTTTGGCCTTTCAGTTTTAGATACACTTAATCCAATTAAAATAGCTGTCATTTCGACTCCCGTAACACACGCAATGTTATAACATATTCAGAATCTTAACTTTTCAGTCTATGGAAAATTGTGCTTTTTATCTTTTATTGTATGCTAAAAAGTACAAATTATAAATTATTTGGGATGAATTTCAACTGCATGCTATAATTTTTAAATTATTTATGCACATAATCCTTATTATTTAATTTAAATAAAAACCATGTTATATTTTTACGCAAATACATCGCATAAATGTGCTTCATGAAACCCTAATAACTTAAACGGTTATAAGACAGGTGCTGGAATTAAAAAAGATAATTAAACCACAAACAATGCTTAGAACGCGTAAAAACCAGGCCTCCAGGAACTTTGTCAAGCGAAATCAGATTCACTCTACTCTACTTGCGGTCGATGAAATAAAATGATGCTTTACGACAATCGACTTTATACATATAAAAATAAAGAACATTATTAAATAATATTCCAACTGCATCGGGGAGTTGCTGTTTTCGCAGAATGCCATTATATTGCAGTAGTTTTATATGTGTCACTGTTATAAAATCCATGCCGGTGTCATTTTTACAGAAAAAGAGTCTACAATTTTTTCATTAAAAAAATATTATTGTTCAAATTATAAAGATTTTAAATTTTGTAACGTTCAAAAGATTTTGACTCAAATAGTCTATAATATAATCACACTACATATTATATTGAATTATACAACATAAATTATAATTTAAGTCACACACATCGTTATTTAAATCAGATGCTAGTAATTTAATTAACTCTTGGATAGATGTGATTATAACAATTCATTTAAGATTCCTAATGAAATGGCGGCCTAGAATCACCAAATAGGGCGTGGGAAGAACGAATGTAAAAAGGGTCCGTAGCTAGCAACGTTGATGGATGAAAACTTGGACATAATTAGCTCTAAACATGGCTGAATGATATAAAAACATTCTTGAAACTTGTCGATAGACGGGACAGGTCACACGCAGCAAGTAATTTGTACTAATATAAAATTTTATTGGAGCGGTTAGTATTAAAATGATTTGTCTTAATATTTTTTCTATACGGCAGGGGAAAGTGTCCCCTCTGCACCTGATGGTAAGAAAAGCTATGTGGTAAGTGGAGTGGTGTCCAATATAATGTCGACTGACGAGAGATAATTAACCCTCGACAGTCGATTACTTACTAATTACTCTTTTGCAAGTCTTTGTATTACGAAAATATTACAGGCAATTCAAAATCTATGAAAGTCAAACCCATTATCAGCAATTGTATACAATGGAGTTGTCATTGTAGAGTACAGATAGGAGAATAATAGTAAAATTATATTATATACTTTGGCCAATACACTTAAAATAAGTTAAAATTAAACACAGCCTTTCTTATTGCACAACACATCCTGTGTCATAAAAAGAGATAAGAAACCCATCGCTAAATGCATCATTTTACACTGTTTTTGCAAGAAAATGTAATGGACAGCTCTATTATTACATCCTAACAGGTAAAAAAGCAAGAAATTACTATAGGATGTGAAATAATAACCAGTTGAAATGTTGCAAATGTCTGTCTGCAAATATCTCAGGCAGGATAATCTTGACATTATGTTGTGTTTTATTTAAGGCTTCAAAAATATTTTATCCAGTTATTATTTCGCCTCTACGTGGAAGCGACCTGAAATAATAAAAATGCAACAACGGTATACGTAATATTTAAACACTAGGTATGGCCGCGACTTTATACACGTAGATTATTTTTTTCGATATCCAATTTTTTATTAATAAAATAATAATAATACCAGCCCTTTATTACACACTGTCACGTTAAGGAGCACGGGCATCTATTACTACTGAGAGGGTTTTAAGCCTTAGTCCACCAGGCCTAGGGCGTTGGTAGACTCCACGTACTTACCAATTCTTTTTGTGATTCTCGTATATGTACTTTTCCAAACGATGCTATCCTTCACCTTTCAAGCGAACAATAATTGATAAACAATAGACATAACTTCAAAAAGTCAGTCTGTACTTTGGTTTTGGGTACGGAGACATCCGTCTCGACAGACCGTACCATTCCAAACTAGGATCTCGTGTACTGATTTCAATGAAACAAAGCCTGAATTCTGCTACTAATTATACTCTGGTTTCCTGTGATAATTACATGAAAATCTGTTCTGTAGTTTCTGAGGTGCGCTAATAAACAAACAGAAAATAATTCTAAACTTGGAGTATAATCAAAAATAAAAATCTACCAATTGACCGTTGAGCACTAATTGATTTATTAATTTATTTTAAAAGAATCTTATAAAGTTTCGAGTTCTTTTTCCTCTTAACGTAAAAAGTAGATAACATGCGGTCGGAAAATTATTACGTTAAACCGGCATGTTTCTACAACAGTTTTAAATCTATTGTTCTATTGTTGATCACAATCTTTATTTAACTTGAATTGAATTGATTACGAAATTCTAATACGTCTGAGCACAGATTGTAACAAGTGCGTAATATTACGCAGAATGGCCGGAAATTACGTATCTACGAAAAAAACATTCGCATTTAACTCACTGGATTTAAAGTTACTGTGTCAGAACCTAAACTAACGAAGTTTAAGAAACCTTGACATCGTGACGGGTTCAGGAAGTGTTGGCAACAAACACTAATATTATTCCCACATATTAGCAACCTGTATAATACCCATGGCAGATCACAGTACGTTATAATAACGGCCCTTTTCATACCTCATTAAAGTTCTAGTACGGTAGAAAAACTAGAAATATTTACTGCTAAGACCGGTAGGCGTTTCCTGGGAAACTATTTCTTTCGCGCTTCGTATAATGCCAATGTAAATAAATAAACCGCGTCTTATTTTGCGACAGTTTAAACAAAATCGTGATCACGAGCGCGCACTTTCTCGGGAATTGAATGGTCCAAAACCTAGATTTATAAGTACGAACAAAAAAGAATCGACAACTTTCTACATAATAATCACGATATTTATTCACGGTCACTTTTAGGTAAGTCTGTTTAATAATGTTTATTTTAAAAAAGTAATAAGTTTAATAATTCAACAATTCCTCAGGGTTGTAGTGGTGGCCAAAGACCCTTCATGTTTTATTATACAATACCTATAACTCACCGAGAGATTAGCCGATTTATAAAAAAAAAATCGTGTGGTTTGATTCCCGATGCCTGCACCGAGAGGTTTGTATCAAGAAAGTGTGATATGTGACTGCAAGGTGATCTCCTTAATATTGAAAGGTTTGTAAATTATATTAATATATTGTATCAGAAACAAGTTAATATATCGATAAATTTTTTATTTAATTCTGTAAATTCGTATATTATAATTTTAATCAAGAAATATAACACGTACATATTATAATAAACTCATGTGAAAGCTATCAACAGTAATAAAATATCAAAGTTTATGAGGCGCCGCCGTGGCAAGCAATTTGCAAAAGAATTTATTCTTTAGATGAAAGTTTTGTATCTGCGTGACAAATCCTCGTCGAGACGCGACGCCGCGACATTGCGCTGCCATGCATTGTCAGTACCACTCACACTTGCATGTCATCGAATTATACTTAATAGCCAGATGGAACCCTGTTGCTCCAAGGCGACGATGTTGTATACCACTGGTTTTATTCCGCTAATTAGTAATTCCACGTAGTAGGCAGACTATTACTAAAAACATTACGAATTATAAACATAAAAGCCATCTAATCCATCAGAGAGTAACTCTTCGCGGTCGTGAATTTCATTTTCAATTTCAATTTCAAAAAGGAAGCGCATTTCATATGTGATCTCGCGATCTAATATTGAGTCATTTAATTGAACACTCACTCACCGAGCGGAAGTGGTTTAACATGTCAACGCCTTAACCGACAATTTACCAAAATAAAGACAATTACTCGTAAACAGACAGTAGAGTGTAAGCATTGGAATATCGAACGGTAACTTGGAACTGACAAAAAGTTTATTCATGTACTGACCCCGAGAACGAAATTATCTAACTGTTCGTTACTCAATTTTCGGACCCAACACACGTATGTTCTTCGACAAAAGCATTCATTATGCTGCTTAGAATTCAAATTTAAATTTCAAATAAGAAGGTTAAAATCGAACACTTTCTACGTACACATTGCGGATTCACCTTTATAGTAATTCTTTTGTACCGATATTGAATCAAACAAGAGCCGGCATGGAATACGAATAGATTAAAGCGACGACGTAATAATGGACATAATAGAAGTTTCGCATTGCTGAACTTAATACAAAGACATTATCCTTGTCACAGCGCAAAACACAAAGAAATACAATGCAACCACTTTATCAACTTGTACCCGATGCGGGAAAAATATGTCTGCAGACAATTTGTACTGTGAATAAAAACAATAGATTTAACGGAATGCCAAGTTGTAATAACGCAACCTAAAACCGCGAGATATTATTGCAAAAACTTGTATGAATATTAAGAGGAAATGATGATTCGCGAGTAGTGTACGAGTGCATAAGGTAATTACTGGATGATTTCATGCACGATGAAGACAAGAAGTGAAGCGTGGACGTAGGAACGGCAATAACTGTCCCGCTGGTAATGGTAAACGACGACCGAGACCTTGCCGCCGTAATCACTGCTCAAGGCGCTACACCACCACCGCCTGATTTATGGAATACTAAATAGCATTACATGAACCAAATGCCATTACGTTAATTAATAGTCATCATGTCCACCTATACATAAAATGTTGATATTTCTGTCTTTTTTGTGCCTCATGAGTATTATTAAATATATCACGTCAACATCATGCACAGAATATAATTTTAGAATCTTTTGATAAAGTATATTAGTTCGTTGCAATATATTTTACTCGTTGTCAACTAACTTAAAGATATTCAGGGTAAGCGCCTCTTCAAATGAAAAATAAGTACATAATAGGGAACTGAATGAAAAACACAGGAAGTTATATAAGAAAACATGACTATTATAACCATTAATGTCATGATATTAGCACCAATGCATCGGCATTGCGTAACGTAACTTGTAATGTGCCATTCAAAAATTTTCACCTAATGTGACATAATGAAGAGAGAAAGTTTTGATACTGATACATTTTCGCAGACAGCTGAGTGTAAATATAGGCAGCAACAGACGAATATGAATCATACTTTAGTTTCACATTAGTTTATTTCCTTTCTAGGCCCGATGCGGTTTCTTAACAAAAATAATAAGGAAACAAGGAACAGAAAAATAAATTTACGAATAAAATGAAAACATAAAAAAAACAATGATCTAGCTAATGCCTTTCGGTGGTGGAATGGACTATCAAGGTCTTGAGTTCGCCGATCGATCCCAGAACATGCGTCTCCGACTATGCTACCTAGGTATGCGTTAATTGGTATTTGTCGCTCGCATTGTCATTTAAAGGAACTACTATGGAAAAAGATACTTGCGGATTTTACAAATAACTTGCAGGTACGAAAAGTCTATGAATCAATGGTGACAGCCCTAATCCCTCTCAACCACAGAGAAGACGCATATCCAACGGTACAATTTAACATAAAGTTAAATATTATATTAGTACAATAACATTAACAAAAAAACAATCGACAAATTATATTACTACAGCTATTACACTTTCAAATCTAAATTCAGGTCACATAAACTTAAAATACAGAGAATAAAACTTCCTTCTTTAAGCCCCAGTGCTATCAAACCATCAATTCCTTGATCTGTTCAGAGAGCGGAACCGAATGCATGAGACTGCGCTACGCGGCTAGTGCACCAGAGTTGTTTTAATTTAGAAGACGACGGGAAATATTACAGCGATGACAACGACCGTCGGATTCGGAACTAGAGCATGAATGCAGTCTCTCTGATTTTACGATTCAGCATATTTTCCTTTTTACGATTTAATACCTTAAAATTACGCTGAAATACGACAAATTTTGTTTCTTTCTTAGCTAAAATAAAAATACAAATAATATTTAGGTACCTCCTAATACAAACTTTATATATTATAACTTAGTATTACTTAGTATCGAAAGAAGCAAAAGCCAGAAATATTTAAATTAAAAACACACACAACATAATATCTAGAATTTCCGAACACGAAATAAAATGTAAATGAAAAGTTAATGAACAAAATATCATTTACATTTGTGTTATCATATTTTCCACGCAATCACTACGACTAATACACTGTGAAAGGAAATGAACATAATAAAATTGTTATAAAATGGATAGACATTTCTGCAGAGCTGATAATAACTGCAATTATAACCGTGGGGAACAATCTTCGTGCTAACTTGTAAACAGACAATAAATACACTTTTTTAATACATTGTTATCTAATTGCGGCTAGTAAAATTATAATTTCTTTTAACTTATAATATGAATGGCAAACACTGTACACAAGTTCTTAATTCCGCCATAATGGTCTGCGTATACGATTTAAATAAGTAGACAGAATTGTATCGACCGGCGAGGGGTAACTATATCTCGTCAATCGATACTATCTGGACCCTAGTCCGCTTACCATTAAGTCAAATAAGGTAACCTTTACTGTGCTCATATAAATAAAATCAACATACACACACATCACGCATTTATCCCCGAAGGGGTATACAAAGGTGATCCAGGGCATCCATTTTTCGCTAAATGTGTTCCATCCCATGATGTAATAGGGGGCGAGCCTATCACCATATCGGGATATAGTAGGATACAAATTGGTGAGAAAAACCCAAATATCACTTTGCCCGACCAAGAATTCGAACCCAGGACCTCAGAGCGCTGCCGTACCCTGCATTCAGAACAACTACGCCACCGTGGCAGTAAAAATAACAGTAATACAGTGCACATTAATACGTCCTTCTTATTTTGTTTCGTCGCTCCTCGTTCCTGAGCTCCTATTGTTTAGCGTAGGTAATGATATGCTTGAGCCTTCTCGTCCCACAATGTATCATGCGAAAATGATAACGTTGATGATAAGGACGTTATGCATAGTCAATTTTCTTGTTACGTCGCTTATGATAATATCTGCAGGAAGATACAACTTGCGTCTTGAAGATGTAAAATAATGAGGCCTAGAAACTTACTCTATGTTAGATCATTATGTGTAATGGTTTAACGTTATGAAATTTTTAAAATTATAACGTAAGGTACGTGTTTTTTATACCCCTAAATCGTACAGATATTCCGTTTTATTATTTTTATTTTAGGTATAAAAGTATTCAAACCTCTAATGGATCCATAGTCTTTGATCCTTATAAGCAGGCGGTTCGACTAGACTATATTTTTTTGTGATGATACCCCTTTTGCTTGCTGGCGGCTTTTTGCTAAAAATCTGTAAATGCAGGTCTTAATGTCTTTAAGAATGGTAGTCAGTCTCCTAAGAAAGTTTTCGTGTAACTACAGCTATTAAGCTGCCCTTGCTGCCCCGTCTCAAAAATCCACCTGCTTATAGAAAAATGTACTATTTTTTGGTGTCGAATCCTATGCATATCTGATGGCATTTCGAGCGGCAACCTGAGCAAATAATCACTTTATCTATAACCATCTATGAAACTCTAATCTTAGTCAAACTCGTCAACATAAATAGCTTATGCATATATTTTTTTATTTTATTTTATTTATTTGGAAAACAAACAAGTGTACATATAGATGACAATTAAAATATTTTTTTTACAAAATTAAGAATTATACTTTGGTCTCAATTTAATCAAAATTATTTTACGTAGTTTTTATAATTACGGTTTTCATGTACCCTGTGGGAGTGCAAGTATATTCCACCACGACAGTTAAAACTTTGCAACACTCTTCGACGCTAGAGCCCTTGTTTGAATGTGCGCGTTAACATCAACCTGGAACTAGTTTTCCATTGTAAAGTAGAAGCAACAATGCCCGAGATATTTCCCGCAAAAACACATCACCGAGAGCGTTTGCGTCTTACGACTCAGTCGTTCACCTGTATGAGGAAATCTGTCCGATCAACACAACAGCTTAAAACACAATCGAACATGCTACCAATCATTTCCTTACAAAACACACGAGTTTTCAGGTACGGTGGGCGGGCAGATAACGATGGTGCATAAATTCCTCTCATATAATTCGCATACATGTTTCAAATATGCTGAGAATTAGAATTTCTCGACGGCATTGTGCTGTGTTTGTTCTTTATATGGTCATGCATTAAGCATTGAATAAGGAATACATTAATGAACAAAGCTGGGCACACAGATTTGAATAGCACGTTTACCATACTTAGCCTGGTTTCACGAAGATTATGAGGACAGTGCACTTACCGCTTGGGCACGCTGATCCGACGCTGCCGAAACAGGTGGTCCATTGTTTTCAATAACTTCTTTGTTTTTGCACTATAACTCGAGTCTCCCACAATAATTGGAAAAATTACTGACTTTCACTTAAAAGTCTATATTTATTGTTAACACAGTAATTTTTTACACTGTACATTTAAAGTTAATATAAGTTCATTTTATCACTTGTGCTAACTCCTCTAAATCCCTGTTGGGATTTCAACGATTTTTAGTTCAATTGTAATTCATCTATTCTGTAAAAAATGTTTAGTTGGCATCAATTTAAATTATCGAGATTAATGTTGCATATTAAAAAAGCAGCAATCAATCAATTATGACGGACAAGTGTGATGAAATGATAAATTGATAATATCAAAGAAGTATTTTGGCAGCGGTTACGTCGGGAGAAAGTGAATGCGCGGCGGCGGCAATGCGGCGTACGCGCACTCTCCGCTCATCTTGCTACATTTGTATTAATCATTATGTAGTTTAATGACAATGTCATGTATGAATGTTCTTTTGTTTTTATTTGCACTCTAATTCACATTCATATCTCTTACGCCTGTAACGTGATACGAAGCTTTCTCTAATGTTCGAAACAATGGGAGTTTTTTTTTGCGTCACATTCACACTTGCCAATGATTACATTGCATTAATTTAATTAATGATATTTATTGCGTCCTTAAGTATGAAAAATATTGCCGATAAGTGCGGATATTTCAGTTTTTATAAAGGGAAATTGATGGATATTAAATTTGGTTTTGGCAGTGAAATTGTACGTGCTACAATTTTTTGATAATAAAAAACACTGGAATGTATATTTTTTAAATTAAATATGTTTTCTATATTTTAACAACAAAAATTTATGTTCCAACTTACGTCTTCGGAAAAAAGAAGAAAGTGCCAAAAACGTTTAGAAATTGACATAAAAAAAATTATAATCATAAAAAAGTCAGTCACGAAACAGATATTGTATTTTTTTTAATTTCGCGATAGTTTGCCGCGTGCGGCGTTCAGCGTGCGTGAGACCGGGAACTATCGCTGCGGAGCGTGCGACCGCGGGGCCATGTGACGGAGCACTAGCCCACTGACATGGCTCACCCCGGCTCGGACGTGCTCTCCACTCCGCATTATGTATTCGATGCGATATCCACTGCCAGGTGGCATAATTTCTCACCAGATAATGGAATTCCGCCGTAAATTTCAAGTTGTCTTGAATTTTTATAACGCATATTTCCAATACAAAATCGCGAAGAACTCTCGTTTAAGAATTTCTAATCATCAGTAATTCTAGTACCAAAAATAAATTGAAATACTTGCATTTACAGTTTATACCTACTCATATGTTATGAAAACAATTATTTTATTGCTTTGAATTACTAGACGAGCTTGCCGTTCGCCTGATGGTAAGCGATACGACCGCCCATAAATAGTAGAAACACCATCCCAAAGTATTTTTTGGTGTTCCACTGCGCTCACCATCCCGAGACGAACTATTAAGTCACATTATCACCAGTAGTTACACTGGCTACAATGTTCTTCAAACCGGAACACAACAGTGGCTACACACTCCTGCTCGGCAGCAGAAATAGACATTGCGGTGGTACCTACACAGATGGACTCTCATATATGAAAAACCTAATACTAGTACTACAACTGTTTTTTGTAATTTTTTTTTAGTTTTACCTAAAAATGTATCCTTTTTTTTATCTCTGACATTGTTAATTTTATTACCTGGTAGCTCACCATCAGGTGACCTAGTTTCTAGTTGGCCAATACGCCTATAAGAAAGTTGTAAGTCGTTCGAAAAAACCTCGCGAAGTTCCACTCTCTCTTACATCATAGGTCACAAAGGACGCATATAACATACATACCTATGACCTTTGCACAAAAAAACGCCCTACTTGGTCCGCCGATTTGTAACCGTGTCACTAAAATTACTAAGTGGTCATCTTATGAAATCAGAGGTCTAAGAAAAGAAGCCTGCGTCTGCATTAGATTTCTCTCTGGAAAAATTGTAATACCTACCTTTATAAATAAAGATTTGGGGAATGGGAGAAGCGGTTTATAGTACGATGAAGTAGTACTATCCACTGTTGTGTTGAAAAGACAAAAGTGGCAGGTTGTTAGGTGCTATAGAGTTAGAGATGGTCTGTGAAATTTTACGACGGCAGAAAATAATAAAATTCTACCATACCTACAGACAAATGTGACCTTTTATTGACACAGAAATTATAAAACAATAGATATTTATATTTTTTCTTTGAATCTAGACTAAATAAGATGAAAAATCTAGTACAACGAAAAGCGAATAAGTACAATATATTGTTATCATAAAAACATATAAATAGATGCTTAGTAACAAACACTAATATGTTATTACTTTAAAAATTTATTTAAATCGAAAAATAGTACCTATTTCAAGTTTTTAATTGCAACACGTAATGCTATTTCTTAGACATTTTGAGTAATAAGAAGTGTCCTCAGCATCCAACTAGTAGGACAGGTTTATTAGCACTTTTAAATAATGAAGTAAGTGATATAAATTAATGCAGAACAATCGTGAAACGAGATTGCGTGTCTAACATGTCTTCGAAGCACACACGCGACTGCACGCAAGCTGATCCATAAAAACAAATTAAGTGCTGCACAACCGATATGTAGCCAGACGGTTATTGTTCAGAAAAACCGTTGGTTGTAACAGTTTCTTATTAAGTACACAGATTTCTATTCCACGAGAAAAATTAATATTTTTTCGGTCTAATTGCGGCTAAAGTGGTAAACATTACATTACAGGTAGTGTTTACCGGTTAACGGTCAATGCGATCATTCACATAGCGTTGCTACGGTCATTACTAATGGTCATCATCAAATAATCGCTACGTGCATGATATACATTCTGCCTCGTTATTATTTACTCGTTATTCACCGTGCCAGCGACTAAATCAAACTACTAAACTTTTAAATATGATAGAGCTATAAGGAACCTTTAACATTTTATTTACAGCATGAAAAGATCGACTCGCCCGGGTAGCTCCACTGTTTGACAGCAAACCTACGTGTTGACGATAGTTAAATATCCTATCATAGAAATTTTCTTAATGAAAATAGATCCTTTGTGATAGTACGTGCCTATAACCTGGTATCGAAATAGCAGAAATTAACAAGCAAAGTTGTGCTACTTTTGAACGATAATTATAATAATAAAACGGGTTCAGGACCATGTAATCTAAGATTTCATACGTATATTAACAAAATGATAAGATTATATACGGTTTTGTTCGGCTAGAATTACCGAATTCAACGTGGAAGTCTTGGAATTTGTCCAAATGTTGGTATTTAGATTCAAGTCACCAACGACCACTTCACTTTACTTCACAGTAAACCCTACAGTGCACACATGGTGAATAATCGAAAACGAAAGCTTCGGTGAAAGTGATAATAGTCAGGTAGCTTAAAACGTTCAACATTAGCATATTGTGTACCTACATATCTAGCAATACGGTATGAAAGTCTATCTGCGCGAGAACAAATTTCTCTTTACGCTTTCCGAGCCTTCTGTAGGAAGCATCTAATAAGGGACAAAACCATTAGTTACGTAAAATATATTATAATACAGTATATGAGCTTAGCTTTTACCTATATATAGTAGAAATAATACTTACGCTGGCCATTCATCGGGCTTACATCCGTCAGATGAAGAGCTGTGAGCATAATATCACGAATCCAATCCAGGCATGAGGTAACACGAAATATAAGTTTTTGGGGTCTAATTATAATTACCTACTTTATTTTTTGCCAGGCGCTGCTGCATCAGATAAAGTGGGGTAGAGATCCCAGCAGAAGTAATGGTAGGCAGACTGGGGTCCAGATAGTCTCAACTGATGAGAGATGATTATCCCACGACAGTCGACATTATAATGCCGACTTCTTTGAAACCGGATATACGCAAGTTGATCCCGGAACGTGATGCAGACATGGGCCACTACGGTGGTTTAGATACTCAGGTACATATTTCCACTAGGCCAAAGACGCGATCCTATGAATTCATTTAACTGACGCTTTGTGTGACTAAATAATAAAACTACGAGTTGGTCCGAATGTAATACTCAAAACAAATTAGTGTCACGTGCTAATTCTGTAATTATCTTGTCCACGAAAGCTTAACAAAGAATTGAATGAATGACGTTAACATCCATTCAATCAGTCGTGTTTCATGTTGGCAGACGAAATGAACGGTGTCACCTGCAAACGTATATCCATTTCCTCTCCACGCCTCACTTGCACGTTGAACTTGTAAACCTAATTTCAACTCACTTTTCTATTTAACAATGTTGCGATTCAATTGTGATAGTGATTGATTTTAGAACAGAATCTAATAGCTATTAGTGTTAAATGCTAATTACATCAGATATACGGTAATAAAAATAATACTTGTTAGTTCAACTAAAATTTAAAGGAACTACTTTAAAATCGGCGTTAGATAACATTGAAAATGACAAGTACGATTTAATTATAAAATAAATCTATTATCTCCGACTAGGCTGCTTAGCATCATTTGTTCCATGATGATTTTTTTACTCAAATGATTGAAGAATGAGATCTTTGTTTCGCCTGGTGGTTATCATTATAACTGCCTATAAACAACAGCATTCGTACCCATTCAGAATTTTGTATTACAAAGCATTGTGTAGACTAGACGTTAGAAGTCTCATAATGCTGTAATACCAGTTCTAGGGATTGGATTCGATTTAAATCGCGCAACATAAAACTTAGTGAATTTTTTGTTTCGTAAAACCCCATCTACTTAAGATGCAAATGGATTTTGTCTCCAATACAGATTATAGCGATAAGCTCGTCCATCGTTACCTATGACGTAATAATTGTTTTATGAATTATTTTTAACAGGTACATAATACAAATGAAACTACTTAAACAAAGAAGAGATATGCTGAGTACCTAAATCGTATTCGTGATGTTATTACATTGAGTCGCGATATCAAACTTAATACCAGTTCGAATAAATACCAGAATAAAACTAAAACACGATTCAATTAGTGATATTTCAAATAAAATAATTTTAGATATAAAAAAATATTTAATTTAAAAATAAGTAGTACAATATCCACCATAATTAATAAAAAAAAATGGAAAAGTACGTAAGTAGACATCAGAAAACTAGTGCTAAGCTGTAGAGTGTACCATATTGTACTTTCTATCTTGACATAAGTAACTTCAACCATCACGTTACAAGTAATTAAATACGTTAACATTCTCCTTTTCAAATCCAGCCCTACTTGAGTATTAAATATAATATATACTTATATTTAAGCGTGATTACTTATATAAGCGACTTAGGGCCGTGTAAACACAGTCAACTCAGTTTCACTCTGAAGTGCGATGTCAGCTAAGACGCTGCCAAATTAAGGTCGGCATCTTAAGATAGTCCTTATTTAATAAACTCATATATTATCAACTCAAAAAACATTTAAGTCACAATATGTGTGGATTTTGACATGTGACTTTTATTTATGCGCCTACTCAACTGAACACAAGCTCTTAAATACACGTAAGACAACTTAAGCCTTTTATTAAATAGTTCAGTACATTAAATGTCAAGTGAGATTATACTCAAAGAGATACTGATTTATTGATATAGCCTTTAATAAAAAGGAGGAGGTATTTAATTCATCGTATTTTTTCATATCTAAAGAGTTTATTATATCTACGAATTTTGTAGCTGTGGCACCATCTGTTAAGTTAACATTTTCTCTTCCTTATGACAGCAACTATACCAAATATGTTGTATTAAAATCTTATTATTTATAATCTACAGTGATCATTAAAAATATACATATTTTTTGCGTATCCTTATATAACTAGAAGCCATCTTAGAATATTTTTCATAAAAAGCCGGGAAACGACCATGCGAAACATGTATTAGACTAGTAAGGGACAAGATTCCATAGGGAGCGGCGTAATGTTAGGCGTCTAGCGTCTCATTGACTACATCAATAGTAAAGCAACAAATTTGTTCTTTCAGATCAATTTTCATTAAACTATCCATTGTCGAGCCGGTCCATTCGAGTTGCAGACAAAAACACTTACACTTGTTACACTTAACTCTACCACCTAATAATCGTCTGATTAATCATTTTATTTTATTCAAAAACACTATTCTTGGTATAAAAGTAATATTTAAAACCTACTGTTATTCATATATCTAGTGGATGTGGTGATTTCACAAACACTTCTCCGTACATTGCGAATAACCATTTTACTTAATTCAAACTGACATAAAACGTTTTATATTTTTATGCCTATCAATAAAAATGCCATAAAATACACTTGAAGTCTTAAATAGTCCTTCAACCCCTCTCTGTTTACTACATTAAAACTGTAATTTTATTATGTTTATTTTAAGACCTGCGCCTTCTCATGAACCAATCGCACTGCACCCTTTTCTATAGCGAAGATTTTTGCTTTGTTAATCAATATAATTGAGAGTGACCATTTCTAAGTCAGATACATGTGGCTAAGACCGCGTGACTTGGTAGAATAAATACAGTTTTCTGCATACAACTGACTTCACACAGGTGGTCGTGATAACAAATACGATGCAACAGAAATTAATATAAAGCAAACCAAAATCACCGCAGGAAGTCCCCTAGGCACCAATATTATATCCCTGAATTTGATCTAAACTAAATTGACTCTGGAGGGAATTTTTTTCCCCAACCCATGTAAACAAAAACAGTTGAATACGAATACATGATTCCAAACTGAGGTCCAGGGTCCCTGCGGTGTCTTTTGACGCCACTTGGCATATTTTCTAGAGGTGGCTTGGCAGGGTGGTTGACCCCCAATTCTCCATTGCCGTAACACCCGATAAGTCGTGTTCGAGGGAACGCCGCGCGGAAGTATTCCTGCTCGACTTCGTGCCTTTGGTCGCGTCCTACGCATGATAACTTGAGTGCCACGCTGTGCTCGAATCGGGGTACTTTCTTCGCAAACTGGAAGGATAAAGAATGTATTTATACAGTAAGAAGAAATAAAATTTCAATCATAGGGATTATCTAATCCAGTCTGTTGGAAGGGATTTTAGATAGTTATATTTAGATTTTTATTCACAAATGAGAAAATGTACATACTAGATTCTATTAAAAAAATATTTAAGATGCACAATTATGTATTTTTTACCCATCAAACTGTTTAATATTTCACAAGAACTTAGGACATACAGTTGAAAACAAAAATAGAAAAACACTTTAAAGTATGTCATAATAAATTTGGTGACCAAAAGTTTCTTTAGAAAATTACCTCATCTATAGTTTTTCTTATTTTTGCCTTTGTCCAATCAGAGGACTCCACTATTAATGAGTATACATCAAAATTGCACACATTAGAATTGTGAGGTACAGTGAACATAGCTATGGTCACTAAGTTTTCACTGACAAAGTCAACACCCTTGTTAATGTTTTCTACAATAAGATCTATATTGTCTTTTTCAAACATTGTATCTTCAACTATACAACCGCCCAGAGCATATGGAACATTTGGTTGACTGAAAAGTGAAAATATTCATAAGTATAAATAGAAAGATTTGCTTATTACAAAATTGAAGATTTTAGTGTCATAAGAAGTGATGCTACAAATGAATAATACATACACATCTTTAAAATAGTTCAAGAAGACAATATCCTCAACAGACTCCAAGAGAAAACTTTCTGTGACATAAACAACAACTCCTTTGAAGATACGGTCCTGAGCAATTTTATGGACTACATCAAAAAAATCATTTTGCATATTTGCAACAGATTTTATATTGATAACATTGAACTCCACATCGGGTATGGTTGGGATGTAGATGCCAGAGATAAATGGATTATTCTGAACAATCATTTGTTGTGTAAAAACATGTTCATAGGTAATAGATGGGCTGAGAGGCATGAAGGTCAAATATGTTGCTTTCACTGTCAGCATGCAGACCTTTGGCATACATACATTGTGCTGCACCACATCTAGTACTGAAAAAAAAAAAATCTTACACTTAATTTTATACCACTCAAGTATTAATACAGAACATACAAGAAAGGAAACAATAAAAAAAAAATTACTGACCTTAAAACTGAGATAACCTTTATGTACTATTCATAAGAGTGATTTCTTTACAACTTATAATATACTATATATAAAATATGATAAACTTACAACAATGTACATTCTGACAAGCTGGTGAGCATGGATTTGGTGTTATTGATCCACAGTCATTTGTTGCAGAGAAACCCAACATGTTTGCAAACGTGAGCACTGCCAATGGTTCAGTGTAAAAGTTAGTAGACTTCTTAAATACTGAATTGATTTTTGATACAGTAACTGGAAGGTCATTGACAACAAAATCGGCCGGCTCCAGTTGCTCTTTCTGAAGTGCTACAACAGCCGAGTGCCACATGGAACATACATGCTTACATAAGAATTTCTCCTGCCATGACAAATTACTAATAATCTTCTTTGCTATGACATAGTTGGCCATAACACTTTCTAGTAAGCTACTGTCGCATTTTATATCCTCAACAACTCTGTCCAGTTCTCTCTTCTGTATATAAGCTAAGATGTTCTCAGCTACTGTTAACTTGGTACACACTATGTTGTCTGAAGACGAATCACTATCTGCATCATTTTTATCACTATCAGCAATATTTGCATCACCTGAACTGTCAGACATTTTAGATTTCGGTAACAATCTGATCGTCAGATCTATTAATTGGGTCGCCTTTTAGCAGCGCTAGTATAAAGCAGTATAGATAGATAAAAAAGAATATGAGATAGTGACCAATGTAGATCATAACATCCCTCAAATGTTTTCTGAGCTGTCCACGGTTATGGATCTCAGCGGGGTCGTACGCTCCCAAATTCCCTTGGGGTATTGTGAAATATTCGAAAGTGAGCCATATAAACATAGGCAGGTTCAATAAAAACAATAACACTTGACCATGCAATAACAGTAACACTGTAACAAACGTATGTGCAATGTACTTAAACACCAGCCAGTAATTCAATTTGTCACAACATTCTTGAGCATTTAGATAGTCGCACTCTAAATCCGACAAAGTTATTATGTAGTAAACCAAAAGAAATAATATAGCTCCACAATCGATCAAAGACAGAGAGAAAAGCAATGTTTCAGCTAATATCATAACTAGTTTTTGTTTTTCAATCACTAAGGCTCTTATTAAACAATATTCAATGGTAATTTACGCATAAGACATAATTACTTCCACTAAAACTTAATAACTGTAATAACTAAATGAATATTGTTTGGAAAAATGCAAAATCCTCCCTTAGGAAACCGACAGCTTGACAGCAAATAAGTGACAGTTGACACTGTTGACGGTTTTATTATTTTTTTTATGTCACAAATAATCGGCTAAAGGCAAAGACCATACTTCCAAGGATATTTACTTACAAGACCATATACCTATACAAGATTAGTGTCTTTTGCACACATATGATAATAATAATAATATCAGCCCTGTATTATATGCTTGCCCATTGCTGAGCACGGGCCTCCTCTACTACTGAGAGGGATTAGGCCTTAGTCCACCTCGCTGACCTAGTGTGGATTGGTAGACTTCACACACCTTCGAAATTCCTATAAAGAACATCTCAGATGTGCAGGTTTCCTCATAATGTTTTCCTTCACCGTTAAAGCGAACGATAGATTCATAAAGAATACACATATAATTTTAGAAAAGTCAGAGGTATGTGCGGTTGGGATTTGAATCTGCGGACTTTCGTCTTGGCTGTCCGTTCTGCACCCAACTAGGCTATCGCCGCTTATATGATAATAATATCAGCCCTGTATTATAATATCCTTACTGTCTCACTACTGGGCATAGGCCTCTTCTACTATTAAGAGGGATTAGGGCTAAGTTCTAGCCTATGGCCTAGTACGGATTGGTAGACTTCATACATAATAAATTGCGTTCGGCTAATTTCGAACGGTTTTTCGGTGTGTTGCGAGGAGTCTCGAAAAATTTATTTTCTCATAAAATATTTAAGCGGTACCAACATTTTATACATGAAACTAGTTATTATTAATGCTACTTTATGTGATAATTTAATCATCTTCCAATTCTCTCGGTGTAAGCTTAAAAATAGATGATAATATCAGTATAGAAATTTAAAACCCTTAGAAAAGATTGGACCTTCGCGGGGTAAGTTCGGACTCCGTTCCAATAACGCTTCTAATGCTAGTATGATAAGATCCACAAAATCAATCAGAAGTCTCAAAAATGTTGAGAAGAGCGAAATCCACCTTTTTTGTTTCAATGTACATAGCACACCCGTTCTTGGTCGGGGCATCAACTGTGGTATATAGGTTGGGGCAAAAAACGACAGCGTAGCCGCCTACATAGTTTAAACTAAAAAATAACCATGGATTCTGTTTTATTGGTTGGAGACTTAATGAAAATCCCATATATCAGGAACGTCTTTATTGTGGGCGCGACATTGTATGTACTACATGACAGGAACGGAATAGGAAAAGTGACAATATTTAAATTTCTCACTATAGACAGACGAAAAGTAAATAAAATTACTACCTCCGACAATAGTGTTATTGAGACAGATGACATCAGTACGACGACGAACAGACACATCACACAGGAAAATAAAAAATCTTTCTCATCGCTCAGTAGTCTTTTCAGCAGTATTATAAACGCTATTTCGCAGTCTCTCAAAAAGCCTTAAAGTAGGTACTACGAAAACTAGTATCTTTCCAAAGAGGTTATCGTTTTGACGATATTGTACAATTTGTTGTCATAGCCATAGCTCATACTAATATTCTTTTCACAATAAAACAATAGTAATTGTGTCAAAAACATTTTATTTAACATTCTTTTCTTAAACTAATAAAGGCTTGGTAAATATTTACAAGGCTTCATTACAGGGCAAGGTAAAAAAAACTATCCAGTTACACTACAAATCCGACTCCTGTTATCTTATCACATCATTACATTAATTATAAAATTTATTGAATACTTGGCTCTGCAACAGATCACAACTTAAAGTCATGTATTGCCGAGTTAACGCGACGTTCTAATGTAATAAGAGAATGTGATTTCAATGAGAAAAGCGTTTTTATGTATATTTGTAAAAAGCCAATTTACTATTTTACAGTCAACAATACAACTTACATGCAGAGACCAATGCACCAGACATACAACGCTTTGACACTCCATATTATGAATAAAAACTAGTGCCAAATATTAAAATTCTCTTAAAATAATTACAACAATCATAATAAATATGCAGATAATACAATATCAAATATTAATCTCACTGACTTAGTATCTCGTTAAATTCATTATAACTACATAATAATTATAATATGTAATAAAGTGTGATTAAGAAGCTAATATAACATTCTAGGCCGTAACATTTCTTTGCAGATTAATGTAACCCAAACTCTACTATCCTTTAAAATTATGTCTTCAAAAGATATGTAAGACACATTCATCAAACAAAACACATATAATAAATATATATGTATATAAATTAAGGTACACCTTATATAAGGTGTCCTAATTTCAAACTTTAGAGGGTGATGTTTTGTTAATATAGGAAACATAACCAATCCAAGTATAATTAAAATAAGGTTTATGAATGTGATAAAGTATAAATAATTATATTACGAATAAATATTCTTAACGTAAATCGTAACGTCGGCTTATATATAAAGGGATAAGACCAATTTTCAGATGAGATGCCACATACCGCAGGCACCGTCATTGTTACCAATTCAATAAAATTCGACTTGTCTCCTTCGCGCAATAAGCCCACATTACAAATTATTCCATTTAGCTTATAATAATTTACTCTCCGAAGAAAATAAACGCATGTTTGTTGTTTCTCTCACGTAAGTTAAATATTTGGCTAATGTGGGTATAATTTTGATAAATGAGCAAATAGATTTTCTTTAAATATTTAAGCCTAGAATAAAGGTATTACATAATTTACTTAGATAATGGAATATTACTTAAAAATAAAGTAAACAACATAATGCCTATCAGCCCTGTTTCAAACGTCTATGCACAGATTATCATAATTTCGTAAAAAAATGATTTCTTCTTATGCATCAAACAATATTTAACTTCCAAGTACTAAAAAAAATATATATACCTCGTCAGTGCAATCACCAGCTCCATACCAGAAATATAAACATGTGTCTATGCACTTAGTTACTTTGTCTATGGTGTTTAGTATAAACTCCTATGGTATCGCGTAAGGAGGCATTCTAGTTAAATTATTTAGAGCATATGTACAGTATACCAAACATAATTGTTGTTAATAGGGCGAAATGGACCAATACTAAAAAGAAATTAATAATGTTGATAATTTGCAGGTGTATGTGTGTGCTTATATTTCTGGTAAAACAATATGATAACACCATACGTAATAAAAGTACAGGCTACAAGTTCAAGTTCTAATCAATTTGTATACATTAATTCATTCTAAAATAGCACCAACTCTACGTAACAATAATTAATAATTATACGCCGAATAAAAAAAGAGACGCAAGGACCTCTGTTGTGAAACAGTATAGTTATATAGCAAATTTTCATAGTGCCGTTAAAACAAGGTCCTTGCAACAAAATAAATAAATGTTCTTATGCAGATTGTCGATTTCTGTTTCATTTTGTTAGATTTTGTCTGAGAATGTACTTTATATATACATTTATAGAATAGAAATACAATGCTCTGAACATAAAATGGTACAAAATAATAAATGTAAAGTACAGTCACACGATAACCAATCATGCACAAATAGGTCTTACATAGTGTAGTGTTATTAATAATTTGTTACAATATTCGAGATTGCATTAATCATACAAGATAATGTCGGCAAATACAATATTGACACTAATATTACAGTACGTTTAAACAATTCTCGTTTTATAGTATTGGCACATGCAAGGAAGTAAAGCCTTAATTATTCGTTGTAGCAACAAGTATTCAAAAATTAAAATAACGTAAATGCAAAAATGGCAATATATTTTCGATTAATATATTTATGTCTCTGTAATCATACTCCCGCCGGTGAAGCAAAGGTAAACGCAATATAAATAATGGTGACACTGTACAATATACATTAGTGAAAACACTCACACATAACATAGCAATGAATACAACTAAACAAAAAACCGTAAGTACACTTTTAGGAGTATATAATAAATTATAAATAATGCACACAAACAATTATGCAACGCCTTTACACAATTTTAACAGCGAAAATAAAAAAAAATCACTTTATACGGTATTACGCATACGCATTTAAAACAGCAACTTATCGATTACTAAGCACCTATCCTACACTTTAGATAATATAAATTGGAATGATACATTTTCTAGAATGTCATATTGTTTCATAATAATAATAAAAAGTGATTTTAGGAAGAATCAAAATAATACGATAAAGCAAATTTTGTCAAATGTCACCGTCATTCCACACTGAAGAAATACTTATTCAGTGTATAATAGAGTGTAATATTATACTCGTTAATGTTGAAACAGGCGCAATGTGAAGCGAGACGTTGCATAATTGCCTGTGTGTGAGGAGCCGGCTCCCTAAGTTAACTAATTGAATTCATATCTAACATTGTTCCCAAGCTGGTCCCACCCATGACGATGGCTTGTGAAATGTGCTCCTTGCCCTCAGCATCATTAACATATTCAAATAAATATAAACCTGTATTCTATTAATAACAATTGTTTTTAGCCGATATTTAAAGGGTCAAGGAGTTTGCGCGCCACATTTTGCACTTCAACAAGACTGGAATGTCACTTATTGATTTGGGAAATAGCTCTCCGTGCGACAGAGACAATAATAAGCGATTTTATTTAAATCGGCACAACATCAACCTCTAATAAATTAAACACTTCAATTATTATCATCGATAAATGTGTACATGACCAGGTGACTCATAGATTGATTGTGCTTCAACAACTTGTCCTATGATAATTTCCCCTAAGTTTTAGTCATCGGGCGGAATGCAGAAATCCACAACTATGTTGAGTATTATTATGTTCAATATATACATACGTAGATATGCCTATAAGTAGTAAACAAAATGGACTTATTATATGTGAGCCAAGTACATCAGTGTGCACGCGGCGAGTGTGTGCACAGACACTCACTAGTACAATAACCAAACTGAACATCATTATCAACTAGCGACACAAACACCTCGTATCAAACATTAAGTACAAATATTATTATATAAACGATAGTTCCTATTACTGTAAACACTTTGTGTTTTACTTATTTATTTCTAGTCCTTATTACACCAAAGTCATTATTGTGGAAGAACGAGTCACACGTGTTAGACTAGCGTAATTTATATAAGCGCCACTCGGTGGCTCTCGGTTGCGACGCAACTATAATTTTTGTAATTTTTAATGTTGTCCCAACACTTGAAAATCTCAGTGTGCATGTAAGTTGGTGTAAAATAACTGAGCGTCGTTGACCCGTAGGTTCAATAGACATAGACATGGTTCAGAGATCACTGTCAATATCGTCAGAGTGCGACTCCGCCGGTGAAAGCAGTGAACGCGGGTCAGGTGGCGTCGAACTCTATCTTGTCCCAGGAGTAGTGCTTGCGCGCGGGCCGCGGCGCCGGGCGCGACAGCACGCTGCCCAGCAGCGGGTCGCACTGCAGCATGTGCCCGCGGCCGAACATGTTCGGGATTATGTCCGTGTCCATGTAGTCACACCCATCGCTGTCCACCGTCATAGCAGGTCCCAAATCTATCCCACATTCCTTCAGATCGAATTCACAAGGCCGTTCGTCAAACACTTCGTGACGGGTATCTTCATTCTGGAAAGATGGAAGCGACAAATCTTCCATATAATCGAAACCGGTCCGGGTGTGATCCAGGATGTCTCCATTTGTGAGTGGAGTCATGCTCATTCTTTCTGGTTCGTGCTCTTCCCCGATGTCCATGGCTGTATGGGACATACTACCGTTTGTGTGATCGCCGTCTCCGGAAAGAAGGCTCTCAAAGAAATCCTCGTCACCAGTGTTAGGGTCAGAACCGAAATCTGGGTGAAACTCCCCGTTAGATAGTAATTCAACACCTAGGTCTGCGCTCATTTCAGAAGACGCCACGCCGACTGCACATCGATTGTCAACTGCAACGGCGTTGTGGAGATCCGCGTGATTCATGATCTCATTTTGGATATCGTCGAGTTCCCGCTGCAGTTCATCAGCAGCAAGAGAGTCTCGAACGTGCGCATCTCCTAGAACATCATCCGACAACACGTCGGCCGGCGAAAATGCGTCAGGTCCTGCCGTCACATACCCGGCGTCCAACGAGGGACTCACCACGGATTCACCCACAGCCGAAGGTGGCAACTCGCCGTTCTCGACTAAGATTTCCAAAACATCGTCCATTATCTGACTGTCTTCTGCATGGTCGTGCAATGGCGTGACCGGTTGCACCTGCGGCATGGGCGGCGGCGGTGGCGGCGGCGGCGGAGGCGGCGCCACGCGCTCCGGCTCGTAGTGCGCCGTCGGCAGGATCGCTATCGGCACCACTTTCACGCCATTCAAGATGTACGCGGAATTAGCGGGCTTCTGCGGCGTGGCCACCGGCGCCACGTCCCCGGCGGCGGCGGGCGGCGTGACGGTGAAGAGGCGCACGTAGTGCGGCGGCGTGGGCGCGGGCGGCGGCGGCTGCTGCAGCGCGTCGAGCTTGGCGCGCAGCTGCGTCACGCACAGGTGCGCCTGCAGCAGGCGCCGGCTCTGGTCGCTGGCCGCCGCGCCCGCCGCCTCGCGCCGCACCATCTCCAACTGCTGCCGCGACGCTTCCAACTTCCGTTCCAGTTCCTCTATCTGGCGTCGCTGCGATTGCACTATGTCCTCCTGAGGGTCGAGCTCGATGCGCGGGTCCGGCGAGGTGACCGACGCGATCGACGCCGGAGACTTGGGCGCCTCCTCCTGCTTCTCGAACAGGAAAGGTCGCAACCTGTCGATCAGTTGAGGCTTCGGGCCGGAGACGCGAAGGTTGCGTCGCTTGCACTCGGCGCGCAGGTCGGACACTTTCATGTCTTCGAAACGTGCCGAAGCAGAGAGCGGCGTGACGGGAGGCGGCGGCGGCGGCGGCGGCGCGGGCAGTGCGGCGTGTGCGCCCAGCGACCCCAGCGACACCAGCGCCTCCGACGAGTCCGACGCCACGGACGCTACGGAGGCCACGGAAGCCACGGAGGCGGAGGAGGGCGCGGGCGAGGCGGGCAGCATGAGCTGCAGGAGCAACTGTTGCTGCTGCAACAACAGCTCGTAGGGAGTCTCCACGGAGCCGGGCGGCGATGACGACTTCTGCGCGTTCGGAGGGCCTTTATACTCATGGAATTTAAATCGCGCTTTGGGTTGCTGTTTTTGTTTATTTTTCTTCCGATTCTTATCTTTACCGGGAGCGGGGTGCTGTGGTGGTGACGGAACGCTGAGGGGTGAGAGTGTGGAAGGAGGAGAAGGTGATGGGGAGACTTCATCTGGAGGCCCGCAATACGATGAAGGGTGTTGAGGTCGACCTGATGCACCCTCACTGGTTGCCTTAAACGCGAGAGTTCCACTTTTGACTGCAGTTTCGATATTTTCCTCTGTATGCAGTATATTTTTCTTTATCAGTTCCAATGGGCCCGGCCTGTGTGATAATTGATCATTTAACTGATCCGCTAGCCGCGCTTTTTTTAGCATTCGCTGTTTTTCGGCTAGGCTCGGATCGACATGACTCTCCTGAAACAAAAAAAGTAAAAGTGACTACATATTACACAGCTATTGTTCTTACAACCAGTATGGAAGTTTACGAGGAACATTTTTCTTACTTCGTAACTTTATTTAGTATAATTACTAGCTCAATTACTATATGTGTATTGTACCGTGCATTTCATTAGAACTTGTATATAGAGTAATAAATCGGATGTGCTATATTTATAAATTACTCAAGAGTCACGCGAATAAGGTAAATATGCCAGGCCAGGCCAGCGTTCAAAACAAAGTCAATTCATACAAGTAAATCCATTTCAAATGTACTGCAACAATGCCAAAGAATAATTATTGGAAATATAAAATAACTATTCATTATTTAGGTATCATTACGTCACAGTGTTAAAAAGAGGATTATTAACATTTATACTTGGGACTTTGTATTTCGACTTTACAATGTGACTTAATTAATCAAACAATGCACCTATGGGACTAGACAATGCACATGGTTCCTCCGCCCTATTTAATTACTGAATTATCGTTACTTTCTATTAAACATTGATAAAAAGTTATACTACAATTAATATCATATGTTATAATTAAACTATTTTTACGATTTATCGCGGTTTTTATATTATAATTTTAATGTCTAACAATCGCGTAAACATAAGAAATCATTATTATCATATGATAAATAATAATTATCAGGTAAAATAATTTCAAATCACCCATAGAAAAATGCCACATGTGTTGTTTGTGAAAAATACGGATTGTTATTTTGATCTAAGGGCCTGCAATTTTGTTTCCTCATGCCTATAAATAAAATGTTCGCAAAAAAAGCACCTTAACTGAATTTACTGACCTGCTCCAGTATATGCCTTCGTTCCAACTCCTGTCGATCTGGCCGCCTTTGTATCTTCGCCTTCAGTAAGTCTCCGGTCTTCGCTCTTTCCAGTTGCTTGCATTGTTCAAAATATGCAGGAGGCGTTTTCAATGCTGGAAACAACGGATATACATGAGACAAATTTCAAAATATCGCAAAACAATGGAAGTTAAAAGATCATCGATGTCAGGTGAATAATTATTATTTTGTTCCATATTTTCTTTGATTCCTCAAAATAATTTCGGAAAGTTGCTGAAATCGCAAATTTATATTTGTTTATACAAAAAAACTGAAAATTCTTTATGGAAATGTAACTTAACCATGCGTTTGGTGTTGGAAAAAATATTTAAAAAAATCGGAAAAGGTAAAAAAAATATATATATTTTGTATTTTTGTATTCACTGACATATCATTATTTTAATCCCGTAACAACAAAATTTTGGGTTTACAAAACTACCACAAGTACCTATAATATAAAAATATTATATTGTTTACTTACGAGGCATGATCCCTTGGGCCACCAGCTGGTTACGAGGAGGTCGCGTCATCAGTTTCACCTTTAAAGCTGTGGAACAACCAATAAACGTTTATATTCCATCTGTAACTAGTACGTGCTGAACGGGCAATGTTATATTTATCCTCAAAATATTTTTCCTTCTGTATGCCATCGTCCAGTAATACGTATTATTTAGACAAAGCATAATATCAAACAGTCGGCTAATGTATGTGTATATGTAATTCGCCTACCTTTTACATACAACAATAAGTACTGATTGAATAGCTGACATGTGTTCATGATGGTTATGGTGTTATGACGCCAGGTAACGAACATTGACGTAGTGCGCCGAGTCGAATGCCGGCGTCGTTCGCGATCGACGCGCACGTCGATACAATATTATATCGATAAAAGCCAGTGGAGAGGCGTAGGCGCATGAAGCTCCTTCCTATGTTCTTGTTTGCGTGCAGACAAGCGGGTAGTAGCGAGCGATGGGCGGACAAAGCTGGCTCGCCGCCAACATAAATAAACACTGCACAAGGAAACTAGTGTTATGCCGCGACCGTATTACAGACGAAACATTCACTACCACTGGGCCGAATATTGTGGGTTACTGGGCGCCTTTACCTCGCACGGTCTACTACTAATCCAATCTACATGCATCAACCTATATAATATAACTTTATTACATTATTATTAAACATAAATATACAATAATATATCACCTGTTTTGTCACCAATTAGTAAAAAGTATTTTATTAGGCAATAACACACTAAATATAATCTTGGGTGCCTTACAAGAGAAATGCTACTATAAGCTTATATTCGAGACTGCGACTGAGTTCGATAGAATTTCTCGTTTGTTGTTTATTCGCGATGGTCGTATGCGATGTAATACAACACAGACGCAGAAACGACCGGAAGTGGCAACTCCGCAGGCATACTAATACATCAGGTTGTGCCGAGTAGAATGCAGCTCGGAGGCCACTGGCCGCGCACAGGACAGACAGGCTACACATTTAAGCCAGAAAATATTTAAATTTCTTATATCTTACAGAGTGAAAGTCGTCTAAACCCATTCATATTCAAGTTTATTCATCACTGCACCGAAAATTGTATATTCATTAACACGACTGCCTCGATGGCGTAGTAGTTTTACGGTACGACTGCAGTGCTGAAGTCTCGGGTTCTAGCCCCGGGTCTAGATTTTGTGACCAATATGGCGATAAGCTCGCCCATATTACGTCATGGGACGGAATACACACGGCGCAAAATGGGTGCACCTTTTGCGTTTCTGCCGACCTCTCCGGAGATACATGGCGAGAGTGCATATGTGTGTCATTAACATAAGTAATACAAAATTTATTGTACAAGTAAATTATGCGGTTTAGTGTGTATGGTATACTTATATAAAATATATTAACTTTGCAACATCTGAATAATTTTCTTTGTAACCAAACGTCGTACGTAAATTTATTAATTGGTAGTATATGATACTGATGTATATGTGCTTACATTCTTTGTGCTTGCCCATGGCTGGCTGCAGCGGGCTATCGTCGACGATCACTTTGGGCGGGGAGACGCGCGGCGAGCTCGGAGGCTCGCTGGCGCCGCTGCTGCCCGCCGGCCGCCCAGCCATCTCCTCCGCACCGGAACTGTTAACATAATTAAACATTGCATTGTAATATTATAGCGAACAGATCAGATTTAGGAAGCGACCAGACGATAATATTAATTTCTTGAAAACTAACTTAGGTCGTTTTGATTTATTTACATTTTACACCAATGAACGTAATTTTGGAGTTTGTAAGCGTATTAGGGAGCTAAGTTATAAAAGATAATTATATTGTCCTAGACCAAAATTACTGGCAATTATGTATAACGTCTTTGCAATATGTATAAGAATTGAGTTTTTATTTTGTATGAACCACATATACCTGAATGTATCCTCGGAGGGCGGTGTGGCCGGTGTGCGCGGCGGCGAGGCGGGCGAGACGGGCGAGGCGGCGCGGCTGCGGCTGCGCTCCCGCCGGTGCTGCGGCTTGAACCACTCGGGGTAGATCGCGCTCAGAGTCTCCACGAGGTCGTGGTCCAGCGTGACGCGCCACGACGTACGCCCCTCCGAGCCCTCCGAGCCGTCGCCTCCGCCGCACGACGAACGGCTCTCTGCACAATAGATACAACTATAGTAAATATATTTTATTAAATAAACATCAAGTTGGATACTACGTTCGTTAATCACATGTACATTGTACAATATATTGAACCCTACAAAGAGAATAAACTGTGGCGATTATTTCTCGACTAACCTTCCTCAATTTACGTAGACCTACAGAGTACACACAGTCCCGTTCGCTAGCGCAGTTGTTTTTCACTCATCCGACGTTGTTAGATCATCGCGAATCACGAGCAGATGTTGTAATAGGTGAGTCGGAAGTGCGTACACTGACAATGCCACCCGTACGGGATATCGTAAACAATTTGGGCAATATTGGGCGAGGCATTACACTATAATACACACTGTCATCATAGCGACGACCTAATTGAATTGAATCCTTGAAAACGTTTATAAATGTACGTGAGTAGGCGTGTTCCTTGCTTTTAGATGCATTGTGGTTGGAATGTTACAATTTTACGATATCGTGCACAGAGTGCTAACGAAGATGTCTAAGTTTATGCGTATAACAGATGGATACATATTCAGTGCACATACTGTGCAGGATACTGTCTGCAACACTTTCAAAAATATTTTTTAGCTGTGGTCCCAATGTGTAACACAATAAACTAGTGTCTGGGAGGGACTTGGTTATTTTCACAATATATTGTTTTCATTGATCTCGCGCATCAACGCATAGAATTTTTTTTACTTGGAAGATATACTTTTTACAATCACGCTGGTTTTACCAACCTCAAAAATTGTAATACTTTATTTATTCTATGACAGACAGGAACAATTCAACACGTCCGATTAGGGCCTGGTATGTTATATATAAATTATATAATAACGTTAACAGATTCACGACGATGTGCCCTTATAATATATTACGAAACATATATTTACGTTCGTTATTACAACACAAAACAACATTTTGAATTTTCTATGGTCGAGGAAAGATGGAAGTATTATGTAATGTTTAAAACTCTCATAAAGTTGGATATACGAGGGAGTGAAAATACAAGCTGAAAATAAAACATCTGCCCGTGACTCACGTACAATATAAAACTAAAACTAAAGTAAACAAATGCAGACTTCAAAAACGTCAATCGCTATTCTTATTTGATATAAAATTTGCTATAGCTTTATTAGGGAGACTTCTATAACGCTTATAGCTTGGACGATGTTACCATGCTCTATGTTTAGACCATTAGACATAGATATTGGTCAATGTGTGGTTACACTAAAAAAATAAGATTATAAATTCAATTTTATAAAAATATTCTATGCAAAAGCAGTGTTCAGACGAGAAAAACGAAAACAATTTTGAAGAAATTATATAACAAGTTCAAACTGGTGCAAATGATTCGGTCACGCGACACGGTGTGCGATCTAAAGACTTCACGTCTATCACGTGAACATCAAATACAGCGGAATGTTTATTACTAGCACATTATACATATATATCACAAGAATAGATACATATAGGACACGTAAGGAACATGTTCATACTATTATTTAAAGCAAAATTACAACACAAGTACTACATAGCTGCGTAATAAAATTGAACAAGTAAATACAATTTGTTTGGAAATGTTAATTTGAAGTATGTATATATTGTATGTATTTGTAAATGTCTGTTACGCATTTTAAGTCGGTGCTACAGAACACAATTTTGTAAACAAACTGGTGCACGTGCGTGCTCATGAGTCATTACACAGTTTTCTGAGGATTATTGTAACACTTTGTGCTTAATGTGCGTAATTTATACCAATTATGTTTACAATGATGCGACTACCCAATCCGTAACAAGATTCAGGTTTTTTTCAACGCGGCCTTTATCTCTCCTATGTTATTGGAATCTGAAGATAGTGTATCGGTATACAGAATACACTATAAGAGGGAAGCGAAATCCTGGCCCAATAGGTCAAAAGGGTACGAACATCATTCAGGTTTTGTTCCGAAGTGCGAGTCGTTGAAGGTAGCTTACAATAGGGACGATTGTTTGTCTAAAAAAGGAAATAAATTACTTGCTATTCTTCCTAAAAAATAAATATCATACAATATGATAAAAAACATAAAATGCGCTGTATTTAGATACTACTGTATTATACTTTGACTTATTCGTCATTTACTATTATATTATTTGTAAAGAAATGCGTTACTAGCTAGTCTGAAATGTCTAACGCTTCTCTCGATGTGCACAAAAACACGTACTCTTCCATACATCACAGTGAGCAACGGACTTGGCGATGAATCGAGACGACAAAATACTTACTACAAATAAGCATGAATAAACTTCATAATATGCGCTAGACACGTCATATCCGAATCGTTGGTGGGAGTCTTTGATGGCTTTGGAATAAACATTGCTTACAGAATATGATTAATGTATGTACGGCATGTCATTCAAATTTCAAAGGGAATTGTTTCATTTCAGAACCTTCTAGGTGTTTTCAATTAAACCACACGAGTAACATTATTTTTCTACGTTAGTCTTAGCAGTTTTAATTTGTTTCATGTCGTCACCTCCCACATAACCGTGTGTATTATAATTTGGTACCACACGACACTACATAGTCAGTTAGTCATAATATACTCACTCGGTTTCTAGAATAGTTTTATTTGTTTTTTATTAAAAACTCTTTATTGTTGTTGCGCTTTGATTTCTATAACCGTAAGATCTTAAATTACTTTCATAAAAGCTCTTAAGACGTCGCCAGCTGCTTGAAATGTCTACATAGCAAACAGAGAATCTTCACTTCACAAATTCCACTTTAAAAATATTTTTTTACACATTTAGAGAAAAGTTAACTCCGAGATATTTTTTTAATTTCACATCAGACAAAACGGATATAATACATTTAATTACAAAAAGCAATTCGTAGCATTCATAAATCTAAACTTTGATATCTGGCGTTTTTGTTTTGAATCGGGTCAAGGTTTGTTCCTTTGAAGCTAACACGCTTTTAAGTGTGGGGAAATTACGTTAATATTATATAGTGAGCTGGTGGCGGCACGTACGATACTTGTAGCGTAACGTAACACGTCAATCAAGATGTCAGCGTAAATGCACAGCTGCTTGTCGCTAGCTATTATAGTATAGTGCTACTAAATGCTCTCTGGGAACCGTTTGATTCATATCTCTATTCTATACATTAATAATATAATAATAACAGCCCTGTATTATATACTTGCCCACTGCTGAGCACGGGCCTCCTCTACTACTGAGAGGGATTAGGCCTTAGTCCACCACGCTGGCCTAGTGCGGATTGGTAGACTTCACACACCTTTGAAATTCCTATAGAGAACTTCTTAGATGTGCAGGTTTCCTCACGCTGTTTTCATTCACCGTTAAAGCGAACGATAAATTCACAAAGAATACACACATGATTTTTTTAGAAAAGTCAGAGGTGTGTGCCCTTGGGATTTGAATCTGCGGACATTCGTCTCGGCAGTCCGTTCCACACCCAACTAGGCTATCGCCACTTTACATTATGTTTATGATAATATTTTAATTACCTTTTACTTTTAGCAATATTTATGCTATGTGTTTGTGAAATAATATGTCAATTTTTTTATGTTTATTTTTTACTAGCTGTACCCGGTATGCGTTGCAATGGCACGTAAAATATAAAAAATAATGAGTATAAGATGTAAAATATGATAAATTAAATATGTCCAAATAATGTCAAAGCATAATACAAAGTTTCATTAAAAATAAAAACCCACTAAAGCTAAAGGCTTCATTACGAACGTAATAAGATATTCATTTATATACAGATTTTTCAGGCCAGGTAGTCTCGGCACAATATGCTATAGTTTCATAGCAATCTGTTCAATGGTTTCGAAACAGTTCAGTTAAATTTTAATTTGTTTATGATCTTTCCTTTGGAACAGAACTTAATGAAAACATGACAATAATACTTATTATTCCAGAAAATAGTGCTCAGTAGTAGGTAGAGCGACTAAGGTAGAACCTTAGGGATTTCCGACATACTTCTTATACCAATGCAATTTTTTTATTAATGATTTAAGCAGAATTTTGGAATCATACAAATTTTACACAATTTTAAACTTTGTATCCATTTTTTAGGTTAACATTAATATTATTATCGTTGTAGTGAAATCAAAACAAATATGGGAGCAAATACTAAAGTTGAAGTTATTAATGATTAACTGCGAATTAATTATATTTATAAACCATTAAGGATAACGAGGTTAAAATAAACAACAGAGACTGAACAGTGCAGAATATATATAACACAGTATAATATTTTATAGAAATTTACCATCCCCTTTAACAGTAAACATTTTATGTTAAATGTTTTAACTAATAGCTGTTACATATTACTTCCTTCCTACATTTGACGAATCAGAGCCAGTCATAATTAGTTTAATGAACATTAAAAATAATGAAAATATTAAAATTAACAAACTTATAAGGTATTCCATAAACTGAAGCAAAACTATCTCTCAGTACAGAAAAGTCAATTCTCTTTTATATTCAACATATAAAGTTCAAAAAACAAAGAGTGCAAACAAAGCATAAAAAAACATTCATTCATGAAGCATACTCTGGTTTAAGCGAATTGATAAAGGTCGCCAACTTGTCAATGTTAATAAATATCGTGTAGAAAGTTGCTTGGTGGTGACATAACGCGTGCGGTTCCGTGCACCACGTCACCCGGAGCCCGGAGGCTGCGACGGTGACGTGAGGTGTGCACACGGCCCTAGGAGCGCGTGGGCGCCGCCACCTGTCCTCGCCCACGTGGCTTTGTTTATCTACCGGCTCGGCGGCGTGGCATGACGCCGTCACAACAATGTGCCTTCATGTTGCCTTAGGGCTACACTTCTATACAAATATGACTGTGGTAGAGGTTGTAGGGACTATTCCCTAAAAGTATAAATGTTATTCTCAAAATTCTTTAATTATCCTTGAGCGTCTCATACAAAAACAATGCCCATGAACATACGAAATAATTAGAGTGCGGGTTTATTACAAAAAAAAATACTTTGTGCATTAATTTATTATGATAATTTGAAAGTAAACAACTCACATCAGAGTTAGTAATCTAATTTTGCTTTGGGTTTCGGTTTTACTAGACTTTATGCCACAGTCTACGTAAACCAACATAGGGTTAGGGCAACACAGTTTTCCAAGCACGTTATAAAAAGGATTTGGATTATTTTTTATGAGCAGCCGCCTATGTCACGATAATTTCCTCCGTGGGATCCACCCCTGGGCATAATAGGTGCAGTGGTGGACGTAAAATGCGACCATTGCTTTGGGAAATGGTAGATCTAAATTCCAACCATACAACCTTATTTTGCACCAATAATTTCGAAATAATAGAACATTAAAAAAAAACATAGTTGTTCCTATTCTCAATTTACATAATGTAGGACCGTGTCAAATATCTGTGGGTGGTTTTTAAATGGGACGTAAATTGGTCAGTAATCTGAAAATCCATGCGTTCGTGAAGCCCCATTTACCAAGAACGGTGTGGCGTATTAAACTCTGGCGCACATTTTCCTAATTTGAAGGGAAAACTACGCCCTCATCCCGATAAGATAACGTAGAAACCTATCTAGTAGTTTAATTTAAAAACGACGTAAAATAAAAACTACTTGAATATCATGCGACCAATTGAATTAAATCATCTATTCCAAGACAGCAATAGTCCCCGTTGTCCATAGAGCTAGTCTAAATATGATTTGTGGAACGAACGTCGGGTGGGCGCGACAGAGTTCTCGCGGGTGACCTCGTTCCGTCCACCACGCCTCACCTATATGCCTCACTTGTATGTTTTTAACATATACTGATAATTGACACGCGCTCGCTTACTGAGAAAAACAAACATCATTTTCTTGAGAAACAAAAAAATTATCCCGTACGCTCTGGAAATGCCAAGAAACTATTAAAAGTTTAATTATACGAAACAGATTTTCGCAATTTAGGAAAAGCTTGTCATTTTGTGATTTTTTCACATCACTGATCTTCTTTTAGTGTCTACGCATATATTGCGTAAGAGGTATTTAACCCGTCATGACTTGTCAAACAGCTACGCGTGTGACGGAAAAATAACCTTATTATGTAGTATATAAGGTTATAATCCCGTGACACACGCAAATGTCATGTAGCTGTCTTGGCTCGCCGGCGAGCCACGAGAGACCAAGAGTTAAAACGTTTAAAAACAAACATGTTATCGTACCCTATAAGATACCTACTAGGCCTACTTCGTGTTAACCTTCAACCTTATAATTTGGAATGAGGCGTAAGGCCGTTAAAAACTATTGACGCATATAAGATAATTATAATATACAATATTTTATAAAATGCATACTATTACCTTATTTTGTTAATTTTGAACAGCGTAAGACTTTTTCGTAAATATAAGTATCAGCCTCGCTTGTTACACTTAATAGTGTCACTAGACTAATGATAAAAACGTACCGTGGTCACTCCTTTTATTTAGACTTCTTGTAAACTGTTTTTTTTTAACCTAATACTACTGGAGATTCGTAAACTGTGTTATATCATTATGGTAAGAAATGTTGTCAAATCAACACCTAATAAATCCCACACCGGATCACCAGACGTAAAACAAGCGATAAATTGTTCTTTTCTCACATGGCTCATTGTTTAGGCGGATAGGCAACAGAAAATATTTTAACAAAACCTAACAATCTGCAACGTGTTTATGTGAAACAACGAACGATACGTTTTGCATAAATATTTCGTTCCGATCTTCACCGAATGTTATACTTTATGGAAAGGTTTCTCAAAAAGCTTTTATCCAAGCCAGTTATAAGATAGCAACTAAAAGGTACCTTATATTAAATTGTTATTCCTTAACACTTTTATATATACTAATATAATATTATGAACCTGAAGAGTTTGTCTATTTGAACGCGGTAATCCCAGAAATTACTTGACAGATTTTTTCACACTAATATGAAGCTACATTAATCCTAAGTGCTATAGGCTACTTTTTATGCCGTGGTGGGTATTGTTACCGCCTTCGCACATGTAAAAAGCTTTCCAGGCATAAAAGTCCCACAGTAAGCTTTTCCGGCAGAAAAATAGTGTATTTTATAATTATCTACAATATAATGTATATGTCTACGCGACATTTCATCCAAATCTTTTTCCACTTCCGAACATCGCCACAAACTTTTAAATTTATTTTACTAAGATTAAGTGGGAAGTATGATAGACGGAAGTACGATTAGTCCAATACTTCCGCCAACATTTTATAGATTATAAATTATTGAAACAACCCACCGCAGGCCATTGAATAACACTGACTATGGATGTTGCTGTACATTTGTTATTAGTTGCATAATCGATAAATCATATACTTGTTGTGGATGGAGCGGTCGTTATTGGTTACCGGCTTGTACAGCTTCCGTGCTATGATTGAAAACCATGTTTCAGTGGGCTAGGCTAAATTCGGATTTCAATTGACTATTGTAAGTCGATGAATGGATTGCCTTTACGAGTAATCGTTTCGCGGACTCTGTTTGAAGTTCGAATTTATTTTCAATATTTCATAAACTTTCCCATTTATAAGTTTAAAAGGTTATTCGAAATACGTTAGGTTACGTTAGCTATACAGTTTCTGGAATAACAAGTCGGCTATTGGATAGTACAAATAAGATCTATAATAATTTTGTCGTATGGTGCATTAGATCTTGCAGACGAGTCTTTTGCTTCTCGCTGCTTTTAACCTATTCCGATATAGTAGAGTAGTAAAAAATATGTGGTCAAGTAGAATCAAACATAGATTTGGAAATAAGTTGAAAAAAACAATATCGTCAATACATTCAAAACAAAATTGACTTATTTTCAAAGTTACTTCTAGTATGATATTATGTAAAATAATAATTATGATCCGTTTTGGTTGGTGGAAATAATATTAAATTCATACAACAAACGGAAGAGACGAGTAATTTAACCATAAACGATAAAAAATAAAATTTCATTATTATCTTCTACAATTTTATATTACGAATCACTCACTAACAATCCAATAAAAATAAACACCAACAAAATATATAAACAAAAACATCTGCAGTGTCTCCAACGACGAGCGGAAATTGTAACAAAACAGTATTATAATCTAATTATTGCGAGCGAACACCCGGACACACAGATAGGCTACATTTATAAATAGAGAGAAAGAGATTAGAATATTCACGGCCACCGGCTCTCAAACATAATATACAACAAGGTTGCCTATTATTGCAGACCTCTGCGGTAGGGGAAACCGGGGATGATTGACCAAAGTAAATTTTGAAAGCTTTTATTTTTATTATTTCAATATAATAAATAATGACATAAAAACCTGTGGGTTTGATAGATATACTAATAAGCCTTTGAAAGGAATGCAAGGGGTATTTTGTGAAACGAGAAAATCAAGTCAACCTACCCCATGTATGGGATTAGTAGACTATTCCCTTTTTTCCCTTGGGAAAATTTGACCTACGAAAAAAATCGTACTTAATATAATAATCAATAAAATTAAACAACAAATATTTTTAATTACCAAGGAGCTTTATTGAAAGAAAACGTACCTTTTCTACGTACATATAGTTGTTATCCGGGCGGATAGAAATGTCCTACCATCGGCAAAAAGGTGTACTATTTCAATTAGCCATTCTTTTATATTTCCGCATGGTTCTAAATCATGAATTAATTAAAATGTGCAAAGAAACTAACTATATTATATAAAGAATATTTACATTACTACGCAGTAGATTATTTGGGTAGTCGATCAACCCTCAATATATAGATGATTTACGAACACCTTTATCACTTCATTATTTTCAAACATATGGTACTATCGCAAAACTGCCGATAAAAGATATACACTAACTAAAAACAACAATAACCAAACTCTTACTTTCAATTAAATGAAAGTAAATAACTAGAGTATATTATGCTAAATTACAAATAATATAATTACTTATACGTGGCAGTTTTAATACAAAGCTTTTACTCTCGAACGCCATGCACCCGCGATATCACATTAATGGTGCCGATTCGGAGATAGACAACAGTTTTTTTGCATCTATTAAGATGACGTACAACTTTTAAGTAGGGGTAAATTTTGACTGTTAGTCAACCTGTATTTATAGTCAAACCTCCCCGGTCTCCCAATACTACTAGTAGCCACTAGCGACACAAGAAAGACGTGGTCATGATCGAAACTGTAAACATTTAACAGTAGAAGACTGTTTAAGTTCGCGTCCCCAGAGATGACCAAAAATAGTTTAAAGTCAGTAATTCAAAATCTTGAATTGATTATGAAAAATTATTTGAAGAACAATGTCAGAGTTGAGGACTAATAAAAGAATATACTTATATGTATATCAATAACAATATAATGGCAGCGATAAAAGCCTACAATACACGTCGCAAATCTCGGGCAAATCCCTGTTGTTAATTATTAAAACACTGCAGCAGATATTCCAAACAAAGCATTCGTATAACAAAATATGTATCAGAAGAGATCAAGGCGTAACCCATAACGGGCCGATGACGTAAAAGGATGTTTTCAGCGAGTCGGCAACGGCAGCCGTCTGTTTATCGTCGAGGCACAGTTAGAGCTACGTTCGGTCTGGGACTATGTCGAACTGCAGCTGTAAAAACACACAGAATTACACCACTCCTACCGATACCAATAGTACATACAATGTGATAGCGAGCACATTACGCAACAGGCGCCCACATAAATGGCAACGCAACAACATTGTATTAACGAAAATATGCACAGGAGTACATCATGCCAAATGGAACTAGCGCGTTCAAAATACGTTCGGCAACATATTAAAAAAGGAGCAGTTTGCGAGCCGTCGACGCGTTACTAACGCCGCCGGCCGTCAACGTGGTCTTGGAAAATATATGAGCTTTTAAAAACGATTTAATTATAGCGAAAAATTTAAATGTAAGACTATGTTAAAATAATTGTAAAGTTCACATGTCTGAGTATTTGTTAGAAGTCACATGAACCCCAAAATTTGGATTTAATTTGACACACAGATAAACGAAATCTTAATTAAAAATACATAAAACACTGTGCTCGAAAAATGCAAGGAACAACTTTTATATGGGAAAAGAGTTTCATGCGGATGGAGCCGCGAGCGCAACCTAGTAAGTGATAAAACTGTCGTTATATGTGTTTTACATTCTAATGAAAAAGTAGTTAATAAAATTAATCTGCTAGTCAACTTTAATTGAATACCAACCAAGCGAATTCACATAAAATAAATCTAAATAAAAGTCAAACGACATAAAAATATAACGTCTCTTACGCAATAAGTATTATAAGAGACATTTTAGTTGTACGATGGATATAAACATTTCTACACACACGAATAGAATTTTAGTCAAAAATAAATTAAGCCGGCATCACACCCTACGCCAAAGATATATTTTTATTCAGATACATAACTGTGGCATATGTCATCGCCATTTATCGATCCTCCAAGTTTAGCAACAATATTTTATTTTGCACTTGCGATAAAAACTAAATATTGTAATATCTTTAAATACATTACATAATACTATATGATAACAATTTGTATCCTAAATCTACTAGAAAAAACTATTTTTCTGGTTATGTATTACGAGTATATCGATAGAACGATTATTTTTTTTAAGCTATTTTGGTGTTTTCGTTCATATGTGCACCAGCATTCATAATATTTTAAAACTTTATTACCTAAAGACGACATGAACAATAATAGAATATCACCAGATAGAATAAAAAGATGTTGGATGTATAATCTTATAATGTTTCGTCATTGACGCAAATCACTGCACATAAATTTTTAGAAAATATTTCGGTTCATCCAGAAGCGGTTTTACGTTCTTTTTATTTTTATTTTAATAAGTGACTAGTATGTAATCTTGATAAATACAGTTTAGTACGTATCACATATTTTTGTTCTAAATTTAAATGGACTCTACAAGTATACGGTAGATTACTACCGGCGATAAAAGTGTCGTGTCCCTGTACGACGTTGTTTCAACAGCTGCTAGTTGTTACAGTTTTACTGTGAGTCGATAAAGATTTGGATTTAAAAAAACATGTAAATCAATCATTTTAACGATTGCAAGTCAGATCATTATATTCTTCGTACAGACAACAAGCAATTAGTTTGCTTTATGATTTTATTCGGATTGGACATCGATCATAACTAATCAAATCAATCTACAACTGAAACGGACATTCGATATTTGATAATTTTAGACAACGAAATTATAGGCATACAAGCAGTTATTAAGTAAAAATACAACGTATAAAGCAAATAAATAAAATGTAAAATGCCTTACAGTATGAAGTGTAACACACGTATGTGTAATGTGGATGTTCATTGCGCAGTGCTCGCGAGTCACGAGCGCTCGTAGATCAGCGCCGCAGACCACAACCTTGGGTCGCCTTGGTTCGGTACGACGAGTACGACTGAGACAATCGCGCGACTGATTAATCTCGGATTTATAATCATTGGCGACCGAATGGAGATCGCACTAGACAATTAACTGTAACACTTGTTAAATTGTCTCACAGAGACAGGAGGAAATAACTTTCCCTTGGCAACGTTCGATCCTCTCTCGTAATATAGTTGTTATTGCTGTGAAAGTGCCAAATATCATGAACTGAAGACTAAATTTCACATTTTAATAACCACCTACCGCTATTCACATGCTTCAGGAATGTTGTGTATTGTCAAGTTTTTAAGTCGGAAGAATTCAACATTTCGCTAATTTAAAAATCATATTTTGATATCGAAGCCCATTTTCAACATTTCTAACTATATAGGTAATTATAATTAATCTCTGAAAACTATTATCTAGAGCAATGCAAGAAAATCTACCTTAATAACTACTTTGATGGTCAATCATAAATATTCCAGCTAAGGTGAGCGCAAAAAACATAAAAGTAAATCTAACGTGACCTGTGCCACTAAATTATTTTGACAGATGGTAAAAAAGCGCGGTGTTTACTAATTGCAGTGGTCACCGTCGCACGTGACGACTTGACGACCCCCATTCATCCGTCATATTACACGTGTGCTACGGCTCTGAGCACTCTGGCACCGTGCCGCGTGACGAGAACACGCTACAATCGGTGGAACTTTCGAAAATCGCATCAACGTATCGGCGCGTCATTTTATATTTATGTTTCTAACCATATAATTGAGGAGACGCCGTTTATCAATACGTATATCTTTCCTAATCTCGGCCATGTTCAACCTAATTTACAATACACATTCGAATAGATTAAAGGCATAAAACCATTCGTATATTAAAATAAGTCATAAAACATATACTAAAATAATAAGCGGTCGTTAATGCGGTTTGTACAGTATTCACAACGGGGTAGTCGGCCAACAGAATAACAAACGAGCAAAGCGAACACTGTTTTAGGTCAACGTTGAACAAATACCAAACGGGTCGGTCGGACGCTTCCGTGGACTATTTCTGAACTGCATCTAAACTACGAGGACTGCGCCATGTTGTCACGACTTTCGCGACGTCATGCAACGGGGAACCACTTTGATTCCTCTGGCAATACGCACTCCGTATTAGAATCACGTGCCATTTGCCACGTTATACGAAATTCCTATTTGTAGTCTCAAAGATATTTTTTAAAAGGATGTTTTCTTTTATTTTTTATATTTTTTTAACTTTCTAGTGGGGATGCGGTCTTTATTTCAGTTATATACTTACGAGATACCTTAAAGACTCTTATCTCAATACTCTGATCATTCTATTATGGACTTACTATTGATGTAAGATTAATACGATTTATGTGAAAAAAAAAATGCGACCGAACTACGACAAATAAGAAAGGTTCGCCACAGATTGCGGAAGCGAATCATTCGTACCCATTTCGCGAAGCGGGTCGTGCTGCCCGATTCAGTCGGACAACGTCTCGACTTCTATATTCTATAAGCTAAATAAGGAGCAAAAGTTCAACGGCCTGCTTTGACAGACTAGGAAGGAAGACTAGAGTCACTATGGGACACGTCAATTGCCATAGAAGAACGAAAAATGCGCAATAAAAACCACTCGACGCTAAATCTACATTTTGTATTATAATATATACACTTGAAAATATTCGACCTATATAAATATTCACATTAGTCATTAAAAAAAGAGAATAGAAATGCGAGTCATCAATCTCATTAATGAATAATTATGTCAACCAAGTAAGGGACGCGGGGACAATTTGGAGAATAAACACAAATGATATGTAGCAAAAGGAATAATTTTGTTTGGTTGATCTTGCTATCCAGATGACGTAGCATCTTGGCAGCGTTGAGGGGTAAGACAGGAATTGCGTAAAAGTGTCGTGAACATTTCGTTTGAATTGTCTCAGAGGACTTTTCGTGACAACGAAAATACAGAAATACCATTTACATCTGTCAATAGTTACAGAAATAGAAAGTATTTGTTTAATACTTTTGTATTTCACGAATTTTAACTACTGTAAGTCATAGCGACACCTGCAACAACACATTAAATCAGCTCACCTTTTGCCAAATTTGTATGATTAATTGCAACTAAATTTGGTTAAAAGAGGTTACAATATTTTCCTTGTAGCTATCGTTATGAGTAAACATTAAAATAAAAATACAATTATATTATGAAAAAATATTTTTTATTAATTTAACTGTCTAAAATGGTAATATGGCTATATATTTAATTTCTTTACCTATATTATACAATCAAACAAATTTGGACTATAATAGGTTATAATTTTTATAGCGCATCGTAAGTTCAGAGTACATCTCATGTGACGAAATATTTATACGTGGCAGCTATTGTTTTATTTGCAAACGCATAGGTTTTCCCCCATTTGTACAATCGCTTTAAACCATTCTTGCCGCTTTTTGTTGTTGTTCTTAATTTTCCCAGAATTAAGGAAATTGTAACCAGTGTAAATAGTAAAATTTAAGGCTGATACCTGAGGTCTCAAAGCATTACCATGACATGTAGTATTTTGTAATTCAACGTTCAGTGTGTTTCATAATATTTGTGGGTCATCGTGGTATGTGTAGGAACTGTTGATGAACCAAAGTTAATTACCCTTTTCGTCATTTAGTTTAGAAAAATAATCTATTCGGGATGATGTTAAATCGAACGTCCCTCTGTTTACTGATAACAGTGACACCCGGCTACAAAACTTTTCCCATATGTAGGATTAGTAAGACATATATTAGACGTATTTATTTAATGATTTAACCACTAAAAATTCTCATTATTATATTACGTCATTGGAAGTAATTAAAAAAACAACTTATTACAGTATAATTCATCGAAATGATTTTTAAAGAGAATTATTTTTATTAATAAACGTATTGGGTCAACGCCGGTAAAAGGAAAATTAATTAATGCACCTACATATTAACATGTACTTTCAAGAGCACCGCAGAAAATATAGAACCGTAAGCTTTGCGGGCTGCATAGCGCAACAACGCGACAAGAAGCTAGTTGAATTACCAGAACTAAACTACGAAACCTAAACGTGGAAAAAATTTTGGACCCGTTCCAAGCAGCTGATTGATGAGGATGGTCATTTCGTACACGGCCAATCCCGATATTTTTCTTATTATTTAGCAAAGTAGTGGACTAGTCTATTTTTGTGACGCGAAAAACAAGCCGCCACAAAATATGCCGTCCGCCCGGCTACACAAAAAATGAATCGTTAAATTTGTAAAACACACGTATTATTTTATATGAGCTAAGCAACGCTACCCGATCATTTTAGACATTATAATATTTTGATGGCATTCATAATTTATCCGTGTCATGTTAAAAAGAAACTATATTCGATAGCGCGCAAAACACTGACGAAAATTAAATTTTATGCGTCTTCAACGTGTCTATGAATAACGAATTCCTTTCACGATGCTTTGAGAAATCACCGAGTCGTACATACGTTATAAGAATATAACAATCCTAATCAAATTAATTGAATGCTTAAACTCGGAGCCGAGAAGCGGAATAACAGCCTGAGCACCGTTATTAGAACCACAGACCACATCATGCAACACTGCCTTCGCCGCTAGCTGAAAACACATACCGGTGCACAATTATTATTATGCCACTACATGATATTTTAAGAAGCAAACATTAAAAGGAAATTTAATTACGGAAACCGCAATTAAAATTAATTCACCACAGTCATTCAAATCTTCAAATAAAAAATATAAAATGATTAAACAAAACAAGTAATGCAAATAACCAGACTATCAAGCCAATACGCGCATAAAGTCGAAAACCATGGCCTACAAACATAATTCATGTCATGCCAGGTAGTTATTGCGATTATACCAATCGAACTCTTGCAAACATTAAACTCATTGGCAGTCCCATCAGGACATACGAGTAACGAATACTACTGCACTATAAGATGATAAATTAAATATTAAAAAAAAAAAACAGATTTTGGCCGGTGTGCAAGCGTGGGTGAATCTAATGCGCTTAGCGACCAGATAAATAAAGCCAGCGCTTTACATTCTGAATATCTTCTGGGATATAATTTGCTGCGCGATAAAAGAAATAACAGCTGTTTTCTTGCGGTTTTCAGGTAGAATGCAACGATTACATCTACGGTAATGTACAGTCCAACTAACGTAAACCTTACAATACTCATGTAATTAGACTAGACTTTTTTTATTGAGCTGCTAAAAATATATGATTTAATGAAAAATATAAATTAAAACCCTTGTTTCAACGCTTTTTACGATTATTTACAACAACTGTAAACAAAGTTCTTCCAACCACTATTTCAGACTTCAGGTAACAAATGTATAGCTTTCAAGATACCATGCTTGATATGAAGTTAAAATGATGTCCCACTAATTATACAACCTTGCGTCCATTACGCATAATTATCATACAATTTATAAACCTGCACACCCTCCTCTCTAGGTAAACGTCATTATTTACCGTACCTCCGTGCAAAGTGCATCAGCGGGATGTCACAGTGTCTCAACGTAGGTCTATTACTCGTATTCATTTCAAACAAACAAATTCGAAAACAAAACACTATTGTGTTTGTACTCCGTGCATACTATTTATGAATGTATGTCGTCTGTAGTTCAGTAAGCGCATCTAATTACCTAATGTTTGTATCCAGACTCACCGAAATGTTGTGGACTTGCCAAGCATTTAGGCGTGCAGAAAGAAGGAATGTGAAGGTTAATTACCTGAAAATATAAAACAAACAATTATTTAGCTATAGTTTCATACGTGTCACGGAACACAGAATTATTAAAGATGGACAAAAAACTAACATTTCACATTTACTCTTATTAAATGGATATTGTATATAATAGAACATATCAGGTCTATGACAGAAAGGATCAAAGTGTAATATTCTGGAATAAGAACAGGTAATACTCCAAATCATTCCGTCATACGTCGCGTAATTCCTTTCCCAACTGTAAAAACATTGAACGGTGACGTCGCCACTGGTCTCAACATAACTTGATATGTCTTACAAATTTTGTTATCTTCCGATTCGTTTTTATTCTGCCATGTTTCTTTAACTTGGAAACCGACACTCAGAAATAAAAACAAACCCCTTGTGGACAGGCCAAATAGAGCAGTGAGAAAATGTTGAGCCAAAATAATTTTGTCTATAAAAGGTTAAACGCATAGTAATTTATTAAGGTTATACAATGAAAGCGTGTAGACGCAAAGGAAATTAAGTATGTTGAAATAAGAGAAAATGAAAAAAATCCCAACGTCTTGGCAGAGTTTGAAACGTTCCGATGGCGCCTGAGTAATACAATCGTGGAAGAGCGTACCAGTACCAGTAATTGGGGGAACGCAAATAGACAAAACTTCGTAAACAAGTTTGACAGCATTGGGTGGTGCGATGAGCCCACGCACCTCTTCTACATTAACGTTTACCCGAGACAATTACAATTTAATGTCATATTTAGAGCTGTTTTCGAACATCTTAAAGTCACTTAAATGTAATTATTAATTATTATGTTAGTGTTATATATTTATTTTTTATCTGTTAGTGTTGTATATTGTCGTATGAATAAATTTTATCAATTGTTAGAAAAAATCCTTATGCTTATAAATGAGCAAAATTTATTAAAATTGATTTGATAGCTATGCCCGTAGTTTGGCAACCAAATTGTTTCTATGTTTTCTATGAAAACAACATCAATGTCAATGTTGCCAATATCGATAAAGTAGTTCTTATGTTAGGTCAGTTGATAGAATGCTTTACAGTTAGGGTGTGTTTTGGCGGATTCCCTTCCATTCATTCAATGGTTGACAGGATGTCGTAACACACGATTGATCATAATTTAACGAATGCTATAATTTAATGTCCTTAATATTTGTTTAAAATTGACAATAAAAAAATTGAATTTATTTGTTTTGGAAATAGTCTCAATAATAAGGTACTTATGCCACCCAGAACCTAAAATTAGAAAAATTTGCAAAGCACTGCTCCGTACTTGTTATTTGATAAATTAGAAGCTAAGTATCATGATTCCTAGTATTTTTTTAAGCAAAAATTTAATTGTCTGTTTTGAGATAAATATAATGAAATGTTACTACCGAGATGAATGCACTCGAGTGAATTTACCTGCAATATTTCAATGTAGGTCAGGTGGTTGAAGTTCGTTAATCTCTGCACTGACATTATTTTCACCGAGCGCCGTCGGGCTACGACCAGCGTACCGACAAGCCAAAAGGATTGGCGATTCTGGCTTTGTACCAAGGAACGCAAACGCCCAGTTAACTACTGCACATTTTGAGACTTAACGTGGCATCTACTTACGTAGTAATAGATCAGCCAAAATTTTATTTACTATTAATGTACGAAACGACAACTGAACTTTTACTCTGAAACATTTCATCGTAAGCATTACTGTTTTCGAAAATATTACTCAAACCACAATACTATGATTCCACATGGTAACTTGTTGCTGTTAAAAACGGTGAAGATGATAGGTCAAAAAATTCTTCAAAACAATAATCAAGGCAAAGATGGAAAACAATGCAATAATCCGTAATTGTAATGATTCCAATAGATTCCTTTTTGTCGTGATGTAAGACTTAGGCATTGAACAGATCTGGCGGAACCGTTCCAGAGGTGCTAATAGAATTTCATATTCGCACTGACTTCGACTTACATAATTAGCAACCTAAGTGGACGTGAAAGCCTCCACACCCTATTCAGCATTCCTACCCTTTTCATAGCAAGCACATCATTAGGTGTTCAATTCTCATACAGACCCGAAGTACCTCAGAGTATGATAGAGGACGGATAAATTTGGAAAACATTTGGAATGGGAATTACCGATACAAATATTTGATATATAAGGAAAAAAACCAAGATAAAAAATAAAAGGTGATAAAAGCTATGATAAACTGAATATATTAAAATGTGTACAGATAGCACTGTACATAATGTGGCACAAACGGAAGGCACGTGGTACACACAACAGACATTATTCACTGCAGGATGAATGAATTGGCTAGACCGGTTTGGCACTTTAGTTACAGTACCATGGAAAACCAATGAGAAGCAGTAACTAGTTTCTTTATCGAGAGCTTTTGCAGGGCAATAAAATAACCAGGAGCAGAATAAATATCTCCATTTCAATTCCTTTTCCTCATCTTAATAGGTCGGCATCTCTAGGCGAAGGTGTTGATAGGCAATGGTGATCACTCACATCCATGCCTTCATAAAGCAGATGTTGTAAAAAGGAGTATTTAATAAAATAAGTCCACATCTGAACTCATTAGAGGTGGATTGTTTAAAGAGCCCATTAAATAATCCCAGTCAATTATCCTAAAGGTAATCGACAGTGGCAGTCGCACGAGAGATTAAATAATTAACCGTTTCGCAAATGCATATGGCCCGTATTTCCATCGGCGGGTGTGCATCGAGAGAGACGTTACGAAATCCGCGGCAACAAGCGCCAAGCGCATTAACGCACCCGGTACGCCCCGACGACGGTGCGCTCGCAAAGGATGACGCCCCCAAATGACACCGTGCAGACAGAAATAAATCAGCAAGCTAAACAAACCAGGCATTTCCGGCGGTCATGTGCACACTGACACAATTAAAATAATTCCTAAAGCACGCCGCGTGCCCTATACAAAGAGTAAGGCGCGGTGAAGTTTCGCGTTTGGCTGCGATGAGCCATGAATGGGCGTAATATTACGCAAGTTGGCTTGGTCTTCGCGGCACTGAGTCATTGGTACGAAATTAACGTGTGTAACTTCGGCTGGAGCCCCGCAGCTGTACAGCGCTCTAATAAACAACTCTTGCAAACACGTCTATTTCAATTTAATGACATTACCTTAAAATTATTAAACGAGTATAAAATGCGTAGGTAGAAATTATTTTATATATAGCGCACATGAATAAAAGGGTAAGAGTCATTGTTGCTAACAAACGCATTGGCAACAAATAGCCATATATAACGTTAACAAATTATTCCGTTGTGTAAGTTGTAGCCTACGTACGCGTTTGCCAAAATGAGGATTAATGCCTACCTGACTAGTAGCGAACGAGTTACCAGCGTGGAAAATGGAGCAAATTTAGATAAAGGTTAAAACAATAATATTACGGTGCAAAAGGCCTTGAAACTGCAATAATATCCAAATAATAAGGCAAATGCCTATATATTCTTTGCATGCCGCGATGTTGTATAACAGATCAGAAGCAAACATTGTATAAAAAAGGTTATTTTCGCCGACAGCCAGGGTCGTACGTAATATAAAGCATTCCTGAACTGATTCCATCGAAAGTGCATGTGGCTATAGATAGTTGCAGATTTCGTGGAATGTTATGAAAAACTGTTTGATAGCGAACATCCTGGACACGTTTTTGGCTTAAATGTAAAAATGATTATATTGTTACTATTAGAAACCGATAACGTTATGGGATATTTATAAGCAAATAAACAAAATGATTATTATAAACAATTTTTTAACCACTTGTGCCAAGAAAGTAGACAAGAACGGTAAAATAAAGTTTGTAAACAAACCAGTCTTAACGCACCAAAAATATTATCTTGTGTAATACGTTGCGAACGTTTTCCCTTCGGCTTGAAGTCCGTGCCTAGTTTTAATGAATTTTAAGAATAAATATGCACCTACATTTTGTAAATTGATTAAATGTGGTAAATTTATGCTATAGGCAGATTTGTTTATCATTCAACCAGTTCGACTGACGACTTACTGGTATTTAAAGGACTGTGCTCACGGCTCAAAAAAGTAACCCAGAATACCCGTGTCTCTGGGGAAAAGAGGTAGGCAGGGTCCCAAGGTTGCTCTTGTCTTAGAAGTGTTTATGGACAATGATTATAATCACTCACAACTGCGCACTCACTTGCTGGCCTGCCTGCCTTTTATAATAAAAAATCACAGAAACGTGGTCTGTTACTGCTATTTCGTTATTCTAAATCTGAATTATTCCTACGAAAAACGGAGGGTAGAATTATTTATGTTGCGCGCAGATTGATTTATCATGATGTTATAGAAATTTCATAAAAATGTGTGCTATAGTCAATCTGCAACTATAACAGAAAAAGGAATAACAAACATGGATTTGTTTAAATTTTTATGCAATGATTAATGAAACAAGCGTATGTGTGTCTTCTCGTGTAATTTAACACATTGACGTCAAAATCTGCAAGTTCTTTCTGTATTATGTCAAAGGATAAAATAAATGAATTCCATCTGTAGAAATGGACCAACACCGGTAGGAATTTAAAGGTTCTTCCCCAAACTTCATATTGGATTTTCCATACAATGGCTGAACAAAATATTCAAAATAGGATTAAACAAAATTAATAAGACATAACAGCGCGCGTGTTATTAAACCGAAATGGCACTCGAGAATAACGCGCAAGATCCAACAACTAGGTCAACAATAATAAATTTATGTCGAGAATAAAATCTTAAGTATAATAAATACGACAAAGTTAAATTGTTTTAGGTCCACGCGCCCGACATCCGATAGATTAACTCATGTTTATACTTAACTTTATGTTTCAATCTTACCGTCGACGATACAATTATAGAGTAAATTTTAATATATTATTCATTAAAATGGAGCGTCACATTAATCTAACACTTCTATGTGATGCTGTTACATGTATTGTTGCTACTCTGTACGATACAAAAGAACATAAAAAATAATGGCAGTAGGGGTGGACCACAATAAAATGTGTGAAAAGTGCATACAATGCGAAATCTATTGATTGAGATACAAGAATGGTGCCGCAAGTAAAAGTTAGTGAAATAGAGTGTCTATGAATCAGAGGATAATTGAATCTTTCGACTTGACTTCCTCGATTTATTTCAAACCCATAAATACAGTGAGTACAATTAGTATTAAACACCTTAAAAATATCAATTAGAAGTGACATATAAACGCTACACAAAATCCTATATATATTATACGGAAAGGCAACACTAAACTACTTTAAAATCCGACTTATCTTTTTCAAAATAAAATATCTCGTACCTGTATTTATCTGAAACTATAGCGCTATTGAGTTAACGATCCCCAAACGAAAAAAGAAATTGAAAATGTCGCAACTGATTTTAGTAAACTATTTTGTTAGTTGACCGAATTATGTCCAGGAGACATAGTTGATGTTTGTCACAGACGTTCTATTAAAGCATTCCACAAAGTTACGGTGTTTTCTACACTCATAAATTTGTTATATTTATAGCCATTATTTTATGATACTCTTTGGAAAGCAATCTGAACGTCTAAACAAATCGTTTCAATAAGCTATAGCAGTTGATTAAAGCATTAGTGTGTGCCATTTATACATACATCTCTGTTTATATGCAAAGTGTAATAATACTAAACTATTACAATTTACATAATAGTAATTTAATAATACAAATGGCAGTTCACTCTATCCACAAAGTGTTTACAACTATGGTGTAAATAATAGTGTTAATTGAAATTGTCCTGCTAACATCCAGTTGACACGTATCCAAGATGCTGTCAGCAGATAACGGTAAGATGGTTCATGTGGTCGGCGCGCCTACAGCTAATAGCGTACGACGACATCACAACTGCTGTGTTAATCACAACACACGTACTAGAGCCAACATTACACCAGGCAATTTTTTGTTATAATAGTAACCTGTCTAGCGAAAATAGATACTATTAATACATCCTGCATTTTCTATATGAAATGTTTAGCTTTCGTTCGTTGCCATGCATCTAGCACGAGATAATAAGCTTTTCATGTCGTAATTATATTAGTGCATCAACTAAGGACTGGATTACGATTTATTAAGTATAAAGTAAATAATAAATGTTGCTAACCAATGTTGTTTATTGTTATTTATATTTAAATGAGCCATTTAATTGTGATCCAATACTTAAGACTTTACATAAGATTTGTTTACAAAGTGCGAGCTATCATGCGAGTCGAGTTAAACAATTATTGCAGCTACTTGTACGGGTAATCGCTTTATGTCACTCACGTTATATTATGCAAGTCAGTTAACAACTTCCCATGTCAGATTTAGGGAGTCTGACGTTTATTTATTTTTATGAACTCGTCACAGGCTAATACACTTCTTTGGCAGCAGGAGTTCTCAATGTGAATATGAGTTCGCCGTTTTCATAACTTATACAATTTAGAAATCAATCAATTAATAATTAAAAATCGAAATACATACTTATTTTATATGAGAAAGTTGTATTCTATCAACTTAGAACTCCGAACTGAGTAAAAAAATCATAATATTTAGAACTATTTCTTCAATAAACATTTTAGTTTTTTACGAATTAAATTGAGGTATTTTAAGATAAACGCTGAAACAAGTCAAGGAAAGCAACCTGCGTCATTATGAGAATGAAACCGTTAAATAATGTAGTTCTTATACAGAATGGGTTTTTATAATGAGGCCGTAAGCTACCTTGGAATCTCAAGAAAACTTTCATTCAAGAAGACTGTCAAAAATTGTCAAAGACTTTCATTTAAGGATGTAAATAAATGATATTGGTATCGCTCTGAAGTATGATTTTTCACGGTCAATATAACAGTCAAATAATGCTAATATTAAATTTACAACATACCAAATGGTTCACGCAAATCGCTCATAAACACGGCAATACGTTATATCTATACAAGAACGGGGCTCAATACACACACCTAATGTCGAATACCTGTGTGCGTCCTCTAACAAGATATTCCATAAATTCCATCATCTGTATATTACAAAGAGTATAATTATTAATCTATAAAAACGCTATAATTTGTGAAATTACCCATTAATAACATGTTTTCGACGTAAATATTAATTACGTGTCTGAAAAACATCCTCATACTATTTTATATGATGTGTACTGAAAAGAAAAGTATAAAATTGTACGGCAGATCGTAAAATAACGCAACGAGGTCAAGGTGTGTTTAGAACGAGGACGACTCCGCTAATTACCCATCCGACTTGTCAATTATTGTACACGTGCTACAAAAATATATCCCAAAAAAAAAATTGTCTTGAACAGACCTAACACCAAACACTTACAATTATCTATCTGAAGACTTCATTTATCAGTTTATTTTAACAAGGTTTTCCAAAGTGGGGTACACGCCACACATCCTGCTGATGCTACGCCAATAGATCGTATGGGGGTAGGTTAATAATACTCAAGAAGAAACGAAAGGAAAGTAATCGTTACAGTCATTATAAAAAGTGAATACAGGAATAGAATTAAATATTATTACATAATTACTCATAATGAAAAATACAGGAGCTATTATAATAAGCTCATTTCCTCATTTTGTTTACATAAATTTTTTTAAGGTTGCGCCGCTGTTTTGTCGAATTGCTCGTGGGACTATATTCCTTAGCTACATAGTCTAACACAAAAAAATAGGGTGCATACCATTTTTATTAAATTAAGTGTGTTAAGTACAATACTATAGCAGGAAAACCATCGATTTATATGTACTAAGTACTAGATCTGGCGTTCCGAAGACTCACTATGTTCAACTGAAGTGTAATGCAATCCGGCATTGTTTGCAATTTACTTATACTTTATTTAAAGCGCTTTAGCATTGCATGTTTAAAGTTTGGTTAGACGCCGATTCATGATTTAGCACTGCAGCGAACTTTAGTTCTTACTCCAGATTTTGAATAAATAGTTTATATGGACGGTCGTGTCTATAGTACATGGCAATCAGGAAAACAAATAAAGTGGGAAATTTTTGATATTATAATTGTATAATATTTACTCAGACCTCGGTCTTTACTTTACCAATACTAGTTAAGACTCAAAACATTAATTGAAGGCTCAACAGAAAAAAGCGTGCCGCCATACTAGACATAAATCATTGCTTGGTGTACGTTACGTTCTACGGAAAACATCGTTAAATGTGTTTGTTTCCCTGACAACACAAGGTAATAAAATTACTAATGAATCATATCGGACGAACTAGAAATGGTATAGGTAAAAGGTAAATAGCTGAAATAAAATTGATATTTTCTTAAGGAATTTCTTAATGAAATAGCCGTACTGGATACTTATTTACACGAATACTAATTATCGCCCCATGAATAATTAATTTACTTAAAATATAAACATCAATTAATTAATTTATTAGGTATAGTCATGCTTTTTTCTCTCCCTTTTTGTTTTTTTTTCTATCTCTTTTAAAAACTTCGCAACTGATTGGAAATTCAGTTCTGTTCAAATCAACAATCATAGTTTTCAATATTCGCAATAGATATTTTATAAACAATAAACATAGCTTAACAGCGGAATTCGTCAGTATGGTTTCTTGTCATATTTGATGGTTGTATTAAAACTTATCAACATACCGCATAAGATGTATTTTCGGCATAATATAATGGGAATATTGGAGTTTTTTTTATTGCTTAATGCTTTGTATGCCGACCTTCCGTTCGCCTAATGGTAAACGATACGACCGCCCATAAACAGTAGAAACAACATCCAACACGTTGAATTACAAAGTATTGTTTGGTATTTTCTATTGCGATCGCCACCCTAAGATATGAGATGTTAAGTCTTATTATGTCCAGTAGTTACACTGGCTACAATGTCCTTCATGCCGGAACACAATAGTGACTACACGCTACTGCTTGGCTGCAGAAATGGACACTACGGGTACACAGGTACAAACCTACCCAGGCGGACTCTCACATACCAGTGAATATGTAAGTTCTATTTTTTGTTTGTATGTCGAATTACAACTGTCATACTACACCATACCACGAACTAAACATAGGTAATTGTTATAGTCGACATAGCTCACTTTTTACCGCGTGTCGGATCAAGCACATTTAAATGTTTGCGGCATGAAAAATGTTTCTTTATTCACAAACATGTGACTTCTTTTCTATGTTTAGATTGTTGGTCAAATCTTTTGTAGTTTACAACGCTCACGACATATAAGAAACTATGCGTGTTGAGTCAGGGAATATGTAAATAAGTTGCGTATATATGTGGACAGCAGCAACGATACAATCTTAGTCCACATATTGAATTTTTAACCACCATATGTGCGTCCACAGGGAAAGTGCAACGCGATACAGAAAATAAATTGTATTGCAAAGGCGCTGTTTCCAGCAAAACACACGCCAACCGTATTTTTAGAAACTATCTATTAGAAATTTATAATACATATAGAATAAAAAAATAATCATATTTCTGCATTTTGTTATAATGTGAATATTATTGCCTTCATTTCACAATGAAAATGCCACTAAAATAGTTGATTCCGTGCACATCCTCTTAAAGTGCACATCATATTAATTTGCAACGAAGATTATTACATAGAAAATCTAATAAGGATCATTTTGATAGTCTTAACATTTTAAAAAACCAAACATTGTTTATTTAACTCAATTATTCGTACATATTTGAATATTCCATAACTCGTGCGCCGTAAATGTATGAAACGAGTCCTCAAAGCCGTTTGTTCAGGAGAGGATTTTAAAATATGGTTCCAAAGAAAATTTTCGCGAAAAATGTTTAAGTCGCCATGATTGTAGTACTCAGACATTAAATGCCAATACCTCAAAGTACCAACCAAAAGAATATTTTTTTTATAATTGAAAGCTCTATAGGGATACTAATCGTTATCTGTATTTACATACGTGACACGTGTGAGCGACAATCGGAACTTGCAAAATAGACAGCTCACATAATAGCAAAGATTCACGAGCTTGTCTACATAAAGTTAAATATGTTGGGAACGTTTAAAATACCGAACCTGTAAAATATAATGTTGTAAAAGTGTGATTTACCGCCGTCGTACTTGGCTGCCGAACGTAATTGGAGCAAAATAGATCACAGCGAAACATTTGCACCGAAGATTTTAGTTTATGGTGTTTATGATGCATTTGAGATACACCTATATTAACCTTCTTGTGTGGCAAAGTTATGAAACAACACATAAATTTGTGGAATGTGAATAATTTCCAAGGCGATTATTCGGTCGTAGTTACTTTATAATATGATGAGATAGTTCGAATTCAACAAGTGGTTTATACATGAATTACACAACCACAGACAATCAGTGCCAAAATTCTATTTGTAACGACTAACCGAGACGGGTATATTTAACTGCCACCCATAAACTGTCGAATAGGTACTGTCTCTAAGAACCGTTACAATATAATCAAACAAAACAACGTGAATAGATCAATAACAGATTATGTAAACAAACATTCAAATGTTAACACGTGACATTACCATTCGTAAACATACCAATGTGTTTAAAAACTACAAAACTAAAATATTACAATTTCCTAACACATGTTTACTAAACCGATGAGGCGATTTAAGTGTTCAAAAATATTTCTTTGCTAATAAACATTTTATATGGCGCAATCCAAGAATCATATCCTTAGTTTATGAACACCGAACTTCAAAAATAACGCTAATTGGCGCAGCAGTGCCTGCTGGAGATGCTCTCTTGGAGATAATGTTGTTTTATCCCCACGGCGCGCTGCTTACATGCAATATTTCTCGGAAAAATTATGAGTTTGTATGCGACTCCTCAAAACAAACATTCCGTTCTCATGCGCGGGGCGACCTACAACAGCGAGCACAAGCGAGACGCCGACGCCTGTTGCATAAATAGACTCAATTCTTGGATGGAAATTCACGAATTTTATTATAGCATCGTCAACCTAACCATGGTTAAATGTAATCACAGTTATAGAACTGTTTATGGCGTTAAGATAAATATACTCGCCGTTACGCAATTGCGACACCATAAACATGTATGTAGGCAATTATTATGGAATAAATTTATATACCATTTACAGTTTGTCACTTCATATTTCGAATACTGTGTACTGTGCGCCCTAGTTATTTATAAAATACTACTAGCATTTACTCGCGGTGTCGTACCGCTTGTACCGGGGAATTTATATTATCATCTAAGCGACATTTAACACCTAATATTGGATTTTATACACGTCTTAGCATGAACCAGTGCCCTACATATCTAACCTTTCCTATGTTACGTTTGTAAGCGCCACAATATTAAAGGTGATTCAAAAATATGTTAAATGAGAGAGTAGTTATTACATTATTAATATTTCATATAATATGTGAACATTATTGGATATCTAAATTATAGTATATAGAAAATCTGAATTATAGTTCTAGTTTAAACGCAGCCACTCTTTGATCTGTAATAATTAATGTACGAAAATAAATGATTAATAATGAATGGTACACGAAAAGTTGTAAAATTAGTATAGAACCACGTTAATATTCACTGCAATGTTAAGAATGAATGTAGTTCTGAGAAAATTACTAGAGGACGTTTGTCGCACGTGTGTTGTCAGGAAATAGACTGAGATCTAAACTTAAACGCACCTGTTATTGTACGCCGTAGGCGCCAGTATGTAGAATAACTTGACCGATACTAAAAATGCGCGGCAAGTAGGGAATACCTCACACATGATTAGCATTCTATTATGACTGTACTAATGATGTTATATAACCTTGTTTACTTACAAATGGAGCCCTGAACATGCTTTTAGATTACTTATTTTATTTGTTACGATTTATGCCATAAAACAAACCAAATCACTAAATACTTTGTCTACATTTTGACAAGATAAGCTGATTAGCGAACATGGTCAGTTGTCAGTACCAACAAAATTTTCCTCCTTAGATTGCTAGAAAAACAGTCTATTACGGAGCATCTCTAGGTAAGTAGTAACTAAACCGATAAATCCATAGGATTCCCAATACTAATCATTTTAGGAGAAAGACACGGCTTAGATAGATATATAAGACTTAAATCAACTTTATAAAAAGCTTTTAAAAAGTAATATATTTTTTTACACATTTAGTGTGGATTCTTTAAAACAATTCCTAATTGAACGTATCCGCATTTCTCTTCTGTAGTCTGTAGAAATAAAAAAATAAGTGGAGCGGAAAAGCTCTTCGTAGAATTCACGTCAGCACCTGTTAATCCATCTGTCCTTGATTTCCGAGAAACTCAATATTGCCATCACAAAGTTGGGTCGTCAAAACAGGCCAATGTGACTGGACTGGATTGCAACCTAGTTACTATGACAACATTTCAGTTTGACTGGAGTGACATATTTTGTTTCTAAATCTCCATTTGTTTTTTTAACTGAATACCGAGACGGACCAATTGCTCGGCTAGTGGTAAATGTTACGTCTGCCCCAAAACTGTAGCAATATAATACAGAAATTGGAATTATAAAGATATGCCACACACATGCCCTTTAACGTTGATTAGTTACAATCTATAATGCTCTTCAAACCGAAAAACAACAGTGCTTACGTGCTATTTTTTGACAATGATTCGGTCGTTGCTACTAACGCATCCTAATACCTTGAACTACTATTTAATATGTATTGTAAATTTGCAAAGCATTATAACCTACAGCATTTATGAAAAAATACCTCAATGAACAAATTAAAACAACTTTTAATTAAGGTATCTGCACGTGCATGGAGTGCTTAACAAGGACACTAAAATAAACTATTAAATAAATGCACTCATATATATATTTCCAGTTTTATGAAATTAGTTTCTAAATTAATCATACTTGTTCTTTTCTTCAATCTAAAACTTGTATAAGTTACAACTCGAAATAGGTACTTATAATTAATTCTATGTCATTAAGAAATATTGGTTTGTGGTTGAAAACAAAACTAAAAAGTCCGCGATTTGAAGTGACCTAAGAATATAAAATGGAAATGTATGATTCACAAAGAATGTGGCGTGACATTTCAGCTTGTAGTTATTCTGGCTATACTGATAATGATGATCGATGATTTCATTCGGAGCGTCTCGGTCCGCGGCCGCGACGAGCTATACTAATTAATTGGCGTCTCAGCAGACTGGCCAGTCCGCGTCCTCCCCGGTGACGCCACACCTGTCATAACACGCACCACCTGACAACCCACCTCGCGTTATATGACACGAGGATGAAATATAACTAAACCGATCACAGACAACTGTGACTAATATTCCAAACCCAAATAAACATACAAACTGTCCGGCATTCCAACAAATGCTTCATGTTTTCAGTATGATCATTACATGATACATTCGTGCATAATACATAGTCTGCGCGGTTGATGTGACTTGCGTGATTGTGGATAGGCAACACGTGTGAATCGTGTTTGCGGACTGCAGACATGTTGAAAAACGCGGGGCTGGCGGCTGCCGCTCTGTCTGATGACAACTATCCTAATCAAATGGATATAAGGCACTCAATGTGTTTGTTTACGACCATCAGTTACATAAGATGGGGAATGCGGCCCACTCTGCGCTGTTTGAACACTATTTATACGCATTTTCCATTCCCGCCGCTTGTGACACATATTACTTACTTCAGTGACTAAGGGCGGGCTAAAGATAATTTTCCTGCAGTTTAGTTCGATCATAAAATCCAAATGAATTATATAAGTAACAAGATTTTACTATATCACGAAATATCTAAGTAGAATTTTCTTTTTATATATCATACATTATATTTTTAAGTAATTTCCAAATGCATTCATATGAAGATTATTACCTATTGTATAATATTTAAAACTTAAATCGTAAGGAAGACCCTTTTAGTTTTGAGATAGAAAGATTTCTTTAAATTTTTACTTTTTTTGAAAACGTGTCAAATAAAAAAAAACACGTGAACAATTAATAAATAAATGAAAGAAATGAATTAAATGATTGTACCAATACGCTGAAAATTATCTTGAAATAAAAACACAAACTACAGCTCCACTTGTTCATTAGGCATAAGTAATAAGTATTTTATGTGAAAACGCAGGTTTTTACCCACTTATGCGCGTAGCGTTAATTTATATTATAGTTAAATAAAACTCTTTGGTTTTAAAATATATGTTTGACACTTATTTATAAAAATATGTACCTAATGTTAATTATACAAGTAGTCAACACCCAGTCTTCATAGCAAATTGTTTAAAGATCGAATCTTCGAGTTGTTAGTTTTAATTGAACAAAAAATAACACCAGCGCTGCAAAGCTATATAGTATGTGATCCATACCGTCGCAGTGCCTGCAGCGCTTGGGCTCTGGAGGTGCGAGCTCGTCGCCGAGTTCGCGGTGTCGTACCGGCATGGCGGCGCATCCCGCGCCGGCGCCGCCAACACCCGTGCGTCAAAGCGGGGTTTGCGCTCCACCACGGCCGCTCCTGTATAGGCGGCGGCGTCGCGGCTGCCACTGAGCCTGACCGACGCACCGCCCGCCCCGGCCGGTAGGCGGCGCCCATTCCCAAGTTATTTCTGGCGGACGTGACTCACAGCTCAAACTGCCCGCTCCAAGCGGCGCCCGCGCATCACAGCCTCATCTACGCTACGCAGGGAGCCTACGCACTACGCAGACCTAATAATTTTGACACGCACGTGCCTAAAGCTCGAAAATATTTCTTTATAATATGCTCAGAGGTGGTGAAGGCAAGGTACGTTTAGCGTAACAGTGACGTGTCCACTTGCCTCTATTCATTTGAGCAGAATGTTGCCAAATCAGTGGACTTCAATCTTAACAATTAATAATACACCTATTATAGATAATAATATATAGATATTCAAAAGACTTTTTTTGCATAATTTCCCATTACCCATATTACAATTCTCGAGTCTTACCACACCTATATTTTAATTCTGGAGTCCATAATACCAATACTTATTAGTCACTACTATGGTAGGTCTATTATACAAGTCTATTCTAGTTTACCTGCTACTGCAACAACTATGTTGCATCTAAGTTGCAAGACAATACCTGTTGTGTTCCAGTTTGAAATTCATTGTAACATATATTTCTGGGCATTAACGTTTGAGAGTTAACAACTAATTCTTATTGCGCTACAAAAAACAAAGCACAGTTGTGCTAGACTACGGATCTTTGGTATTCATAATCCTGCATGGTTACCACTTTCTATATGCAGTGATATTACTTAGCCACAGGTGAGCAGTGATTGAATTCAAGTCTTTTATAAATAGGTCCAGTATCAAATATGACACGGGCATGATCATGTTGACTACCAAGGGATAATCATCACATGTTAACACCCTATATAGAACCTACTCCACTTAACAACATCAGGTACAGTGGGTTTAGTTTGCAATGCTCATTTAAATAAAAGTAGGCCAATTTAGATGGGCCTTTCTATCCAGTATACAACTTAGCAATAAATGTATGTAAATTAAAAAATAATTACAATCTTGAGAGGCTTACCGATATCAGTTTCCTCATTTAATTGCATATTTTGCAAAATGAAAAAGAAATTATTTTTAGTCTTGAACAATTTGAATATTTTTTTAAACAAGATTCAAGGGGCACCTCAAAAATTGAGATGATTATTTCTTATACTTTTTGCTAAAGGTTTTTAAAATGCTAGATACATTTGATAAATGAAAAACATATTGCAGGTTAATTGAGAGTATCAAAAGGAGTTCAACATTTTTCCTTGCAAGTAATTGGTATTTTAATGATAAGAAATATAGCATTAATATTTTGTCCACATTTTTTAAATGTCTGACTCTCAAGATATAATAATTTTGGAGCTGATTATTAAGCTCCAATTATTAAGTGCTATTTGTAATCTTAAAATTGAGATTCATTTATATTTGATAACTATCTAGATTATTTTTAACATAATATTCACTGGAATACATACTAATCAAATAAATAGACCTTAAGGTTCTTTATTTGTCTCCTTCCATTAGTCTACTAGTCAGCATGGTCATATGATTTCAAAATGCGTTCAATATAAATAGTGAATCTGTAATCAGCTGATTACAAATATCACCTGTAATGTTTTCTTCTATCAATACATTGAATTCAAACCAATTAAACAAGGTATAAGCAAATTTAAGAACGATTCCTATTCGAAGTAAATATTTTATTATACATTTTTGTGCATATTTCTTTCATAATATAAAGAGTACATAACAAACAAAAGCCGAAACATTATTTTATCTGCATAATATGCAGTAAAAAGCTTTTTACAATAACACTCGCGAATAAGCTCACAAGTAAGATTTTACAGCCTGCTAACGGTGTAATCCACTAATCTTCATGTTAATAATAACTTACTAATGCGCAGTGTCTTCTAAAAGAAAATCTTGACAGTTGGACAATTTGCAAAATATTATGAGGGTCAAACATTATATTCCAACTGTTCCTTTGCGACACGATTTTTTATCCGGTATTCTCTTTATTGAACTCATAAAATAATACGAGAATATGCGTTAATATACCTAAATAAAACTAAAATGAATCAGATTGATTACTATGCAGGGCGGCTTCAAAACTCACCTTTGTGCTGAAGATAAATAATTTATGCTCCAACTCTTGCTATAAATAAATATAGTCTGAAAAACTCAGTCCAAAAACACTAAAATTGTTTATACCACGTCACTATATTTTACTAAATCACCAATAAAGAAATAAATCTACAGTATCCTTCGCCATCTCTACTGCCATTTTGGATTTTTGTATAATGTTGCCAATTGACATATGTAAATTGATTGAAGACTGACGATTCACGAATGATGACTGATCACGTTGTCTATGATCAAGGTGAAATTTATGATTACTACAAGAATAGTATGTTAGATCTGGAAAGTCGAGTATTTTTTTTTTAATAAAAATAATGAAAATCGCGCATAGGTGTTACACCTCTATCGACCCCTTAAAACAGAAAAAGTGTAAGACTTTAATTATATGAAGACACGTCGATTTTAGAACATCCGCATTTGGATGCACTTCAAAAAATGCATCCAAAATATATTTTTTTGGAGACACTAAATTGTCCTGATAATATTTTGTTGGCCCTGCTATGTTCCTTTGTTTTCCGAATACCTACACGAGAAACATAGGCGTAGCTAGATGTCTATCATCCTTTTCTCCGTGAATAGAAAGCAACTAAGAAATAGCAATCAATAAAGTGGAAATACTACTTTATAAACTTCGAAAAGTCAAAAGTTTCAACTTAAATAACCTTTCTAACCTTTTAGATCTGTCTCTTTTTAGACAGAACTGACAAATTAAATTAGAAAGAGAAAAGTTATATCTAGACAATGAGATAACTAATATTATGTATCTTCGTTTAGTTGCTGTGTTGCATCCAATATTACTTCTAAATAAATGCTAGGCGCGACCTTGTGTTTAATTAGGAAATAAAAAGGACAAAAATTGGTAAAACTTTATAATAATTCATTGAAATATTTCATATACATCGACATTTAATATTATACAACAAAATTATTGAAATATTCCATAATATACAGTTTTATAATAACTTTTGAATTCAATAAGTTTGTAAATATTTTGAGTATTAAATATTTTCCAATTGTGAAGGAGAAATAGTACCACAACATAAAAGACAACACACTTTACATATTATTTGAAATAATTAATTTTACAGTATTGGAATCGCATATAAATCAAAAAATAAAATATGTTTTGTACAAAATTCTTAACAAGCGGAAATTTCCTATAAACCAATTAATAAAATTCATCGTAACGCAATATTGTCAACGAAAAATAAATAATAAAATAAAAATTACCTCCCATCCTCCTCGTTTTTAAATAAAAAAAAGCGTTAAAAATAATACACAAATTAAAAAAATTCTCTAATGTATGGTTATAAGAAACAACTTATTATGCATTTTTATTTTAATAAATGCTGATTTATATTACGATTTAAGATAACGTTTTAGAAATCAATTTCCATAAACGTTATATGAGCAGTTCTCATCCTCAAACTAGGAAGAAGCATGGCTTTCAAAATCGAAATAATAAAATTACATTTAGATTAAACAGTATACCATAAGTCCATGTCCAATAATTGGCTAATATAAACTTATACTACTTTTTCAAATAAATCTGTATCGCTATGTGCAATTAACTAAGATATTGGTGATATAGTTGCTTTACTAATGTTTCACAAGTCATGATCGTACCCATGTACAATGCTTGCGAACATATAAAATAATATAGTTAACCAATAGGCGGCGGGTAAACATGGAAATCCTATTCCATCACACAGTAACAAATGTATTTCATCAATATTTAACTATATAATATGTCTTTAACTGCCTGGATATGATTCTAAATGACAAAGCATGATCTTCGAAATAAATTATATGTACAGGTTTGCTCAAAGCCTTTTTTATCATAAGCACAGAAAAGCACTGATTATCTACCATCAGCTATCTAATATGAAGACAATTTACATATAATATTTGAATTGTTATACATATTGTACTAACACAATCTGTATGCCTTGAGCCATCACCAATCGACAGTACATCAACAGATGTAATTTAGATGTTATCAAATAAGAACGCTAGTTCAAGTAAATATGAAATATTATATGTTGCCACTACTACTAATCGACTGGTAAGATTTAATAGATTGAATATAGCTTACTATAGTTCTTCTCTCTTTATTTGGGGTTATTACTTTGAATTGGTCTTTCTTATTCCACCCAGACATCATTAACCGTTTATGTATAATGTATTGCATAATAATTTTAATGTAACATTATTTCTACACACATCTAGACGCAATTACTAACAAGTTTTTGGTACTTAAAAAATGCATACTATGTAGCATGATAAATGTTTTAACTACCATTCTTGGTAACAACACAATCACCATTTTGTTTGGTTTCTTTCTGGTCTAACGCTTTCATCATGGCAAGTTCTTTTTTTTCCTTTCGCGAATTCCTCACTTCAAATTCCAACCTGTGCCGGATTATCCGCTGGACAATGTCATCAGTAGTCATTGTGTTGCCTGAATTTAATAGCTGTAACAAAAAATACACAAATATTTTTGTTACTATTGTTACAAATATTTAACCCAAAATACTCATACTAGAAAGTATCAGGAGTGCAAATAAATTTATATTTTCATAATTACTAAAAACCATTCTATATGTTAGGTATGGTTCACGAAATGAAATATTTTCTTTACACCTTAATTACATACCTTAAAGCATCCCCGTTGCTTTGGAACTTTGTAGGGATCAGATCCATCGGCATCAGGAGCTATGGTAGTCAGCCCGTGACAGACCACTTTCACACGGAAGTGATCCATCAGCTCAGCTGTCACACTGTATGGAGCACCAATTACCACCTCATGGACGTACTGTAATGGCAAAAATGGTCTTACTATCTATCTATATTGACTATCTATCTATACTATTATTTAAAGATAAAGAGTTTATTTGTCTGTTTGTTGATGCGCAAAACTCAATTTTACTGGTGCAAATTGAAAAAAAATTTGGGTTGGATAGCCCATTTATTGAGAAAGGCTATTATAGGCTATATTATACCATGCTATAACGAATAGGAAACGGATATCAACGAAAAGTGTTGCAAAATCAGAAACCGACGAATCGCATTGGATGAAATTTGGTATACATGTAGACCATGCCTTATATTGACATGTTCTGGAATTTTTTATTCTGGCTAAGTTCACAGTGGGGCCTTTCTATCCCAAGAAATTTCCATAAAGCAGGATCTGCCGCGAACATCAACCAGTCCAAAATGTTTTAAATTTAATTGTTAAGGATAATACAAAATTCCTGGTGGCTTAAAAACCCATGTAGTTATATATACTCGAAGAACAATGGAATTCTCAATTTTTTTATCACAACAAAAAGTTTCAACAGTTATTGAATAAAACACAACCATCTACTGCCTTTGACTCTATGTCATTTTATATGGAGGTTTTATGACCAGATTATACACAAACCCTTGAACGAAGGCGGGATGTTGACCTAATTATTGACAGGTTTATTGCAATGGTTTGTTTACTTTGGAAATATCCATTTTAAATCATTTATTATTAGATTGGAGTTATCAATTTCACTTGTCTCATCATTTCTTATATGTCTTATGCAAGTTCTCGGAATGTTTGTCTTGTAAACATTGTATTAAAAAGCCAACACTTTATAGGTATATAATCATCTTATTGTTACCTTGCAAGCCAGTACCGAGAGCACCCTTTCATGTAGATTCATTATGGGGTAGTTGGAACCTTTGTACCGGTTCACTTCAAGATCAGTGTGAAGACCGACTATAAGGAAATCGCCTTGTTTATGCGCTTCTTCTAAGAAGTCTAAATGTCCAACATGGAAGAGATCAAAAGCACCGGCTACATACACCACCTGAAAAACATAAGTAGATTAAAAATTTACATCTGGCTTATTGTATTGAATATAAATTTGGATTATTCTAAATCTTATCAGAAACTTATTAAACTTTTTGCTAGACCTAGACAATTTCATTCTCAGTTGTCAAACTTTTGCAAAAAGAGCCACACGCCCTCTTCCCTATCCCAGGCTAAAAACTGGAACATGTGTAAAAATATGTTTTTATTTTGCACATTTTGCTGCTCCCTCATATAGAATGGCATCCGCGTAGTGTAGGTGCGAGTATATATACCGTTTATCCCTTTTTTTATTTTAATTCATTCGGTTTTAACTGATTCTCATTGTTTATTATGATAAAGAAGGAGTTGAGATATTCTAATCATCTCTTAATTGAAGACAGTACTTGAAATGAATAGGATTTGTTAGATAAGAATAAGTTATATATTCACAGCAAATTGATATTGTGTGGGATAAGACAAGTTTGAGTACATTTCTTTTTCCATTTTTATGTAATGGATTCTGGGGCGCATCGGTTGCGGTACAAACAGTGAATGAGTTTTCTGTTTGCCATAATATCTTGGCAACTCGTACATTTACAATGCTTACAACAATAATTCAACAGAAATTTCCTAATGTTCGATACTAGTCGATTTTTAATTACCGGTACGTCTGCATAACAATTTTATGCGTGCATTGTATTGTATTTCTTTTTCCCACGGTGTTATGAACTCAGAAATTGAGTTTCGTAACGCAGACGTAAGTTAGAGCAAAGTAACGCAATTGGATAATAATATTCCTATGCATATTTTTATCCATTTTCGTATCTACTTATATACTTAAAATATACACAAGTACATGCATTAATTGTGCCATTTGGACCAAAAGTGATTATTGATCAGAATTAACCAGCATACAATTTAAATCAAATCAGTAGTATGCGTAATCATGATTTGTGACTCATTGATTTGGTTCGTATTTTATTCGTCACAACTCACATGCCTTGCGTAGACGTAAGTGGAAAGTGAGCGAAACAATAACAACGGAATTTTCTATTACATGAACGGAAATTACGTTCTTCCTTATGACATAATTTTTCCCTAAGGTTCTTCAATTAGCAAATAGATATAGGCCTAAACGTAACATTCCAGAGAATTCCTATTCAAAACCTTATTACGTATTACACGAGGCCGTCACATGCCCCCCCTCATACACTATGGAACATCAATATATTATGTCACATGAATTTTATATTTTTTAGGGCGCCACACTGACTAGACACAGGCGATCACTTTTATATATATATCCCCCAGCTCTTGATGTGTTGTGACATATTTAGCAGTTTTAGTAATATTTTAAAGTTTCTCAGTACAGTTAAAGTTTGGAATTTTTATACTTTAGTTTTGTTCATGTGACATGTGAAACCTTTAAACTCGTTCACTCCCATAACACATTTGTTCACACTTTAATGACCAACTGCTACACCAAAAAGTGACTTAATTTATGGATGGCCCCTAATTATTTGCTTATAATTTTCATTACTAATTCTTATGATTTCAGCATCTTTATGATTTGCGATAGCAAAACATGAAAAGATTTTACTAAAGCACATTATATGATAATTAGCTTGATAACAAATAATAATACATGTAAAACTTATATTTTCTTTACACAAATAGAGCTCACTCCTAATGCACATCAGTGTTCAGTATATGTAGTTAGTAACAAAATGTATTTGAATATAGAAACATTATTACTAACTACAAACATAAAATATAAATAAGAAAATAAAATATAACAGCTCTCATAATATTTCGTAAATTTTAATGCAATCTTAAAACTTTGTATCTCACCTTATCAGTGGGTTTTGGTGATAGTCCGCTACTAAACTGTATAATTTTTTGTGTAGTGGGCAAAAACTGCGAACATCCAGTGTAAGGTGAACGCGCAGTAGAATCTGTGCCCAGATTGGAGGAATGTTCCAATGCCACTGAATACTCTTTGTCACCTCTCCTGAAAATCATAGACCACCTTAAGTGTAATTTGTAAATATCAGATGCTAGTTATAGACTACTGTTAAATATCAAAAGTTAGTGCAATTTAATGGATTGTTTTTTTAAGAAAACTTACATATTTTGTAGTTGGTATTGTATCACCATCATACATTATGATTATATGTTGTGAGTCTGTGACTAAACCAAGATAGTTTGTAATTATCAATATGGATATCATTGAAAGAAGATCCTATCCCATGCTTTTATTGATTGATTCAATAATTAAATCCATTACTTTTTCAAGAATTAGGGACAACTTTCAAATTGTAATCATAGAGTAGTGTATAAACTCACAGAAAATCTTCAGAGCAGTCAACTTACTTAAAATGTTCTCTTGTAAGCAGCAGCATCCGCCCTACTAGATCTGTGGTTGACACACCGGCTGTCCTTGGAACTTCCCTGGAAATGTAATGTATTTTAATTTCAGTACTATGTATATTGCTAATCAGCGGCATTAAAGTAAAATTCCACCTGCGTGATTTGATGTTGATTTATTAAAAAAAAAACCTAACTTTGGAATTGCTGTATTCAAATTTTCACTTATGTGACATAGTTTATGGATGGCCCCATATCAATAATACAGGTTACGTAACTAGCAAAGTTATGGTGTAGCGGTGAATTTATTTTTCATATATTGTTATAAACAAAATAATTATAGTCCTTGAAAAGTTTAATTTTGATGCACACAGACAATGGCTTTGTGGTAAAATCCATTTACATTAAATTTTTATTTTAAATACGTAAATTACCAATTTTACTATTAAAATTCATGAGGTGATATATATTAGATAATATTATGTATACTGTGAGTACAATGTGAAAAAATGTAATACCCAAATCACTGCTTTTTTGAACACTTTAACATAAGCTTTTTATAAATAAATTATCAAGCACACTTACTTATATCTGCCAGCCTTTTTTACTAGATGATATGTATCAATGCCATCAGCAGTGACAGTAATATCATCTGAAAATATATTTAAAATACAATAAGTACCTACAGTTTTACACTGTTTGAACATTATTATCTAACATGATTAGCAGGTCAATAAATGTCATAATAAAGTTGATTTCATGGATATTAGAGTTTATATTACAATTCATAAATACAGTGAATTTAAAATTATATAATATGCAATAAATCTATAACAAATTCAGGGCGGGAAACATTAATGTAACAAATGTATATCCACTTTACAATCTCTAATTTATTGAATCTCATTACAATAATAGTGATTAAAACCTACTGTAATATATGCTTCAAAATGTTATTTCCTTCCTTGACTATAGTTGTAATATTGCAGCGGTATAATCATTTTACTGTATTTTATTTACCTATGATAATGGTTTTAAATCAAAAATTAAATTTAATTACAATTCTTTTTCAGTATGTACTCATTACAGAAAAATTAAAACACAATTTAAAACAGATATGATTAAATATGCAACATTTAAATTGTTTTGAATGGATTTTTTGCCACATTAGAAATTAAATTTACCTCCATGGACACAGAAATCACATTGGTACTTGTCTAATGTTTCTAGTGTAGTCACATAGGGGGCACCTTCGACAACTTGATCTACCCATTTGATGGCGCGGACCATTTTATACCGCTCCTCCTGTGTGAACACCGGCGGGCCCTTATGTTTCGATATCTCTTCATCGGTGTGGACGCCGACAATAAGAACACCGCCTAACGCCTTTGCTTGCCGCAAGGAATTAGCATGTCCGAAATGCACCATATCGTAACTAAAAAACGACAAATAACCTTAGTTTCTCAGCTTTCATTAAAAAAACATAGAGCCTTGAAAAATCGTTGAGGACATGGTTAGCGACATGCCGGATGTTTAAATTTATGTACTTGCATACTTTGAAATTATAATGAATTTTACTGTAGCCTAATCAGAACATGATTGCAAATAAATTATTTAGGTAATAATTTATAGAAATCAATTTAAAAATTAAAACTCGATATTACTCACCACCCATCACACCATACGCGAATTTGTTTCTTTTCTTCCTTTTGTTCACTCATTTCTCAGACACAGATGCAATAAACTGCTTATTAATAAGTGTATTGATGAGAGACCGGTGATATAAAGTAGCAAGTTTACTATAATTAATTTAATTAGGAGCGCAATATTATAACTCGCACTGCATGACACAACACCATCACCGAATACTGGAACCAGACTGAAAAAAAGTAAATCGTAATTCGGTAAGAATTGTCAATGTCAGTTAATTCTGTCAAGCGTTAAATGGAATGGTTTACATGTAACAAAGATAGAAATATAGTATTACTAGATAGTAAACAGGGATAGCGTTATTTTATGCTAAACTTTAACATGGACTCATTTACCATAAAAAATATAATTTCATATTATATTTTGAATTGAATTGTTGATTTTATTAGTAAAAATATTTCTACAAAGCACCAATCACGGAAATGAATACTAATGATTTCAAGCTTAGAAGAAGTACTTACGCCGCAGACAACTTACTTTAAGATTTCAAGTCTAAATAATCGATCAACTTCATTGACGTCTATTATTCAAGAGTTAGTACACATAGACCTCAGTGATCAACATATTTTGCCAATTTGCGACTCATTGAGTTATGCTAAAGACTATAAACTCTACGTGCCACGTTCTAATTAAAATTTTATATTTTATAGGTAACCCTTTGCCAACTGTAAGCCAACATGCAAAGTAGGTACCTACGGGAGAAAGGGCCTAGTTGTAACATTCATAGACTTGCATTTATTTTATAATTTAAAATATGTATGGTAGTTTATTATTATTCTTTCACGAATATTACAATACAAACGATGTTTTAACTTCATCCCAACATATAATAAATATTCATGCACATACATTAAATATCTAAATATTTTCTGTATACATAGTGTCTTATTGCTCTTCCCTTTTTACTTATCATTAGCTACAGTTTGTCCTTTGTAGAAGATTATATCATTTTTTGTCTTTAAATTTATTTTCTAAAGATTGTATCAAAATTTACGCAAGAAGTAAATTTGGTGGAAAACCCAGCTTTTAAAGCTATTTTAATTTTTTAAGTAATCATAATTTTTATTGCAGTTGGATAATGAGACGAGCATGCTACTTATCTAATGTTAGGCGATATGGCTGCCCATAAACAGTAGCAATACGATACAGAATTTTGAATTACAAAGTAGGTACTTCATTGCATTCCACTGAGCTCGTCACCCTGAGACATAAGAAGTGGAGTCTCAAAATACCCAGTAACTACGCTAGCTACAATTATCTTCAAGCCGGAACACAGCAGCGCTTGCACACTGCTGCTTGGCAGTAGATAGAGAATTTGCGATGGTACCTACACAGATGGCCAGTCGCGTACGAAAGACCTACTACCAATTTATTTTCAATAAAGAATCCTTTTAGTATCTACATTGGTTTATACTATGTATTTTGGTAAAGCTTTAGGAGTTAGATATTTATTCGGTGACAAGCATTGGAAATTTTACGATTGTAAAGGAGAGTGGGAACTATTAGACACATTTAAAATTATGGTTTTTCTATTTTAAACGAAGTTTATATTTATGGAAATATAAGAAAGGTTAGAGTAATGTATATTTAACGATTATAATATTCTATACGTTTTTTTTTATTTTATTATCTTAGTAATATGCTCCTCTTGCGGGGTTGTTTAGGGCATTACTGGTGCAGGTTAGGACTGATCAAAAGACCAATTAAGCAAATTTTAAAGATTTACAAGCCTTAATTGATATTATCTATAAATACCGTACCTACATAATTTAAAAGTAGCAACTGTCATTTCGTGTTATGTGTATTATTTAAAAAAGTACTTAACGAAAGAAGAACTTGCGAAAGCTGATATTTTTTGGGAGTTTTCGTCAAATTACGACATTTTCCTTTTTTTCTTCCTTTTGTACATACTTATTATTTAGATTATAGCAGAAGTGCGTGTGGGTATGTATGGCCTAATAGAAATTTATATAGGAATACATTAGGGCAAGTACAAAAGTGTCCCGTTAAATAAAAAACTATTACCTATATTCAGTACCGCAACTTATACATACCAACTTAGAAAAATGAGGGGTTGCAAAAATGGTCGATCATCAAGATTGCTTTAGTTTTCTGATATAAGTAATATTGTAAAGACTTCGATACATCATACAACGTAATATCATACTACAATTCAAGAAGGTGTGGTACGATTTATCTAATCGCGTCGAGAAACTTAATTGGTCCGTTCGAATCACGCCACAATGAATGACGACTATATAAATTACGATTGGACTTTGTCGTCCACACGACGTGAATGACTGCTGACTGGAGATGAATGCAGGGTTATCTGCATTAACTGAATCTTCCGATTTTATAGGCCAATGACTGTTGCATCTTGTATTATAAGTACAAATAATGAACAGTATGCTTATCTTAGTTCTACTTTTTTTAGATAAACATTTCAACACGTGCTCACTTATTAATTATTACTATAATAATAAATTTGTTTATAACAATGGCTTAGACGTTGTTGTCTGATAATTCACAGACTCCACTGCGCCTACTTACTTTACCCGAGTACCCGATTGCGAGGCTCAAATTTCGATTTTTTCAAACAAGTTGTGTTGCCTCGCCTAGGAATAGAACCCAGGGATGTGGTAGGTATCTCCCGGTCCGCAACCCAAGTATAGAGACACCAGAGCGAACAGGCGAAAAAATCATTTATAAATATACAATATGTAGATAGCTCAACGAATATTATAAATATCACGCCTATTCAATGATATCAGAACCTAATTAATGATTCTTGTCTGTCTACTGGATACCGATAGCGGTGCCTCATCTGTCGAGAGCGTCACACTAAATTTATCATAGCCGTTCACAAATCTACCAAATTCAATAACTATAGAGGGTTTAATTGTATTTTTGCACTAAATGTTATGTAGGATTTTTTTAATGATATTTTAAACGCGCTTGTGTTATTTATACATAGTGAGTGCACAAGTGTGTGCGCAATACATAGGTACACTCACTGTTCATTAGCTCTCATAGTCCGGTGAGACGGCAATTCTACATGATCGGAGAGAGTTCGGGGGGCCAACGACTTTACATAATTTCCGAAGCTTGGGTATCACACCGCCAACTGCCTGATTCCAGGCTGTGGCTGAGTATTTTTTTTTAATACGGTAAAACTCAATCAGAATTATTTTGGCCCGATTCCGACATTCGAACCCAGGACCTCAGCGCGGTAGTCGTACTCATACCGAGGAAAATTAGAACTACGCCACAGAGGCAATCAAAAGTCTTATACCTAGGTACTCGAATAATTTTATTATGGTACTTAACTACCTATAAAGTATCTGCGATATATCAATTCTTTTAGTTTAAACTCATAGTTCTTAACTGACGTGCAGTATTTTGAGGAACGGAATTATGTATGTGTATGTAGATAGCTTGAAGTAGGGCTCTTAACGTTTGCCCACCTTCCGCGGAGCTGGTAAAGGTACCGTATCCACTATCCACAATTGGCTTTCTATTCACGCACAAAACATGAATAATTTGAAATAAAAAACAGTAAAGTCTTTATAAACATTAGTCTTTAGCATCAGAAACACCTCCATTGGTAATGGCAAAAGTAGCTTCGCTTTCAGGTAAGTCCGGAGAGTCGTAAATCTTTGCGATCCTGTTCTCACCGCGGCCTTTTCGTAGAGCTATCCTCGTAGTCGACGCATGCGCCAATATGTTGCCCCCGATAGGTTTCTTGGGGTCAGCTTGGAAGGTCAATGTCGCTCCTGGGTCGGCCGTCATTTGATTCGTAATGAACACCGCTACATTGTATTCTTCGGATATCTAAACATGAATACGCAGTTATCCGTTTTATTTTGTCCTGTTATTTTAATAAATTATTATGTTCTATGTATTAAATTGAATTAAATTGTTCTAGAATTGGTTTGTACAGTCACGAAATGAAGTGTAGGTCTAGCAGACAAATATTGAATCATCTGAAAAGGCGTACAAGGCCAAAGGGCCTATTAACCCGTAGAAATAATTTCATAAAAGTACAAATTAGAGTTGCATAACGCTTATTATAATGGATCCCCCCTGTTTAGCGATATAGTGACTATGTCTACAATAATTACACATAAAACTAAATCAATAATAGCACTATGCATTACAATTACTTCGGAATTAATAATGATTATGTAGGTAGGTTTTGCAATAATTGGAAGGGTCCTAGAAGAAACACCGCCACGAAAAAAACTACGCAGTCAATTCTACAATGTAATACCTACCTAGTATATAGTTTAAAGTCTTTTACAATTTTGTGTCTTTTAGTTAAATAAGTTTCCAAATCTGTGAGATCTATGAGTTTTAAGATGATTCACTTATTCACCTATACATAAAAAACGATATGAACTTATTATAGGGGGTTCATAAAGATAAGATGTAATAGTGAACTATATTATCGAAGATTATACACTGCTGTCAAAACATTTTAGTAAGCGTATCTTTATCTACGACGTAAATTTTACGTATTAATTGAAGAAATTGAACCAATAATCGACCGGCGAGGATCTTTAGTAACAGTCAATAGCTTTTTAAATTTCCTGCCTGAATTATTTTAGTCATTAACAACTTTTCTTGAATAGTAAATTATAAAAATGTGAGACATGAGATAAATATGTGAATAAAACATGTTTTAAATGAACTTATTTTCATATGGGGTCAAGAACCCAACAAAGTTACGAACCGGATCCTCGTTTATCTAAACTACTGTTTCATAAAGACTGATCTTGAACTTAGATATCAATGTGGACTTGCGTAGGGGAGCCATTTTTAATATGAACGTTTATTTATTTATTGGTGAATTAAGTAAAAATTTGTACTGTAGACCCTCAGTAACCCGACAAATTGTAATTTATTTATACTACATAATTATGCATTACGTTAGATGTTCGTTGTAAGTTTGTCGGATTATAAGGGCCGCCGGATTAGTCATTGGCAGGATAAGGATGTGGATCCTTAATCTTATTCTAAATTATCTCATATATCTACTCTATATCTAATCTTGATGATCCACATCAAGATAATCAAGGATTTTTCAAAAATCAAATAAAATAAAGGTATAAGTGGTTATGCCTTTATTAAGTATATTTTGAAAATAAAATGTCTTAAAATTTAAACAGGCTACTAATCTCAATTATGGCAACATGTAGAACAATATGCTAAATCATATAAATGACTACTAAGTAGTAGGCAAAGAAAGTCTATATCCAGCAGTAGGATAGCAGGTATTAATGATAATTTTTTTTGGGAACTGCCGCGGTTTTTACCGGGGGTACCCTGCTAACAGTGTACAAGCGATCCCCCGGCTTAGCAACCACAGCAGTCCCAATGAAGTTTTGGTGAACCCTACCGCTATCACTGAAGGTGCCAGCGGACGGTACGCTGGCAACCCGCAGCTGGTCACGGGGCCTGGGAGGAAGAAGGGAGGAGATAGAGGCAAGGAAGAGAAGAGGAAGGAGGAGGAGCTTTATTAGGATGGTTGGAAGGGAGAGGGAGGAGAGATGTTCGCGAACCCTTATAGGCCTCAATGTGTATTTGGCAACCAAGAGGTGTACACATTACACTATGTGAGTCGCGGCATAATATTCCCCCGTGCATGGGCGTGCATTCGGTGTGAAGACCGAGCACACGAGAATGGTATTTATTATTTTATATCATAAGAAATGTTACATGAAACCGATTCCACTGTTGGTACTCTAAAAAATAATTGCATTCGTTTAGGTATTTTCTAAACTAGATACCATGTGATTACCTACAATTATTCTCTCTCATTGCATATTAAAAATAATAATATCCGGTAAGTATACGTTATACATATTACGTTTATCTGATCTATTACTAGTATTGATTAGGTAGAAAACCATTACTAGTTTTACAAGGTCTCCTACCATTTTTTTTCCTAATGGTTCTACATATAATATATAATATTGACATTCGTTTTGGTTCACACAGGCTGGGAGGGGTGACGGGGTTCCACTTTTTGATACGTAATCCCCCCTCCCCTTCCATAAAGTATCACAGCCGGGTGGTCTCCTACGATTTGGATCACAGAACTATGTTTCAACAAAATGGATTGTTAATGTTCAAGTTCATTTTGAAATAATTGCACCGCTATAGCGGGGAATAGAAAAAATAGTCTGTGTATAGCGCTTAATGATTTTACAGTATCGGCTTTACGTCATAAGATAATAATATAGAGTGGACACAAAAAAACGATTTATATCAGGTCACTTTAGATATCGTATAACATGACTAATCGTTATACCAAAAATTTTATATACCTATTTCATTCAATATGGATTTAGTTCCCGTCTCCACCCGCCTTAAAGTTCTTTTTCGGGATAAAATCCGTGCACGAGATGAGAATAGATGATGGAGCTTTTCATTATTTAATAAACTTTTAGGATTATAATTCGGATCATTGGTTTCACAGATTACCTCCAGGCATCTGTGAAACCAATGATCACTGTACTGCAACTTCAAGTTTGCAGACTATACAATAAAACAGTAGAAGTGATGCAACAGATAAGTAATTTACAAGTGACGGTTAAGTCATGTTATGACCATAAATAATAATGCTTATAAAGCATTAGATATTTGGTAAAATGTACGTAATACTATCTACAGTATACCTACTTACTTCAAATTCAGTACGACTAATTATACCTACTTATACGATGATGTAACTTCATCAGTTTAAACTTACTTTTTGCAGTCGTGAAAGAACCTGCGCTAGTTTTTGCTGCCGGTCCGCCAGTTCCCCTCTTCCAGAAAAGTCTACTCTAAATAGCGCCATTATGGAATCTATCACAAGGAGTTTAAATACTCCGGCTTCCTCATGAAATTTCGCAGCAACGTAATCTAAGAGTTCTGCCTGTCGCAGAAAAAGAATACCATGACTAAAAATGATTATACCATATTGAACTAAAGATTATAAATCGATCCCAATTGAAATATCATTTGATTTTATCTTTCTTATTCTGTTTCAGCATGTTTAGTACCGGCTATAAGTAGGAAAGCGGTCCCAGTGGGTCTCGGGCACCAGATCCTACGAGAATAGTTACAGGTTCGAGCTATCAAAATGGCTTTGGCAAGAAAAATACTAATATGACCTAAAAGAAGGTCGCTGGAAAATGGAGCGCTAAAAATTGCCCAAGGCGCCTTGCTGGCTATCCGCGGCTCTGGGCATTTTCATCGACATTTTAAGCTATTTACTATATTACTACATGTAAAATTAGTTCATAAGTATATAGCTATATTTATAATTGTGTAATAAGCGCATAGGTAGTTTTATAAGAGACGCACGAGCGTTAAAGTGCCCCATACAGCAATGCGTCGTGACGTATGAACCTGACCCCGTAATAAATGCAGCATGCAAATTTGTTTTTCGTGTGACTTTGTGACGTATTGGCAATAAAATATTCATGTAACTTTTATTATCTTTGCCCTTGGGAACTCATCAACCGAAGCTGCAACGGTTTTTTGCAGTCTGTAATAACTAATAGGTATGGGTATAAAAACTTTAATAATTTTACGGAACTATAGGCATGAAGTGTTGTTTTTACCTGATGTTCAGATGTGTAAGCTCTGGCATACAATACGTTGTCCAACACAGCGTTTTGGTCTAGATTAAATCTATCTGCAATTGGCCGAAGCCGGTCAGGGCGGCTATTAAAATGTTAAGGAATTATTATTAAGCCGGTAAAACTTATCTTAGCAGGTACTCTTCCCCCTGTCTTTACACCACTCCAATGTGCTATCGGCGTAACAAACTTTTTCCTATTTGATACTTAACGTCAACCTACCCCGGAAATATTATACTTACTCAATACAAGTTAGAAAAATTGCTGGTGCCCCAGGAATCGAATGCAGGACCACCTAGTCCATCTCCATAGTAATATGTTCAAATGAGGAATTAATTTTATTAATGGTAATGAAACACAAAAATAATATTTTATACGTAGGCACATAAAACCTAATAGAGCCAACGGATCAGAGACTTTCCAGTCCTCACACCCACCACTACATCTCCTGTAAGCCAGGATCAGCAGCGTCACGCACTCCATGACACCGAACAGTGAAGCTCGGCGAGTCTCAGGGAAAACCAATATGTCACTATCCCGCAACGAAATCAATAAAATAGAAAGATAGGGAGGAGTTGGAAATATTAATTGTCCACTTCCCTCCAGAGCAATGCGGGTGACAAAATCATGATGTAAGGAGGCGATTTAACCTCAAGGATAGGGACGTTTACATCTAGATAAGCTAGTTATAAAGCACCACGGATAAAATGAAATGATCATTTCATCATTTAATTTTAATCATCAGCCTGCCTTGCCCCTGTCTCCCCTCCTCGTATGCCAATATCTACTTATAATATTATGTACCTCCACTAACCACTTACATGGTCTATTTATCGATGGTCTATTTCTATTGGTATTTCGAGTATTATAATGTAAGTAATTACAAAAGGATACAAGGTGTGTTCCGTGTCGAGAAACATGACTTTTCCCCCTGGGTAGCCAGTCGAAGTTGGTATTTGTGTGGTAACACAGAGAGTGTGAGATAGCTGAGTTTTGCCGGTCCGAAACTCGCCAAACACCTCCGTTATGGCCATTGACTCTATGCCCCCGGCGAGTAATTTGCTGCATAGTAAAATGAACAATGTAGAAAGCTATTACATATTTATGAACAATGTAAATGTAAGGTCACGCAGGTCACTGATGGTATTGAATTATAATAAAAACAAATTTTTGGAGTTTCTAACCATCTACTATATTATTCTACAATATTAATATTTGGAACCGGTTGACTCTTATTATTACTTATATATCGTTTAATAAAAGTAAACAAATTTTAAAACTTGCGTGCTGCATTGCACAACCGGCATTGGTAGGTTCTTATTTGTTTAGCTGACTTTATAATTTTCGTTCAAATTTTATTATTTTTTTAAATTCTTACTCAAGTTCCGTGCTCCCTGTACTAATTTTAAATACTTGTTTTCTTCGATCACTGACTTCTAAAGCAGTCATAAAGCCAATTGCAGCAACTTTTTGACACGCTTCTTTGATTTTATCAACTTTCGTGTCAGAAAATCCTTTAATATTACAGAGTTTTTTCTTGGTGGACATCTGAATACCTTTTATGGTGCAAATTCCTGCTGCTTTTAATTTCTTTATATCTGCGACATTAATTCCATACTTCTGTAATACATCTACATCTTGAAAATAACTTTCTTCGTCATCATTATCCGATATGTTACCATCAAGAGTTTGATCAAGAATTTCTTTATTTTTAGTCATTGCAATTTTATAACACAATAATTTGCTAATTTTAATTTATTCAGAATAGCGCGAATTTTCACACGAGTAGGTAACGAAATACGAATTTACCGCGAAAGTCCTTTCTATGTCTTTTTTTATTGGTTAGTATGTCCTTTTTTTTTTTTTTTTGTCGTGGTGTACTGTGTACTGCTATTGGTTTATTGTGGTATGTTATATTGGTAATATGTTCTATTATAGTCGATTTATAAGGAGTGCACATTCCATAATATATTTTATCCGTTTATACGATCCAATATTCGCGTACAAAGTCAAAATAAATCAAAGTCAGTCCATAAAGACAAGGTACATAGAACGTAGGCCAAATTTAAAAGGTATACATCTTAGTCAATGTGTCGAGTAACTTCTTGTCTTTGAAGAAAATGTGCCAAATAGTAACTAGATTGTCTCATAAGAGTATTTTTCAAAATAATTGAACGAAACGATTTTTTTAAATAGTGTTAATTCTTTTCTCATCTGTCTTTTGCTTATTCTAATATATATCCTTTTATCACATTATATATAACAAACACCTAACATTTTGTAAAAAATATGTTAATGTGCACATTTATTTTGATAAATAGGGACTCACAAAAATTTAACAACGAATGGATTTCTCAGTTAAAGACTTTTGCTGTCTGCTGACCTATCTAACGTTAGTGGTATTTTGTGAATTTGCTCTTATGACCTCTAAGTCCTTAAGGCGATACCTCAAGGTCCATTTTCATACATTTTGTTTCACCTTTAATCTGGGTAACTAAACAAGTATTGGCAAGTAAAGAATTTAAATTCACGTCTAGTTAGTGATTAGTTCTCGCAGTTGAAAGAAAAACGTAAAAATAATTAATAATCATGGATATTTCGGCCTTTAAAATTTTATATGACGAAATGGACCTTGAGGTATCGCCTTAAATAAAAAATAAAATGGAAATAATAAAAAACCCTTGAGAGTTTTAGTAAAAAAAATGCCTTGATTTGAAATTAAAATTCCTTAAGTTTGATTTCGCTTTCGAATGGGCCAACATGCGCCTGATCAGTGCTTATATAGTGTCATATTTATTATGACATAATTATTACCGATATATAATCGTTTTGAATAAAAAAGGTTTGTGGACTGTGGCCGTGAAAAATGTTATTTCAACTATATGTTAAAATAACAGTAGGGTAAGCATTTCGTGTACACGGGGACTCTTAATATTATTTCTTTTATATTTTGCGTCGGTAACCTATCGATTAATAACAATATAATTTGTGGGTGTAATCGATTAAAATAAAATTCTGTGAAGTCGATTATTATGTGGCTTCCTTAACGCGTTTGATATGTTTTTTATTTTGTCTATGATTTTGATGACTTCGCTTCGATGTGAGGGACTCACGGCGCAAATTAAAAAGGATATTTTAATATAATAATTACATATACTTCAAGAAATTTGCCGTCTAGTCCATCTCAGTAAAGGTAAGGGCGTAAGTTAACCCTACGGAAGTACTGGAAAGTGATTACTTATTATGTTCATATATTTCCTCCTGTATCACAGCCATGTTGAAGTAGTGTTGATTTTTAATAAGTTTTCGTCAGTTTATCGTTACAAAAGTTAAAAGTTGTTCACAAGTATATGTGACAGACCTAAGTTTCATTTGTGTTGTGGTTATAAAAGTTTAAAAGTCTTTAAAATGAAAAGTGTTATAAAGTGCCACCGATTCTGGCGTCGAGGCGTCATCTTGAAGGTAAGGCTGGATGTGTCTTCAATATACAACACGATGTAGCATTTGCAGTTACAGACTAGTGAGAAACATAGGAAAGAAATGTTATCAGTTTGTATATTCATGATTACTTCAATTGTAATGTATTTAAAAACAAACTTAATTTTGGGGTCATAAAAGTGCTAATGAAATATGTGACATTTATAATTCATACATACACTTTTTATTTAGTTTGACGGATGTATAATTTTATTTGTATAGGAAAATGATAATATAATCCAATGAACTTACTAGCGATATGAAATGAGGGCATGCTTGGGTTCATTATTAGGAAAGGTGAGTTGAGTAGATTGACAAACAATGAAGCTATTTATAATTTTAATAAAACCCAAGACCAATTTTTTGTATTTGCTTTATTGGGTAAATGTGTGTACTAACATTAAAATTAAAGGAACTGCATAATTTGCCTCCTTGAAGCTACATTGGAATAATAACACAAAGAGTGCTTGTTTGGGTTGGGCACACTATAGAGATGTTGCAATCTTCACATGGAATTGCCATTTTTTATTTCAGGGATGGATTCAGAAGATTCCCGTGATGGTACTGGTCAAGCTCGCTCATCATCAAGTAGTAGCAGCTCCAGTTCTAGGAGCAGACGCAGTTCATCCTCAGATAGAAGTGAAATATCTAAAAAGCATGCAAAATCTCCACCACGGTCTCCCCCATCCCCTCGGTCTCCAAGATCAGAAGGGCCCAGGTCACCTTCACCTGAGAGTCATTCTCAATCATCTGTACGATCACCAAGTTCTGGGAAGCCACCACGGTCACCTGATAATATGAGCGGGGCTCATTCTGACATTAATTCTCCAGAAAATTCCATGCCTGCTTCACCAGCTGGGCCAAAGTCACCTGACGCACCTAAGTCTCCTAGTGATGCGGGATCAAATGTGGGTTCACCCACATACACACAACAGTACACAGAACAATATTCAGCTCAGTCAGCCGGAGAGGGGCCTAAAACACCGCAGAGCCCTGGTAGTTCAGCTAGATCACACCCAGGCTCACCAGAAAATAGGTCCAGACCACACTCACCTGATTCTGCATCACAGCCTATGTCACCAAGAAAAAATGAGAGAAGATCTTCTTCATCAAGTCCATCTCCTGACCGGAACTCTTCACAATCATCCCCTCGTAGATCACCACAAGTGAAGAAAAATGATTGGACTCCCAAGGAGAAATGGAGGCGACATACGAAGGCTGAGCAAAAGATGGTGCCAGTAACACATACTCGTAGTAGATCTGAGTCCAGTCAGTCAAGCAGAAGCTCTAGTTATAATAAAGCCAATGTAAAAGACCCAGCCACTGAAGAAATATCAGAAGGTAAGTAACATATGTAATCAACAAATGTGGGTACAATCCTGCATAATATGCATAATACCAAAATGATATACAATAATAGCCATACCAAATAGTTACTAGTCTGTAAGCCTTCCGACAAGTAATTAAATAAATAAATAAAACTGTTTAATATTATGTACAAATTTATTACCTATATATATCTGTTTTGTATAGGTGAAATGGAATCTGACACAGAAGACAGGAAACCAAGAATGAAATCTCATGCAAGTGACAAGAATGATGGAAAAGATCTTAACATCAGCCATGAGGATTTATCAGATGTGTCCGATTTGGACTCAGTGGGTCCAGATGACACAGGAAATGAAAATAAGGTATGAATGTTGCACATATGATGTGTATTAACTTGTCTATTAAATAATATGAAGTAGCTACAAAAAAATTGGGTTGTTTTAGCCAAAATCACCAGTATCGCCAGAAAAAACAGGACCTAATAATGTAAATGGGACAAGTACACAATCTTCTCCAAAATCAGACAGTGGAAAAAATGAAACACATAAACTAGATAAGGTAACACTCACACATTTTTTCAGTGCTTTTTTATTTTATTTGATTTTTTAAATTTATGTTTCTCGCCTTTATCATATAAATTCTAGTTACTCAGTAACTTTGTTTTGTAGCGAATGTTCATTGATTAAAATATTAAAACTAATCAATGATCTATCATATAATTAATGTATTAATTAAAATTAAAAAAATATGAAATATGATTTTATTAAAGGTTCCACAAGAAAAGACAAGCAACACAGAAGATGGAGAGGAACAGTTAGACTTTGAAGCTGAGGAGGGTGAATGTGTTGAACCCAAATCCTCAGAACAAGCTAATGGTGAAAATGAAGAAAAACATGATGAAAAAGGTACAGTTTGAAATATAAGCATGTTTAATTGAAAACAGATGAAGTGAATTCTCAAAAATGTTCATGCTCTTCGTTTCTTATTTATTTATGAGCTTAGAGTAACATGATTATAGTTCAAAGCCAAAGTGTGTGTGAATAATTTTATGGAAAGTTTCATAATGTCACCGAATATTTAATAAACACATTGTGTCATCTACAGAGGACTTGAAAGCCGGGCGAAGATCGCGCGGATCATCGCTGGAGGAGGGCGAGGTTTCTGATGAAGCTGAACGTCGCCCTGAAGAAAGCGAGCCGCGACCTGTGTGTCGATTCTTCTCACGGGGGGCTTGCACGTGGGGTGTTAGCTGCAGGTAGGTGTTACGACTTAAAACGACTTGTACTGCCAGCATAATTTGTTTCATTACACATATTTGCAGGAATTTTGTTGGAGCGCAGCCCTCTTTGCAACATATAACAAGTTGGTTAGTGAAAATTTTATCTACTCATCAGGTTTTTGCACCCGGGCGTGACAGATAAGGGTAACTACAACATGTTCGAAGTGGTGCGGGGAGTGCCGGCGGCACCTACAAGAGACACGGCGCCACCCGAGTCCGCCTGGGAACGCGGCCTGAGGACTGCAAAGGAGGTTATTTTTTTGTAGCCATTACATTAAGTAATAGGTATTATATTGACAAATCAAAGCAAAAAACCAACACCATTATGGTGTCCTGCCTTTGTAATGTTGTTTCTAGATAAAAAAAACCTTTTTTTTTTTATTTTCTGTAATGTAACATTAACAGATGCTCAGGATAGCTAACAAGCGTAAAGAGCAAGATATGGACTTTGAAGAGAAGAAACTGCATTTGTCCGTGGGGGGAGTGGTGCACGACCCAGACGCGGAGCTGGCGTACGCAGCGGCGGCCGTCGGCGCCTCACCGCCCAGCCATCATGACATACCGCCTGCGTACCAACGAGATCCTGAGATGTACAAGTACATACTATGTTAAACGGCAAACAACAAGACAAAACCTTAATGTTGGTTTAAATGGAAACATTCAGATGTTTTGCCTGGAAAGCAATAAGATTTTTGTTAGTTGAGTCTAATTTAAATAACTGCCTCTATTTCCTAAATTAGACTGATTTGGGTAATATCAGAAGTTTGAGTAAATCCTGTTCTAGAGTTGCATGGGCCAACTGATGGCCCCATGGTGTATGATGCACTTAATTATATTGTATTATGTGATGGCTCTTTAGTAAACTATCGTATCTGGAAAAATTGCGACATTCACATGTTACCGTTTCGATATCTAGGTACTGTTTACTGCCAAACCCATTTAATTCTAAAGTAAATAAACGAAAAAAACTTCGTGAAAAATCATTTACTAACTTTTTTTAATGGGTTTGGTAACAGTAGGTACTGTTTACTGTCAAATCACATCCGAGGAAATCTTACTACCTTACTTCTTATTTTAACTCTTACTAATCTTTTAAATGCGACAGATGGGTAGATGATATTCCTGATTATATTATAGATAACTTCTTACGCAAGTAATTTGTCTTATGGGTAATAATAGAATATTTAAATCAGATTTTTTATAGATAGCGCAGGCGTCGTACCGTTTTAGAGACTTGTCTTTGTAAAGGCTTGTCAGGCAAGCGAGCAACGCATAGTCGTGTTATAAAATTAAAAATTTTCTCGACCCCAAACTCATTCGTCCCAATATGTAGGTACATAACGAAACATTAAATATCGCAATTTTTTCAGATACGATATTTTACTTAGGAGCCATCGTATTGTGTAATCGACATATTGATAATTAAATGTTAACGGTTTTAGTAGGCCATATGGTCCCATGTACCGCGGAAGATACCCAAGGCCAGGCGTCGTAGAAGATCGCGAGCGCTATTACGAACGCGAGCGTGCCTATGAACACGAACGTGTATACGAACGGGTGCCGCATTACGAGGACGGAATGGGGATTCCCGAGGAGATCCCTTACCACAAGGTATGCCATGTAAATAATAACAATGGTGGCAATTAGACATTAAGGTTGGTTTGCAGAACAACTTACTAATTAATATGATTAATGCGAAATATATTTTAATCATAGTGCTGTCTTTGTCATCCTGAGGGATGTCAGTGACAGCTTGGGGTTTTATATTTTGTTTAGTTCTAAAAATATTTAGGAAGTTGTTGAGTAGTTGGCTTTGGTGTGGAATTGGGTTTGTTTTTTCTTTTTAATTAATTGGTTGCCATTTTTCAACTGTTAGAGAAATTTATATAATTCCTGATAGATTATTTAGGTGGGAGCAAGCGCAGCTACTGTAACTGTTGTGGCTACAAGAAAACTTTGCCAAGACTGTCTATAATTTTTTAAGGTAGATCTGTATTTACAGATTTTGAATAAAAATGTAACAGTCAGCAAGATTATAAGCAATTTATGTAGAAAAAATATGCCAATCGATCTTTTTGCTTCCAAGGTTTAAAAAACTATTGGACTATTAATGGTTTGTGTACTTTTAAGGTAATTAAAAAAAAATCTCATTTTGTAGGAACTGCGTCTTCAATTCAATTTTAAACTTAATAAAACTTTGCATTTGGGGTGGATTAATCGACAAATATAATAAAAATGTATTCAACAAAAAAAAAAAAATGTTCCAAAACAATTATAACATATGTTAAAAAAAATATATTGTAGGGTCTTAACCAACTTACCGTCAGTACAAACGGGAAGTTTGCAGAATACGCTATAAGTTTTATTAATTGTGGATTTTTCAGTTCGCAAATACGTTTCTATTAGTCTTGTAGATTTAGCGACCCTAAATACAATGTTTTATTATGTTTAAAACCACATTAGAGTTAAATTTTTCCTATAAATGTCTTTGGTCCTTATAAGCAACAGGATTAATTGGGATCAAACAAGTTTTTCAATAAATTGCCCATTTTCTTGCTGACTGTAAAATATAAAAATGTCTATCAATGCAGATCTCAATGTCTTCAAAATGATGGACAGTCCCCTTAGAAAGTTTTCTTATAGCTAGTGCGGTTACGGTGGCTGTACTTGCTGTCCCATCTCAAATCTACCCTATATAACGTATTATGTTGTTTTTTTATATTACTTCACAGAGGCGGGTACGTTCATCGCGTGAAGTGATAGTTCAGCGAGCAGAGGTTGAGCGGCGTGAAGGTCGTGAGGGTCGGGAGGGGCGCGAAGTGCGCGACATGCGCGAGATGCGCGGCGAGGTGCGCGGGGAGATGCGCGGCGACGTGCGCGTGGAGCCGCGCGGCGAGGGCCGCGGGCGCGCGCGCGGCGACGAGTGGGCGGACCCGTGGATGCGCGCCGAGACCGCCGCGCGCCGCCGCCGCCCGCCCTCCACCGACGACTCCTACTCCTCCTCCAGGTGCGACACCACACGCTACAGTAACAGTAACGCCAAACCTGGCATATTTGTAGCGCGTAAAGTTTTGCGCACGCGTGTAGGGTGCCTAATTACACTTGTAAATTCGTATACGCGTTGGAATGTTCAAATAAGAGTTTTATGGCGCTACAAATACGTCCAGGGTGAAAACGTATCGACTATTATATGACACACGGCTATTAGTCAGTCCTTAATCCATGGCACTGGTTGGTATCCAATAAAATTTCTTTAATTTTTTTCACAGAGTGTATATTTTAAATTGAATCCGATTATTTATTTCAGCTTAATTTTTTTTTGTTAAAATTGATAAACCTGTATTTTTTCGGTACTTAAATTTAATGACAATATAGAAATTACCATTGGTATCGGAGTTAAAATTAACCAAGATAAAAGTTGTTATTTGTAATTGTATTGTTTAAAATAATATTTTGTAAAACTCCACCAATTCATATATAATTCGTATTTTTTTAAATATTACTTTAGTTTATTAATTTACAAATTAGAACTGGTTAGGTAATGCTTTGTTTTAAATGATGTTTATTTTTTATTTTGAATAGTGGATAAGTATATTTTTAAAGTTATGGTACTTGCTAGGGACAGTTCAATGTATTATGTTTCAACTACGACTAATGCGAAACTATCCTCTCGCTTTGGTCCCCCTCATCCCGTGCTATTGGGTTTTGCTTTCATAACTATCTAACGTTGTGGTGTTTTCGATGTCAATCTCTGACCGACATCATCTTTACTCCATTAACCGCATGCGTCTATTGGTCACGATCACTGGGACATGCTATTGGTTTGTGTGCGTGCGTGTGTGCGACGATTTTGCACGGATGTTGTCGGCGTGTGCCATGTCGTTCGTCCGGGCGTGCGTGTGTCGTGCGTGTGTCGTGCGCGTGCGTGCGTTCGTGCGTGCGTGTTGGTGCGCGTTGGTTCGTTCGTGCGTGCGTGCGCGTTGTGTGCGTGCGTGCGGCCTCTCTCCCCGTCCCCCGGCGTCCTCTTTCTTACCCCGCAGCTCTTCAAATTCCAGTTCACGAAGTTCGCGTTCGCCTGGAGCACGACGCAAGAGGAGAGCATCTTCTTCGTCAAGACAACGGTAAGACTGAGATAGCGTCGTACAGACGGTTAGATGTATTATGTCGATATGAGAAATAGTACATGATGCAATAAAAGCAATAGCGCGTGTGTGAAGTACACGTCTATAATATTATAATACTTTTATATGACGTCTAATTTATTCGTAAATAAATAATCGATGTTACTTGATATACAGATTTTGTCGCCTTTGTTTAATTGTTCGTTGTACTCTTGTGAACTGCTTGGATCCAATATTTCATAAGATCAACATTTTTATAAATTATGAAATACGCCGTACCGGCCGTAATAAATAAGGGTCAACAACAGCGATAAAATCTGTATGCACTGCGAGAATCCGTACAGTTGTTGGTAGGGCTAAATAATATAAGAGCAAAAGAACATTAAGTAGAGCCCGTGTGGTGTGTGCAGACTGTCGCCGTCGGTGATCGTGCGCGAGCGACGACTGGCCACGGCGCGCGCCACCGCCATGAACCCGCCCGCGCCGCGCCGCCGCGCGCCCTCGCCCGCCGCCGCGCGCCAGTCCGCCGCCAACCCGCCGCCGCCCGCCTCGCACCGCCACAAGGTACGCACTTGCTATCCGGTCCCGGTCCAATAGTAAATAATAATAGATTCCCTAAATCTTGCTGAAGCCCAAAAAAAAAAACTATTTCTTTTTAATTCATGTTAAAGGATGAAATGGACCCATATGGACGCAACAAACCATCCAACCGCAATAGAGACAGAAAAAAGTATTCGAGATCTTCGTCGTCAGGATCCGGTGAGCGATAATAAATGTTCACATAAAATAGAAATTTGTAATATTTATTATATTTTATGTTTATTTTTTCTTGTTTATTAGAATCGTCGTCAACGTCAAGCGAGTCGGAGAGCGAGTCGCGGTCGTCGTCGTCGTCGGGGAGCTCGGGCACGCGCCGCGCGAGACACGCTCGGCTGCTCAATGCCGCCGCCAGGCCCAGGTACCTCATTCAATTACTGTGTATGTTGTAATGTGAAACTGGCTGCAGGTACCGATTCCGATAGATTCTGGCCTAGTGATATAAATTATTTTATAATGGCCAAATTGATAGCCTAGTTGGGTGTGGAACGGACTGCCGAGATGAATGTCCGCAGGTTCAAATCCCAAGGGCACACACCTCTGACTTTTCTAAAAAATCATGTGTGTATTCTTTGTGAATTTATCGTTCGCTTTAACGGTGAAGGAAAACATCGTGAGGAAACCTGCACTTCTGAGAAGTTCTCTATAGGAATTTCAAAGGTGTGTGAAGTCTACCAATCCGCACTAGGCCAGCGTGGTGGACTAAGGCCTAATCCCTCTCAGTAGTAGAGGAGGCCCGTGCTCAGCAGTGGGCAAGTATATATACTTCAGTCTTACAGCATAATATGAAAAGAAAATATCTGGAAACCTAATTTTAATTATAAAATATTTTAACATTTACAAAAAATAGTGAAGTTACTACATATTACATATGTATTATAATACAGGGCTGATATTATTATTATTATTAATGGCCAAATTATGATGAATATCGTTTTGTGGAACTAACAGAACTTCATATTTATTAGAGCTTCCAACCTTAGGTACATCCAATTTTTTTGCGTTTGTCAGGATTATTTATTGTTCATATTAATTTATTAAATATGTTTGTGTAGGTTAAATGTCAAGGCAGGCCCTGGATTGACCGCTGCGGTGTCTACAGTTGCTAGCAAAAAGGAAATACCAAGTGATAAAGGTAGATATATTTTTAGAAATAACAAGGAAATTAAACATTACATATTGTGGTTTATTTAATCATTTTCTGATGCGTGTTTTAATGGTATACTGAAATATACGCGTCTTCATTATAATATACATACTTCCAACCATTCTTTAGGGTTCCATACCTCAAAAGGAACTGTTATAAGATTACTTTGTTGCCCATCTGTCTGTTTATCTGCCAAGAACCTTTTTCTCAAGAATATGTAGAGGTATGAAGTTTAATTATATAATTATAAAATACTTGGGTCTATTTCAGCTATGAAAAAATCAAACTTGTAAGTCAACGCGATTAAAAGGATTCCGTTTATGTCGCATATTTTACGATTTCACACGGGAAAATGTATAGGGTATTTTCCATTGGTCTAGACTCTAGAATCATGAAATTTGGCAAAAAGCAGTCTTACAGCATAATATGAAAAGAAAATATCTGGAAACCTAATTTTAATTATAAAATATTTTAACATTTACAAAAAATAGTGAAGTAACTACATATTACATACGTATTATCTGCGGTTCGTGCATTAACCGTGTCTAGGGATCGAACGGCAAAGTTAAGTTTGTCAAGTTTGAACTTATATATTATTTAGTAGTAATGTGCCGGATCGTCAACGAAGTATATCCGTGGATACGGATTTGTGTCATGATCCGCGAATACAGATCCTAAATATCCTTTTCAATCGATGTCGGTGCGGTATCGGCATGATACACGCTACGATAAATGCAATATAAAAGTGCCAAATATTTGATTTTAAGAAATAAATAGTAATCTGAATGAAGTTCAATATTTTTTCACTGCTACCTAATCATCTATATACAGGGTCATTTTAAATTCACTAAAAACCTCTTAGGTTTATAAAATGATCCTGTATACAATTTGATCATGTATTAAAAATGAACAAGGTAAAAGATCTGTTAAAGATCCCCCAGAAAGTAACAGATACGGATCTTTCTTCTCCCTCGGATATCCGCAGATAGGAATCGGATACGGATATCCGGAACATCACTAATATTTAGATACCTTTACGTGTCTTTCTAGAATAGTAGCACAAGACGGGCGCGTAGTGTTAACGGCTAGTACGATGAGACTTATACATACTTTATTTTGCTTCAGAAATAGCTGGAAAGAAACGTGCAGCGACTTCTCCGGTGAACACTGGAGCCGCTAAAAAGTCTGTCTCAAGACGGGAGGAACTGTTAAAACAGTTGAAAGCTGTTGAGGATGCGATAGCTCGTAAACGGTCCAAGATTTAATATTATAGGAAAAAATTGTATGTGTATAGTTCATGATTAGGCTTCAGTGCCACATTTCATTTCTGCCTATGTTATCAATTTGTGTAAGTTGATTGATGGTTTTAATTTGCACATAGATTACTAAAATTGAATAGGCAGAGCTATATTTGTACAAATATCAGCATTTAAGTAAAACATGTTACAATGTTTAGGTATTTTTATTTAAAATCAATGTTAGATATTGTCACACCTTTGCCTGAGAATATTTTTCAATGTACGTGCATGACGCATTGGTGTATTGGTTTGATTATAATTATTGACATGCTAAGGTGGGAATCTGTAAAGAGTTCAGCACAGTATAGATTTTGTGATCAATTCAATGTGAAGATCAGGTATTAGTGAATGAATTAAAGCATAATTTTTGTAGAATCGTTCTTTTATTTATCCATCAATGTATAGCGATTTGTATATTCGCAAGTCGATATTTTCTTGAACTTGTATTCCGTAAAAGTACTTGGTTTTTGGCCATGTTTAGGAGAGTGTTAAGTGCGTTATAAGTAATGTACCCAACGCCACAGCTTCGCGCTTCTGTGAAACTAAATGCTCCTTGAGAAATATAACCCATAACTTGGCGGGCGCCAATGTGGCGCACTGTCTCCACATTCGAGGGCAACCATAACTCCCTCATTTCTTTCACATATTTTGAAGGTTCTTTGGATGTTTTTTTATTTAATTTCTTTATTGTAGTCTGAAAAAGAACATATGATTTAATTTGGTCAGAAACATTTTGTTACCTAAAATTTATTTTGTTACTATTCTAGTAAGTGACAAGAAATATTTGATGCTGACAATTTCCTTAACAAAAAAAAGTCTTCCCACAAAAATGTAGAATATAATGCTTTCGTTTTTTTTTTATCCACAAAATATAATCTCATAACATATAGAATTAATTATGACTTTTTGCATGCAAGTACAAAGATGAAGCATGTCCACCTTTATTACTGGACATGGTGAGCAAAACTAAAAATCACTTACAATCTGTTTCTTGTGTTGTTTGATTCTTTTTTTTCTTAATTGTTTCAGAAGTTTCAAATGTGCTGCTCTTTTCACTTTTCTTAATTGTTCATTAGGGTCCTCATGGTGTGGTTCAGCCAATTCTTTTATGCAACTCATATCATTCTGCTCTGGCAAACAGATCAAAGCATTTTTTTTGAGACTCCCTCTTACAGATAGTTGCAAATACACTGCTACTAAGCAAAAGTCAGAATTTTCCATTTGTGGTATACATTTCTTGGCTTGTATGCATTCCTGTGAGCAATATAAAAAAAACACTAAGCATAATAGTTGACAAACAGTGTAATCATCTCAACATACATTTTGTAACATATACCTGTAAATTATTTAACTTTTGTCTGTCACGCAGTATAAAGAATTTTTCTACTGGGGTTTCACTCCAGTCTTGAAGTAATAATCGCCAAGGACAAATAAATGGGGCATTGATACCCAGTTTTATAAAATTTACTCTCTTGCTTGGTGGTAATCTAAAATATCTATTTTTAAGTTCTGATTCTATTTTTTCTTCTTCTATTCTCCCTGCTTCAGAGTCCGGAGGGAAGTAACATTCTCCCATTTCAAAAGCTAAGCTCTCTGTTTCACGGAGTCCTCCTGGTCTCGCTCCAAACATAATAAATGTGAGCCAGAAAGGAAGACCATATCCAGAAGGCATTATAATGTCCCAACCACATCCATAGCCTAAAATGGAAAAAAAAATGTCTTATAGTTAAATCTTATAGATTGATGTAATTTTATGTAAACTAGGCTAAAATGTATTACCAATTTTTTTGTGAGTAGGATCTTGTGAACCAGGTCGCTGCACTAAAACAACAGGTAGACTTTGTAGAAATGGATCATTTTCATTGATTTCACCGGGCACAAGCTGAGTTTTGGTGACATGCTGAATGTATTTACTGTTGGTGACTGCATTCTTTTTAATTGTTTCATGTACGTCTAAATTCCATAATGCTGAGGTTGAGGCATGTGGTGGTATATTGGTTAATATGCTAGTATTTACAGCACTATCATGCTTACATAGTGCCTTAGTTCTATGATTGGGCCTCCTCAAACGAGGATCTCTTACAACTAACCCAATAACAGCCTGCGGAGGAAGTTGTGATGGTGAATTTGCTAGACTTAAACTGCTCCAATACTGATCTTTTTCCTTTAATAATTCTAAGTCTTTATTATCACACTTTTCCACCCAATCATCATGTTTTATCTTTTGAATATCATCAACACATTTTAGACTATTTACTAATATTGCATGACTATTGGGCCCAGTCAATCTAAATCTGTTAAACATGCCTGACAGCACTTTTATTTGAATATTTTCTGCATAGATGTGATTTAATTTTCTTTTTTTACTTACATCTTCAAAGTCTTTTTGTTCAGTGTTATTACTGAGTAAGTCCATTAACAACAATTCAATTTGTTTTACTATTGCTGGATGTACAAAGAGACATAAGGTTTTGTGGATATTAGTGGATGGAATCCACATAAATTGCACTTTTCCTATGTAACCAAAGGGATATGTATTTGAATTGTATACATGGATTGTTCCTTCTCTATTTCCAGAGATATAAGCTTTGGCACCAATACTGAGATTGCATGAGCTGTTAGTTATAGTTGAGAACATATCTTTAATGACATCTACTGGACCTTCAATTTGTATTGGTGTAAGATATGAAATATCTTGCATGAGGCAATGAGCCGAGCTCCCTCTGTAGCATGCCCGAAATGCTTTATCGCAAGGAGCATAGGCGAGACGGTAGCCCCAACATTCTGTCATGTGAAATCTTTTAGCGTGCCATATGTGAGTTTCTAACCACATATTTCGTTTTTGACGACGATTATACTCTTCTAACAAATATTTTGGACGACGTCTGTGTTTTCGCGATGGTCTCTTCTGTTTAGGGGATATACCGCTTTTTTTCAATTGTTCAAAATATGCATCCCTCAGCTTTTTCGGTAACCTTTTACAGTTATGGCTCATTGCTCTTCGTCGCATATGCACAGGCAAGGTTTGGAATATTAACTTTGTCGCACTGGGTCGAAGGATGAGTTCGGTTAGTGCAGCGATTTCTACGCTTCTGGATGCAGCGAATTTTAGGTTATTTGCCGAAAGAGGTAGATGTTCTGCGCCACCCAGGGTGGCGTCAAATTCGTTGGTTTCCATGGTTAAAAGCAATAATTAAATAGACGTGAAGAGATCAAATAATCTAATAATAAGGATTAATGTATTGCACTGGATCCTTAGATCATAATAAGTAAATGATCTAAGGCTGGATCACTCGTCTTTACTTGGTATGAATGTTTTTATGTATTTAACAAAGATAATATAATACTTTATTGAAAGAATTTAATATTCTTACAAACGCATTATCGTATCACAAGTTATTATTAGTCTTTCATTAATATTATTTATTTTTATTAACCTCAAAAACCAAAGCTAACCTCCAAAGAATAAAAAACGTCAGTGTCAACCGTAATTTATGTCAAAACTGTCAATAATGTTTTAAATTACCATAAGATAGTAGCTAAGGTCAAAAAGTATACTTCCATGTCGTTTTATTTTCAGTTTTATAATATGTTACGGTAGGCTTAACCTGTATTCAATTTTTATATTTCGTCCGTATGGTAATCCAGGTTATGAGTTTGAGTAAAGCGGTTGCTATATATATCTTATAGCATTGTGTGGCAATTTAATTGTCATATTGTTTCCATGCGATTTTCACTGAGTGTACGAAGAGGTGATGATTATCGTTAATTTTAATTGTTCATGCGTTGAAACCACAATGCTATGTATAATAGGTATAATTTAATTTATTGGATTTAATTCAGTTAATACGAAGAAATACTATTCTTAGCAATTCTACATGTACCTATCTAGTTTTACCCACAGTTTATCATAGTGTAGAGACTTACCGCTGATAGGGGAAAACCCCATATCTATATTTATGATAAACTATATTTAGTTACCTATATTAGGTACAAACGTACCCGTAGTTGGATATTATAACGCGAGGAAGTTGGCTCTATCTTCACTGTAGGCCCTAGGAATTTTATAAACGTGGCCTGTGGGCCCCGTGGCTGCGTATTTGGGCTTTAGCCGATCCATATTTAGGTCATCATCATCATATATCACATTTCGTTTTGGGGGTTGCTACATAAAAAACCTCCCGGGTGCCAAACCACGGTTTACCGCCACTGCGGAAGTCGGGTTGGAGTGTCTGCTCGGGCAGATATTAGGTTATTCTGTTCAGTAAAAGTCCAGTTTTTGTGTCCGATATGGCGATAGGCTCACCCTTTCTGTAATGGGACGGAATACAGATGGCGAACAGTGGGTGCACTAGTTGCTCCACTGCCTACTCATTCAGGGTACCTAAACGGCAAATTCCAAACTCAGGGCTCATGCTAAGTAGAAAAACCCAATATCACGTCATTATAACGTGACCTCCACTGACTTTTCTAGGGTAAATAATAAGATAAAAAGTATGTAGAACAACTTTTATTCTTTTTGCTTAATTTAGGTAACATTTCTGATGTATTGTTTTTATAAGTAGATAGGTAATTTTAATTTCCCAGCATAACATTCCAAGACTTTCTCTGTGGCATATGCCATCTCCATAAGCTGGTTGTACACTGCCGTTGTGTTTCGCCATAACGTCTATAAAAGAAATATGTAATTATTTATTTGTTTATACTATAAATCAGGAGAGGAGAACTTAATTACAATTACTTTGTTGCATTTGCACTTAACCTAGACTTCCATTGTGGCGCCTGTGTATTGATCATTATCTATACCGTAACGAAATTTATACAGCTAATTAGTTATTTTGCTTCTATGATCATGTCCTGATATCGTTCTAAAGCGTGGTTTAGATTTGCAAGAACATTTGCAGAGGTCGATTTCCGCAAGCAATTTTACCGTATGACCAATCATGGCAACCTGCCTTCTGTGAATTTTGCTTTCATAATTTATGCCAAGTTGCATGTGCATAGAACTATTGAAATATTGCCGCTATTGTAACATCTGCAAGTTCATGCTCAATACATGTCTACAAGAACTTTCTAATCTAATCTTAGCATAACAGCGTCAGTGCGAGCTGGAAAGTACTGGGTTGATTATTATATATCACTATGTGGGATTTTCTAACACGATTTACCTGGGGTAAGGTTCCTTACTCTGAAGTGAAGTAGGCGCCCAGTCGAAAAAACTAAAAAGGTTCCTGAAACATTGTGGAAAAAAATTACGGTGTGGTAGGTACATCGAAAAATTGGGATAGGTGAAAGGGGCAGGTGAAATAACAGTTCATCAATAATATGCAAAAATATGATGCCTGGAATCAGGAATACAAATAAATGCAAACTATACAGCTAGTAATACGCAACAAAATTAGTACCTATACAACATCAAAGTCAGGTATAATAAATTTCATGGAAGGTGATATATCGATTGAGTCAGCATGTTCGTCATATTGTGATGTCTATAGATTCTATTATGCTTTGTTTTATTAACATTTAAAAATTAATTTTCAAATTCTGCTTAAATTTTTAGGGTTCCGTACCTCAAAAGGAATCCTTAAAGGATCACTTTATAGTTCGTCCGCCCGTTGACACTTTTTCTCAGAAACGCGTAGAGGTATCAAGTTGAAATTTATATCAAATACTCGGGGCTATGATCTCTTTCGCCTATAAACAAATCGAACCTATAACTTAATGCGGTTAAAAGATATTACGGATATTTTCCGATTTCACAAGGGAATCAAAACCTTTAGGGTACTTGCCGTTGACCAGAAGAATAGGATCACGAAATTTAGCAAAAAGCAATATCTTACAGCACGCATGTAGGATAAAGTCTGAAAACCGTAAATATGTACTTTAATAAAGAGGGAGAATTCACTCTAACAAACTTATTGTATACGGTTGGTGCAGTAATCGCGTCTATACATTGAACGGAAATCTTAAGTTTGTAAGAATTTATATACTTAGATACAATAGCGTCGCCAGCCGATACCCCTTGGGAGAGGAGGGGGGGGGGGGGGCAAGTTGATATGGAGAATGAGAATGAGAAGACTTAGGACTTTGGTTGCATTTAATTTGGCAACTTTTTTAGAATCTGTAGGCGGGGGGTTGGGGGGGGGGGGTGCTGCTGCTCCTCCCTGCCCCCCTTAGCGACGCCCATGCTTAGATACCTTACCTCCATGTTTGTATAGAAGCCTCGGCGGGTGAGTCCGACTCACACTTGTCCAGTTTTCAATAAAAATCGTTAATTTATCGTTATAGTTTTTTTCTTCCTGTTACATGGTTACAATATTTAAGCAATCCGCGCCATAGTACATACATGCAATACTTAAAAGTTAAAATGACATTATATAAAATATTATATAAAAGAGATGATATTATATAAAAGAGTGGGCATACCTTATTACTTATATTTAACAAAAATTGTGTAGATAAGATTATGTAATGCATTTTACCACCAAGACGGAAGGGTATATTGGTATTAGTTTATAGTTGGTGACCCTGTATAATTTGTATTGTGCTGTGGCTTTGACCTCATAAAAAACAATTTTAATCAGTAATTAGGTTAATCAGTGTTTTGCTAAATCTTAAATTATTTGTCATAACAAGAAATTAACCATGGATAATGTGATAAGTAACAACGCTTATTACTAAAGTTTATTCGTAATTTATATAAGTACATGTTTAAAACATGATTGCATGCCTTGGTGGTGTAGTTGTTGATGCTCTGAAGTCCTGGGTTCTAATCCCGGGTCGGGCAGTGTTATTGGGTTTGTTTCTTCAGTATCAGCTCGAAGTCTGGAATTTATGCCCGATTATGGCCTCCTATATCGGGCAGAACACACTTGGCGAAAAGTAGCCCCCTGGTTGCACCGCTGTGTACCCCTCTGTAGATAAATGCGTGATGTTGTGTGTGTGTCTTTGTGTTTAAAACATAGGAAACTTTTGGCTACTTAAACTTGGCATAACAATAATTTTCCCTACAGAAAAAGCCTATACAACAAGTTCCTAGGTAAATAAATATATTAGAGTTATATTTAGAATAAGCAAAGCGAAGTAGTAATAACTCAATAATATCTATTGTAAATTTATTTTGTACCTAAATGGTCGTCCTACCTTTGAGAGACAAAACCATATTTTATTGCGGTAATCATATTGTTTTACGTGTCAATAATTAAAGTCCAACTTCTTTTTAGCTCCATCCTATAGTCACTATGAGGGCAAAACGAGAGTTCTACTTAAATGGGAATGTTAGATATTTTTAAAGTTTTACATAAACTTGTAGCATCTGTCGTTTTCTCATTTCAGAGATATAGTAGTAGGTAAATACTTTCATTTTGCCAGGTTACAACCCGTGAATTGGGGCTAAATCTGTTTTTTTTTTATTCTATTGGATAATATAAAGGGTTACAATATCGTTTAATAACTAAGTTACATAGTTCTGGTTCGCATAGGGTGCGGGGGGAGTCCGTTATTTGATACGTAGTTCGTCCCCCCTGGGCTTAATTTATTGGCAATCCTTTCCCGCAGCATCTTTCCAGACTAAGGGTTGATACTGAGCTAAAAACCCAATACCACGTTACTCGATATAGGGATTGAACCCAAGACCTAAGCATAGCCGTCGTACTGTATTCCAAGTAAATAAATAAATCCTTTTTGCTCTTACTACGTACTAGTACATTTATCAGTTAAAATGAGTAAAGTTAAAAAATAGGCATGTCAGATGGACGCACATAACATTTTTTGGGCTATTTTACAAATTACTTTAACGCAGGATAGCATGTGTCATTAGGACGGTTCCGTAGAATGCGACATGGTTGGTCGCTTTACTCTAGAATGCCTGTGGCGTCGATAGTTGAAACTAATTGCAGTAAGTAGTTGAGGTTTCTAGAATTTTATAATCTTACTCTCTCTTATCTCTATATCTCTACCTTAAAATGCAATGGTTCTTACATTGTCTTGACACGAGCCCTAAACTTACATGAATTATAAAAGCGACATTCCATTAACACATTTAAATGATATCAAACATACAATTTCTGAAATAATGTTAATATGCATAATACAATTATACATAAACTAAGTTATTACGTTCTCATCATAAAAATCATATATGTAGAACATCATATAAGCAGTAAATGATATTTAAAGTATAAATCGGTATTCGCTCTTAGACTAAGTAGATCTTTAGTTAGTAGCAAGCCGTAAACTCAATATGATAGGTTTAATACATTATAGAAAACATAAATTGGTTAAGATGTCTCTATAAATTGTGTATTACATTCAAATAGTTATCGATCACTCTGGATGTAATCAGAATGATCATTTTAATATATTTTCAGAAATCCTTTTCGAGTCAACATAAATTTTAGTTTTGTGTAACATACCTATTATCTATTCCAAACTACATTGTTTGTGCATAGTCGGTATTTGTTTTAAATTATTAAACATATAAAGGTCTAATAATAGCTTAAAAATAATATACAGTAATTTTATAGAAACAATCCTTATATCTATACAAATAATAAATACACGACTAAAACATGGATGACTTGTGATCGCTTGCTGTTTTCTACTTGTTTTTTAATTTTTCTCTGTCGCCTTTGTTCGTGCAGCGGTGATCACTGTCTCGTCGCAACCGTTGTTTTAGGAACAAAATTAGCTTTCACAATGATCTCAGAATACAAAATCTGTCAAATCATTATGAAAACCAGTTTCGTAGTTCCTTTTATCTCGATCCGCTTGTTCTCTTCATTTCCCATTTCATCTTGATGCAGCTGAAAAAAAGACTCCCGATGCTTGCATACAGGTACTTGTATATTACTATGACAATACTAATATTATACAATGTATAAGTCTTGTCCGGCAGTAAAATCGCAACAACTAGATATTAATTTCGCATAGTGCCATTAAACATAAAAATATTTACTTATTAGGTACTATAAACACATAACATAACAATTGAAACAATATCAGAAATATGTGTCAGTATCAAATAACGCAGCGAGCGTCATTCATTTTATAAATTAGTTACATCGGAATCGCAGGAATGCGATGTTTAACACAATAGTTAGTAGCAATGGAAGAATATGAATGGATTTGTCATCGCTCGATTGGCTCAAGTATGCGCCGGGAACTGGCCGAACGGGCGCGCGGCGGGCATGCGGCGGGCGCGCGGCGGGCGGCGAGCGGTGAGCGGCGGCACGCTCCCATTACCCGCATCATCGCATGCCATATGACATCATGCTGACTCACAGCCGACATACAACAATGCTTTTCTTTCGCTAATTGTCATCCGCCATCTGCAACACATACAATGCTTCTATTAAAATAGCGAACTTACGCACAAATCATGTCATCTATTCAATATCAAGCGTAGCGGGCGCGTCGAGCGACACTAGTCTGGCCACGTGAACACACCTTTACAAATTCATTACTACTCATTTCTAAGTTTGTACGACAGAAGTGAACAAACTAAAATAGTAATAAACAAAGGCGGGCAGGTCTTGCGGAGGCAATGCGGGCTCACCCACACTGGCACCGCACCCGCACGTCGCCACTAATTAGGTAAAACGAAGAGTGCGCACTGCGCAGTCACTATTACCCACAAATGGTGCGAATAAGCGTTTCCGACCTTGTTGGGGCGGCTGCGCGGGAGTCGTGGTGCCGCTACAATTATTTCGCCTGTATATCGCTGTTTACTGATTCTCATAACGAGTTTAAGAATGCTGTAAAGTTTTGGGCGTTCATTGTATATTGAGGTCTTTTCCTACCGTTATGGAAAATTACTCGAGCGCGACTGGGTAGCAGTTTCGTAGGTGGTTGTAACCAGCGGAGGCGACGACGCCAAGGGCGCAGGTGCATAGGCTGACGTCACGTCCGGCGTGGTGCCTCGGGAACTCAATGGGCGCGCACTATGTGGGCCACACGTGTCATCATCCCCCCTCTTCTGCTATTCCCCCTCCGCCGCCCGAGCCGCAGTCTACGCCCCGCGCGCCTCGCACATACACCCGCACCCACAAACGTTGCTCTAATTGCTGACAACTATGGGAAATAGCGCAAATGTGTTACTTTTTATCGTAGAGCGTGTTTACACTTGTGATAATGACGAATGCGCCGCTTTTAAGTATATATTTTATCAGAGTCGCCACGTACCTGCGCTCTTTGCCATTTATGCTTGTGCGCGGAGGCACGATTAGGGCGACAAAAAAGTTAAGTGATTTCGAAAAATACACTTGTCAGCACCTATAGGTGTAGAATGGTGATGGTTATAATGGGTGCGCGATAGGTGGTGGTGAGCGTTGGTAAGAACTGAACCGTGCGAAAGATAAACATTAGGTGAGCAGCGCAAGAGCGTCGCGAGTGGCGAGATCGGCGCTGTGTAGGTCGCCGCGCGCCGGCGAGTCGGTGCGGCGCGATGCGGCGGCGACACCGGCGGTTACGTCAGGCACAGAACTGGCCTCGGCCGCTGGCGCCGCCGTTGTCGACGCAGACGACGAACAATGGGCTTAAAAACGGAATTTAGCGCATGAGGTGACGAAACGAGCTCCCGGCTGCCGCGCCGGTGGCGGCGCCGACGTCGCGACAACTATGTAGGGCGGGTGACGTGCCGACTATTGATAGTGCGCGCCGCCGCGCGCCTTGCGCTGCCGCAACAACACTGGCGCGCGCCGCTAGCGGATCTCGACAATTATTGTATTGCAAACAGGAATGCGCGTGGACTTGACCCACTTAGTCTTACGCACATGTATATAAACTCTTTTGAGATATACATGGATATGTACATAACAATGTGCTCATACATTAATATATAAACACATCCGGATTACACGCGTAAGTCCCACGGACTTTAGAGAATATATCCAACACATGCGTCGCGGCCTAACCCCGAGTCTCACGATCAGCGAGCCGGTCGCACCATTCATTATCCACCGAAACTTCTGTTAAAAATCGAATTCTGTCTGCTATATAATACTACGTCTTTGTTAATTTGAAACAGTGTCAAGTCTGTCAATATATGTAACTGTGATTATTTAACAAACATAGTTAAAGATTTAAATCTCATTAAAATACGATGATATAAACGAAGATATAGATGTAACGATGTATCAATACGTAGTCCGTCTAATGGTTCAAATTACACGAGCATGTGTGTTAGGAATGGAAACGCGCAGTGCACGGTGCAACGCGTGTTACTATTAAAATAACAAAATACATAATGGGCACGAGGTAGAGCATCTCGCGGCTCGCGTCCGTGTCATTAGAGGCGCATCGTAGGCAACGCAACGCGCACGGCGCAGGGCTGCGAGCAGCTCGCGGCGAGACGAGTGCGCACGGCGAGCTACGAGCGGTGAACATTCCGCGTCTCTAACGGTGAGTTATTTCGCCGACCACACAGCGGCTGCGGCGTGAATGGCCGCGAGATGCAGTGGAGGCTGCAGCGCGCCCCGCCGCCCCGGCCTCCCCTGGCCACCCCGCGCGACCTCCTTCCCCGATGCCCCGCCGGCCCGCGCATCCCCCGTGCACATTCCGCGCCGCGCCGCAAAGCTAGTCGCTTGCGCAACCTCCGACGTCGCATTCCATTCATAGCGACGCGCGAGTCGATAAACAGCGCGGCCGGAGTGGCGGTGGCAGCGAACCGCCCGCGCCGTGTGACGGATCCTCAGCGGCCCTCCTCTTCCCGGAATGGTAAAACGAGCAGTTTTTTTTTTTAATTTTAGAGCGTTACCCCACATTTCTTCGTGAACGTCACGGCGGTCGGTCGGTGTGAATTCCGCCGGACGTTGACCCCTGCCGTCACTGCTTTCTCCGGCTCGCTGTTTGCTATTGGAACGAATCTATTAATTGGAGAAACGCTGTTCACACATGAGCGTGGAAAGTAGACCGATGAGCTTTAACTGCCCGTTCTGGGAGGGATAGAAATATGTGCGACTCCTTTTTATTAGTCCACGATCGGAATTTTAAATGTGATGACGCATAAGAATGTAGTACCAAAGTATGCAAAACGAGACACGAAGCGCCAGAGGCTTTGCGTGACGTCGATGACGCCCACACATATGCCAAATCCCATATTATGATTGCTTTCTCTGACAGCCCTGCATCAGTAATGGTGCGCCACGAGACGACACCGAGCCCTTTGCGGAGAAGAGTAACGCATCATCTACGCATCATCATTGCCGACACATCCGGGGTTGCTCGTATGAGTTGAGCTTGAGCGGAGGTTCCTGCGGCGAATGAGCCATGCGCCCGAATGCCGCAGGCTGCATTCCTCCAGCCCCCCGCCGCCCGCAGGTGAAATGTCACCAAACAGCATTCCGAAATATTTGAAACGACCTTTATGGCGCGAAAGAAAGTGTCCGGGGTGCGGGGCGCGGGGCCTCGCGACCGTGGGACAGCGGCGCGCGCGCCAGTCGCACGGCGCCCCCCGCCCGCACCGCGCCGCGCCGCCGCGCCGCGCCCGCCGCGCCTCCCGCATTCCAGCGCGCCTCCCTCCGAATTTATTCAGCCGCGACCCGAGCGCCGCGTTGTGGACTCATGGACTGTGGTCCTCCGACCGACTTTTCTACTGTCCATTACCCGTAATACCCGCAGTGCAGCCCTGGGCCGACTGCTCGTTGTGGCGCGGTGTGCAACTCGTTCCTAGGTGTTTGGGTAATGATGATGCCATTATACATACTAACTTGGGATATTCTCATCTGCGAGCGTTTGTCGCGCAATCTCTGTGCTCAAACAGGCAATGCGCTAACTGTAATGCGATTATGAATACTAACGAGTGTTTGACATTAATTAACATGACTTGTTTGACGCATACAAAACATATCAAAGTAGATATATTTCGCTTTATCTGACATGGTGATATTATACAAGCGGGAAATAGATGTATTTAAAGATTACCAACAAAAGATTTCAACGCTAGATGGGGGTTGTATAGTGTAATGCAAAAGTAATGCAATGGAGGGCATCGCTGGGCGCTGGGCGCTTCCATGGGGTTGATCAGCTGCAGGGCAGCGTGCGAGCGTGTCGGCGGCAGCGCGCGGGCGCGAGTGCGAGCGGCGCGGTGGCGCGCGGCGGCGGCGGCGCGGTGTCGCAAATAGCCCGTGACGCGGCGGGCGCTGCACTTTCGCGCGGTCATGTGCCCGGCGCCGCAGCCAGACGCTCGTAATCGTTCCTCTATTTAAAAACGTCGTCGGCGGCGTCGTCGGCGGCGGGGAATGTGCCGGCGACAATGCACGGGCGTCAACGACCGCTCGCAGCGGAAGCGACACACTTCCAGCCCGGAAACGTGCTCCCGCGCCTTAAGGGACCGCCGGCGGGCTATTTATAACCGGCGCAGGGCGCACGTCGCCGCCTGTGCCCGCGCCGCTCCCGCCGGTTCCCCTCGTGTAATGAGTTTATTTCAGACGGGATCCTTTTTCACATGTGAATGATCGCCACCGTACTACAGATGATGCCGAGCGACTTTACGTCTCCATTTGTCAAAACGATAAACACTCGAGATTTCGCGTACAATTCAGAGTTTCTCACGAGACAGACTGCGGCGTGCCTATCGCTTTTGTCCCACGTAATCACGGCCGCTCTCGTACACGTTTCCGATAAAAATAAAAAATCAAGCGCAAACGACACTCCCGCGTCCTACTGTTCCGTACGTCTCTACAATTATTTTTCTCCAGCAATAAACCATAATTACAAAATAAATGGCGTATAATTTTTAAATCAGTTTAAAATTTTACAATATTTATAGAAAAAAAAAACATTTTTGTACTTATTTACATTTTATGCATGACTTTAAACTTTAAAAAAATACAGTCATACAAAGCTCTACTTCTCTCGTAAGCTGTGAACAGCTATGTTTACACGTTGAGTTAGTTTGCCGGGGGCGATCCCACTGCCTTATGGAAAACTAATGTGGTTGTCAGCTTCAACGTCCGCAACGAGCAGATAATTTTTGTCGGTGTGTGGATGTTTAAAGGCAGTTGTATTCACTTGTTGTTTTTGTTTGTGTGTCTTCAGTTGCGACCAGGTAACCAACTAGCCTCTTAGATTTTATTCTATGATTCTAACATAGAAAAAACAAAAATATGAAAGTTCTAGCATAGAAAAAATACAAATATGCAATTTTTTTTTTACAAGTAATGAAGAAAATAAACGAGGATTAGCTTCTTTGAGTATTAATTATAAACAAAAATAGATATATAAAAATAGACGTTTTATCTTAAGGTTGCGTTGCATTTTAAGGTACTGAACCCTAAAAGACGAACTTGGGATTAGATTGCGCGTGAGAGTATTGGAAGAATTATGTCGTAGGAACTGAACGGTTACGTGAAAACGTACTTATGATTGTAGGATACGTAAGCTCTACTTATGAGACGGATTGTCCTAGTGGCATTGATCTAGAGGCAGCAGCGCGGCGTATTCAGGCTGTATAATATCTGGGTTTCTTGAGTTTGATTCAAATCCCGTAAGTAGTGTCTGACTATACAAAAAAACCGGACGTGAATTTTATTGACATGAGAATTTATGAGCGCTATAGCGATAGAGTTACTTCCGGAATATGAAGTTTAATTTCGACCTATAATTAATTTAATATTTTCAGAGGGTAAGCAAACTCGATCGTAGATGGTACTAAAATACGGTGTTGTATCGTAATAACTATCGCAGCCGTGAGGCGGCACTGCGGCCGTGGTGGCGAGGCGCGGCGACGGCCGGACGAGCGGAGCGCGGCCCGTTCCGCTGTCGCGCACCTCACTCATTAACGAGTAAGCAGGCAAAGAAAGCACAAGGGCCCACCGGAGATAAGGTCAATAAATGCGCGGCTCCGTGGCTCATAATTAATAAGTGGCCCGCGATAACATCGCAAGGCAATTACCGAAATACAACGTGCGCGCCTACCATCAGAAACTCATTACACATTACGTATTCAATTATTACAATGTGACTTAATACGCACCTACGTCCCTCCCCCTCTGGACCCCCCGTCACATCGTACGTCTGACGTACAAGTTACAACCCGGAGTGCAACGTCACTCGGCAGTACGAACGTACCACCCCATACGCGGCGCCGCTGGTTCAATTAATGACATAACGCTAAACTTCACCTTTACGAATGATTGTTGTTTACCCCAACTTAAATGAACGGTTTGTGTGAAATTATAATATAATTATTCTGAAAATTATTATTGGAATAGCTTTATTCGTGTTCAACTCATAGTAATTACAGTAAACTAGATGTAGGACAAAAGATGCGAGCTAAGTGTTCTAAAGTAAAATAGTAAAATCCAAGTATTGCATTATAATCGTAATGTCTAGAAATCTAGAACACAGCGTTCACTATATGTGACCGTAGTGACATTGTCACTGTATTTAGACGGACCGAATTGTACCCACTGACACGTTTACGAGTGGATACGACTTTTTTGTATGCATGCTGGTCACATGTTTCTAGGTATCATATTATGTTTAGAAGACATTGTATATGTATGTGTTCTAGTATGCGCGTACAAATGTGGCGCATAGCTAAGTGCAGGTTTGTGTGCTCCGTGCGCATCCTCCTCTAATATAACATGTAAAGGAGTCGGTGACGCGAGTTCCTTGCAGGTAATAGCCTCTATGTGCTCATAGAGGCGCGTCCCGCGTTTTAATATAGTGCAATTAAGTGGGACATTAGACATTTTTGTGCTTTTAATCATGACTTGAACACGATATTAATATGACATGATTTTTATGATGATTAATAGTCGTTAAAGGATTTCCTTAATGGGGCGTTATAAAATGCAGCTCCTTGGCCTTGCGTCTGCGCCGGCGCACAGCAGCGCGACACGGCGTCGCTCTCGACGCCTCCGCTCTCATGCTACGTTCCCGCTACGAGGCATCAGTTTTGCTACGATTTTTTTTTGTATGTATTACGCAATATTCGGATGGTGGATTTATTTATTAATTTAAGTGAAACTCTATTGTAACTGTTTACTTTTTTTTAGTTTTTGCTAATAACATAGATATCTCAATATCGATTAAATGAATGAAAGAATTATTATCTTTTAGCCAAGTTTCAGCCACGGCAGCCAGTCCTAACGGAGACCAGCCAGTTACGCCGCAGATATAATAGTGCACAAGTGTGAGTGCGTTACACAGGTGCACTCACTTTTCTTTCACTCTCATAGTCCAGTAAGACGGGAATCCGACATGACCAGAGAGAGATCAGACGCTGGGCCAACGGCTTTACGTGCTTTCCTAGGCACAGGGGTATCACACCGCTAACATCCGGACTCCGACCTGCGACTGAGCAATTTTTAAGATGGAAAATGCCAGTAACAAATATTTTTGGTCCAACTTGGGATTCGAACCTAGAACTTCGGTGTGGTAGTCGTATTCGTACCACGTACGCATTACAACTACGCCACCGAGGCCGTCAATAAAATAAAGATAAGAGAAGAAGAGTATTATTGAAGCTTTTTGGACTTTTCGATGTTTTTTCTTGTAATGAAATCTTTATCATTTTATTACTTTACTAATTTACTTATATACAAAAAACTATAAAAGTGCAATGGCTCTCCATTCTGTTATATCAAATGATAGTATTTGTCAAATACGTTATATTTAAGAAAATATTGTATGTCTACGCAATATTATCTATTTTCATAACAATATATAAAATGCTTTCATAACAAATTTTATGCATACACTTGGCACTCTGTCGAATGCGTACTCGCGGCTGTATTTATTAACAGTATAGCACACAGCGAGAGTTCCTGTTGCAGATCGTGTGACAGCTAGCCACTAGAGTCACTTCGCCTCGCGAATAATGTTATTGCTCTAAGATTCGTGGAATGTAGGGAGCGGAGCGAATTCGTTATACCAATTACTGACATGAAATGTCGTCACGTCACTGATATAATTTTAGCGCGTCGGCGTCAGAGTCGAGGAGCGATGTGCGGATGTCGCTATGGCGCGCCCACTGGCCAGCATCGCGTTCAGTCGCAGAGTCGCGTCGGCTGATGGCCGCAGTGTTTCAGGTGCGCGTCTCGAGAGGCCGTCGCGGGCGGGTTTCGCGTGTAGGACCTACTTTCCGTGTATTGTCCGCGCAGCGTGGCGCGGCGTGGCGCCAGCGCGCGCTCCTCCATGTATAATTCAAAGGCGAGGGCCGCGACCCGCACCGGTCGCCGTTGCTCGCGCCGCCCCCAAGTTTTGTTAGTTTCGTCCCGAGTGTTGCATACTTCTCTAATTATATGCTATTGTGACACGGTTATCAATGTCACATAGGCTGTTGTAGTAATTGCGGTAGCTATAAAGTGGGATGAATAAAAAAAAATCATTTCGTACTATTAAATCGTATCAGTTAATTTGTTTTTATTTTCTCCGGTGTTATTTTATTTCTTAGGTATACAAATGCATGATAGTGCTTAATGTAACTGAATATATGAAAAGGAATGCATTTTTATTATCAAGAACTCGAATTATATTTGAAATCCTTTAGAAATGTCTCAAGGTCTCCAAAACTATGTAGGTTAACGTATTATTTAAAACAAACAAAGGCGCCTGTAGATTTGGGCTAGTAGAAAATGACACTAAACTTAGAGTTAAACTAAAATAGAGGCAAAATAAAAATAGAAATGTAGTGCTAGTGCTGTCAGTGGCTAGATGTGTAAGAGTGATTTATCGTACATATCGCGTTCAGATGTTTGATGGGTGGGCGCGGAGGGGGGTGGTGGATGTCGGCTCCGATGTCGCGGAATAGTCCATTGTGTGTGCGCCGTGCGTCGCTAGCACGCCGGGTAAAGAGGTCAAGGTCTCGTCGGCGCCTACCTGGCGTCCCGACCGCCGCCTCTTCGGTGACCTACTGGTGTCGGCCAGCACGCGCGCCGCTCGCGCCCGACAACGCCATACATGTGACGTGACGACAAACATTTCGTCTCGGACCTCGGTGTCGACTGTTCTAGTTATAATGTAATCGTGTAAGCTGTGGGCTCTATGCGTGACCTCTACATTGGTCAAGCTGTGGCTTGTTAGTGCGTGTACGTAGGCATGTAAATATATTCGCGATAGGCCCTGAAAATTTGTATATGTAAACGAACGCAGCGAGCGAGATGTGAGGCTCAGTTTAGGTGAAGGTCAATGACCGATAAGGTTTGCGCCATGCCGACCCCTCGTTTTCCCTCACCACGTTCATTATCGCCAAACGACCTATCAATAAAAATGTGCCAAAATAGCTCCCCGGTCGCCAAGTGGCGCGTCGCGCCTCGCGCGCGTCAATCTGATGAGTTTTGCTCACCACAAATTATTATGCACACAGATTTTGTCCACTTTAAATATTAAACTAGGTTTGTGTTTACATTAATGCATCAATATTTAGTGTAGCGATGATTAGCGACCAATAATAGAAAAGGCAAGGTATATTACTTGCTTCCCATTTACTCTTCCATGGACTCGGTGACATTTTTAATACTAGAGACTACTCATTTAATGTACTCACTTTAAACTAAACAGTATTTCGACTGGAATATCACGTCTTCAAAGAATTATATAAATACGAAGAAGTTGACACAATTCTGTACCGACTAACTAGAATTCGCAGCAAATAAACTTTAGTACAGGCAAGAAGAAACAGATGGCGTTACAAGCTACAAATCAGACATTTAGTATTTAATCGTCAGTCATATTTTACGTGTTTGTCGCTACATGATATATATTTTTAAATCCTATTTTTTTTGCAAATCACTTATAGTAATAATTTTATTATGATTCGACCGGGTTCTTTACTTTGTTTCTTCTCTGATCTTGCGTTAATTTAGTGTTACTATGATTAGGTAATAAAATAAAGTTAACAAAATCTTGGTCGTCGCAAAGTTCTTATTTTTAAGGATTAAAAATATATAAAAAAATATAAAATAATTGCATTATAATTTTACTTAATTTAATTTTCTTAAGTTATATTAGATGTAAAAAAAATTGAGCTATTTGCCAGGTCAAAAATACTTATTAGCTAAACCTACGAGTATCCGAGCTACTTCATAAAGAAGCCGTTACTATCATAATAGTTAAACATAATTTATAAAGAAAAAATATCCGGCATGTAATTGAAGCATTTGTAGTGTTTTAGGATATGAGGGAACGGGCACAGGGAGCGGGTCGCTATCGCAAGGTGCTTCTTATCGCACCATTGTTCGCACCGACAGATTTATAACTTCCCTTTGGCCTCAATAAGGGCCCGTGACTTACGCGTACATTCCGAATTAAAGAATACATTACTTTTACTATCCTCTGCTCGCTGCTTCATGGCGCGTCGTTTTTATTTTGGAATATTTTTATGTGCAGAATTATGAGTTCATTGTATAGGATGTTATGATACTTTCAATACTAGCATCTTAGAATAGTATTTCTAAGGATAAATACATCTAGTTTTCAATTAATAGTTATAGCAAATATATCAAATATAAATAAGAATCATATTTAATTAGTTTATGGTTATTAAGTTCAGTATTTTCTCGAGTTTGTTGCTCTACAAGTTAAGTTCGACGAAGGAAAGTTTTTATTGCACGAGTATGTGCATTTTACTCGAATTACTTTCTATTATAAAACATATTCTTAAACATGTTAAATATAACATGGTTAATATAGCAGGACAGTAGCAGTGATGGTAATAAATGGTACATACCGGCGTGGCTGGAGGAGTGTCAGGCCGGCGAACGGGTTCCAGGCAGGCGAGGCGGCGGGCAGTACTCAATGTTGCAAGCGCGTCTTTTTCCGCGCACTGCTGAAAATGCAACAAAAAATATATTCAAATATAATGTCCGTTCTTGCGAAACAATGACACGAATATTAAAAACAATCAACGTTATTTATTTCTTATTGAAAATTAGGATTGTTTTCCCAGCGGCGACTCAGACAATCTGTGAGAAATACCGTTGAGCGCCGTTCCGACTGCACTAATGTGCTGCAAATCATGAGCCTTTGTTGTGTGAAAAATATTGTATTTTGTTAATTGCCTATTATTGCGCATTCATTATATTTTGATAAAAACAGAATATTTTTTAAATAGACTTTACGGTACAGTGCATTCATTAAACGATCGGTTGTTTGTTGCAACACATTCATGCGCATAATTATTTGTGAGAAAAAGACGTGACCACTCGCGACCAACTCGTACTATAATCATCTCGATTTCAAAACAGGAAAATAACTTGTGTCAATTTAATGGTGTGATGTCCGGCCCTTCTCACCGCGAACATTCTTCGAACTAGTGGACCGTGAAGCTCTGTCGACTAGCCTCGGCGCCCTCACTCGCCCGCCGAACCTTTCATATTATAATAATGTTCACACTTTACTATATACAAATTCATAACTAGCATATAATTCCGAGCCGCCTTCCGATATATCTGTAGTTAAAATTTGATTGAAACAGTTTGGCAGTAAAATTCAATTTCAAAGTGAACGTTCCGAGGTTTTATTGTCTATTTAATGTGTGCGTTTACTATTTGTTCTTAACAGGAGTATAATGTGACATTGATGATGTCATGTGCAGTGCGGTACTGTGGTTAACGGTGCTTTAGTGTGTGCCGGTGCGACAGCGCGCATTCCCAGGACCGGCCGCACCGCTCCGCACCGTGCCGCATCGTCGCGCCAGCGCGACACTTGTCGATCGACGTCCTCAGATAAGCCCCATTCTGTACGAAACCCAATAAGCCATTTCCTTGAAATTCTCACAGGAGAACCGCTCCCGTGAAAAAAATGACCAAAACCATACAAAAAAGACCGTGAATAAGGCGGGAGCGCGAAATAAGAATGGGCCCAGTTCTGGGAAGGGTCGGCGCCGGTGCAGTCTTTACATCCTTTATAATGATCATTTTTTGTGAAGCGACCCTTAATGGCTTATCGTAGGGCTGAGAAATATCGGTGCAGTGCGTTCCGGCGCGCGGAGCCGGCGCCCAGTTCATTACTGTGCCCATCGGCGAGCGTTATGAATTTATTGCGTGCACTGTACGTTGTGGCTGACCGTTGACGGAAGCTGCCGGCCAGCGTGGCTGCGTTCATGAATCACTAAACGGCTGCACTTATGATTGCGGAGTGCGGATACAACAATGACAGACCAATTTAGTAACGTTACATTTGCATAGCGCACTCGGGCCCGAGGCACCGCCGCCGTGTCCACAACGGCGGCGACGCTCTACAACACGCGCCGTGGACGACATCCGTCGCTTGAAGTTGATAGTGTATTTTCGAAGGGTATATCCCTCGGTGGGAGGAAGTGTGCCGAAGGAAATGCTTATGAAATGGTCGCCCACGCGGCCCGTATGCCGGCGGAAGCGGAGGCGCACCACGCACCGTGCGCGGTTCACAGTATGCTCGTCTGTAGGCGGCGGCTCCTAAAATGTGTCGCACTCGAATCGTGTCGAGAGTTGCGTCCAAACAACGACGGTGGCGGCCCGCTTCTTTCGCGGTGCGATAATGTCAGGTGGTAATCAGAACAAAAGTAATAAGAGCGAAGGGCATGCGGGCCGCGGGAGCCGCCAGCCACTACGTCACCGAGAGATGATGTGAGTCAGCACGCCGGTGGACGAGAGCACACGTGTCGCTGACGTCACAGACACCTGACTCATCAAGCAGTCCGCTGCGCGCCTCTGGGAGACACTATTTAGCGCTCCTAACCCTCACTGCGGCAAACGAGACTGAACCGCAAATCATTGTTCCCATATTGCTTGCATCAAGTTACATTCATATGGCTTCTCATAAGAATACTACGGACACGCCTTAATTGAGGAAAAAATTAAACTAGTTATTTAGACCATACCACACGCGATGTACTTATACTCTTAGTTATAAAACCGACGTTTATAGCCGAGCGTCATTATTTATTTAATATTTTACTACCAATAAAAGAAACAGAAAAGGGGTATATTATACTGTGTTTCTTTTTCAATATTTTCAAATAAAAAAAAAAGATATTCACGCATTATTATAATAAAGACAATATAAAGAACACCATAAAATAGTAGTTAGTATTAGATTCGTATACCTAACTGCCTATGACACTATATAACAAAACGTATTGTTACATGAAAGAGAAAACCGTAATGTTATAAATAAATAAGCAATGCGGAGTGAACTATTGTTGAGGCAATCATCTAAATAAGCACAATGAGGGTAGGGCCGAGTAAGTGACGGAGGGCAATGAACAGCCGGGGGTTAACGAGAGCGCCGTCGGGTGGCAGCCGCGGCGGCTGCGCGCGCGCCGCCTCCGCGCTCGCGGCCGCCGCGCGACCCACCGACGCCGCACCGCACACGTCATGCTCTGGTGACGTACGTCCTGTCGATAACGTGCTCTCCGCGCGACTGCATACCTCATTGTTACAATTAATAACTGTCCGACTAGCCGACTACCGAGCCGACTGCCGCCGCTGGACGTGCACTGCACATCGTATGCACACACTATACGCACGCACCGCAAAAAACACTGCATGATGCACCCGTCGGTTGACTCCTACTACACTACACTCAACGACACTTTCAATTTTATACACATATATTTCAAATTAAGACTTGATAAAGTGCAAAAAATATTCAAAATCAATTTATATTTACCCGCACAAGTTTAAAAAAATTACTGGCATTCTCAAAATTTACTATATAATGTCATATTTATTTTATAATATTTATTTTATATTTATGTCCAATATGAAGATGTTAATTATTTGTGATAATTATACATGAAAATATTTACGAGGATGCAAAAATGAATAGGGGAAAAAATATATGTGCATGAAAAATTAAAAGCGAACATAATTTCTAATCTTACGCTAGTGTGTGCGACACTCCATTGATATAGACGGAAAATCACAAAATTCACTATGCACTAAATTTCACAGTTGATATTGTTATAACGGTTGAACGGACACTTGTTTTCAGCACATTGCACGAAGTCCGTCCTCGGCTGGCGGCGTTCACTGAACAATGTGATAATATAAAAAGAAGTCAGAGGTTACGATGTTATCGAGGAGACATGAATATTCGAAGACGCGAGGGTCACGAGTGAGCGGTCGGCGTAGCATCGCGCCGCGGCGTGAATGGAACGACCGACATTTTATGAATCGAGAGCCGTCGCCCATTGAGCGGGCGCGAGCGCGGCCCGGCAGCGCCCGCGCACAGCTAGCCGCCAGCCGCCGCACGACACAGCACCGATGATGCCGCAGCTCGGGCCGAGCCGACTCAGCCGCCTTGGCCGCGCCGGTTCCGGCCCCGGCGGAAGTGACGTTCCGAACGAACATGGCGGCGCGCGCGCAGGAAGTGCGCAGCTTACCTATCGGGACGTCTCCGGCAGCGGCGGGCTGCAGCCGAGCGCCGCCGCGCCGCCGTGCCACCGCGCCGAGCGGCGCACGCGCGAGCCCGCATGCGCTGACACAGACACCCGCAAAAGTGCGCGCGGTCACCAACTTGCAAATAAATTATTCGCGCTGTTATCTAAAAATATTCGTGCACGACGCAGAGCGTTCGCGGGCTGCGGGCCGAGCCGATGCGGAGTCACACACGCGAACCGCTTCCCCGCCGCGGGGAGACTGATGAGGGCAGGCCGCGCCGGCGCCGGCGGAGGCTCCGACGCACGCGCACACCGCCGGCCGTCCCTTTCGCGAAGCGAGCGCATGCGCCCGAGTGAGCGGGACCACGACACCTCATTATCACAGTGCCGACTCGTGAACACCAATAGACCGAGGAGTAGGGACAAAATATTCGACCTTCACTTTACGACGCACACGAGCGCGCACGCTGATCGCGTCGCGACGAGCACCACACACGCGCGCCGTGCCTCGCGAATTGCTCGCCGCCGCCACCGCCGCCGCCGCCGTCGCCGTCGCTCGCCCGCTGTGCTAGATTTGACAATTTTTCCAGAAAACTGACATGCACCGTCACCGTGGCCGAGGCGCGGCCAGTGCCACGTGGCCGCCTCGCCACCGGCGACACCCTCGCGACACTGCGACATCATCCGCTGCACTCGCTCCGTCCGCCTGCATAAACCCACCGACCTCACCTGCACACAATACACATGCGATAACTGATCATATTCATTTAACTGAATCAAAATATTTCGCCCATATCTACGAAACGACAAAAAAATTATACCTTCAAGGAACTCTCCAAATTAGTATTAACTGTTAGATTTCTCTTCCATAATATATACTACTAGGTGAAATTTCAGTTCTGTAGGTACATAATATTATATAATGCGTTATAAGATCAAAAAATAAGCATGGCGGATAGACTCAAATCATTCGTAAAAAAAATTTACGTATCATAGTAGGTAATTGCCATAAATTTCATCAATAACCATCTACCAATAAATTCAATGAAATAATGTCTAAATGTTGATCACACTTTGTGAGTGTTCTGTGCATTGAGAATGTAGCCAAACAGTTTTATTTTTCTACTTATAAACAAAATTTAATCAATATTTAATCTTATGAAAGGGGTTGTGGTGATCAAGTTTTAAAACAAAGAAGTATACTTAGATAACATAGATTAAATTGAACGGCCGACGACCTAAAATATTTTTTACAATAAAGTATCCGAGTTTTCAAATCAGTATTGAGTGAAAAGTATCTATAACTACCCTATACTACCAATGTACCAAAATTATAATAAACATCTAGTTATCTTTAATATTATATGATTATTGTTTTAATTTAAGTTAGGGTTCAGCAAATGTTAATTCTTGAAAAAAATATGCGGTTTGAGATTTAAGATAAACTTCACTATTACTGGAGTTTTTTTATAATCATATCCTTACTTTAATAAAGTCTTGTGTTAAATTAGTAACAGTTAATATTTGGCTAAGTTTAAAATATATTAATGTAAACAGTAATTTAGGCAACGCAGAGAGAAGTATTATTTTAGTATTTCATGAGTAGGTACATTTCAAATTGTTTTAATCCCTATTGTATGAGAGATAACATTGAAAATCTAGGATAACTATGAAGTTACAAAGCTGTATTATATTTATTGATAACACATTATATTTTAAAGGATATTTAGTGCTAGTCAATTACCTATTTAGAAAATATAACAAACAGTCAAAATATACTGAGACACTTTACTTAAGGAAACATCTTCTTAATTTAAAGGCAATAATAAATGTTTCAAATAGTTATAATAGTCGGATAATATGTAATAGATTTAAAAATAAACTTAATAATATATTTTATAATTATAATCAATAATCAAGTCATAAAATTACATGACTGATCCAAACGGTCTTATGGTACTATGTAACCAAGTGGGCTTCAATAACATCATTCTAAATATATATCAATAATTAACTTAATGACTTTATCTTATACTTTATTTATATTTTTATTTGTTTAATTGCAAAATAAAACATTATTTACTTAAACAGAATGTTTGTTTGCCAAGTTCTCTTTCTGTACAAGCGACATAGACCCTTAATTTACATATATATATATATATATATATATCTTTAAAAAAATACAAGAAAAATGTGGAGAAGAATAATAATAATAGACAAATAGTCTAAATAAAAAAAATGCATATATAAAAGAAATTGTTTCTTCCATAGCCATTAAAAAGACTCTGTCTCCAACAGCAAGTTGTTAAGTAAAAAAAAAATATAAATCATAAAAATATTAATACTGTTATTTATTATTATTATCCAAAACCTGCCTATTTAGCTTTTTAAAATATTTGTAATCATTAAATGTAGCTAAATAAATACATTTAACATAATTTATGTATATTTTTATGAAATCAACATGGGCCTCACTAGGGTTAGACAAACAGGCCTAAAAATATAAAAGTTGTTTGAAATTGTCAAGTTTTTTGATAATTTCCAATAGGCGCTGAGTTGTAGAGAGGGTAGATGCGTAAAAAACACGCAGGAAGTACGTGGCAATGTTGCCATACGCAGCGGTAAGTGTGCGCGTGAGTTAGTGCGCTCGCGCACTCGCAAGTAATCTGTCGCATAGCATCCATACAACCACGTGCCCGATCTTTTCAAAATTTCATTTAATTAAATATTTTATTGTAATATTTAATGTTTAATTAAATATTATAGTTTAAATTATGTAATAAAAATAAAAGTTAATTAATTATTTTTTTTTACAGGTAAGAAACAACAAAAAAAACATCTCTCTTTATATTAAAGTAATCCAATTAATTAAAAAAAGAATGTTTAATTTAAATTAATTAAAACACCTTTTCTCCTTTTTTAATTATCTAACTAATTAAAGAAATCTATGGAGAATAAATATTTTTACAATTGCTATTTAAAAATGTTTTAAAACACATAAAAGGAAATCAATTACTTCTTTTAGTCTTACTGCCCGTCCACTTAAAACATCATAAATATAAGTTAATAATTCAATTTGTGTTAGAAAAAGATGCAATTAAATAGTGGCTAAGGCGAAGTGAATGATGTTTTGATGGGCCGAATGTGGGGCGTGTAAATCGTGTTGGAATCCAACATTATCGACACGTAGGGCTTCGACTATCTAATCTTGGTCCTCCACTTTACCACCTGATAATAAAAATCTTACCAAACAAATTTCCACAACTCTATTCGTTTTGTAGCCCATTCACAATTTGTTCATTGAACATTTTTTGAGTATCCATGTGTTTGTATAAACATGGTGTAATCATTGCTCACATACAATCTTTATAAGTATATATGATACCATTCCTAAACACTTGCTGAATCCTCCGGCGTTTAAGTATTTTATATTTTCAAAATAATAGTTGTTTTTATATACCTATTGTTCTGAAGTTCTATTATTTTGTACCTATCATTAATAAGAAGTAAGTATTTGTAACTTCATCAAATTTAATATATTTTTAAATAAATAAATACTTATATTTTTTTGATAACCTTTTAAATTCTAACCCTTTAATGTGTGATCTAGGTTTGAATTAAAATTTGAAAGAAGCACAGATGTATAAAGAGAAGTAACTAAGTAACAATATTATAAAACCCATACTTTATAACCAAAAATAAATATATTCTTTCATGTAATAACGATATTTCATTCTAAGAAGTTAATCAAAATTTGATTTAATTAAATGCAATACCATACCTATTTCGTTTTAGGTGTGGATAACTGGCAAGTTAAGTTGCAACACAAAATAACTCCTAATGGCATAGCTTTAAAGTAGGCATCCCTATTTTAACAACAGTTTGAAGTTATGAGTTGGTCATTCGCCTGATGGTCAGCGCCACAAACGCCTATAAATAGTAGCCATACCACTCAGAACCACAAATTACAATTGGATGGTAGTGTTTTGCGCTTGTCACCCTGAGACATTAAACCTTAAGTTTCATAACTACTTTATATTTGCAAATATTTATTGTTCACTTCCGAAGAGAATATAGAAAGTAATTGTTTTAATTAAAAAGAGGGTAGTTCCCTATTCTTCTTGGATATAATTTAATTCGCACATAATCATATTGTTATAGTACTTAATAACGGCGGGTATGAAATAATTTTATAGTGAACTATAAAATCACAACCAAGAAAAATATAATTACAGATATAATACAGAGTATATTACATTCAAAAATATAAACAAATATATTGTAGACGTGTGTAATATACTAATAAACGCAAAAGTACAATTAAGACTAACATAATATGTGTCATTGTACTTCTAAGATTATTTTATATTCTGATATTTTATAATATTTGACTTATTTAATGATTTTGTTTACAATAAGTTTTGGTTATGCCGGGTTTCGAAATATGATTAAATAATGAAGCTATATGATACATTAAAATAATATTTAAAAAAATACTCGAGTTAATAAAATCGATATTAAACGTAAAAATAATACTGTAAAGGTTTATTCCTACCGAATTATTTTAGTATTAATATCTGAAATAAAATTTCCATCAAATTTATATAAATTCTTATAATTGGCAACACTAAATGATTGTGCTGAAGCTGTCATCGATTTAAACGTAACGGTAGAGCTACACTCAGCTTGTACCTGAGCCCGGTATTAGCCGCAACGAGCAACGTACCATTAGCAATGTGTGAGTGTTGTGCACACTAACATGATTTTACTATAAAAACTTAGAGTGTTGCTAAGTATATTGAATTTCCCGGAATATGGAAAGACCGACCGTTATTTTAATCAATTAAAAATATTCTAATACGAATGTTTAAATTTTGTATGTTAACAATGTCAAACATAATTATTTTAAGGTTTTCAAAATAATTAACTATATTAAAGTAAACTATGTCAGGAATTTGCGCTTTTTTATAGAATGTGATTAGGGAACCGAAAATAGATAAGTATTTCACTTTCAAATTAAATTATATATTATGTAATGCTGTTGAAATATTTAGGTAGCACAATGTTTTTATAAACAAAATTTCAGGGTAGAGTTCGTCTCTACATTAACGAGGAGTCCAAAGATTGCAATATTCATTCATTTTTAGATACTGCTTTAAGCAAGGATTAAGAGTACTTTATAGGAAATAAAAACATCATACAAACCATATTGTAAACACTCGACCCGACGATCTTCAATGTTTCGGTAATGGACGCATGTATGTGGCGCACTTAAGCTCATTCAATCGCATGATTGCTTGATTTATGGGAATTTATTTTAATGCGATCTGAGCAGTCCGAGTGATGGAAGGGAGTTTACAGTAGGAGCAGTAGCCGCTGAGCTGGGGAGGCGGAGGGCAGCCGGCGCGGCGCGGTTGGCGCACGCGGCGCAGGCGGCGCGCGGCGTGCTGCACTCGTCTTCTCTCAGGCGTGACGTCCGGCCGGGGTCAGCGAACGCAGGGCCGGCAATGGCTTTCTTATGCCGACAACCGACCCTCCGAGATGTCATTCACGTGCTTTCCATTGCCAATTCCTATTTATCATCAGCTCCACTGATAGCGGTTCACCGACGTAATACTTCACTCTTCGCGATATCGAACAATGAACACAACTCATTTATTCACAGTTACAAATCTGAACGAAAACGTAAACTCGCGAGCCACTGAGCAGGAATACGATGCAGTGCAAGGATATTGTCTCATTACAGGTAATTGTTATGCGATAACATGACGTTGGACGCGAGCGCAGCCATCAGCGCTAACAGATTAATCGTGGCAATGTATCACACGTGCAGTCCGCGCTAGCGGCCCTTCTATTTGTAAACCGGCGCCGAGGGCCGCGCATTCCAAGCATGCCTCGTGCCCTGCACACCTCCGCCCGAAGCCCCGAGCGCTCTCCTCTTGCGCTACTCACCAGATTTCGGAGTACATCACCACGCCGCCCTCTAACAACATTCAAATGTTCTATACATTCGTGGTAATGTATAACGAACCTTACGATACGACTGTTAGATAGAGCGAGCAATCGCTCGACTTTCAACTCTACTCATATTAAAAGGCAACGCTACCGTAACTGTCAAAATGCCCGATATTGTTGAGATCTCGTCAAATTCCTTTACTGTATATGGAGTTGTAAATGGCTCGGAACGAAGGGTTTTAATGATTCAAAATAGTTTTTTTTTTTTTTTTTTATATATATATATGTACCGTAGGAGTTGTATCGTTAGAATAAGTTGGACACGGAAGGAATGCGTATGTAAGCACGGAACCGGATGATACGTTGTGAAAGAAATAAAAATTCTCTCCCTAACGAAAGTTAACAAGCTGTGCGATCCTTATCGCTTTGTGTAAAAGGTGTAAGGTGAAAGGCAAAACCGCCTTGTTATTGTCGTGTAAGCACACAAATAAGGTTAAATACTGTCTATCGATAATGAGATATACTAAAGTACAGGCCCTGCATTCCGATGAATGGTAAATGGGCGCCGCGGCATCGAGCACGGACCTGGAAGGTGGCCGCGGCGGCGGGGCTCGCGCGGGAACGAGCGGCAGCGGACGGTGCGTCGCGGGGGCGGGGAGGCCAGGAGAGGAAGGAGCACGTACGCATGCCTGCGCGTGCGCCAGCCTGCAGCGAACACCCGCTACAACAAATTCTAACAGGTGTGTCCACATCACTACAATTTTGGTTCCTTTAAGTACGACACTTATGTTTATGCGCGTATTATAACGGTCGGAACAGCCTCTCTTTAAAATAATTACATCAATGATATTATCATAATTATTTTAAAGTATCGCCCCGTAATTCGTAACGAGAGGAAATATAAAAATAACGCAATTAAATTGACTAAAAGGCTTTACTTAGAAATATCTCATTTTTGGAGGTCACATAATAGTATTATGTTCATCTTTGGTATTATTATGCGATAGTGCAGTATATGGAAATCCATAATAAACATTTGAAATACATACTTATATGGGTCGAGACGGCGTGGATGAGTAAAATGCCATATTTAGTAAGGAGCCGGATTTAAACGCGGAAATGCAAATGAAACGGTTCATGGAATCTGTTGATAGAATTCAAACCATTTCCGTATGTCGACCGTATCGTGATTATTTTGATTTGATGAATCAGAAAATATATCATACTCATTAACGGGCTGATTGAATACGCTGAGCGGCAATCAGCGGTTGGCGAGCGGCGTGCGGGGTGGTGGCGGCGGGTCGATGGGGCCGATGGCGTTGGAGTTTACTGGAATGTTAATGAATCTAGTGCAGTGTCGCAAATGAGTCATGTCTTATGGCGATCTTTGAAACGGCGTTAGAACATGTTCTCGTGGAATGCGGATGCCTCCGACGACTCGCCAGTTGCCACTGCATGCTCTTTCATATTCCTCTGTTCTCATCTGGCCGTGTCATGCCGAATACTTGTCATTTGTTTTTTTGTACAAGGCCCGCAGCTGACCGCGCGCTGCCGCAGTCTCCGCTACTGAGCTGGTGGCACTATTTTGTACTCGATGGAAGACTGTCAACATTCTGGGCCATAGATATTTGCAGTGTTTGTTTCGATGTAATCTACTCGGAATAAATCTGATTATAGGTTTGAAAATAAACATTCGGACGAATTTTATACAATAAGTAAAGAGCATTGACCTATTGGTCAAACACTTTATTGTTGCATCTATTTAGGGGGCAATTGGTATTGTAATTGTATTATTTTCCTCTGTTACCACTAATAAGGTAGTAGAGAAAGTATTACATTCCTTTAGTATTCTAATCAAAACGAACGGAGCAGAATTATATACAAATTAAAGAAGGTTGTGTGTGTTGGTGCCGTTTTAGTTGTACTCAATGTGCTCATGGCTTAATAAGAAGGCTTTTGGTACAGCGTAAGCGAAATGTTTTAATTTGGTATAGTCGTTGTCAACAAAATCTAGATGTTATGTGAAATCCATAGTATAGTGGATAAACAGCCAAATGTAAACGGGGTTATCGCTTTAAACCCTGCACCAGTGATCTGCATGTATTCGGTTCAGGTCGAATAATTATGAACACAGGGTGACCATTTTTAATATAGTAGGTAAGATAATCGTGCTATAGGGTTAACCCGATGCTTAAGCACTCTAGCCTTTGCAATATTACAGGTTTAGCGAACAGTATAGAGTTTTCATTGGCTTTAACAGTTCATAGAAGTTTGTCTGGGGAGCAAGTGTATGGGGATTTAATTTATAGAAATGGGTCGGAAAACGAATGATAATTGTAAAGTTAGCGTCGGTGTTGGTGGTGCGGGTGAGGGTAGTCGCGGCACGGTGCGGCGCGGCGGCGCGTGCGCATCGGCAGGTGCGACTGTGCAGCCGGCCAGCTTGTTACAGCGCACGAGAATTCTCCACCCGGTGTAATTATTGATTCTTTAGGGTTCCGCTCTGTATGAGATTGTAATCTGTTCCGTTTTACAATTAAAATGTTGCTTACGATCAATAGTTGTGGTGATAAAAGATAGTACGCATATAACGTACGATTTGCTATGCAAGTTTATGTGAAATATTTTACAGGATAAATAAATTATAAATATATAAATGAAATTTTCGATTTGGCCTTAATTACTACGTATTTTAAGCTTTACAGTAGAACTTTCTATAAAGTGACCTGAGACCTTTTAAACACATTTGTGTACCAATCATTTAATTGACGAGTCCTTAAACAGTTCTACGCCTTTAAAAATAATAAGCTATACAGTTAACTATTATGCACATATTCAGAGTAGGTTCAAAATACTAGTGAAGCGCGCAGTTATTTCCGTAGCTGGTCTGTTATTTCTAAGTGATCGAGACTGTTACATTAACTTTACTAAATGTTTAAATGTTTTGACCTGTTGGCGTAAGTGAAATGTTAATTTAAACAAATAATAGATGCTGTAATCCGCTTATCTTATTTATGGTAAAAGGGTAGATTTGGAATATCATTAAATTTATACTGAATGCTGCTGTTTGGTTCCGTATTAATTTAGTACAATTTTCAAATATTTTATTAGTGCTTGAAGCTAAAAACGGAAGTATTGAATGATGTCTACTACATTAAATTTTGTCTGTACAAGCTGCCCTTAGACCATTGCAATTAAAACTTCACCACACACTTTTTAAAGCATTTGATCTCTATTTACCAAAATTCAACGGCTTTCTGACGCAGACTGAGTATTCACTCCCAGGAAAATCGTGTTAGGAAACCCACGATAATTATAGTTGCCTGACCAGTACATCGTGGATTGCTCGTGTAACCCTGTGACAAAGGATAGTTGTTATTACTGTCTCATTAACTCATGTTATCATCAAATGTGGCTTTTTGATTTAATAATCGCGATAAAATATTTAAACATTAGAATTATAATTATCATCTATACTATCTATACTATTATATAAAGCTGAAGAGTTTGTTTGTTTGTTTGTTTGTTTGTTTGTTTGTTTGTTTGTTTGTTTGTTTGTTTGAACGCGCTAATCTCAGGAACTACCGGTCCAAACTGAAAAATTCTTTTTACGTTGGATAGCCCTTTGTTCGTGGAGTGCTATAGGCTATATATCATCACGCTATACCCAATAGGAGCGGGGCAGTAATGGCTAATCTCAGGAACTACCGGTCCAAACTGAAAAATTCTTTTTGCGTTGGATAGCCCTTTGTTCGTGGAGTGCTATAGGCTATATATCATCACGCTATACCCAATAGGAGCGGGGCAGTAATGGCTAATCTCAGGAACTACCGGTCCAAATTGAAAAATTCTTTTTGCGTTGGATAGCCCTTTATTCGTGGAGTGCTACAGGCTATATATCATCACGCTATACCCAATAGGAGCGGAGCAGTAATGGCTAATCTCAGGAACTACGGGTTTCAACTGAAAAATTCGCTTTGTGTTGGATAGCCCTTTATTTGTGGACCGCTATAAGCTATATATCATCACGCTATGACCAATAGGAGCGGAGCAGTAATGGCTAATCTCAGGAACTACCGGTCCAAATTGAAAAATTCTTTTTGCGTTGGATAGCCCTTTGTTCCTGGAGTGCTATAGGCTATATATCATCATGCTATGACCAATAGGAGCGGAGCAGTAATGAAACATGTTGCAAAAACGGGGAAAATTATGAGTTTTGAGAGCTTCCGTTGCCTGCGCTGCGTAAACGGTTAAAGTTATGCAACAATGATGTATGACGGGATTGTTTCACTTAAAAAGTTCTAAATAATATAACAAAGTCCCCCGCTGCATCTGTCTGCCTTAACGTGTTAAACTCAAAAACTACCTAACGTATTAAGATGAAATTTGGTATGGAGACAGTTTGAGACCCTGGGAAGAACATAGGCTCCCGGGAAACTACTATTTTTATAACGGAAAACTTTAGCCTGAAAAACTTTATAACGCGGGCGGAGCCGCGAGCAAAAGCTAGTTATCTATATGTAGACAAAATTGGATATACAGAACACGTTTCATACAGAAGGTTAACGAAGGTTGATATGACTACTGGCTACTATTATGAAGAGAGCAGAGTCTGATAGAAGATAGCATGGTTACATGCTACCATTACTAACTATTAAAACCTTTAATAAGTTGTACGTATTCAGTGTTGCGTTATAATAATATTTATAGTCTGTCGAGAAAAAAAATATTTCGATGTTGTGGTAAAATTTGGAATTCATCTCTAGTACTGACAACGGTAACTTTAAAACGAAAAGACAAATGTGGCGCCCCAAAGCGAGATTTTTATTTTTCTAGTCAAGTCATTTTCTTCCTTCATCTATTTGTGTAATCAAGTTCCTGGCATAATTACGATAACAGTAAAAATGCTCGAAGCCGTTGTCGATGAAGCATTGATAAATGACATATAATGAATGCACCTTAATATCATCAGAGATAGTGTTTACTTCTGCACAGCTATAAAAAAAAAACTGAAAGCTAACTCAAAACACATAAAATTTTGTCACTGGCCACCAAAATTTCGCGATACGTAAAAATGACATAAAAATGTACTCAGTATGGGAAACCCAACGTTCAGATGCACAGATAATGTGCAATTTTTGTTGTTGGCCATATCGCGGAACTCTGAAATGAACGTAAATTTATACAACAATGTAGAACTTGATGTTCCTCAAAGCGATGTTTATCTCTCGGTATTGAGTGGCCTTTTATTTTACGTACTTGTCAATGCACACGCATTTGCATGCTAAATGGCATAACTTTTAATTCAACATTCCATTTTGTCCATTACTAATGCACCTTAAAGGTCTCGCACGTCTGTAAGGACAATATCTTGATTGAAAACTGAGACATTGCAAGTTATGTTCTTAGTCATAAACGCACTTGAAGCTAATGGTAATTTGCATTCGCGGCTAGTTTTACTGATGACAGTAGGAATTTTATTAGAATTTAATGATTTTGAATGAGGTGAGATTGTTAATTTGTCCATTATATCGTAGCGTCCAAGTGCCTAAAAAATCTAGTACGTTCATTGCAGCGACATATCACTCTACCCAGTTTAAGAGGTGCTATCTAAAAACATGAATAAGTCCGTACGATGGGATCTGCTCCACAAACGTGTGGCTGATATGCAGGCAGGTGCAAGTAACTGATGGCGGTGCGGAATTCTCAGAATTGGACCGCTTCGGACCCCTCAGAATGAATAGGGGTTGTCGGCCCGATTTCAGAAACATGATTTGCTTTCGATTGTTTGGATGGTTCGCTCTCACGTGGCACAGGGAATAGAATATTATCAAGTTAATGAAGTGAAATGTTTATATTTAAAGATGCTTATCGAATTTTAAGCCTAAATTTGTTTGATGTAGGGATAGTCGTTGTTATTATTGCTCTTGTATTTATTGTTCCTCTTTGGCGGTATATTTTGTACTCATGAGCTTAAAATAAACATGTATTGTATCCCATGTTACTTTCCTCGTGGTCCTACGAGAATAAAGTGTCAATAATTATTTTTATGCGATTTTATGGATCCAAGCTAGTCGTTCTCCACTTTAATTATACGGCGTGTGTAGACCCTGCTTTAGCTACCACAGCAACTGTTTAATCATAGTGGAGTAATGTTTTTTAAAAACAAGTTGACGGGATGTATGCGACGCGTAACTCATACAAAACTTGGAATTACAAGGTATAGAACTGCACTACATCCTTCACTCCGAACATCAGGTACCTATCTTATAATTTCTAGTATATAAACTTGCCATAATGTCCTTTTAATAACCCAACAGTGCTTAATAACTACTACTTGGAGCAGTAGCAGTAGCAGTGGCGAGGATAAAATTTTCCGAAAGGTAACCTGACACAACATATAGGTACTAATATGCATAAATGCAATCTGCAAAACATTCTAGTGATAATTAGATTATAGCTAAATTACGAAAGGGGGCCGGCAGGAATCGATAATAAGTGGTACTAGCATAAACAACACGTTTCATGTTGTGTGGAACTAGACAGACTCATACATGAGATTCATATTTGGTTCTTAAAACTTAAGCGAAAGAATATTTAAAAAACTGTCTGTAGGATTTTCGGCTTAATGCGATTACTACTACCGTTTATTTTAAAGAACCCCTCTTTTATTAAACAAGACGCTAAGTACAGACGCAAGAAGTAAGATTCTAATACGATTTCCACGGAACTATTCTGCCAGTGTTTATTGGCATACCGATTAAAGTTATAAAGAATTTTTAATTGTTGTCTAAGCATGTAGTTCTGCATACCAATTAATAAAGCTATGATATAGTTTTGTTCAATATGTAGACTCTACAAACTTATTGCAATAGTAATTGTATTATTAGCAAAAGTTTGTGGGTCATTAAATATTAAGTGATTTTCCTCCCCTATAAACGCACACAATTCAGAAACTGGACCGCAATGCAAAGGAATATGTATTAGGAAGGGTTGTTTGGAATGTTGGATTGCGTCTTACTTATCATGCTATATCATAAAGAAACTAAAATATACTGGATTCAACTCAGAATCAACTCAACTGATAGCAAGTGAGACTCGCCTTGAAAGGTAAAAAAAAATTGAAATCGTGAGTACATTGCGCATGTTATGGAATGGAGAGAGTGTTTAATAGACGTATTATTGAAAATACAGCTTGAAAGGCTTTATAGCTTGTACTTCACATGATTTTTCGGAGACAATGATAACATCCCGGTTAATATTTATTTATATTATAAGGAATTCATTCTATATAAAATTGCATGAGTTGACACACATAAGTCACATTGAGGATATTTTCAACAATAAACATGAATGAACAGAGATAAAAATAATGACACTGCGATGCGTATTCGGAACATAAATTCGCGATTGTTATTCATATGCGTGCGTAATGTTACTTAAACCGGAAATGCCATTAATGTCATCGTTACTTAGGTATTTACTACATGAGATGACATAGTTAATTTAAAATTATTTTAGAATATTTCGAATTATTAAATTACCTGCCTAAACAGGAAATTATTAATGACTAACGAGTGTTAGTACTTAGTTTAATAAAGTTTACTGACTGACTCATACAAGGCTGCAATGTGTACTCAGAATTGCATATTGCATATAAAGTAAATATTGTTTTAATTATGTAGTTTCTGTTATCTTCATTATTGTGACTATTTTGGTTGTTTTATTGACATATATTTACTTATTTATCATTTTATAGTTATCTTTTTGTAGGAACGCATACGGCAAAACAATTTTTACAGAATTATTTAACCGAGTTCAACAAGTTTGATGTACAACGCAAGTCTTTCTGTAGTAGTTGGTTCTATGAAAGGCGTCAGTTCTAAGTGCTCGCTAGATTAATTGCGCAAACAGGGAGCGTTATCAAGTAGTTTCAGCAAAGTTTTGTGCGCACCTGCTACTTTACGGTCTTTATAAACCATTTTAGACCGTGTTGGGTTAGGTTAGATAACGATAGTTCACACTAGACATTTGATTTAAACCATTATGGAATGGATACTTGCAATTATATGCATGTATGTGTTCATTTACGTCATTCGGTTTATAGTTCAATGTATAAGGATAAAAATCAAGCGTTCCGAGCTACGACGGTATTAAAACGATTGATAAACCTAAGTCGGTTCGGGCACAACGAAAGTGGAACAGGGTTTGTCAACATGGACCGTCAGCTGGCCCCGACGATAGCGCTTATCGCCCGCGGGACATAGTCCGCTCATTCACAAGCCTTCCATTCATGCGTCCGCTCCCACCCTACGTTGCGAGCCAATCTGTTCTCTAAGACGTTCGGCAGAGGGCTAAAATTGGCTCGGCGATATGTCCCGGGCGGCGGGGCGAGGGGTAATATAGATCGAGGATATCGCGGGGTCAACGCGGATTGTAGGCGCCCGATAAACGTCGATGGCGTCCAACGACTTAATTGACCAACAGTATCCTACACGCGTACTAAATATGCTCCCATACAGAATGCTATCGAATCAAAAATATGGGAGACGGTCATGCTGCCACGCGTCTGTTCTCTAGCGCATACATTAACTTCAGTCAACATAAACAACAATAATAATATGTAAACGTTTACTTATTTGCGTTTTTTGACAATAACGTGAGCAGGTCTCGAGATGTTATAACATGCACTTCTAACGGTCATGCTTTCTCTCCATGTCGTAATCACATGATTGACTTACAAGTTGCTTCAAAAATCCTTCAACATATACAATTATGGGTATGTTTATTCCTTGGCGAGATTAATTAAGGGATGTTGGTGGTGGGTGAACAATGATGTAAAGGCAACAGGCGTGTCGCAGTCGCCGCAGCATGTGACATATTGTTTTGTGAGCCACAAATTGGAGCACGCCTACGCCGTTTAGGATCCTTATGACCAACCGCCTCTGGAATGCTGTAATTATATCTATGGAAATGACCTCTTGCATTAGTCATGCGAGATAAGTGATTTGCTGCATTGATTCATTGATGTATGAAATCATGACACACATGGCGCCGTACTAATATGGTAAATATTTCCGCCGAGTGCCGCCTGTTTACAGGATCTGATTAGTTTTGGACATCGTTCGGCGGTGAGTCACATGACGAATGTTTCATTGTAACTGTCGCGCGCAGCCGTTATTCCAGAGTTGGCCCACTGGGTTACCATCGATGTAAATAAATGATGTGTACAATGCTTGCAGCGCGGTCGCACTGCTGCGTGCCGGCCCGCGATCTCTTCCAAAACAACAGCCTCACTGTTTGCGCACTACATTAACTACGCAATTGATAAAATGGAATGGATTACGGATTGGATGTCACCGCTTTGCACACAATCTGTGGCATACTTCACGGTGCATTCCTATGCGTCGGTGCATTATGCGCTTTGTATATTTGAAATAGAGTACAAAATGCTCTGACGGTAACATTTAGCAATCATTGCAAGTATTGCTATTATAGATTCTTTGTTTTGATTTGCCGATGTCACTGCGTAATAACGTTTGTAAATGTACGTTTATTATTGTGCATACTTGTTTTACCATTATTATAATATGTATTTAAATATTATAATTCTTAAATATTTTAATAAAGATGCTTTACTTATAAGAAAAATAGCAAGGCATATGTTGCGTGAACCAGGTTCATGCATCGTGCGACAGTGTTGCATGAACACTTTCTTCATTGAATGTTATCAGTAAGTTATGTATGACAATGTTTCGACGTAAAAGCTGCCCATTGAGTATTTGGGAGACGCGTGCAATGTTATGAAAGGGGCGCTTATCGTCGAGGCGCAACACAAAATTCATCGATTGTGCGGACGTCATAGGCGCCATCGCAGAAATGCTAACGAGTTATCAATGTAAACGGTTTGTTTACACAGTTAACCGTAATCTTATCCGGTGACCTCCTTAGACTCTCCCGTTTCGAAATTGTATCGGTCGGTATCGCGTAGTGTCCTTATTACAAGTCGGCGGAAGTGCGCGCTCGACTCGATCCGTCGAGCAAACGTTCATTCATGTTGTACGTATTTATTTAGTGGTCGGCGTAAGTACCTACCGAGTACCGAGTACTTCGCTCCTGCGCACACTGTGCGGCGCGTGTGACGTCACACACCGGCTCGCAGGTACTCCTGCGCACTCCATGTTTGAACATGTCTATAACATCGCCATTGTCGCGAACCACCGGGGGAACTTCACTACAACATATTTGTTCCGGAAATACGATTATTTAGATAACATCGTGGAACCCTTCCCATACCTGCGGGATTGTTCATATCTCTATAACAGTTAACGACAATGTTGCGCGGTGCTGTTATTATGTACACTTGCAGCCGATTAATGACGATGCTTCCGTTGTGGAAACGTGACGTTCATGATCACACATACAATGGCCTAAGTTGTTTGGGGTCAAAGACAAAATAAATTGAGGAAAATTCCGTTTTTAAGGAATATGCAGGAACGATTCCACGGTGTCGAGTAGTGTTTTGGTAAACGGTTCATAGTAGGTTCTGCATTTTGTCTTGTCATGCTGTTCATAAACAAATGAATCTCGATGATAAATATAAGCAAAATTGTCTTCAAAACTTTAAATCAGCGATTTTATAATTAAATTTTTTCATTTGATACTGATGTAAGTGAATGGTATTAGTAGCGTTTTTTAATTTTGAATGTTTAAGGAAATTAAATTATACGTATTATATTTTTTTTTGTAGATTTTCATATTAACATAAATGTTAACAATGGTATTTGAAACAATATATTATTATAATATGTAACTATGTTTAAGTGTAAAATCAAATCGTTGTAAACACTGTGACGGTAAAATGAAGTACCATAAGTAAGTGCCACAGTATGATAAGCGCATTGAATGATAAGGGCGGGCAAAGGTGTCGGTGAGCGGAAGTGGGCGCCAGGAGCGGGCCGAAAGGGCCGCGCGCAGGCAGCGCAAGCTAATTGCCGGGAATTTCGGAGGTCGCCCGATAACCCGCGTCTGCGCCGGAAGTCGATAGTGCTTTGATGTGCGGCGATGGCGTCCGTTCCCCCCGAGCACCACCCGCGCCCCCCGAGCCCTCGCCTCGCCCTCGCCACGCCATCGCCGCTCTACCTATGTGTGCCAACCGACGTTGTGTATTCATATTATTTTATTACTTTTAATTAAGACATTTTCCCCCTTACGTAGGGCCCGTAGTCCGCACTCACCGACTTTCAATAATAAATACATTAGTCAAATAAAAACAGCGAGGGAGCTGTCATTACACTCATTTAGGATTATAAACTTTACGCATCATGTGATTCTATTCATTATTTCATAAAAACAGTATAATATCCACTTTAGAATAGTAGTAATGTACGTCGGCAGCGTACCGTGACATCTGGGGTTCGATTCTACGAACGAGAATTAATTTTGGGTAAAGTTTTCGCTTTGAGACGCTGTTTGCTTGGGATTACGTTCACCATGAATGACTTAACGTATACATAAATCCTGCCTTACATAGAGTAAGATAAAGTAGGAATATTGTCATCAATAAATAATGATTAAGAAGAGGGTGAAGAACACGTGTGGAGACTGCCGACTGGCGACTAATAATATTGCGGCGGGTTCACTAAACGGCGATAACCTACTGAATCATTGAAACTCCTGTTACGTTTGATTTTTTCGAGTCTTAAAATTTAGGAATAAAGTCCCAATCTCCTTTTCTTTATAATGTTTGCAGTGATATTTACCTCATTCTTGCTAAATAGCCATAGTTATTTATTTATTGACTATTGTTTGTGAGACAGATAATGAGGCAAACAAACAAGATATATTGTTAAGAGTAGTTTATATTATTTATATCAGTACTTAAATTGTGATTTTCCAAAAATCCACTACACTACAAAATAAAGAACATTTAAATTTTCAAGCCGCATAAGGAGGGTCAAACAGAAAACGACATTTCCAACATTACTTGTAGGTTATAAAATTAATATTATTATATCATGTAGATACAGAAAACAACATTCCTCAGATTAGAATTCGTAATCTACGTATATTAAACCGTTCAAAACACGAGCAATCAGATCGCACATGAGAGACTGACGCCACGCTAACAAGGGCACATCTCTGTACATTTGACGTTAATTTAACTGATAACGCACATAGTTGAGTAACGGGTTTATAACATTTCGTCACATATTTCATGATAAAAAATCAATTTATGTCATTAGGAGTCAATGGGTAACCTCTATTATCAGATTCTGACGCCTGTGACGATGTTTGTGAGAGTTTCTGGGAAATGATCGGAGGCAAACAGAAATAGATTGTCGATAGGGGTGCACAAAGGGACTGGTAAGTAACGCGGGATTGGAAATAAATGTTAAATGTTTTGTTCAAATTGATTTGCTTTGTAAAGAATGTACCTTTCATAGTTTTGTTTCAGAATGAATGGTGTAGTAGGGACCTAAATACTATAAATGCATGCTTTATTATGAAGTCAAGTCTTAAAAATGTTAGTCTGTATTAGTAGAAATGTATTTATTATATGTCTAATGAGTAATGTAAAGTGATTTTTCTGTGATAGCTTAGGCAGAGTTTTTAAACTGATCCCTCTGAGATGTGGGAGAGCTCTATTTCCAGCGCAGATGCCAAATTGGCTTCGTTATATTTTACCAAAATTTTAAAATGCAAGTATGTTTCTTTGTAGAAAAACTTCCCAAACATAGTTAACATTAGCATTGCCTTACATTATCCACAGGTATTACCGATAGATTTTTTTAAATCAGTGATTAATGTGAATCAAGATTATCAGTATTTTATCTTTGACAACTATTCGATGTAAGGAAGAAATGGGCAACCCAGTAATTAGCAACACACTAATTAATATTATTTATTGACAGTGGGGTTACTGTGATAGCATTAGCACATTCCAGTGACTGTCTGGGTGGCGTAGTTGTAATGCATGGATGGTATGACAATAGCTCTGAGGTCTTAGGCTCGAATCCTGGGTTAGGAAAAGTTACATTGGGTTTTTCACATTACGATAGTTTCGCCTTCTATTACATCATAGGGGGGAAATACAGGTGGGATAATGTGAATGAACTAGTTGCATCTCTGAGTACCTTTCTGCGGATAAAGGCGTAAGTGTGTGTATTAATTAGTACTTTCTAGTGTTATATTTTAAGCAATAGCGTTATTGGAGACCGTGGTTAAATCAATAAGCTAAAATATAGAGAAAATATTTGGTATGCTGTAACTTGATATTTTAATTTCCGTGTTCTATAACAAACTATATGTCTAAAATTCCGTTGTAGTGCGATTAGTATTGGTATATAAATTACCTAATATTATCCGGTAAATGGCATGAGCATTATCATTGTCGCTACCTATAGATACGGCCACTGAAATCTCTGTTCAATCCAATATTTTTAAGTGTTATCTATTCCAGTTGTTACACTTTAAACAAATAGCGATAAGGGCGGGCGGTGACTTCTATCTATACGACTCACGAAATTACAACCGGATGTAAGGCGGTGGTCCTAATGAAAATTATTTTATATAGAGGTAGATATTACGTCACTGCTCCACGAATATCCGTCTTGTATCTAGGTGTTAGGGTCCTAAATTGTGTTTTGTGAAATAGTATAGTTGTTGTATTTTGAATCTAGTAGAGCAATGGTCTAGACATGAGTCACGAAAATAATATACCCGGACTTGGTGTAACCTGTGCGTGTCACGAAAATTTCACCTGTATATATCGAAATCAATTTCGGTATAGTTTCTACAAACAATATAAAAACATAGCGAATATTTCTTTTTTTTCAAACTTTGTAACAATATCACAGGTATTTTTATTTTATATAGTAAATTTATGTATAGTCTTCAATAAATAGTTTCAAAATTGACATATACTAAATCGATTACTACTATTGCATCAATTATTTGAAACACTTTCTATGTGCATGTTCCCGCGGGAGGTACACGAGGTAGTTCTACTCCGCGCCGTCTGTATCCGAATAGCCACGCATCATACTTATCAGCGACCTATTTCGTGTGCGCATAATTAGTGAATACTTTATACATTTATAGCTGTTCGCAAATTATTGTTGCTGCGTATGATGTTTATAATATATATATATATATGATATGATTCATATAAAATTCATAGAAAGATTTTTATGAAACGATGTCCTCGACTGCTCTCTGAAGATTCTATTTGAAACATAAAATGCTGTATGTTTTGTAATGAACGGTAATGTGAACACTCGTAGTTTATCATGACTCGAAACGCGTGAATATCGCGTAACCGCTTTAAGAACATTACAAAATAATTAGTACGAGGCTTCAGTAGCGTGCATGGCTGTCTACACGAGCCGAGTAGAATGCCTAGTGTTTACGTCAGCGCAGATAGAATAAACCTTATATGTATTGAGAGCCGTGGACATTAGAGACCTACACAAACAAATGTTGCGACCGAAAGCGTTATTTGCGATGTGTTCGTTGTTCAAGGATCGCAATGTTCTAGATTTGGAGGTGGCGCGGCGGGTCGGTGGCGGGCCGGTGGCGGGCGTGGGGCGCGCGCTCGTGCCACGCGTATCGAGGCTGGGCCCCCGATCCGTGCTCCACAAACGATGGAAGCGGGGCGCCAGGCAGACAGTTTGCAATTAATCGATTACAATAATTGAATTACACGATGACGTAGTGACAGCTGCGCAAGCGGCCGCCGGCGCTGTGTGCGCAGGTGTCGTGCGTGACGTATTCTTTGAGAAAATCAAAGGAAAACCCACGCGCTCGTCTCGCAGTGCGAGCGACACGTTTTCATTTGCAAAATATTGGTGTTATCACCTGTAATCCGGTTATAATAATGTATTCGCCAAGAGCCGGGGCGTCGAGTTTGTTAAACTTTTTAAAAATCATATGATTTGAATTGTACGCAAATTATACTAGTGACTTTGAATTTTGGGAACTGGGCGTATAGGTTGTATTGAAATACCTAATCGGGGCTACGATTTATGTGTAATGACTTTGTATAGAAATGAATTAATAACACTTAGGAGAATAAAAACCTGTCGGCGGTTGCCAAAACATTTGCAGCGTGTAATAAAATTAAAGTAAAGTTAATTAGATTTAGACCTTATTCCAAAGGAATAAGGCGCAGTATAGACGATCGGTGGTGCGGACGTAATTTATCTAAATATCAAGTTATGCATACTGGATTCTAATTGTGTGAACTCATAATGAGTATAATAATTCTAATGACATTTTAAACATTCTATCAATAATTTCTTCTTTTGAACAGAATCATAGCGTTAAGTTTTGAAGTCCAAGATTAAACTTATTTATCTCCAATAAGCATTCATTTCGTATGCATGCTATAAGTATTGACTAGTTTTGTGACTGGTGGTGATATTTTTTAAAATATCTAATATCCATCACAGGTTAAATGTTTCTCTGATAAAATATTAATATTTGGAATTCTAAATCATAGAATTTTGTGACTAATGAACAATAATTGAAGTAAAGGGACCACGTATGCACTGACCTACATATGTATTGCATTTCGGCAAATACAATTCGGGACATCTAAAAATGTACAAAGACCGAAAATTCGAATGTAGCTGCGTGATACGTGCTATTCGCACATAGAGTTAGTAATGTACAGAAAAGTCAAACGGTCAATAGACAAAGATATATAAATTAAAATAGATATGACGGGTTACACACTGAGAATATAGTATTTTGATAGTGAATTCGTTTTCGGACCATTTTATTGATATTTATAGACATTGGCCCCTAAAATCAACTTGCAAACTTATAAACTTTAAATCTCAATACAAACTTTAGATACATAGAACAAACATAGGCAAACAAACATTTCTCCATCAGAAACAAATCCATATCAATATAGTGTTTGCTTTTTAATTTTAAAACATTCTCTCAAGTCTTAAACATACGTCCTATGCTCAACTCATATTTATTGATATTTAAACGATTCACAAGCTCAGTTAACAATTATATTCGACGTCTAAGTGCAAGCACCGATAAGCTTTAGTGCATAAGTTAATTCTAGAACTTTTTAACGCGATCGCAAGTACCATATTTTGATCTATTAAATTCTAATTAAAGTCATTAATGTAAGTAAACTAAGCACTTAAGATTATGCAAGTAAATTGAATTTGCAAATAATTAAGAAATCAATCTGCTTATTTAATTGCCCATCGAAGACGTTTCCCATCGTTACTTTGCTGCAAAAATTGTGGGTTTGTCCATCCGACTAGATTATCTTTGTCTATTTCCACTGCCAATCAACAACATCGACTCAGGGGAGTTCAGTTTAGTGCCATGTAGAAGTCTGTAGTTATTTTACGTCAATTTGATATTCAAATGGCATTTACTATCAGGCAAGTATTTTAAATATTTTGCTGTCAACTAATCAAACTCTCAAATCCATTACCTTGCAGCCTTCATGGTCGTGTGATCTATAAACCGGGCGCGCATCGAGAAGCTGCAGATTCACATATCCTATAACTTTAGAACTAAAAATTGGATATAGAATCGCTCAATTCACTTAAGATTCGAATGGGCCTATACAAAAACAGGCAAACTCACTACATATACTACAAGTAGCAAAGTCACATATGTGATACCCCCGAGTCTCGGAAAGCACGTAAAGCCGTTCGTCCTGCGCCTGATTACTCTTCGGTCATATCGGATTGCCTTCTCACAGAACTATGAACACGAAGGAACAGAGAGTACACTTGTGTACTGCGCACTTGTGTACTGTGTACTTGGCTGATCTCCGTTGAGATTGGCCATCGTGACCGAAATTCAGTTAGGAAGGAAACAAATGAAATAAGTAAATACATAGTTACATTAAAAAACATAGTTTAGAAGTTACTAAAGGGCCAATGAAATTCTTCCTTCTAAATGAGCATTAGCAGCATTAGCTTACTGTATGAGAGTTCTTGAACAGAGATGACATGCCATTCTAATACGTAGAAGTATAAAATATACTTTAGTACGTTTTTAAAACACTTTGCGAACATGGGTCACACAGAGTACCTCAATACCTCTTACTAAGAACCTGGCCTGTTACCTGAAATGTATATAAGGTATATGTTATGGCTTGAAATTGAGATATCATTGCGTTGCTACTTATCCCTGTCTTAGAAATTTATTTAAAACATTAAGAAGGTATAAAAAGGCGTTGATATCCGCTGCGCATAAAAAGATAGCTTTTAGGATTCTGCGTTATTCCCTTTTTCTCTCCTGGATTATTATTTAAACCATAAAGCTGGAAAAAACCAAGCGTGTCTCCTAATAAGTGATTTACATAGCTCAAGGATATTTTCAACTTTATAGAAGTTGTGTGTTTTGTCGACGTCTAAAAATGGAATGGGGGTTTGGTTATTTGTCTTTGCGCCTTATCATAGATAGAAAGTAACAGAAAATCATCATCAATCCGATTTTCTATGGTATTCTACTTCAAGTCGGATCAACAATGCTGTTGAAATGAAGCAGCGTGTGGAAGCATCACAGAAGTCTCACCACTGAGATGGTTTTCTTGCTTATAAGTAGTCATTCAGTATAAACGTTATCTTGATATTTAAGTTTATTCAGCGCTTTTTGGGAGAAATTCTTAGAATAGTCAGTTTCTATAGAAAATATATACTTCATGGACCTTCCACGAATGGAATTGATACTTAATAATTATAGTTGATTGATCACGTACATTGAATTCGGTCATCTACTTACTCTATATTTGGATGATCATTGAAAGAGATAAGGATACCTCTGACGACTTGTAAGTTTTGTTGCCAGTATGGGTCTTCTTTAAATGATATAATCTATAGTTTAATTTTATTGAATAAGTTGTAACTAGTGTTATATAAGATTAAGATACTTAAAGGACATGTAATATAAAAAAGAAAAATAAAAAAATTTATCCGATCTCGGCGAAGTGGCTCGCTGCACCTGATGATGAGCGAAGTGAACCCAAAGAATGTGTCGATCGACAGAAGACACAGGCGTCCTCAGACGGTCAGCATACTCATGCCAGCCTGCATAATTGCTTCTTCACACTCCGCCTAAAGGACTCCAAGTTATAGGATGGAGGGAACACGTATTTTGGCAAACCTTTCCATAGGCTGCATGTGCGGCACAGTTATGAGTTTCCGATCCTTTTGGTTCACGCCGACATCACCATGTGGCGTGAAGCTAGCTTGGTGAAGCTGTTCTGCAAGCCAGCACGCGTGGTTCTAGACCGATGTACGCATCACCTACACTCTGGTATAGGAATTATTCCAGCCCATCTGTGTATCATAGTAGATCAGGTGTCTATTTCTATCGCCAAGCAACAATATGCATACAGTGTTGTGTTCGACTTTGAAGGATACTATAAGTATTGAAGTAGTATACTGAAAATAATGAAAATAAATTTGTTCTGTGACGCACGCGGTAGAACAATGCAGATCTTACAGTTTGAAAAAGATTTGGAAATGGTGAGATACTTAGTAATCCGAGATCCGTTTTAACAATTTGATACTTCAAACATTTTACATCTAATAACGTTTATCTTAACTTGTACAACGTAGCAATACCTTGCGAGGGTTTTATATTTCAGGGTAAAATACTAGAAAGCGAACTAGTACCATAGATGAACTGATACTATAAAATCTCTTTTAAGTCCGGTGAACCATAATAGAGTCAACTAGCATACTACTCTAATAGTTCCAAGTATTCTAGTTTTAATAGATGAAATTCTGCCTCTACTTTACCAAATCTGTTTACATACATAGTAGCATAGTTAACACTCTACTGTATTATTATGCTATTTACTATACCAGTGTATAGGGGGCTTTAGACGTTGGTTCTAATTGTCAGTGGATAGAGAGATATTGCAATATATTGTAAGGTGACTCACGTCAGCTTCATTCGAAGAATTATGATGACCGATCGGTGTCTCAACATCGTTATGACCGGAAGTCCAATACAGGAAAATCTATAAGAATAATAAAGGTTTTACCGATAAACAATCTAAATACTAAATAATTATTAGAACTAACTTTGTGTTTCGTTTCTAAAGTTATAAGTTATAAGTTATTCCACGCAAGGAAGAAAGCAATAACAGTAGTAAGTAGGTACTGTTCTAAACCTTATCCCCAATGGATTTTTTAATTTTTCTTCTTTTTGTGTAGGCTAGAGTCAGCACCAATGTGTTTCATACGTAAGGAAAGGATTTAGCTTAATTATTTACAACTTTAGTTGTTTATACCTGGCTGCTTGCTGCCTCAAACTCCCTCTGACGGAACCGAGCCGGGACAAATCGCATTAGAAAAAAGCAGAAATGTGAACATGGGAATTGAACTCAGGACGTCATATATTAAGTTGTCAGCAGATCAACTGCGGGACAAATATTTAGCTTTCTAACTAATGTATCATGTCACTTTTATAGCTTGTTTAAGTAATAGGAGAAGGGCAATGACGCAGATATTTTTTTCAACTATGGACTCTATCTACATTTGATTTTTATATGTGATGGTTGTTTTTCTGAGATTCACATCCATTGTTCTTAGCAGTCTTATATGTTTTGGAGGCTCTTCGAACTTAAGTCTTTCTCCTCATTACATAGGCATGGGTTCATCTCTTATCACATTATGGGAAAGAATATACACGCTGTTAAGTATATGAACTTAGCAACAACGTAACATAGTTACTCTTAGCTACCCCTTCGGGAATAAAAAGATGTGAGTGTGTCTCCATACACTTAATATAAGTTAATAGTATTATGACATGTGGGAAATACAAATGTAAAAAATTTTTGTTTTTTTTTTTTTCAATATTTGCGCTTTTGTGTTAACTTTGTAAATGTTTCACATGTTAGTTACAAAACTATCCCTTCTAAGTTATAGAATTATCTTTCTATGATTATTTCTATTTTACAATGAAAATAAATTTGTCTGTTCCTTTTCAAATAAATTTTATTTGAACATCTTAGGACAAGATTTTATTTTATATTCTTCATTTTCTTTTTATTATTTTATTAAAAGCTGTAGTCCGGCTGAACCTTGCTTTAGCTGGCTAAAATTAAATGCGCCCATAGTGATATAGTAAAAACAATATTTACATTAATTTTATTAAATATATATGTAGCGGGATTTACCCTTCTTAGTGCTTAATTATACATTTTAAAATTATAGGGAATTTTGCTAACATTCGCCATGTTAATGATTATCTGTTATAATAATTAATTTATGTATTTTGTTGTACTCATATCCTTTTATTTACTAGCTTCCTCTCGCAGCTTCGCCCGCGTGGATTTCGGACTTCAAAAATGGAGCCGGTCGCGAACGTTCGAGAATGTTCGTTTTACGAAGCTACTCGCTAGGTGATTCGCTAGCCTCTAGGTGCCAAGCAAGCCGCCTGCCTGTGCGTTCGCGACCTTATATATATACAAAAATAATCCTTATAGCATGATTCAGTATTCACGCATGATGGCTTATTATTAGCGTATTTCATGTATAACTTTGGTGTTTCAATACCGATTTCTATGATTCTTTTTATGGAATATTTAATAATGTTAACTTTTTAAATAAGGGATGACTGAGAGTGTTATAAACGTAAGAGTAGACAAATATAATGAGAAAGCTTCGAACTGCTAAGCTATCGGGAGTTACACGTGTTATTCTGAGTCAACCATAAAAGATAGACATATGCTGTCGTGGGATATTTTTTAACATAATTTTAAGGAGAACATTTCCGTCATACATGATTTCTGTGTAGCTTTAACCATTAAGGTTGCACACGCGACAGAAGCTTAAAAAATGGAGTAACTTCTCCCGTTTTTCCAACATTTCCCTTCACTTTTCTGCTCCTATTAATTGTAGCGTGATGAAAAGTATACTATAACCAGCACAGGAGTATGACAAATAATTGTACCAAGTTTCGTTAAAATCCGTCGAGTAGTTTTTGTTTCTATAACGGTTATACAGACAGACAGACAGACAGACAGACAAAAATTTTACTAATTGCATTTTTGGCATCAGTATCGATCCCTAATCACCCCCTGATAGTTATTTTGGAAATATATTTCATGTACAGAATTGACCTCTCTATAGATTTATTATAAGTATAGAAGAAGAAGATTAAAGGAACAAGAAATTTCCTAAGAAAATCGCCTAGCAAATGTACCATAACATGGCGTAACTTACTTAAAATGTACTGTAACTATACAATGAATAGGCTCGTTCGACAGAGGAGCTAATAATTATACAAAAACCCATTTTAATATTGAGTGTTGGAATACCCAGTTGTAGTTCAAGTAAAGATATCTGTGGTCTATTTTGGGTGCCGCAGCCTTCTAGTAAGTTAATGTTTGGCAAAGATATTGGTCATGATTCCCTAGTACAGTGGGTGTTCAAGAGTGGTTAACACCAGTGGCGAAGGGTGTCTTTTTGCGAAGGGGACCCTGGCAGAACATATAAGTACTAATTATATGCATATATGCGGTCTGCAAATCGTTCTAATGATAATAAGATTTTACACAAATTACATATGTAGACCAGCAGGAATCAAGTTTTATAAACCCTTTGCCATTAAAGAACTTATAGGGACATTTGCTTGCTCATTTATCAGCTTTAACTTAGAAAGTAAGGTGCTTTTCCATGTTATCCAGTTGTATTCAGTTATAACTAGTTTTATCCGGCTAAAGTTGGATGTGACCGTAATATGAAAATTAATATTAGATATGGGCTAAAAATATACAAAACTATATTTGTAGCTTATACATTAGGTCCCGTAAAGTATGTGCCCTGATGCCAGTGCCTACCCTTCCAGGGTTTAAAGTGTGATGTGTGTTTGTATATTTTGTTTACTACAGGTCCTTAAGGAATGATTGGTATAATTTGTTACTTACAATTAATATAGGATAGTAGGCTATCATTTAAGTTATTAAAAATACTAATGATTCGTTAAGAAAATGTTTCTACTAGCTGTAGTATTTACAGACGTTGATTTTTATAGTAAAAGTATTTAAAAGGGAAATAATAAAATTAGCCAGTCTAACAAAATAAGTTTATTCGCCGTCTAGGGACCGTTATAATATGGGCTATGAATCGGCACGTCCAGGGTTCCATTCCCAGCTCAGGTAACATTTTGTACGACGTGGGACGATACCCAGGCGGCCAGTCATTAAATTCAGGTCAAATTACTTTTATAATAAACTTGAAAGAGTATGTTGTGTGTACCTCTTAATGGAGTGAAATAAAGGCAGGATATGGTGCAGGTAAGGGAGAAGAAATATTTAACTTATTTATTGCAAAAGTGGCAAATGGAGATGACATGATGATAACTAATGGCTTTCACTCTTAAACATCTACTCTATCATATGAAATCACCTAGCAATCGCTAGGCTACTATTTTGAAAGAGGAGGCTGGGGTGGTAATGGTTTGCTTATAGAAATTAATAATAGTACAGGGTCCAACGGCAACACCGTTGTAACACCTCGGTCTTCCTTAAGACCGGTAGATAAAATTGGTTTTAGCACAACTCTGCCACTTACACATATAGTTACTAATACTGTGATTCAGTACGGAACCGCTTTATTTACAAATAAATATTTATTTTGATATTATTTTTGTAGAATAATAAAAAATTACATTCGTTTGAAATTCAATAATTATTGATAGCTTTCCTTATTATGAATGTAACATTTAATAAAAATACTCCAAATTATTATTATTATGTTTATTGAAAATTGAGCTTTTTCAATGAAATAGTACAAAGTTTTTTTTTTATTAATATAAATAAAATAAAGGTCATAGACTACATGTGTATAAATGTTACAGGTATAAAACTTTATACAAATAAGTTATTGCGCAATATGTTGTAATAAATATTTTTTTATTGTATTTTACAAATTTATCCTAATTTGAAACACAAAGAAAATTCAGCTATCAATAAAAATATGCCCCAGGTTTATTTTATTTAAAGTAAAATATTTAACTCAGGAACTTGTATCAATAAATACACTTAGTATAGCGGGCAACTACAGAAATATTATGTTCATTATTTATAAATTAAAGGATAAAAATGTGTATAGTGTATATGTGTGCGTGAGAGTGCGCGCGGTGATGTATGTGTGTGTGTGTATGTGTGCGCAGTGGCGCGGCGGCGCGGCGGCGCGGCGCGGCGCGCGGTAGGTATGGTGAGAGGCCGAGCGGGGGCGCGCGCACGCACACAGCCGCACTCCGGCCAATCGCCGCGCGCCGCGCACACACACCACGCCGGCCTGGCCATGCCAAAAACATAGTTTTCTTACGAAAAACGAGCTCATTTTGTGCACGTTTAGGGTGTGGGCGCCCCCGCGCACGCCACCCGTCCGCGAAACGAACGCCTTTCATCCTATTTCACCCTTGGAAAACTTAGAAAAAAATTGCTAAGTATTCGCGTGCCATACATTGCCTCCGACGCTTTCGTGATTTTTCTGAGATTATCCTTAAATTTTTTTTTATTTTTTTATACACACGAGGAAAGTATAAGAACTGCGGTATTTATTGAGAATAAATTGAAAAATATTAAAGAAATGTTAGCGGCCTCAGAAGGCTTTCATGCGTCGGTTCCTTTAAAAGGGTCTACTGTTATTGAATTGTAAAAATATTAACTTTTTATAAATTTTTATATTGGCGCACAATATTTTAGATCGGTATTTGTATAAAAAATAAATTGAATAAATGTCTACAGTAATAAATAGGAAGGCACGCGGGCCCGCCCAGGCGGCGGAGGCGCGGGCGCGGGGCGGCGACCACGATGCGCCCTCGCACTCACATACTTATGTCCAAAAAACTATCCTTACCCCGGAGCTTTTAGTCTCTATGCATAGGCGCAAGCCTACATATCAATATTATGCAGAGAAAATATAAAAAAATGTGCTGGTTTTTTTAGGAAAATTGCACAAAATTTTCCGACTCTACCGTCACTTTGGTGCTAAACCTGCGACTTGGGGACTATTATTATGCGAAAAAATAACTTGTTATTACTTTAAAAAATAATTTGCTTCAATTAATGTCGGAAAAAATATATTTGGGCGTGGAAAGACAAAAATAAAAAAAAATAATTGTTCAGCAGCGCCACGGGTCGAGGATCAGTTAATTTCTATATGATTATGGTACATGTCTGTGTTTTTTAATATTCATTTCATTCACTGAAATTGTATGATATATTGCAGGACAAAAGAAGCGGAAAAAATTAAGCGCATCTTTGAAGAAAAAATTGGGTGCCGCGCGCTTCCAATTCTGAGCTTAAAGGAACTGCGCGTTATAATTTCTTCAGATTTTCTGTCTGTGTTATTGAATATTTTTTTTAGTTATCATGTATTGACGTTTTGAAGGAATATTCCGAACATTAATATTTGATTTGAAGAAACATAATAGATCCAGTAACCACTCGCCGCAGGCAGTAATGTAAAAATGCATTAAAACGACACCAGTCATTGGATTTACCGAATATACATTTTTTTTATTATTAAAAACAAAGCTTTTAAATTTCTATCTGGTAGATACTTAGCGAATATTTAATTTAGATCACATACAAAATTTTACAAACAAAAATATTTACCTAAAGTAAATCAGTGAAATCATATAAATATTCAAGTGAAAAATACAAGAATAAAAATCAAATGTGTATGCGCGTTAAGGTTTTATTTATAGGGGCGTTTTAATTACGGTAAAGAATGTTATCAGTAATGTTGCCGTTAGGTTAGTGTCGGCGCACGAATTCCCGGGATTCCGGGAACTAATCCCAGAGGTAGCGACTGTAGACGCCACACAGCGCCGCGCGCCGCCGCCATGGCGATCTTGTGTCAAAACAAATTTATTCTTTTTTATTTAGTCGGCATTATCGTATTTAAAAATATTCTTATGAATGGTACTATTTAATTATATAGGTATAGGTAGATAACTTATTTTGTGTTCTTCGTAAAATATTACTCAGTTTGATGGATTTTAAAGTAAAAAATCAAATATGTAGGTATCATGTTTAGGATTTTAATGTTAAGTCAAGTATAAAAATATACCAAACAAATAGTGATATTCCCAACTTAAAATATGTAATTTGAATTCGACGATCGTTACTTACTTACGTAAAAATATCTTTATTGTAATTTTGTTTAAAATCGGAATCTAATATTAGGTGTTGACGCGTTAAATTGAAAGACATGTAAATTTATTGCCTCATGATTTCTTCGACTTTCAAAATCAAAGAGTAGTACAAAAGCGTCATCTTTAAAAAATCCATAATATCGTGATTATTTTTTATTAACTTTATAGACAATTGATTTCATGAAAATATGATTTACAAGGAGTTATTCAAACGTAATCAACCTATCAGTAAAATTTTGCGGCGAACCTCTACTTGGGTAAAGCCAAAACAATATGCGAGCACAAAATTTAACTCCACTTAATATTCACGAGTAAGAAACGAAACAATGTTATTAATAAAACGGAAAACGCCATGGTAATGTGCATTAAATATTAATAATATTTACCCTCCTTTATAATTACGCCGGAGCTACCAAAAAACGTGTTATTAAGAACGTTAAAGTTGGCGGGACTATGTAAGCAGTGGATAAAATTATCATAAAGTGGGTTGAAGAAAGGGGTGGCGCGGGCGTCGACCCCGGAACGGGCTAGAGGCCACACGAACCGTCGCAATTGTTTTTATTTATTATGTGCAGGTGCCGGGGACTCCTCAACCGCCAACTGCGCCCGAGACATGTGGAACTCGAATTTCTAAATAGGTTAATATCCTTCAGCATATCGGTCACTGACACAACGGACCACAATCCACATCTACATCAACAAAACCTTTGTGTTATTTGTGCGATTGTCCAAATATAATTAACCAAATTGTGTTCTTTATATCGCGCGTTCGCTTTGCCAATTTAGGAGAGATACAAGTGTACCTGGCGCCTCGCACATAGAGTTCAAATTCGAATTGTTATCTAAGTAATACTCTTGGTTAATAATGACGATAGTAATTAAGTACTTTTATTACCTACTGTCCTTGGTGTGCCCGAGGGAAGCGAAGGGCGGAAATAGAGTTAGGGCACACGTGTGCCGCATGCGACGATAACACTTCGAGCAACATTGCCAAATTCACGCGCTCTTGCGTACTGTCCCGCCCTACTGTTACGATATAGAGTTTATATTCCCCTGGCAATATTGACACTCATGCTCCGATAAGGGAATCTAAACTTTGTGACAGAGGAAAAACATAAATTGTAAGTGTAAGTACAGGAAAATGACACCGGCAGGTAAGTACTTGCGTTGCACGTGGAAGGGAGTTCCGAGTATCGCGAGGAGTCAGCAGCGCTGTCGCTATGTATCTACTCGCGAATAGTTCGTAATTGCTGACTATCGATGAATGTCGGTTGCAATTTGCACTCGACTGTTCAAAACAACTTACACGATAGAAATATGAGTATCATTTTTCGTTTTGCACTTTACTAGTGCAGCGCATTATATCTAGATTTTATACTACTTGATATTGTTTCTTGCAATATCTACTAGTGATTGTTCCTATAGATTCATCTAGTAAGTATGGACATAGTTCTTATAGTAAACTTTTTGTAAAAAAGATATGTTTTGGATCAAAGTGTAAACATTGCAATATTAAAGGAAAATCGGAATACACGTACTAGAATTTATTTTATCGAGTTCGCCATGAGTGATGTTATTTAAATAACAATTAGTACTTATTTTATTGACGTCATCAGACGACCACACATTAGCCGTTAATTAAATAAGTCATATTCGAATAGGTTTTCCTTCCTCGCTTCCTATACTATTCAAATCGATATTATTAATGAGCAATGAGATTGCCATCGCTCGGGAATGTTTTGATTAATTACCGACTGCATTTTGCCTGTTTTTGTCATTAGTGTTTGTAGTGCTACATTCCCATAACAGATACGATCTAAGGTAATAAACAAACCACAGATATTACATTTTATATTCACAGTTGTTACATCCGCTATAATAATTCGTCCCGATCCCCTTTAGGCGGTCCCCAATTAATGCACGCTGGTATTTTAAACATACATATGCTGTTAAGGACCGCCCCGCTCGGGTACGCATTCAAATTCGGCCCTACTCAAGATTAGCCCCTTGGTACGCACCGACACACTTACAAACTATATTGCTGTTCTTTTTTTCGGTTGCTTATAATCTCCCCTATGACGTGTAAGGTATTATTAAAAGATATTAAAATTATTGAAACTGTATATCGGTCCATTGTTACTGCTAATAAAACCACAAACTAATAACAATATTGACTGCATTCATTACTATTATCAAATTAAAACTTATAGTTGTACCAATTGAAAGCTTCTTTACCACTTTAATATGAATTTATATTATGATAAATGACCACAGTCACTGACTTCTGAATATTTTTTTGCACACTATAATGCAAAAATTATGATTGTTTTCTTGAATGTGTCCCTTGAAATTAATTAGGAGGTGTTTAAGTATATCACAGCAAATCCAATTTTGAGGATACGGAATGAAATAAAATATAATAATTTCATGTTTCAAATTTAATGACTAAACATTTTTATTTGGATTTTAACAGTTTCAAAAAATATGAATGTTTGATATTGTTGCGTTTTTCTTAATGGGTAAAAATTACACGTTTCTTTTAAAGCAAGTTAGTTTATAGAACAGGGGTATTAACTATTCTATTGGTATATTATTTACAGTTCCAGTAAGATTGTATAATGATATTATTATATAATTTGTAATTTTTAATGAGAAATAAAGTCTTCTAAACCCAGTTGCCAAAAAATATGTTTCAATAAAGGATCATTTTTTTATCATCATTGGCACTGGTTTATGGTAATATCACGTCTTAAAAAATCTTTAATTAGTGTCATAATAAATTTAAATAAAGTAAAAATATCAGTAGGCAGCAATTCAATATTAAGAACGTTGTTAAAAGGATTTATACTAACATACAACGCTCCATTTACCTCGATATCAAATGACAAAATTCACAAAGAATTTAATACAAACCAATTGTGTGTTTTTTATGATTATCTGATTAGGTAGGCGAGTTATCAATAGTGCGGTTGCAGGCAGATAGCACATATGTGCGCAGTATCAGTAAATATCGATAAAAACAATGTATATCTGAATGTAACTCGTCATCGAGATTGTGTACTGCCGCCCTCTCCCTGCATATACGCGTTTATATAAACAAATAGTACCACAATAGGTATATACCTATTTTGTATTGTACTTTACCTACTGATATACTTTTTCTAGAGTTTTATTAATCGCACAATATTAAGGGGATGTTTTAAATAGAATAAGATTAATTTTAGTGTCCGGAATAACGTTGGATATGAATCATTTGGAATTTCGGGTCCTTATTTCCTTTAACATTGAATTGACCTATGACTGGAAAACCGACATGCCATATTTTGATAAATTTGATGACAAATATTAAAATATGTATTTGAAAAGTTAATTAAAATATACGAATATAACGATTTGAAATGCACTAACAAATAAATGTGATCAAGTTATTATTTCGACGAGTGTCAAAATTTTTGTGCAAAGTTTATAAGGTTAATAGTTTATCATATGGAATGGTGAAACAAGAACTTGTTTTTATAAAACAAAAATTTCTAGACACTTCGGCGTAAGTATGAGCGGCGCGGAGGGACGACGGCATACATTTTTATATCCTAATTCGTTAGGTACGGCGCATGCCCGCCAAATGAGATTGGTAACTCATTAAAATAAATATCTTTAGGTACATTGCGACGGTTTCAATTAAAACAATAGATTGTGTGTAGCTTAGTGCCTGTTCAATTTCCCCGATCGTCGGCGCGGCGTGGTGCGGCGTGGTGCGATGTGCGACGTACGCTGGGGCCGCAAGGGTGTCGGTGCCGGCAGCCACTCACTGGGCACGCCTCCTTGCGCATTATACTAACTCTTATTAATCACGCATTTACCGCGTACACTCATCTGATATCCTTCATACACTACCACACATACCCCATACAGTTTCAGTGGCGAGTACATTCAGCTCACTGAAAACTTCTCAAAAAGTTCGGCCTCCTTACGCACACGAACGTTTACGCAACGCACACGTGCGTAATAACATCGACATCACACTCGCAAACGGCACACATGTGTGATATGGCCCGTAGGTATGTTTCTGCCATTATGAGGATCACGGACATGCCTCAAGAATGTTGTATACATTGTGCGAAATGTTCGTATCGTCGGAACGTTTTTAAAAGTTGGCCGGTAATGGATGCGTACATGTCCACCCGCCCTAAGTGCATAGGAGGTGGTGTGTGTAGGATCTATTAGAGTGCTCTGTGCGTGTACGCAGTAAGGCCCACCAACGAGGTTATCAATTTATGAATCGTAAAGTGAAAAATGCGCATAAATGCGTACTGCGTTTATGAATTTTCTCTGGCTGTCCTCTATACATATATAACGCCCATCACGTGAACACATGAGCAGAAAATACGAGTATATCCAATAATAATAATAATAAAACAGTAACGAGCGCATGTATTTGTATAAATGTCATTTTTTTAGTTCAAGTCAGAGATTAACATGTCTTTTTTGGAGTTGCTTGTTTGTTCGTGAATCATGCAAAAACCATCAAATTAATTTTAACGGGAATTTCACAGATTAAAAGCATAATATTTCACTTCGTTACTGCAAGTTTTATTTAAGTTAATTGAGTAAAATTGTACATTTTGTTTAACCCTTGTACGCGCTATTCCGTACACGTAGTACATCGCTTAGACATGACATGATTTGAACGGAATGCGCATGTCCAGAACCAACACTTTCTTTAAATGTACTTAATACATGGAATATGGATTTCGTACCTTTGCAGCAACGAAGAGATTGATCTTTGATGCCTCTTAGGATGCAAAAAGTTGCTTTTAACAAACTGTGATTACATTTTTCTTTTGTTAGTGACTATGATCGAAGCAAAGGCGATAAGCCGTTGGGGATAACTAAGTATACCATATTAAACAAGGGATGAAATAAATTTATATCGATGGCTTCTTATAGTAATGTCCTGTTTTGGACTTGTCAATTTGAATACGTGTTTCTTGATACCTAACTTATTGGATTGTAAAAAATCTTCTTAATAACTATTACTTTACAAAATTCATTGAAATATAAAAAAAGAGGTAAATATAAACCATGTTTATATTTCCTTCCCCAAAGTTATAGGATTGATGATATTAAAATTATAGTTGTACCGGACCTCGCTATGAAAGAGAGACTCAGTTCAACACTCACAGAACGACGGCTAATCGGAAGTCTACTACTCAATAAATCAATTGGGCAATCAAGATATTTCGTTGTGTAGGGGAGATCATAGATGAAAGTTGTACGGGAGGGTTGCAATCGGTTTAGTTGAGGTTTGAGCCAATGTTTGTCACAGTTGAATAAATCCTTCGTTCCATTTGGTTTAACTTGGAAATTATTGTCAGTTATTGTTTATAATGTCAAAATAAAATCAAATATTATAAAGGCGAGTCGTATCTAATAATGCGAAAAGTAAGACGTGACTTGTTGCGTTTAATTAAGTCTAAATTCATATAAAATGTAATATTCTCCATATAAATCTATCCATTTGAAAATAAAATTTGAAATGATGTGGACTGCAGCAGCAGTTAGGCAAACAAAATATACTGGTACTGTTTACTGATACTGGTTTGATATTATTAAAGATAAAAATACTAGAGAAGAAAATAAAATGATGCTTCAAACCTATTGCGTGCAATAATCATTGAATTTTGCAGCAAGTACCTAAGTAAAACCGTATAAAATACATTCTTACCAAAAGAAGTATATTCCTGTCACTTCCTACTTTGGGTTGATTAGGGATTAATAAAAAAGAATCGTAAAATATGTATTTTTAAAAATTTTTATTCATAATATTGTATAAGAACATACATATAAATACTGGATTTTTTTCGGTTTCTAACGACGTATCTAATGCTCTACTAGATCTGTTCAATGATATGAAGTGCCAAAACATATTTAAAATTACTAATTCAATTCTGCATTCAGGAAGTCAGCAATAGAATTAATTTGCGATTTTTATTGTACTAAAAGCTCAATATCAATTCAAAATCAAGCAATTAGTACGCATTTGGAAAAGAATTGTAAGTAAGGCAAACTGCAAAAGGCAAGAGTAGCATATTTTCACTTAATAAGTTAAACATATGTGGTCACAAAGTTATGATATGTGGTCAAACAAGACGGATACGTTGACAAAGAAAAAAGTACATCGAGATATTGAACAGCGTACGGGCAGTAACGAGTGGCGTGTTTTAGACGGCATTGTAAAAAGCATCTTACAAAGTCATCGAATGTAGTGCATAAACGCAGATACGATTAGAGGCTGCACCGGTCGGTATGCAGCGTGCGGGCGGGCGGCGGCGCGGCGGCGGCGCGGCGGCGGTGCGGTCGCGGAGCAGCGGCGAAGCGGCGGCGGCGGGCGTGCAGTGCGACTGCGACGACCGCCGGAGGAATGCGACAGGTAACCAATTCCAGGAAGGCCGCGGCCCGTTACCGCGCCGAATATCTCCGGCAGTCAAACGCGCCGACAAGTGCGGCGGCCACTTGCGACAACACCGTCCGATGCGCCCGCGCCCGCCGCGCCGCCGCCGCCGCCGCCCGCGCACCCACCCGCCGCTGCATTCCAAGCGACATTGAGTTTAGAAACCAGTCGAACCAACTCGGCGCATACTATCTGCAGAGCCTGCTGCACGCGCCCGCACTCCGCACCGCCTTTATCTAATATCACTTGCATATCTGCGACTGCGCCGGCCGCGTCGGCCGCCCTGAGCCCGACACACGGGCTGCTTGCTTTAACGAGCTAAGGCTAGTGGTACTTTAATAATACAAACCGACATAGACTATGTGTTTAATACGTATTGCTATTTGCTTATAACATTCTTGGGAATTTAAATGATTTAGATATTTGACGTTTTCTGTAAATGCAATAAAAGTTCGTAAGAGGAGAGTAAGGAATATGATTAGAGTTAGACATCATAGTGACAATAAATATATCTAATTACTATATTTATTTCTAAAATATAAAAAGTTAGACACAATCGAAAGGTAGACATTTTTTACGAGGAATGAGGGACGGCTTTTGTTCGTTAAGCTCTCTATCTATGCCTTGGCAGACTTAAGGTATCTATAAAGACAAATAATTCCTTGGCAAATCTACTGGTAGCTTCGTTTGCTCATAAACACCATAATCACTAGCGAGGTGGAGAATCACAATATTTTTGTCATGACAATCCACGAATCCGATAGAATCTGTACGTAGGTTTCAAAAATGTCGTTAAACTGGAACAGTCGCAGTTGTTTGGAACAATTTATTGTAATCGCGATCTGATGAAGACCTAGGATTATTTAACTGATTTGGTGATGGCTCTAGTCTTACTAAATTCTAATAATATTATCAATATAATTATGTGAAAATACTTCAGATAGCCGCTATTACAAACTACACTGGAAACAACTAGCATATATACAAAAGTATATATGCTAGTTGTTTCCAGTGTACATGATTATGAATGCTGTTGTTTCTGTCTTGTTTAGATGGTATGCATTATTTATGAATAAATTCTAAGAAACTTATGGTAGCGATGGGAAAAATAATGCTAATTAATGTCTATCAATTTGTCTACCTACTTTATTATACCTTATTATTACTGTGTTTCAAATACTAGAAAAGAAATGTGATCTATTTCCGTGTTGTTTCTTTTCTTTAAAAACCTATGGCATAGTTTTCTAACTAAAGAATTCTAAGATTGTACCCATAGTTGAATGTTCTTGTTTAACATAGTCTTTCTAAGTAGATGTACTAACAGGTACATAACATTCTTTTGAATTAATAAAAATGGATATGATGTTTTTTATGTACAAATACATCGTGATACAAATGTGTCGTACTAATCTTATCTTAATAATATTGGAATTATGCTCCCTATCTTCGCATGTTTAGGAATGTATTTATTAAAACCGTTAGTAACGCACTGCTGTTAAAGCAAGGAGACGATTGGTGTCTGTAGATTGTTTCTAACTATAGAAGGTATTTTATGGTCATATTGAAGTTATTTTGTATATTGCCTTAGCAGCAAGTGTCTTTTTTCTATATCCAACCACGGCAAAATGAGCCCATCGCACCTGATGGTAAGTAGAAGCAGTACAATAAGTTCGAAAGGCCATTACTTTATCATTGAATTATTAGTGTTAACATGGTTTTTGATGCAATGTTATGTATAACGTGAATTATTGTAGAAATGTCTTATATTTTGTTGTTGATAGGTAAATAGAAGCTTGGTGTGGGGTTGCTGTTACTTTCTTCATTTTACTTAAAAATCCTGTTAATATGTTAGTTGACAGATAAATTTAACACCAAGTAACATGATAACATTAAGTTACTCTTACAGTTACATGTTGCTATATATTTAATGTTACTCATTGCTTCCATATCGCTAGTAGCATTTTGAAACAAGATGTATAAAACAAATATATTAACTGTTTTTTTTTATAGCGAAAAGTAATTTTCAAGAGTTTCTGGCTATTTTGCATTATATCTATAATTCTTCATCTGAGAGTAGAGATAAGTAATATTTTAAAACAAAAATTCATAGATGGACTGATATTTTTGTTAAGATATTAAACTAATAAGAATAAATAACTTTTTCTAATACAATCTTACGTAGTAATTGTTAGAAATGCTGCTCTACAAAGAGTAACTCCAGTGTAAATGCGCCTTATACAGCATAATAAGTTGATCACAATAAACTTAGACCAAGTTAATATTTAAAATTAATATGTTTCAATAGGTTTTATTACCTTCATATCCTAATGGGTAAATAGGTTTCTTAACTTTGATTACTAGTTCAGTGCTAAAAAGATCTCGTTAAAATAAATTCTGAAATTAGCAAAAGGACTTTGACTGCTTATATATTATGATGGTGAAATTAACTGCAGGACAAAAACAAACACGTATTTATCCCCGAAGGGATAGGCAGAGGATGGTGGTAACGCTGTAAGATCGGCGTCACACCACGAACCTAGAGTCGCAGGTTTTTATAAGCGGATGTAGCAAATGGTTAATGACCAGGTGATTCAATTTGATACCATTTTAAAACAAAGTTATAAATTATTTTGACGTATTTCGTTGGTCAGTCTGCCATAAAAGAGCCTTAGGTCTGTAATTCTTTACATAAAGCAATAAATGCCATTTCGAAAGAGTTATTACAAACGGTGGTTTGTTTTACTATTGATCCGTTAAATATTATAGTTATGCCACACTTTGCGGCTCTAATATAACCGAGCGTGCATTTCCGAGTTGAATTATTAATCTCAATTATTACCATAATAGACTTCGCCGCGTCAGCTTAACAAATTAAACAAATAATTAGATTAGTAAACACGATACAAATATGCGTTATTATTAGACCTGAGCACTTATCTTTAAATCTTATTATTATAACGCATACGCATAAAAATTTCGGCATATTATGATAAACTATTTAAACAAAAGCGGGCTATATCGTAAATGATTACTGTTAGTCATGTTCAGAAACAAAATAGAGCGAGTTATTTATAAAACGACATAATATACACCGATACAAAGAACATGTGAGGGCTCTCCGAGTTCTTCCATTCATAATTCACCAGGACTCCAATAAGGGTCGTCCATTCATAACCGAGCGACTATCTTCGTCAGCACTGAACAAAAAAACTAATGAAGCTGAGCCAAATGTGTTTCCCAAATTGTTTTTAGTGGGAGTCTCCGAGTCCCTAGCCCACTGACAGACGAGCAGCTCTCATTTCCGACTTGCCAGATGTTAGTAAATCTATGTGACATGTCACTTAGTAGGGTTGCCAGTGCGGGGTAACACATGCGCGTTATGGCACAGGAAACGTATACTTGTTTCCTGATTGTGTTGTCACCGCGTGAGCCGAGCGCTGCTGTGAACCCAACGACCAATTCTTACCCGACATTATAATGGATAAGCAGGAGGTCGTCTCTTATACATTGGTCAAGATAAACTTTACAATTTATACTCATTTTAGAACATAAACACATGCTCCCACAACTAGTATGCTATAATAAAGAGGGTGTAAAACGAATTAAGAGTATATGTACAAAGTAAAGAATACAATGTACAATTGTAAAGTTAACAATGCATAAACACGTTCATATAAAACTAATTATTATTATCGTGTACAATTTTGAAACACAAGTAACTTGAGTGTTATGATATTCCATGCGATAATCTTAATGTGTGTACGGATGTGCGTACAACTGTTGTATGCTCATTGTATGTACGCGAAGTGCACACACACATACACATATGCCTCATATAGATAAGAATTTTTTAGAGAAAGTAGAAAGAAAAGGGCAGCGCGCAACGTTAAGAATACTTTTGACAAACGAATGCCGAAATGTGTTAATAAATATATTACCAAACTGCGTTGGAACCAAATTAGGAAATCTTTTTGTGTGTGTTCTAATTACTTTGTACTTACTGTATTAATTGATCATTATTTGTTTAAAACATTTTTAGAAACCGATATCCCAAGTGTCGAAAATTATAACATAATTAACGAATACCCACCGAATGACTCCTTAATGCATAGGTGTTTGGGGCGTTTAATAGTCATAAACTCATAATGTTTTGTTATTGTTATTTTTTATTCGAACTAAAATAAATGTTTCAACAAGGTGAAAGGGAACTTTTACAGATGGTACATATATTTATAAACATCGTACGAAAATAGTAAGATATCTTAAGGGCAGGGCTATATTTGTATCATCGGCGGAGGGCGGGGCGGCTAATTCACCCCTGATTTAGAGTTATGATAATGACGCCACGGCGCGGCGGCTGCGGTGCGCGGGCGCATCGGTACGGCTACGGGCACAATGCGACGACATCACCACGTGCTGATCTCGGGGACCGCTCCACCGGAAATATCAACGCGATATATTCCGAGCAGAGCGCCCCCTGCGACGCATCTCAATCATCCACTAATAAGCAAACGGAAGAGACGTAATATAGACAAAAGTTTAAAAATAAGATGGCCAGGAATAGATCGAAAGGTGAGCTTGAGCGCGGCGGCCCCAAGAGTTAAAAATACGGCGGTGGCGTCGCCCGGCGGCCTACGCGCGCCCTAGCGGCAGCGACGCCGCCGCGCCGTGCGCCGCACCGCACGCCGCGCCGCGCGCAGCACCGAGCCGACATCCACGCTATGAGTCAGCAACCGAACCGTATAATATCTATTCCTAGAAACCTACACTATACCTACCATACATTAAATAAAAAAGAAAACAATATGAACATACCCAAGTTGACTGGTGTGTCATTAAGCTGAGTACCTGTAGACAATAAATGAATATTATAAGTGTACTAGATATCACGTATTCCGGTGTCCTTCTAAAGTAGCATTTCTGCATTGTCTACATTTGTTGATAAGAAACAATTATCTGGGATTCACTATCACCAGGTGCAGTGGGGTCAGTGGGCTGTGTCCAAATAAAATTAACATGATGATTCCTTTCTAACTGAATTTAGGCCACGACGGGCAATCTCAACGGAGATCAGCCAAGAACGCAGGAGATATTATAGTGCACAAGTGTGTGCGCAACTCAGGTGCAATCTGCTCCTTTGGTGAGACTGCAATTCGACACGACGGGAGAGAGATCAGGATTAGCATAATATCATTGTGATATCTCAAGTTGTGGTGTGGAGCACAGTGTCATGAGATAGTTTGCTGTTTAAAGTTCACGGTAATATAAAAATTAAGGAACAAATACGCTTATACGGGTGAAAGAACAGCGTTATCTAATCACTCAACAGGTAAATAATATCAAAATATGCTCGAATTACGTTTTTGAAGTTATTAAGCGTACCAATTGTTTACATATGAGCCAATAATAAGTAGAGTAATTGCAGAGAAATTAACTAAGTTATGCAGAAAACTTAACTAATAAGCGACAGATCACGACACAAGTTTCTGCGTTCAGTTGCGTCTACCGGTAACTGTCATTTCAACAAGTTTCGCTATTGTGAAATAGATTAAAATAAAGTAATAAATAAATTTCAACATATTCATAGTTTTTAAGGCAAAAACTGCGATTTTATGATAAGATGTTTCGAACTTGAAAAAATGTTGGAAATTGTGTTTCGCGCAGGCAATTTTTAGTCACTAAAGTTGGTTTAAACGGGGCTGCGACTTTTAAGGGAACTTCTAGTTTTATTCAAATTGTTTGAAAATAATATGTTAGTAGTCTTTGCGGGAGGTCCATGTTCAGCAGTAGACAGCCTGCGGCTGATGATGAATATCTTGACAGTTTGATGCCTCGACTTGTTTCTTGATACTGGTCAAATAAGTTGATGTCCTCTGCTTGGATGGTGGTAAAATTTTAAAATGTCTAAATATGATTTGTAATTTTGTCACAAAATAACAGTGGGCTCGTTATATTATCTACTTTTAAAGAAAAACAACAAATTTAGTGACTGTAGATGCATGTGTCGTCTGGGATCATTACTTAAAATATAGTTATTTTATAATGTACTTTGTTATTATATCACTTTTACTACCAAAATGATTTTTACTACCATTTATGGTTCTATAATATTGGTTAATGTATGTGACAATATTGTCACTTTTCCCTAGACAAACCCAGACTATGGTCAAAGTTAAAAAGTTAGCACGTTATAACTATTTTTCCCATTTGTATAAAAATAATTTGTTACTTATCATTATGATTCTAAATATTTAGATTGCTTGCGGCAATATCGATCAAAGTATCAAAAATAAAAATATAACACGGACATAAAAATATTCGGGTCAATCAGACACCGTAACGGGTATGTTGTGTCTTAGGAAATACATGTTAATAGGGAATGCATCGGGGTTTTGTTTTCATTAATAACAATTTGAGTAATCGCCGTGTGTTTACACTGTACACGTATATCACACTAGAGCCATGTATGCACGTACGCATTTTATTTGAAATTAGGACAACAGTGTACGTATTCGAACGCAGTAAGATTGTTTTATAGGTCGAGTTTAGTTTGATGTTTTTAAATAGATAATATCACGCTCCACGCTCCTCTGCGTGTTTATTATGTTTCATAAACGATTTGATGTGATTAACAAATGTATTTTTGAATCTTTTTCATTTGAATGAAACTAACGTGCCTATTTTAGGATGTGCAAACAATTCCGATTGCTTTACTTTTTACTATTACCGTAAATTTTATTAAAACAATGTGTTAATTGTTAAATGAAATTAGAAATTGAAATAAATACATTGGTATTTATATGTCACACAAACCTTATCCTTAAGCTACAGTATACAAAAGTCTCATAAAAACAAGAAACGAAATGCGTAATTGCGGAGCAAAGTTTTGTTTTAATTCAGGGATCGAATTCACACTCATTTGCTTTATTGTCGGCGTACCAACCACCGTGCATCTGACGCTACAATAGCATTTAAAGAACAGATAATAATGTTATTTTCGAAATTGCGTTCATTCGAGTTCTAATCGCATGTGGTACGTTAACTCTTCGTGTGATCAAGCCGTACAAGTCAGAATTAGCGCACCACGGAGGATCCGCAAACAAGTAATAAAAATTGTTAATTAGGCACGGAGTTCGGTCAGACGAAGTGGCGGGCACGAGATGTAGAGCTTTAAATATCATTCAAACTATACGTTAAATGCAACTGTAAATCCGTAATAAAGTGTTGACAGTAGTTAAAATATATTTAGTTATCATTTTACCATTAAATTTTCAAGTTTTGTGATTAGTTTTAAAAATATTTATAAAAGATCGAGATAAAGATAAGATATTTAAAAAAATTAAAATACTAGATCCATTTAATGAGGTCGAGATATTCTATAAAAGTCCATAATTTAATCGATTAAACGACTATATTTCCGAGTGAAATATATAAACATCGATTTTAATCTAATGTAAAAATAGCGCGTTATGCCTAATCATATAATTCCTGTATGTTATTTTTAATAGTAATGATAATGCCGTTATTACTTTATAATTTTAATTTCGCCTTTTTGTTCAATGATTCAGGAATGTAATACAGGTTTACATAAAAAAAATGATGTACGACTCATCGAGGCAAAATCCCGACTAGCACTGTGTTGCGAAAGTACGCAAGCTCCTAGTGCGGCAAATCTGAGGAAATTCCACCTAAGCACTAAAGATTAACAGGCCTTGGTGTTATCCCGGATTACAGGGAGTTAGTAGGTTTTAGCAAACCGTAATGTGTGATTAATGACATATGTGGAAAATGCACCATGACATCGGTTATATCCATCCTTCAAATTCAATTTCATTCATTGAATAAAAAAATGCCCATGACAATTTAATTGGAAACTCCTATTACTGTATTATACAAATTTAATTTTACTAATAACCGAAATTATTAATTCGGGCCTTATTGGAAATATATATTATCTAAATTTAAATTTATTTACAATTCTTTCAAAGTACAGTACACAGGACATTGTACAACAGAGTCGAATGAATCTGTTCCATGTCAACAAATAGTATTGAGAGACATTGAAGCGTTGAATAATATAGAAATAGCGGGTTAGTGCAAGCGCTGGACGCGCTGCAAGCGGTGTCACATATCATTGTGCTAGTGAGATGCTTGCGCCACTTCGCAGAAAACGAGGTATCGCCTTCCACCCGGCGGCGGGCATCCTTGTTTTTGATGCTTCAATGTAAATTAATTTTACGCTTACGTTTAAATATAAAAATATATTTGTTTTGGTATAATTTGTGTTTCATATTCTATTAGACATTTAATTCTATTAATACTGAGTTAATGTTATCATCCGCCACCTGGCATCGTGCATTCATTATAACTGTTCGCAGGGTGCGTACGTAAATGAGCTCAAATATCTCAAATAAATTTCTGATAAAATATTCATTTCCCATTCATACACGCATGGGAAAAGTTATTCGGACTTTCGTAACAAGAGGAACGGATGTTATATTTTTTGTCCCTACTTTATAATTCTAATAGGAATTATGCTCTTCCGATGTTCCCAGAAATTTATTAATTCATAAACGAAGGAATGTGGTCGCCACACCGATATCTGTTTTATTAAATAAAGTTCAGATTCTCACGCAAAGGAATCACGTAGTGAAGTCTCATATAAAACTAGCCCAAGTATAGGTATTTATTACTTGTATGACGTGGTAATTTATAAATAAAGGTAAGCACACAACTATGTGTCGATGCGAAGGCTATGACTAAGCACGTATTAATTTTATTGTGCCTCTGTTATGAGTACAAAGCTTCTCGCCGCTCGGGAGTATCGAGAAGCGCTAACAAGCTTATGATTTTGAACGTTTTGTTAAATGTTACGAGCGGCAGCGGCCAACAGTGCCAGTAAGTAGATGGCATCGGAGCCGATGCCCGATGCACGTCAAATCGTTAACATTTGACTTATTCCATTTCGATCTACCGTATCGATTTGCCATAGCTAAAGAAAATTACTTTTCGATTCGGTGCATTCCTTTATATTTTAATGGGCGATTTTAAATTTCTAGGTAGATTTTGAAGATCTACATTTATTGCGATGATCCGCATACCACAATTTGTAGAATACTCGAAATGCATAGCGTTGATAAATGTAACCGCGACCATTTAAAATAATAGCGATTTTCGATCAGTCAATTAGCAGCAATATCTTACGTATATAATCAATTTAAATTTTGAACAGGTAATAGCTTGTTCTAAAAAATCGATTTAAAAAGAAAAAAATCAAGATTGTTATTTACAGTCGTAGCATTAGTATTTTATACAACGATTAAGTATCTAGAAGTTTATAATAAAAATGTAGATTATAGTAAATATTTTAATATTAAGAAATAATATATTAAAATTATTAATCGGCCAATACCCATTATATCTTTACTGATGGCTATCGTCTCACAATCTATCGCATTTATCACTCTTCAGGTCAGAAGTAGACGGAAGACAATAAACTCATCAAAGTAGGATGTTTTGGACAATATCTATACCTGGTGACTAGATGTTAGGTAGGCTTTCATTTTTTCTGCTGTTAAGTTGGATTCTGTGATTATTGTTTTATAGCGGTCTGAAGGACATTGTAGTCAATATTATTACTGGATATTTATATGTTCTGGTTAACTAGTATGGGTGGCGTCATTGCAAAAACATTTAGTGCTTACCATGAAGCTAGCAATGTTCTTGTCTCACGCACCTTATTCACTTCAAAAACCTTATCAAGATAAACACTTTTATAACAACTTTTAATAAAGTAAGTAACAACTTTTAATAAATGATAAGTTTTTTTTCCCAAATTTTTCACATCTATTTTAGAAGAGTTGTTGCAGCTCCAATTTGACTTGTGATATAAGAAGTAAGTGTTATCAACAGAAAAGTACATTAGATCCTGGATTTGCTAATGATATTCTTTCCATTTGCTCCAACAGATTCAAAACTGTGAACAAACATAATACGTTAACAGTAAGATGAGGGTAGACCTTAGTGTTAGATTTCTGATGAATAGATAAAAATATAAGTTAGTGCCTAGTTGAAATGTATATACTATGTTTTACGAAATGACACTGATCTTATCGTTAAAAGCTAAGCGAAGATGCCGGACCGAAGCTATGCCAAAGATTGGATTACAATTTGGTTGGCTCAAAGGTCTTTTAGTCGTGTTGACACACCGAACTGCGTTATCAGTGCTATTTGCAAAAAAAAACAGTTAAAATTGTAAATTTATTAAGAATAAAGCAAGATGCGTTACTGATTGCATGCATCTGCAAGACTACAGTGATTTGAAAGACGATATCAATTCGATCTTTTTATAAGACACACAGGTGCGTACTAAGTATCAAAGAATAAGAGAGAAAAATCGAGTGCTTTGGCCATCACGGAAACATTATATAGCTCTAAATATTTGTATTCGACACACGCATTTGATAAAGATGATAATTAAGTTCATACAAGCTAAATAATGAGTCCAGATGGGTATAGAAACAATGGCAATGGGTATGGCTTTTTGTTTCCGGCGCTAAACTAATGTCGGAGGACAAGCGCGTGAAATGTGAAGTATTTAGTTCTCACGGAAACTAACTCCCACACAAAAGGTACGATTTTCAGAATGTAAGTCAAGGATGATTAGTGTTACGATGTGCCTTAAAAACCGTGGGAGAGTTACTCATCGCACCGCGCCATACGTGACTAATGCGCTCAAGTCTAGTAGAAAAATTGTTGTCAATAATCATGTGATCCGTTCAAAAGTTAGAAGAATGACGCGCGGTGGTAGCGAGCATGGGAAAGCGCCACCAGCCCAGCGGCCACTAGCGCGCTGCACCCCGCCGCACTCCCCCCGCACCCCGCCACACACCGCCAACAACACCCACGCCACCCGCGCCCCGCGTCCCGCGCTCGCACTAATAATTTATACACATTTCATTCATCTTGTTTCTACAAGAACGGGATTTTGTTCGCTTCACTTTATGTTCGGCACTTTGCATTTTGATGTCTTTTTTCTGCAGAAACGTATTTTTAGATGAATAGGTTTTGGTGAACAAGTTTTCGTGTTAAATCATAAGTCTGCGTGAACGTCAAAAGGAAACTGCACATCTTTTGGATATTGTTTGAATACAACGACGTGCGAGATAAGGAATATTTGCTCTTGTTTTCATATGGAATGTAAAAATTTACTTAACAAGTAGAGAAATGCTAAACACCGAAATCAATTTAGAAATAAGAGAGGTAGCTGTTAACCTCGCACGGGTCCGCTGACCGTATCGTCTGTAGAAGTGTTTGAATGCAGGCAGAGTAAGAGAGCGGCACGGATGTAAACAGTCTTAGAGAGGTTCATTCAATTAGTGTCGGGATACTCGGAGTGGGAGTCAGGGGACGTCATTGAAAGGGCCGATGGTGGAGCGCGGGCCGGAGCGAGGCGCGGGGCACAGGGCGGGTGTGTGAGTGCGCGGGGTGGCGGGGGCGGCGCGGGCGGCGGGGCACGCGGGGAAGGCGGGGGCGGCCGGGAGCAGGCATATTCAAAGCGTGAGAACGCCGCGCGACCCGCATGCCGCGACTTCACATATCTCACGCGCAACCTCCACCTCGTCGCGGCGTACATCCGAAATACGACTGTAGCCGCCCGATGTAGAGCTGGAAATAATTTTAAGTCGGATTGTGGTTATCGCTCCGAACATCGAGGACAATACTTTTCTAGTTTAGGTACGACGGCGGACGGAGTCGACTGCGGAGTGTGGACTGACATTGGCCCGGATACTGTAGACGAGCGCGCACGTCTACTCGTTGTGCAAACACGCAGATTTTTCTGGAATGTCACAAAGAAACTTGGCTGCTGAGAATGTATAGTTTTCGGCGGTCGGCGTCCGCTATCGACCAGTCGTGAGTCGTCTAATGCTCGTAATGCCGACGCATTCTTCAACCACGGATCTGTATCTCCCGACCCACTCACATGATTCTTGTCGTTTTTGGTTTTCATGCCTGATCTACCGCAAGCGGCGTAGGCCGAAATCATGTGACTGCATAGGCAAGCCCCGACGTCAAAAATGTAAAGTCGACAATAACGTTAGTTTTATTGACGAAACGCTGACTTTTAAATACGATCGTACGCCGTAGGCGCGTCGTAAAACATTTTCTTTCGCTACGAATAACTGAGCTAATCTTTATTTTTGCGGTGAACCCGATGTTCCTGGAAGACATTTGGGAGGACGGTCGCCGGTGACTGGAGCGGTTAGCGGGCGCCGATCGGAGCGCGCGCCGCCGCTGCAGTTACACCACGCCGCGAATCACCTTGAGACATCAGCACCATATCCTAAATATAGACATCGGATTACGTATTCGAGGTGACAGACAATACGGCATCGCATCGCGCACGCTCACAAGTACAGGTAATTGGCAATAGTTGCGTCGATTTTTTTGTAAAAATTGGAAAATTTCGTAGGGGGTCAGGGGTACGGTGTGTGCGCGGAGGCAGGGGGTCGAATTCGGCGGGGCCCCGGCGGGCGTCGACCTCGTGAAAGGCGCGCGGCGGCGGCGGCGGTGGATCCGCGCGCGCGCCGTCCGCTCGCCTTTTTACGCGCTCTTTCCCGCGCCGCCGCCGCCGCCAACCCCGCGGGCCCCCGGCGCGGTCGCCGCCCGCAGATAGCGAGCCAGGCGCTACCAACCGTTTCACTGTCTGCACCGCATTCAAATATTCACACTAGTCTGCACACAATGAGTATTCGCACTTTGCGCTGATATCAAAATTATTCTACATCACTATGCAACTCTTTACTTTGCGAAAAATTTATTTCACTGAATCGCAACAGTATTTTTTTTCAGGGGAGCGAAATGGGACGAAGCTATACAGTTAAAAGCCCCGCCGCAATTGTTATTTTTTAAGGACGTAAAGGTAAAAGAAGGGCTATACAAGGCATTTTAAGAAACATAATATCTAAAGACTATTCAAACCAAGCTTTATACCCGGAAAGCAGTGCCGCATCAAGTGCAGCTCGAGGGCGAGTCTAAATATTTTGTTGATGGCTATACTGAACCGCTACATCTTCAAATCAAATCAAATCAAATCATTTTATTTGCGAATACAGGCTACATAGATTATACAGATGTTATGTATTGATGGGAAATCTCGCCATATTCAACCCTTACTGGGCATGCAAATGAGTGAATGGAGACATTTATATCATTCATTAACTTCTATTAAAAGTGATATACAGTTCCCTTATTATATTGCTTATCATTATATATGCTTAAATAAAGTGTTTTAATTTGTGTAGTTTTTTTAATTTATAATGTTATTTATTATTAATATATTAATACCAATGAAATAATACAATATATTTCTTCTTAAATTTTGTCATCAAGAAATTCCTTTATCGAGTAATATGTCTTATCTAGCAAAAGCATTCTTAATCTATTTTTGAACATATGAGGTGGACCTGTTTCTTTAAGTGTTAATGGTAACTTATTATAAATTTGTATCCCAATACTAAATATACTATTTTTATACAGTTTTGTTCTAGTTTTTAGGGTACATAGCTGAGTTTTATGTCTCGTGCTTTTTAGAGTCTTATAGTTGTTAATATCGGATCGAACCAAGAGAGATGCTTCATAGACATATATCTTACAAACTGATTTCGCCTGCCGAATCTATATGCCTGTCTAAACGCGATAAACTCAAAAACTACCCAATGAATTTCGATGAAATTTCGTATGGAGATAGTATTGATAGGGAAGGACAAGGTTTATTTTCTATCCGAGGAAAATATAAAGCGGGGCTTTTTCCCGGAAAACTTTATCATGCGATCAAATGCACGAGCAAAAACTAGTAATTTATATATTTTTATTGACACCCTCTACAAGACAATCGCGATTTTAAATAATATCGAGATATTAAAAAATACATATTAGAAGATACGGTAATTAAATAATAATTTGCTCATAGTTATATGATCTTATAGGTATACTGTAAGATAGTAAGATCTTATTAAGTTAAGACTATATTGTATGAACGTTAAGTATGTGAATGTATTAATACGAAGTATTTGAACGACAGAAATGTTTGACTTGGGTCTATGTTTAGGATTTGTTAAGTATATGCTCCTCGTTATTACTATATGAGAGACTAGAGTAACGCGTTTTTACATATACCGTGTAAACTGCGTGCTTTTACTACCGGCGGGTTGTCTAGCGTTCATCGTTATGAACCAATCAGATTTATATTTATAGGTAACAATCACCGAATTCCCATATGCCTAGTATCATAGGCTATAATTTACATACATTTAACTTAATCTCAGACGATTAGGTTAGTTTGATAGATAAAATAACATCTTTACTTTTTGTGAGAAAAACAGTAGTGATTGTAAAATTGTCCGCATACGTACAGCTGTTGAGGAGCACGGCGGTGTGCGAGTGTAGTGCGGGCCGCGCGTTGGTGCCCCCTGGCCGCCGCTCCGCCGCCGCTTCGCCCTAATTAAACAATAATCGAAAAACTACAATGAACGGGCGCACGGTTCTGCGTCCTCGGTGTCCCGCACCGCACGCCCCCCGCACTGCCCCCTCTCCGCACCGCGCAACCGTCCCCCCGGCCCCCCGCCCCGCCGCTTCACACACCACCCCGCGGCGCACTCCCCTCGCCGGCCGCACTCCGGCGTGACGTCACCACTGCACTCCTCATTATCGCCTCTCGACTTGAAGACGCACTCCCTAATAGATCTGACTAAAATATTCAGACAGGTTTTTTGCCCGACTTTGTCTGTGAACTCGCGACGCGACGGCCATGTCGACGAGAACGTCACTTCTGTGCGCCCGCGCAGTCTATAGCCTTAGATTGAAGCCAGATAACAAAAACAGAACATTGACTTATTAATATATACTATGGTATTTCGAAAAACTTAGACTTGGAATTAGTCTGCAGTTCCGGATTTTGGATGGTATTACTGAATTAATCATAGAAATTGACACAATAAATTATGCTTGTTTATCAACGAGCGCATAAAAATAGGGGCTATACTTAATTACATATTCGATAGGTATTCTCTTGAATGGCATAAAAAGTTTATTAATTGGCAGCATAACATTCCATAAGTAGACAAAATGGGCAGACCAGCGCGAAGGTCAGATGACGAGCAGCGCGGCGGCGGGGAGCGATGAATGAGATTGCCTCGAAATAGTAAAATTGTCGGATTGCTTGATAATTAGAACATAGCAACGCACCGCGGCTCACGTTTTTTGCCGCATAACTAAGATCCTTTGCATTATAGCGTGAAAGACTGATGATGGGTACATTACAAAAGGCGACGTCATCCGCTGGGGGATTCCAGTTGGGTTGCCTTGTAAGGTATCAACACAGTCTACGTAAATAGAAGAAAATGGATTGCGCTACGCAATTAGGGAATCTTACTGGGTCGTTACTTCGTAATATACATATATTTAAACAACACTAATGAAATCACCAGGCAATGACGGCATACATTGTAAACTATTTTACTCAAGAAGAAATGTGTTGCTTGTAGTATTGAAATATCTGGAAACTATATCAGTATCACTTAATGCTTCTTAGTTAAATTGTCTTCGCTTGACTAGACAATAATATTACCATGTTTAATAATATTTATTGTAGGTACAGTAGTTTCAGTTTTTTGAATAAAACGTAATCAACACAGCAACAAAATCTTTTTGAGAATAAAATTATTTGAGATTCGTTATCAAAATAATGAAATCTATTTAAGATTCATTAATAAGACTACACATTAAAATAAAAATATATATTTTTTGATTTTAGTTGAATATATTTTAAAATCCTTTTCAGAATCTACCAATCTTATTTTTCTTTTTATTAACACTGTAAATGCGAAAGTTTGTGAATATGTTTGGGTGTTCGTATGTTTGGAGGGTTGTTAGTCGAAAACACAGAAACGACTGAAGTGATTTGGATGAAATTTGGCACGCAAAGAGATCATATCCTCGTTTAACATAAAGACAAATAGAATATAAAGATTATTTTAAGTAAATAACGCTAGCGTCTTTCAGATGGAGCTATAGATCTACAGTTTTAAGAAGTTTTGTAGCAAGAAAGGTTTTTTATGCAGGTGAAACTGCGAGCAACACTAGTGAAATAATTTTTGAAGCCTTCCGCTGTATACTTTATTTTATATTATTTAAACATGCCAATTTTGTAATATTACCAACTTAAACATGGCACTTATCAGCTTAAACATTTATATATAGTCATTATATTATTAATTTTAACTTTGATAGCCATCCAAAAATGTCATAAATCACATTTTGATTATTCATTATAAAATAACAATAAAGATCTAACACATTTGTATCATTGTCCTTAAAAAATGTGTTAAATTGAAAAAAAAAAATTAAAACGCTAAGAATCTCATACTGTTGTCAGAGCTCCCTTTTTTTAAAAAAGATTAGTAGCGCATCAGTTTGCTCAGTGGGTGGAAATGGGTTGATACTTGATATAATCACTTGCCTCTGGGTAATTCTATGGCTTATTGATTTAAGAAAAACATAGCTAATTAATCGCATGTAAAATTCCTCTTTTGTAAGATTCCGTATAATAACATGTTTGCTTCGATTTTTTATATGAATGACAAACCACGAAATTGTTGTCCTGGCATATGCGTGTCACTGACCATTATCAGCGGCAATACCAGAAGCTTTTGAATCACAAAGACCTATAATATTGCACCGCGCGCGTCACATTTTGATTGCTGGTAGGTCTCTCACATATGAGACAGTGACTACACACTCCCGCCCAGCAGCAGTGTGTAGTCTGCCGTGTACCGGTTTGAAGGACATTGTAGCCAGTTTAACTACTGGACATAATAGGACTTAACATCTCATGTCTTAGACTGTTAAGCGCAGTGGAATACCAATCAATACTTTGTAATTCAAGGTGCTGGATAGTGTTTTTACTGTTTATGGGCCGTCGTATCGCTTACCATCAGGCGATCGGCAAGCTCGTCTCGTCATTCAAAGCAAAAAAAACGCTGCCTTTAGATGGTAGTAAGTCTCATAATGCCCAGTAATGGCACTGGATACAGTGTGTTCGGTTATGTTGAAACTAAAAGACTTAGATTCTCTTTGGAAGGAACACAGAAACGGCATAGTTCATCGGCGCAGAGTGACTGCTCGTTGAAAGATTTGGTCACACCGGAATATGAAACTAGTAGCTAAATTGTGGCTTTTTGGCATTATTTTCGCTACCATAGAGATTAGGCGATATTAGATGATATTAAATACGTATAGATTTATTATAATTATTACTAGGTATTATGAGATTTAACATCTATCAGATTAACGAGTGTAGTATCCCTAATCGTTGATGTCTCATTCTCCGAGGAACCGTCCTGAACCGACGTTCGTAACCCGTTAGTGGGTTGTACTCAACATGGTCGCTTAATTTTCAAGGGTTGTGAGCGCCTAAAGAGTTCACCCAAAAGTCCGGTGTGTTTGTATAAGCGACCTTTGGTAAACAAATGTCTGGTTAAAAAAATAATGCAGTTCAGTTCCATAGTGCTTTATTATGTAAGAAGTGTCGCTTACCGTAAGGAGTGTGGCTACCTAATTTCGCCATTAATTTCTAAAAAAGCGAAGTAAAAGCGGCGCGTCTCGACTATTCCTGGATTTTTCGCCAGCAAAGAGTATTATTCTACATAATACCTAGTCTTGCCATAAATATTGTAATAAAGAAAAAAGAAAATTGTTAACTGCAAATAACATTTATTACTTTTACAGTGTGTCAGTTTAATACATAAATATAAAACAATTAAAAATATAAAAAGCTTATTCGAAGTGGTCTCCATTGGCTGCAATACAGTCCTTTAAACGATGAGGCCAGTTATCAATAGAAGCACGCACTCTTTCCATGGGAAAATTCTTCACCGCCAATCGTATAGATTGTTTTAGGGACTCCAAATTATCATGGCGTTTAGAGCAAGCTGTACTCTCTAAAACTGACCACAAATCATAATCCAGCGGATTAAGATCGGGACTAGACGACGGCCAGTCTTCAGCTCTGATGAAGTCCGAAACGTTCGATTCCAACCAAGACTGCGTGGACCGAGCTTTATGACCCGGCGCCGAGTCTTGCTGGAAGGACCATACTTGGTTATTGAACATGGTGATGTTAAGGGGCTTAACTACCTTCTCAAGAATGGTATCTTGATACACTTGTGCCGATGTTTTGATACCTTTTTCACAAAAATATGGCTCAGTCACTCCTTCATAGCTAACACCCCACCAAACCATCACTGAAGTCGGATAATGTCCACGTTGCACTCTGTCGACTAATTGGGAAGCTTCCTTAGAGCTTTGAGCATAAATACGGTCATTTTGTTTGTTAAAATGTTGCTCAATTGTAAAAATTTTCTCATCCGTAAACAAAATTTTTCTGTGACCTCCCTTTGCGTACCGCTTCAGTAGTTGTTTCGATTTTACCACCCTATTCTTCTTTAAATTATCAGTTAAGAAATGGCCAGTGCGTCTCTTATAGGCTGCAAGTCCTAAGTCATCTTTTAAAATACGCGACATGGTTCTAGGTGCTATCTTCATTTCCCGAGATAAAATCTTTTGCTTTCGGACAGGATTTCTTCGAATTCTTTCCCTTACTGCTTTGACCACCTTTTTCGTACGAACACTACGTGGACGGCCAGATCTTTTCTGTCACAAACAGAGGAGGTCTCATTGTACCTATTAATAGCCCGGTACACAAACATTTTACTAATACCAAGTGTATGGAGAGTTTTAAAAATTGCATTTGGCTCCATACCTACTTTGTGTAATGCTATCACAGCGATTCGGTTCTCTTTATCACCCCACACCATTTTAATATCGCAAAATATTTTACAATGTATTGGCGCCAAAATGAGAAAACACAATGAACAATCGTATAAAAATGACAGATTCGAAATTCAAATGTAATATTTTTTTATAATTAAGTGTAACAGTATTTATGGCCAGACTAAGTATAAGCCTAGCCTTCCATTGGAACTGTCTTACGTTTCGCTATTATTAAAGATCAAGAGAAATCGAAAGACATTGAATACGCAAGGCCTCTACGTCAGATTAACCTCGAGACTTTGTGTCCCGACAGAATTGAAAATAATTTCAATGTTGTATTTCCCTCAGATATATATTTATTATGTCAGAGAAATAAATATATATATTAAAAGCGAAAACTGTTGAGTGCACCCCGTCGATTGTAGAAATATAGAAGTCTCCCGCTTAGATATTTAAATAAAAAATAAATTACAATGGCCAGCGCCACCACGAAGGTACTAGCTTTATTGGGTCCTATTATTTGCTTCAGTTTAATATCATTACTAATTGTTTAATTCATATTAGGCCAAAAACAGAGGCCAGGGTTAGGGGTTCAGTTAATATCTATACTATTATATAAAGCTGAAGAGTTTGTTTGTTTGTTTGAACGCGCTAATCTCAGGAACTACCGGTCCAAACTGAAAAATTATTTTTGCGTTGGATAGCCCTTTGTTCGTGGAGTGCTATAGGCTATATATCATCACGCTATACCCAATAGGAGCGGAGCAGTAATGGCCAATCTCAGGAAATACCGGTCCAAACTGAAAAATTCTTTTTGCGTTGGATAGCCATTTGTTCGTGGAGTGCTATAGGCTATATATCATCACGCTATACCCAATAGGAGCGGAGCAGTAATGGCCAATCTCAGGAAATACCGGTCCAAACTGAAAAATTCTTTTTGCGTTGGATAGCCATTTGTTCGTGGAGTGCTATAGGCTATATATCATCACGCTATACCGAATAGGAGCGGAGCAGTAATGGCTAATCTCAGGAAATGCCGGTCCAAACTGAAAAATTCTTTTTGCGTTGGATAGCCCTTTGTTCGTGGAGTACTATAGGCTATATATATATCATCACGCTATACCCATTAGGAGCAGAGCAGTAAAAGCTAATCTCAGGAACTACCGGTCCAAATTGAAAAAATATTTTTGCGTTGGATAGCCCTTTGTTTGTGGAGTGGTCTTAGTTATATATCATCACGCTATGACCAATAGGAGCGGAGTAGTAATGAAACATGTTGCAAAAACGGGGACAATTTATTAGTTTTGAGAGCGTCCGTTGCGTGCGCTGCGTAAACGGTTAAAGTTATGCAACAATGATGTATGACGGGATTGTTCCTCTTAAAAAGTTCTAAAAAATATGTTATAAAACAAAGTCCCCCGCTGCATCCGTCTGCCTAAACGTGTTAAACTCCAAAAACTACCCAACGTATTAAGATGAAATTTGGTATGGAGACAGTTTGAGACCCTGGGAAGAACATAGGCTCCCGGGAAACTACTACTTTTATAACGGAATACTTTAGCCTGAAAAACTTTATAACGCGGGCGGAGCCGCGGGCAAAAGCTAGTTTTATACTATAAAAGTCGCCTGCCTGATGGTATAAGCCAAGACTGTTTATAAACAATCGCACCACCACACAGAATTCTGGGCTATAGATCACTCCATGGCATTGAACTGCATTTTTCATCTGGAATTTTAGATGTCTCATAATGCCCAATAATTATTGCAATAACTGGCACTAATAACAAACCGCAACACAATAGCGCTTGCACACTGCTTGTCAACAGAAATAAACAAAATTAAGATGAACCGTGCCCCATTGGCACTAAGGTTGAGATTTGTACTATGTAAAAATTATAAATCAAAAGAATTTCATAAGGAATAAATAACTAAACAATTAGATACTAATGGCTTCTAGATATTAAGGTTACAAACATAATATTTTAATTAGAAGACCTTATCTATTTTACAAGGGCGAGGGGGAAGGGACCAGGGACGATCTCGCGTAGCAATCTTAGTGCAACAGAAGCCGTCTCGTATGCCCTGGAGAAGGCCACCTTGGGTTTCACTGGGTGTGCCGGTTTAGTGTATATGTACATAAGGTAAAGGGTTCGGCCCAATGCTCGTTCGGGTGATGCTATACTGGGATATAGACACAGGGCTATAAGACAGCTGAAATCAACATACCGTGCCACTCACTGCAAAATGTTGGTAGCGATAAAGCGGTTTATCACCGCCGTTATTACTAATGTAAGCCATACACACTACGGTCTACCAGAGAGATCATCTGTGCAGGTATGCCTGCGCAGGTATCAATTGAAAGAATTGATTTTCGATCCTGCGCCGGTCGCCTGCACAGGCTCAAAAATCTGCACAGGTCTATTCCCACATATCTCGGTCTACCGGCGCAGGCATACCTGCACCTGTGGGTCTTTCCGATAGACCGTAGCATGTATGGCAGTCATAATGTTTCCATTCAATATAGTTTTCGAAATTTAGCTCGCGTCTATGCTCGGAGTTGGCATTCATTGGCAGTAGAGATCTCTTCCCAACAGATAAACTAGCCGCTCTTAATTTTCTATTTTGCTAGACGAGAAATATACAAGGTAAATATTTCAATGAAGAAATATTACATCGGTCAATAAGTCCCGAGCCTAAGTAAGAAAAACATTTTTTTTTAACCTAATTCCTTTTTATTTATCAAGATAGTCTCCTTCAAAGGTGATACAATCAATCCAGCGCTTCTCTAAAATTTCTATACCCTTCCTATAAAACGATTTGTCTAACCCTTCAAAATACGCTTCAGTTTCAGCGATCTCTTCTCCATTTGGGCCATTTTTTTTTCTGGAAAGCATTTTTTTCAGTTTAGCAAACAGGTAATAGAAGCTGGGAGTCAAAAATAGAGAATATGGTGGGTGAGACATCAACTCAATCTTTAATTCATGCAGTTTTGCCATTATGGCGACCGCTGTGTGACCCGACATTGTCTTGATGGAAAAGCACTTTTTTTATTTGCATTTGAGGCCGTTTTTTCACGATTTCATGCTTCTGACGCACCATTTATGCCATATAATATTCGCTATTGATCCTTTCTCCCTTCTGAAGATAGTCAATGCATATTATAACTTGCGCATCTCAAACACGGAAGCCATAACCTTGCCAGCTGACATTTGTGTTTCTGGTCGCTTTGGACGCCTTTCGTCGGTTGCCGTCCATTCAATTGACTGCCGTTTTGACTTTGGAGTGTAGTGGTAGATCCAGGTTTCATCCGTTGTCACATATTGCAAGAAAAATCCGTTTTATTTCGCCTTAAACCTCCAAACAGCACTCTGATTCTTCAACACGTTGATGCTTTTGGTCAACGGTGAGCAAACGCGGTACCCACTTTGAACAGAGTTTTCTCATGGACAAATGTTCCTGCAAAATGACAAATGCATTGCCTTTTGATATCTTTAGAATGTCGGCTATCTCCTGTAACATCACTTTACCATCTTTCAAAACGATTTTGTGCCTAAATTTTGTTTCAACGGTATATTTTCCTATTGGAAAACAATGTTTAATCAACACTCGAAATTCTTTTTCGTCCATTGTTTTAGAGACACTCAAAGTAGCATCACTAAAATCACTGTAACTTTTTTACAAATTGTTAAATGTTTATGAAATTTTGACATGCGTTACATAGAGGTCAGTAATTTTTGAAAATCGGTAGTATTTATCCGTAACAGCGTAATTTATATATTAGGCTCGGGACTTATTGACCGATGTGTAAGTATAGCGCTTTAACAAAAAAAAAACTTACTATTCATACTTTTATCCCGAAGAGGTAGGCAGAGGTGCAACCAGGACATACACTTTTCACCAATTGTGTCTCTACATCGTAGAAAAATCTCAGTTTTTCTATTTTGGCAATACTTATTACTTAATTTAGAACTTAGTATGGCTTATTTCAGAAAAAGATTAATTTAACGTTTTATAAACCGTACAGAAATCTCGATATTTTCTATCGATTCAGCTTCAGCCTCAGCTTCTTGTTCTATCTATAGTGCACAATTTTCCTCTACACTCAATTTGATGATAAACAGGCTTTATGAAGATGGTAGACATACGTCAAGTTGAATTAACCAATAGCTTAAAACGTAACGGATATAGTTTGTACCAGACTAGGTAACTCTACCACTATAACCGTGGTGGAAATAATGGCAAATTTGATATTTTAACGAGAAAGGTAATGTACTCTTACTAACATAATAACACAAATCGGTGTGATTCTAGCGACCCTTATAGTTATGAGATGTTCCCCATTTACCACATTACATTGTTGGTAGAGTCACACTGTACACATATTTGTTTACAGTGTGAAAGACCTGGCTCGACGGGGGTAGTCCACTGACTCATAGAAAAAAAGACAATTTACTAGATCCACTGTTTATTAACCATTATGGTTTACCGGGATAAAATTTACGTCGTTGCTGCAATTTTCTATAACATTGTTTCTCTGTTACCACAGAAAAAGATATAAGGGTAGTAAATTGAAGAGATTATAATTGGATCTGTGACAAAACAGTGGCACAACTCGTGTAAAAAACATGTGAAGATATTATTTACATCAATACGAGAACGGAGTCACATTTCCACCGCAATTGCCTTGTGTTCACACCTTTTATAACATCTCGACCAATATTATATCAAAACGAATGAAACAATGGGTTGAATTTCCAATTATTATTAAACAGTTTCCCTCTATAATTTGGCCGAATGTAAATGGAAACAATATATATATTTTGTTCATGTTTTCATTTATTAATTTATGTCATATTTTATTCTGCGAATAATTTTTTGACGATTACGGGTCTACGATCATGTCTTGTTATTTTATAAAGCTGTTTTATATGTAAAATAAGTATGTTTCCAATATTGCAATTTTGAGGTGTTTTCAGATCTACGATCAACAATTAATATATTTTCCAATACAAACTTGCCTGGGGCAACGAGTCACTTAAAATATGTCACTGTATAACAATAGTTTTAATTACATATTTTTTGTTTCCTTAACTTAGAGAGGTTAAATGTGATTCATAGACCTAAAAAGCTCTACAAAGTGGCGAGATAAATACTTCATTCGGTTTATTGTGATTCCATTGGCTATGCCTCCAGTCCAACATCATGGATAATGTAATTGAAAATGATTAGCGCGGATCTGCTAATCACAATTAATTATATTTGACACTTAAATGAAGCTCATACTTACACCATTATTTTATTAAATTGAAATATATTTTTTTAGTTTCATTTGCGGTTTCTTCAGCAAGAAAGTCCTTTTCGGAGTGACGGGCAGATTGTGCAATTTTATCGGATAAAAGAATATATGTTAAACTAGTACATGCTAAATCCATGTTTAAATTTAGCGGTTTTTAAGAGTAACTTACAGTATAAAAATCACAATATTATTTTATAAAACGAAGAAATAAGTAGACGTAAGATACCATTATTACTACTTTAAGTCATTTATACCGAAAGATGATTGTCGGATAACAAAAAAGGAATTTACAATTACGGTCCCTCCCTCGACAGTCGTTTCTCACCAACAACCCGTGATTGAGATTTATGTATGTACATACGATGACAAAGAAAATCAGTAGCATCACGAGTGACGTCATTGGTTTTTGTATCAATCACCATGGCCGCATATAGAACTGTAAACTTCATCTACACCGTAGGGCAACATACTCCGGACTCCGCCCAGTGGAGATTCGAGTATGACGCACAAAACACTCGGAGACCGCAATTAATTTGAACTATAGGTAATGCTTATTACAATAACATTTTGATGTAACATACAAGTAAATCAAGCGTACATTACGCATGTGAAACACTTTGGAGAGCAACTGCGCAGATTTTTTAATGTAGTTTTCGGTTATAATTCCTAAAATGGGTAAATAAATGAGCTTTTTACAGCAACTCTTAGTTTTTTAAAAAAAAAGAACTCTAGGAACTCTTGTGACAAATATTCAAAAAATAACAGGCTGCATCTTATTCACCGTAGACTGGTCCAAGTGATAAAACAAAATTTGAAAAATATTCAAATTGATATATTGGTTAATTTTTTAATTAATTTTACTTACCTATTAATTTGGAAAAAAATATTATTATCAAAATTTTATTTGATATCGCGATAATTTCTGTGCAATTATAAGTGTTATCAAACGCAAATTTTCCTGATTTGGGAAATTGTGATGTTTCGAAAATATTATTAATACCTAAATCTAAAAGTTCCAGACCGCCTGTTCAAATACATTTGCTGGGCCTTCATAAGTTTGAAATGTTATAAAATTATTGTATTACACCATTAAATGTAACATCTGATGAATTCTTTTGTATAAATGTCTGCGCGAATGATTGTCGTTGCAAATTGATCAAGAACTTTATTCAATGGCATTCGCTGTAGGTACCGTCGACATTGTAATTTGGTTATACGATACTCGTTTTTATTGGTCAAGCAATAAGAGCCATTGGTAGTCCTACATCAACAGACGCAGTAACACGCCTATCTGTTGCGTATTTCATTATCACCTTTGATAGTTTTTAGCACGGAGTCTGCGCGGAGGCCCCGTTTGTCGAAACATACAAAAATTTTACGTCAAAATATACCTACATGTATAATAACATGTCTATGAAGGTTTATGTAATGTTGTCATAGAATATGGACTTTCGATTGAGACGCAATTAATAACCGTAAGATCTGAAAATGATATCGTAAAACCATTGAAGAGAGCGCTTGACTCAAAAATAGTAGAAGTCTTCAAGGATACTTAATTTACCAATACCTGTGTAATAATAAATGATAATAGAAATAATGCAAAACTTATAATTAATAACACAAACAAAGTTTTGTACTCATAATTAATTGTAATTGGTTTCGTTGTCAAACTTGTGTGGAATAGCAAATGCTAATAGCTATAATATTCCCTTTGTGACTAATTAAAACATTTGTTTATCAAACACCACAGAGGTTATTTTTGAATGGGAAAGACCAACTTAATATAAAAACAGGAAAAACAAGAATTTTTTATCGCAACTCCTGTTGAAATCCCGATTCTATTGGACAGAGAATACGAGGGCTGGGCTCAGTTTGAGTAAACGTTATTGTAATCGGTCGAGCAATTTTTTAAACTTCGTGAATAAAAAATATACAAAAATTAAAATTGTCTATGTAAACAGAATTTCTGGTTCACATACCAAAATCAAGTTAATAGCGTAATCGGTAGTGGTTTATCGCAGCTAATTTTACTGTAAGTTGCTTATACTTTTCTATATTAAGTATATTGTTAATAGCTATAATAATAATGTTCCTTAGAATAAAGATTAAAGGCTGGATTAAATATTACCTTACAACCCATTTAATTTATTCGTATTCTAGACATTTGTTAAAGCATTTCGCAGCGAGAATTGAATCTAATCTGTAGTTTCTTAGCCGGTTAATCACTCGTTATACGTCATCGTGGTTAGGGCGTAGTATCCATCAATTACATACTATTTTGTTCTAAATTCTAAATTATAATAAACAGCCCAGCTTTTTGGTTTATATGAAGGAAAAGTTACTCTATTATTGACTATTCTACACCTATGACGGTATATATGGACGTTTTGACGTAAGCTAAGTGCACCTTATAATTCTTGAATAATTTTATATGAAATTTATCCTTACGTGAGCATTGGCATTTAAGAAGTGTCATAATCATAATTAATTAGGTTTCCGCACGTTTTTTATATGAGAAATACTTTCTTTTTAAGTTACTTATAAAACTTGGACGATCGCTGGAACATTTTACCAAAAAGGGTTTAATATAATAACAAGTCATATAGTTTTAAGAGGAAGTTCATCGTTGATGTCTTTTATTCCAAATTTGGAAATCGTCAATAGTTTTATGTTTATTTTATTGCATAAAGTTTTTGACATACATATTTTATTTTGATGCGTCCATTTCTGTGTTTATTTTTAATTATTTAATTTAATAATATCGTATAATATTTACAACGGGGAGACTTAAATAAATATTTTCTAAAAACAAAGCATTATATAGAGACTAGATCCTAAATAGGAGCGTTGGTTATTATATGTGTATCCTCAATATAACATTCATTGTTATAGTACATATACACTTTTTATTTATTAAAAATACCATATTTTAAGGCACGTTTATTTATTTAATATTTATTATAAAGTTATTAAACGATTATATTGTTGAAGCAACCATGTAACAGATAGTCTAAACGAAATGAACCAAGTGGTGGCATAAATATAGCGCAACAGGCAGGTGTGTGCCGGCTCAGCCCCTCGACAACCCTGCGAGTTGCTCAACCGCCGTGCCGAGGCAAATGCACGTTCGCGCACAACTATCAACTTACTCTACCTCCCATAGAGCCCACAATCGCTTATAAGCACTTAGCACGTGCATTGACGTGCATTCATTACATTAACGGTTTTAATAAGTAATGAAGCGATTAAAGGTTTGATTGATCCCAAAATTAACTGAAATAATAAGATGCCCGATTAGATATTGTGTTTTGAAACTCAAATACAAATGTTATCAATGATGTAAAGCGGAACGACGCAAAACAGCACTATGACGAGTCGGCGCAATATGTAAACAAACAAACGAGTGGCGTGTCGAATGGGCGCATTGTGAAATGTGCGCACGGGACACGGTATCACATGCATAACTTACGTGTGTTGCGCGCAAGTGGCGGCACGTAAACAAAACAGTCCATCGATCGCGCAGGAGAACTAGTGATCGATGGTGGTGCTGCGTGTACGCCGCGCGCCACGCCGCTCGCGCCCTCACCGCACCAAACAGCATAGTAGCGCTTATCTTCGCTACGTAAGATTTGCAATGCACGTTCCGGAATGCGACATCGAAAGGTGACGTGCGAAACGGACGGATAGCGCGTGCGCACGGAGCGCCGCGGTGCATACAGCGGCGGCGCGACGGTGCAGCGTGCAGCGTGCGCGGGGCGCGGGCGCACGAGGCTGACTGCAGTCGCGAGGGGCACCCCGCCGGCGTCGCGCCCTCTGACCGCGCCACCGTCCCCATACATTGTCAATACACACCTAATGAATGGAAATAACGACGGGCTAGAGCTTCTTCGGACTGCTCCATTGCATTCCAAACATGTATCGCTTGCCCTTTTCCGTGAACTCATCATGGCTGTATGGTAACCGAATTATTTGCTTCCGTTAATAATATCATATTTACATTAAAACAAACATCGTTAACCATAAAAAGATCGTAATTATTTTATCAGTGAATTAATGTGGTCCGACGATTTTTGGTTGAATATATTAATTTGCTGTATCTTATCTTAAAATATTAGTATACGTTCTTGGACAGTTATCTAGATGTCACAGACAATTAAAAAATAATGGGACATAAAAGCATATTATAATGGAATCTGTCAATAGATCAAATAGTGAAACCCATAAAATGTGGACATGTTTTTTTTCTGCAACTCAATTACTTACCCATACGCATACATTATTGGTACCAGTGCAACAAGTCAATATAGAAGTGATGGGAGGGCACGGTACACACATCAGCAGCGACGGCGGCAGCGGCGGCGGCGGCGCGGTGGCGTCGAGAAGTGATCCCCAAAACAAACGAGTGGGAACGCGCGTGCCGAGCGGCAAGGCGGCGACGCACCATGTAAGCATGCCTCAGATTCCATTCAGAGGGTTTTATCGGTGGCGACGGAGAGAGGAGCTGCGTACGCGCAAGAATTCGGGTGTTTGGGTGCGCTGACGAGCAGTGCTCACGGGGTCGACGACCGGGTAGCGCCGAGCGCCCTTTAAACGATTTTCTGAAGTGATTCTTGATTGTCGACATATCTCGCCACCGGAGTTGTTTCACTTAAATTTTATCAATTCTATCTTCCAACAATAAAATAACTCTGGAATTTTATCTTGTTTTTTAAAAATAACTTATTTTTTTACATGGCACTTGCACATTTTGCGAGAAACTTGATATGTTCGTAAGCAATAAATATAGTTTTATTTAAGTTACTTGTAAACTATGTAATTAATCGAATTCGACCTCATTGATGTTATTTATTTTGTATACGGGTTGAGAAAATATTTAAGGAATAAATTAAAGTTTATTCGGCTCCACACAATCGCTAAGCATAGCGCAGTATGAGAGCCGCGGTGCCTGTAAGTTGTTTCCTGTTATAAATTACTCGATTCTCGGAATACTGATAACATATCCAATAAGGCAGTAAACTTTATACAATAGTTAATATAAAGCCCCCGTTAACTATAAATCTCTGGCGCATAAAAATACACTTGTTTTAAATATCAGTATGTTGTTTAAACATATTGTATGTGTTCTTTGGGTTGGCTTTTCGTATAATTAATTCTATTGGTGATTTAAATCGAAATGTATTGTAATATATGTTGATATTGAGATTAGGCAACACAATATATACAAAAAAATATCCCGTTATAAATAAAAGCTTCTTTGATTTTGTTGATTTCTTTTATGGGGTATGTAGGTAGTTATTATTAAATGACTCAGTTCATAGCTGGGTCTCAAGAGATGTAAGTTACAATTATCTTTGTTTCCCATGTTATCCTCGTCAACCAACGGACATAGAAATCAAGACTCGGATGAGACACCCTAAAGAAGAACTTGTCGATGATCTCCTAGTGCTTAAATATTATATTAATGCTCAAACATTTCTTTTATTACATTAAAACTGATGATAAAATGTATAAATAATAATAACAAACATAAGATTACTAAAAGCTCTATATTAATAAAAATGGTATACGAATTTAACTAGGTAAAAGAAAGCTAGTAAATAATCAAATGTATTTACCTTTTTTATTTTTATTAATGGGCCTCAATAAATGCCGTTTGCAATGGTCAGTAAACATCAAACGATTGCGAAATGTCGGTAACCTTCCGATACCTTAATTCCACGTGACATAGCAGCGGAATATTACGTCATCCCTCGCTTCTTCACTTCACAAATTGATTGACAAGTTAGCTCCCAAGTCTCAACGGTCTGGAATTTCCGGTTGGCTGTCACATTCATATCAGATCGTGATTTAAAGCCCATACAATAAATTACGTACTTTGGGTATAGCGGAGGTTTGAACTTATTCAGAGGGGAACATGTGTTAGGTTAAATAAAATTTATAATCATTGTGACAGTTTACTGCGGATGGGAAGCGAGTTTGTCGTGCTTTTGATTTGAAAACGTCATGGTGTAAGGCGCTGTTTACAAGACATTATAAACTCGCGCGCTTTATCCGGAATATAGGAAATCGTAATCGAACTTATTATTCTATTGGATATAATTATTTTTTGTTTCTTTTATTCTTACTTACTTTTAATAAATGTATGAGAAATGTTTATTAGGATATTAAGACGACAAATAGTTTTTGTGTGGACGTAAAACGTTCCCATTAATTTAGTGACCTTCACCTAGACCCAGTGAAATATATTTAATAAGCCGCGTAGTTAACGGCTGCCGACAATAATCCTCTTACCTATGGCCTACAACACCATGTAATGCTGTCACTAATCACCTGTACCTACACTTTTATTCATATAAATAAGCACATATGGCGATCTGAACACACTTTGCTCGGGAATAATTCTAGGAGTCCAAGATGATTAGGGTCATCACAAAAATTGAGTCCGTTATTAACAAAGTTGTATTTTAAAAAATTTGCTTTTCAAACTAACATAACATTATGAAAAATATTCACACATTGTCCTGAAGGTGTAATTAAATTTCTAAAGTCTTAGAATGACATAACAATATTACCGTCCTTCGACTTTTCGTTGACCCCAGTAGGAACAACGTCGATCACCTTAGGGAACTAATTTCGTCCAATACCTTACATTATACGAATAGATATACATAGTATGACTGCTTAATCTCAAAAAACATCCAGAACCATCGTTCCCGAGCATCATAATATGTCGCTCCAGTAATAAGTTGGTTTAATTTATATTCTTTTTATGACTTCATCGTCATACTTCGGTTTTTAGAAAATTTGGTGGTAGGTCTTTCATATGTGTGTGGCAGGGTAGGTGCTATCAAAATGCCTATTTCAAGCAGCAGTGTGTAATCACTGTTGTGTTCCGGTTTGAAGAACATTGTAGGCAGTGTAACTACTGGACATAATAAGACTTAACATTTCGTGTCTCAGGATGGCGAGCGTAATAGAATGCCAAACAATACTTTGTAATTCAAGGAGTTGCATGGTGTTTCTACTGTTTATGGGCGGTCGTATCGCTTACTAACAGGCGAACAGCAAGCTCGTTTCGTCATTCAAAGCATTAAAAAAAAGTACCAATTGTTATACCAATAAATTTATCTATAAATGTATCCCAATAAACGAACATATACATAAACACGTGACATAAATCCAAGCCTTAGCCTCTTTCTTAATCCATCAAATATGGTCCGGAAATCCAACAGTAGCTAAATAAATGCCGTGCAGAACTTTTGTATCTACAGGTTTATAACCCGACCGGGCCCCGTTTATCGCTGCTCCCGTTCCATTTACATTCGATAAGGAATACTTTTGTTACGCGGTAAAACCATGGCGACAGCTTTGCGTATTTAACTATTATAATGTTGGAACCAAAATTTTAAATTGTTATAAGACATGTTTGTTAGACAAACGAGTTACAAACTTATGGAAACTTGTGAGGTAGTGGCCGAAATACGACTAACTATATTCCTGTACAGAAAAGGCAAAGTATCTTAGATCATGAACGAGATGATAATGATTTCATTTCATTATATTAAAGTGATTTATATAAAAAATATTTTTATTTATTAGAAAATATTTCTCTTCTGCATATCAACGATGATGTACCTTTCAATTCATAAAAGTTTTACTACACTCATTTAATTGAAGCTAAGAAGGGAATAAAGGATTTCATTAGCACAACTTCAGGGACAGATTTGCTTTTGTTTCATGTTACGTCATAATCCCATCTTTTTCGTTTGTGCAGTTGAAACAGCCTAAGAAATTTGATACTTTATAGTTCATACGTCCAAGTAGCTATCCCGTGAATATTACCAGGTAAACAAAAGCTTGGCAAATTATTTCTTTATAAATTTGAATAAAAAATTGTCCTACCTCGGAAACAATAATAACCTATCTAAATTTCGCCATTGATTTATATCACTATTTCAATAAGTTACGTAAGTTGACATTATTCAGCGAAGTTATTACACCCATCTTATAGATACAAGATGTATCATGAGTGTGATCCTTTAGAATATAACTTATGATGAACAGAGGTATGGGTATTTGAAAACATCTACAGCCTTAAGACCACCGGTACCTTAACATGAGAAGGAGAGTAGCTTCCATACACCATATCATTAAATTGTCAATAAATGTCTTATATCTGCAATAAGGCGTTAATAAGATTAACCGTACATTTTGATGTGTCTATGTCTTAATATGTAAAACGCGTAGGTGATCTTTCGGCTGTAGACATTTCAATATTAAAATCATGTACGAGTAATTAAAACACACCATCATTATGCTGCAATTTATATTATATATAAAACAAAATTATCTTAAATAACAATATATTAAATTCGTAATTTATATAACAGTGCCGTTGAGCTTTGAACTATAGCACGTAATATAAACAACTAAATGCATTTTCCAAAAGAAATTTATCAACTTACATCGGAACTACGTTTATTTACAATTAGATAAGATACGTACGTGAATCACAATATTTATAATTTAATTAACTTTGGAAAACATTCACGTTGAAAAACATCTATTCATATTCGATATTTTTCATATTGTATCGATTAAATCGAATTAATTTAAAATAAATATAATATATTGTCTTTTTAATTTTATCTATCAAGGTTTGTACTTGTCAATTGGAAATAAGTAAACGTTTGTAAAGATACGATTGTAAGTTAGGCGTTACAATAATTACTATCTATGAAATATGAGTAAGCTGAAACGATCAACAATATCAAAGTACACTATCGAGAATCTCACCCGCGCTAACATTGACAAGCACAACCTTAATTAATGCACTACTTATCATATAATTTGGCTTAAAATTAACTCAGTACTCCTGAATGACACTAGCGTTAGTAGTATATTAATTTGGCGACATGCTACCTTATTTCCAGTACTATAAGAATTATTGCTATTGGTAGAAGTCTATACTACTTAATTGTTTTGTAAATATCTAGTTTACTTTCAAATATAATAACGCATGCAACACTCATGTAAATTACTAAAGGAATATCAGAAAATATTCTAGCCGAAATATAGCAAACGACATCCATAATATGGCAATATTGTTGTTGAAACCAACCCTTAACATAGAGTATTAATACATAACAGGAACATTTGTGTCTAAAATGAAAACACGATGTAGATATGTAACTCATATTGCGATCATCAAGCAAAGATCAGTAGGAACTGAAACTATGTATATAAAATTGGCATTTAGCAGTAATTCTTACTTTGTACTAACAACGCCTTGTTTACGATATTCTTATTTACAACATAAGAAGTTCTACATTGCACAGGGACTATGTTATTGTAGCCTTGCAGTGGACAACTTTTAAGTTAGAGCTCTTAAAAATGTAGAATAAATTTAGAGCAGAGTACAATACGACTGTACGTAATTGTTCGTCTATATATTGTTTAAAATTTAATGTTATTTTTAGATTAAAATACTCGTAGTTCACGAATTGATATCAATAGTTAAGTTAATATCATCTATCATAATTGAAAATTTTGAAACATTATTTGCTTTATGATCTGTTCTACACATTATCTAGTTAAAATCGATTGCATTACTCGTATTAAGTTCGTTTTTCCTAACAGATATTCCTTAGTTATGATATTAACTATTTGTCGAGCTGTCTACGTACAAAATGAAGGGATATTATAACTACTTAGCTTATTAGTCGCCAGCGGGAAGGCACTCGGTGTTAGGGCTCGGAGGCCGGTGGTTTAACCGAGACCTACGTCCAGGCACATCATCACCACAAACCCGATGATGCAGCCCCACGTCGCCAGCTTCCCGTTGCCACTGCAAATAAAATTTTATTTTTATACCACACTTACTTTTGGCTGCGGCTTCGCTCGGTGAAAGAGTTTTCAGGGATAAATATTTCCTGAGATGAAAGTAACCTCACTCAGGAGTGATTTAGCTTCCTATAAATTAAAAAAAACAATGCGGTCTAGTAGTTCCTGGGATTAGTGCGTGTAAACAAAAACCTCTTCAGCTCTATATATTAGTATAAATTCAGTTGACTGTGGTACTTAAAACCATCTTTGTAGTCTCCAAGAGAGTTGACGTTAGACAAACAGTTTTAAAAACCTTAAATACTACAAAAAAATATTGTTGGGTATTAAGGAGATTACATTGCGGTATAAACTGATTACACAGAAATGAAATTTCAGAGCCTATTTTTATAAGCTTCAAAGTGCAATATACACATATGGTCAGTTAAATTAACTTTTGTGGCTTTAATGGTACATTTATGGACTTGTTACGCTGCATCAGTCTTTCAACAATAATTGAAGATATCTGAGTTTAGAGTAAAATGACATTCATAAATATGATACACATTGTGCTCAGTTACAATGAATCATCAATTACTAATAGATAAGAAATTGTGTCCCGATTTTGTAAATATATTAAAATTATTGTCTGCTTTATGTACTGTACTTTGAAGGAATGTTGCGAATAATAGTAGATGTAAAAATAATGCTTTTGCTGCTTAAAATATATTTTTTTTTATTACATATTACAATTTCAGAGGTAGCAGCCAAGACGCCTTTCCACAAACTTTAAAGTTAAAAGAGAACAACAAAATATATGTGGGAAAGACATATCCGATCGATAAGTTTATCGCTTGAAGATGTCATTCCCATACATTTTTGTTTTTTGTATTAGCGTTAACGATTGTAGAAAGGCGTCTTGGCTACGCTCCCAGTTCTGATATATGTTAATTGCTATATTATTAATTTAAAATGTTCCCATATCCGCATTTTACAAAGAGCGAAAAATAAAATTAGCTCTTATTGTTGTAGTTCGGTTACGATATACGCTGTACAAACACAATAACATAGGGGTCCGTTATAAAATGCTGTCGTCATACAATACGGGCCATTGAGAAATAACGTGTAAACGATATTTGAATATCAATTAGGTAGCAAAATTACGATATCGGAAAGACCGCCGATGGTGTTTGCGTCTCACGCACTCGGATTTAGAGAAACCGGCCGACCGGAATACTCTAACTGGAATTACGGGCCATTACATTAAAATAATTCCCGGTACTTAGGTACTCACTACCCGGACATTTTTATGCACATACCAAATTTTACTGGAACACTTAACGGACGTTTTTAACCATTCTGCGTATTATATATTACTTCTGTATCGCGCCTAGAACAATGGATATTTTTTGGAGATTTTACAGATCTTACAGTCGGTCCTCTCTGGTAAATCTAGCTATTATAACTGTCTATGGAAGTTGGTAAATATAAATTGCGTCTGTTCCGAATAAAAAATCGCACAGCACTTAGGAATAATGTAGTTTTAGAAATTACCAATTAAATAAAAGCTTGACCTTGATCGTATTAATGTGGATTCTATTTATGTGTAATAATAATAAATAATATCAGCCCTGTATTATATACCTGCCCACTGCTGAGCACGGGCCTCCTCTACTACTGAGAGGGATTAGGCCTTAGTGCACCACGCTGGCCTAGTGCGGATTGGTAGACTTCACACACCTTCGAAATTCCTATAGAGAACTTCTCATATGTGCAGCTTTCCTCACGATGTTTTCCTTCACCGTTAAAGCGAACGATAAATTCACAAAGAATACACACATGATTTTAGAAAAGTCAGAGGTGTGTGGCAGTCCGTTCCACACCCAACTAGGCTATCGCCGCTTATTTATGTATATGTAGGTATTTTAAAACAATATGAAACACAATTAATATTTAAGGACACAGAAGGCTCGTCAAAAATCCTCTGAGATGAAGAGTAAATTATACCAATTTATATATAATTTCTTAACATATCTAGACATGATACGCTTATTATGCTTAATCTTGTTTGTAAGTTACACGATCTAGTAATCTTCCGGCGTCTGGCGGCCTACCTGTGAGCCAGTTTCCTAAATCGAACCGAAAAGGAAAATTCCTGATCGTATAAAAGGAAGTCAGTCGCAATTTAAAGATATTTCGAATAAAGAGTAGTTAAACAGTAACTTATGGCAGTAAGATATAGCATGACTGGCTCCCCTCAACCACAGTCTCCTCCAGTGACAATGAATGTGGAATTGTAGCTTTGCTCATGCATTTTGTATTGCTGCTGTGATTAGCAGAGGTCCAAAGCATCAAATTTCTACTACTACAACAACGACTAACAACTAGCACTGAATTGGGGGCGTTGGAGGATGTTCTTGTACCATTTGCTCTATTGCAGTAAATTTAATGAGGCTCAACAAATTTTCTTATACCTAGTAAATAACAATGTTTCTGCCTCATTTTCTGAATACTATCAGAAGAGCATAGTTCAGACGATCGCCTCTCATATCGATTCCGAAAGAGTTGTCTCATTCCTAGAAAGAAATAGTTGTGTATGTAACATAAATTCTCTGTATATTCCGTATTATTGCAGAATACAAATTTCCCAATCAAGTGATATTTATTCATAATCATGTTAGTTTATGCTAAATGCAGAAAGACAAAGCCATGTATTCCAAAATTATGCACGATATAACCCCGCATAATGGGTAGCAATAGTTGCACGTCTAATTGTATTGATTGTCACGTCACATCGTCTAGACAGCGGAAAAATACGGCTTTGGTAAATTTTCTTAGAATCCCAACATGTGCGCACGCCAGTTATTTAATAAAGAGGGGAGCCTGCCGGGCTGCGGTGCTCGGGGGCCGTTACTTAACATTGCTGCATTTTACCAAATACGTTACCATTTTTTTTTATCGAATTCCATGTTAAAAATGTTAGTTCTTTTTGTGAAAGGATTCGAGTAATTAATACCACAAGAAGATTAAGTAGCAGTGTACTTTGTGTAATATACTAAGATCCTGGATGGATAAAAAAGATTGTAATGAAAAAATATTGTCTCCATTAACCTGATACATCACCCTAACACGTCAGGGGACGCAATTTTAAGTATATTTATTAACGAGCTAATATTAGGGTCAGTAGTCACCTTGGCCTACCTAAGGGGACAGAGTGAATGGCGTGGTATTTAAATTAAATAAATTTACTATAATTTATTTAATTTTAATATCACGATGGTAATAATATATGGATTTTATTCTTTTTTTGCAAAACATTATACCAATAATGATGAGCTTTATAAAACAAGCTTTTGACAAATATTTTTGTAACTTTATACGTCGCGTTTACTAGTTTAGTTTTGTCATCAATACAATCAGTCATATTCGGAAAAAGTCGAATCCGATTATTAGATACAGTTATATAGTATATACATTGCAATTTTTATGAATAACAGGTTTTTTTGAAATTTCAACGCAATCAATACACTAATTAAGTTATGGTACAAAGTTCGATGCCATCGGAACATAAATCTTCGTGTATCCTTCATCATGGCATAAACATCGAACTAGAAAAATGACTGTGCATACATTAATTTCGGCAAGATGTTAAAATGTAAACAACAACTTACAAAACTTTAAAATTGCATTATTAATTTATATAATTTATGCACATCAGCAAGCGATAGAGGCGAGCGTTTGCTCAATCCTGTTGATATACAAGACGTTGTTATTAGACGATTACGACAGTTACATTGAGTAGTCGGGGCGGCAGTTTTGACATCCGCTTCGTGAGGACGCTACGCGTCGGAGTATGCCATGTTAACGAGTTTGACAGAATGATACATTACGCATATTCCGATCACGCTCCATGGGGAACCCCGACTGTACACACGACACGAACCTAAATACCATCGCTGACATCACACTAAAAAACTAAGGAATTTTCAACATCAAGTTATGTGGAAATGTAAGCGGTTTTATCTGCTTTTGGAATTATATTTTTTTTTATTGTTGATAACGCGCCATTAATAGACAATAAATTATTTTCGAGTAAATATTTTTTTATGCCTGTCGTGCGTATATTTGTTTTGTAGTTTTGCTTCCAAAAGTAGCAACATTTGTATTTTATTGATCTTACTTTTGGAAATGATATAGTCAAATTAGTGTAAAAACCATAGTGCCAATTTATCACATAATTCTTTTATCAATTAATGCAAATACACTACGTGTATTGTAACTTGTATTAATCGTAAATCTCCATAATTTGGTATCATCGACGAATTAGTCTCCATTGTGCTAGGTATCTAAAGTTTCAAATGGATCATGCTAGCAAATGAGGATTACTACATTGAACTAAGACCAGTTCGTTCCCACAAGACCTTAATATTGACATGAAATTCCGATCGGTTTTCCCGAGCGCCTCCGTTTGTAATTGCCGATTTGGCTTTGTCTTTAAAATTACTCCCAAGCCGCCCTTAACATCACACGACTAAGTATGACACGTAATTAACTAAAATATACTGTGGCAAGCAAAAAACGTGCCAAATATGAGGCATTTTTAAAAAAGCATTGCCACGACTTTTATGAAAACACGTTTGTAACGAATTATGAATCTCAAATCTAACAGCTGCTCGAGTAATAAATTATTCCAGCCAATTATGCTGAAAAAAATCTTTTTACTTTATTTTTATATAATTTGTTACTTTAGATGAGTGGCAAATTGGCAGTGCGTATAAGTTGTCCCGAAAAATGCCGGCGGTGATTAATCATACTTTATAACAGCTATTGTTAATCTGTCTCCCTGTGTTACTGAGGAGGATAAGCACCGTGATTCGATCGCAATACATAATGTGTATATCTCGAAACAAGTCACTCTGGAATGTTATTGGAAAGAATGTAATTTACAGATACGAGAAGGAATTCATTTATTCTTTTTCATGCTTTTGAGATAATGCAATGTTTAAATTAAATGTAATGTTAGTAAAAATGGAAAACAGTTTAGGAACCTCCTAATATTTTATGAAGTTCTTATAAACTGAGTTGAAAATTCTAATTTGTTTGTTTTATTAAATGTTAACGCGAGTTTGTTATGTCCATGTTGTAATTGAAGAAATCCTGTCACGTACTCGGGTCGAGTCAACCATCAATTTGCATTGCCGTTATTGTTACATTACCAAGTAGCAGAGGATGAATAATTACTGAATATGAGACTTGACTTCTGAAATCTAACTGTGACGATCGTAACAAAGATATAAGTTCAAAAATGTCTCTGCAGGAACGATCAGTAATTAGCCATTTGGACGCAAAATCATTTTCACAGGGCCGAGTCGTCAAGGACCGTCATTTCATCTCACACTAAAGAAAAATAAATAATCGTAAAAGATTCGCATTTAGTGGTAAACTCTTGTTACATTTGCATGCAGGATATCTATGATAATCGTAACCAATTTTGTTCGCAATATTATATTCACAATGGACACCGCATCGTAAAGCAAAACTTGCAAGCCTTGAGCCAGATTTTAATGGAGGTCAGAGTGCTCGATGGTGAGGGTTGGTGGCTGGTGGTCGGGCAGTTGCATCACAGTGGTCTCTGGAGGTAGGTCAGGGAGTGTTGGACAGCTGCGCGCTGGATTCCCAGACGGTGACGTCAGCGCATAGACAAACTAGAGCAGCATCACCGGCTTTATCCCGGCAACAAACGTGTTATTTTATATATTTATTGTTATTGACAGTGGCGAGACGGTGACAAGCCCACGCACGGCGACGCACCGAATTTACTTCATAATCGTCGAGTGTGCGTATCGGGCGGCCGGTGCACGCCGCCCGGCGCCCGCCCGCTGCAAATAGACACGCCATAGCTTTGTCGCTCACCAATACTTTAATGGGCCACCGTATCATTGTTATTGAGAAAGCCGTGTCTCAACGTGTAACAACGGTGTCCATTGAGAGCTTTACTCCGTGTTTTACGATTGCTCAAATGCACGTGGGATTTGTATGCTTTTCTGGCAACAAATAATAATTAACATGATATGAAAATTGATGAGCATGTGGCTGAAAGTTCAGTTTCAAACATTTAAGAGTGTAATTTTGAACTTGTATATAATCTTAATTATTTAGCAACATGCAAAGTTAGATAGACTTTATGTTGCATTTTTGTGATAGAGCTTTACTGTAGGCAATTTTGCCTTCAGGGTAGAGGAGCCGACTCCACATTGAAGCCACCGTTTCACTGAAAATCGAAGGGAAATGCTAGTTTTGGTATTGCATTTAACACGCTAAATAAAATGTCGAACGTTTATAAAGAAGCTCGCCCTCTCTATTCTCATTACTCTCTTGAATGGTGGGCGGCACATCATTGATTCCCATGACATCGAAGGCAACGAACATCGAAGTGATATCACTTGTAATTAGGTGATCCACCTTACTCGTCAGTAGGTCTCATTACATAAAAATTAACCCGGTTCTCGAAAGGCTTCATGAACAGTCTGAGCTCGATTTTCTCATGAGTCATTTCTCTGCAAATAGTATATAAAAATATGTTGAGCATACAGGAAGTCTAATGATTACAATCGGTTTAAAATAGTTTCTTAATTCAGGAAGATATTATCAACAAGCATCAGCGGACGTGGACACGGACGTATCGGGGATGTGAACTGACACACGAATGTTGTTAGTTTATAATTTGTTGAACAATTAGAACAACATATAGGGAGAGCGATAAATGTTGAGCTCGAAATGCAGTGCGAGGACAACGACAGCGCGCCGTCCGGGGTGTCAGACGGCGCGCCGCTATTTCGGGCGAGGGTATTTGCGTCGCGACGCCCGACGCCGCCGCATCCCGCGCCTACATCTTACATGCCACTTGCACTGTGCAAAACGCTATTATCTCACACTGTTATTGCAGCCATCTATTTTTTGTACAAATTTCTCACACTCGCCGAAATCATCGCTTCAGTTGATTTTATTTAGCGCTGTTGCTGGGTACGCGTTGCGACTCCGTTTACAATTTTCTGAAGCTTTTATAAAGTCACAATAGACGAGCACGTTGTTTTTCTCCAGATGACATGTTTATTGCATTTTTGAGACAATTTCGAGAATACAGTTTAATCTGTATTTCCACGTTTGTAACGTGAAGTTACAGTAAGTTTCGCATCTATTATGAACGATACGAACTATAATAAATGTATCTAATTTATACTCGACTGCTTTTAACTTCGGCGTGGCAATCCTTAATCAAGCAGTAAATAGGCGTCGTCAATCCACGTCGCTGCTGTATAAAGGTAAACTTTAAGACAAATCCTATATCGAGCTTAGTATTATCAGACGCGAGATAAGGAGTTGAGCTTTGAGAAATCGATGTAAGTGTTGCAATCGCAATGTTGTGCAACTGTTGTATACAACCGTCCTGTGTATATCGCAACCAATCAACATATTCATAGGAAACATTCGAATTTTGTTCGCACACTCGCTACGATTAACTTTATGCAAACATTTACATCAGACGTTTACAAAACAATCAACAATGTTAAAGATGACACGGTAAACAAACATTATGCTTAATAAAGTTGCCAAAATTTACGGACACACGAAAATATTAAGAAAATGTTTACAATTCTACACAATCTTTGTGTACGAGTTACTTTCATAAATACTGGCGAAAAAACATAACGAAGTTCGAAAAACGAATCACACGTATGTGATTTCAAATGTTTGTAGAACACAAAGCTGTGGAGCTGTCCTGAATAGCAAGTACAATTCCTGTTTGGGGCTGGTATAATGTAAACAATGAGCTCATAACGTTTCTGGACACACTGGCCCTGTGTCCGGAAGGGAAACGCGACCGGTCCGGGACAATGCCAAGATAGGATAATGGCGGCCGCTGTCGCCGGGGAGAAGGACCCGCGTCACACAGCTTTCGTCCTTCACTCGCACCCTAACCAAGACGCGCCTATTGATAGCTAACAAGCCGTCAAATTCATATCTAAAGGAATACGCACACAAATCTGCTCAATCAAGATATGGTGCGACCCTCGTTAGTACAATTGTGGGTTAAGCTTGCGGATTATACATACCCTCGTCTGTCTTGTCTCGCAAGTTAACAACAACGTTAACAATTACGCAGAATCAAAACATGTGCACGAAATATTATTTGTCTGCACTAAACGGATGTTATCGGATGTGAAAACTGTAGTAACGTATTGAGTAATTATGGTGGACCCGTCCATTAGACTTAGACGCGAGGGCCACGTTTGGACATTGGACGAGGGTGATAACAAAACCGCTTTATCTGAAGGGGACCTCGCACAAACTCAAGGTAACATTCTTTACTTTATCTCCCTCTATTCATTGCCGGACCATGTAGAATTAGATGAATTGATATATAATTTATCATTTGTCTGGTAATATCTGCATGAAGGGTAAAAATTATCGAGAGTTTTTTGAAACGAATTATAATCGAAACCGTAGGTAACTGTACTGTTTTCATGTTACGTTTCTTTTAAAATAAGTTGGCTGATTTTTAACAATAATAAAAGGTAGATAAGGAATCTCTGTGGATTTGCATCGGTACGGCAACACAATTTAAAACGTAAATGTGAAAACCAAATAATATGCATGAGAAAAGACCGTACTGAATAGGTATCCTGGTAAGGGAAAAAAGGCGACAACTGCACATTATCATTGTATTTTTAGCGAATAACCTTTATTTACAAGTACGACAAAAGTTCAGTAGATCTTGATGCAAAAGCACAGTATAATGCCGAGCTTTTCCTACATAGACTATTTCAGTTATGTGTGATTCAAGAGAAAACGACAGTAGTCGTGGTTTTACAATTGCGTAAACTATAAAATGGATGATTAATGGGAATTATAGCTCATACTAAATTAAAGCACAAATAGATTTAAGCTTAAGTTTTTGTTTAGCTTGCGAAAATTTTACAAATGTGTGTTGTCAGAATTGATGACAACTACAATATTTTCCACAAATTTATCCATTGCTACGCCATAGCGCTTCGACTGCACTACAATGAACACTCTTTAATTATGGGTCCTTTGGATGTCCTAACACATATTACATGATAAATCTGGTAGCCATAATAGAATGATGAAACACTCACGACGCATTAGCTTCTGGTATGATGTCATCTGCGACGACGTATATCATCGCGCCGGCTGCGAAGGCGAGCGCGTACGGCAAGGCGGGCTTGGCGGCCGCCACCGCAACCGCGCCCAGCACGCCGAACACTGGCTCTACCATGCCGGAAAGCTGCCCGTACCTGGGGGAGAAAAATTGACTTTTACTAGGCGTTGCTCGCGGCTTCACCCGCGTGACAAGCTCTTCCCGCTACAGAAGTCCCTAAATCACTATAGCGATCCATAGCGCACATTTTAATCCCGGACATGTTCTATGTGTGTGCCAAATTTCTTCTAAATTCGTGTAGCGGTTGCTCGGTTTTTAGGTACTTCTAACATACATCCAAATATTTTCGCAAACATTAGCAATCCTGTTTTATTCATACTTAATTTTTACATTCAATACATGCATGCCTTTTATTTCGGAGATGTAGGAAGAGGTAAATAAGTGCACCTTCCCTTTCGGTATATGTTTTCCGTGTCATGATGTGATAAGGGGCGAGGTTATCGCCATATCGTAATTTATTCATATTTAGCATCCATACATGTAAGTAAGTTGGTGGATGGACCTAATTGACCACCAAGTTTAACGCTAAACTTAAAAACCATACATAACAATAATACACATAGTTTTGGCGTTTGATGAGGTCATCATCATCATCCCTTAGGTAGAGGAAGTTATATTAATCGTCATGGTTGAAGTGGCAACAGTAGCTAAGAAATTCTATCTACGTACTGGAAATTATTTTATAAATTCCAAAAAAAAAATTGCATTGACTCTAAAATAGACTAATACGGTCACATTTAGGTCACATTAGCCACAACCCAGCTACACATAAATAGAGAAAGTTAAAATTTCTCCGGGAGATCAAGTTTAAAGAACAAAGACACTTTAATTTCCAACGAATAAACTTGTCCAAAGGGCAGAGAAATCTTAGACTAACAACCAGTGTATGTATTTTAGCACATTGCAGTTAGTGAGATGATAATTTAAAGAACAAATTCAGATTTAAAGCGTGAACAGGAATGCGGTTGGACCGTGATCTGTTCGCGACGAACTGTTTCGGGATTATCTTGTTCTAGTTTACTTTGTACGCCGCCACGACTTCGATGAATGTCATTTCGCGGAATGTCCTGACCGTTTTGTCAAACCAGAATAGAAAGAACAAATCTATACCTAAATCAACGGACTTGTTATTTTAGTAATTGGCTTGCGTTGTCCATAAAACATTTATTAAAATAATATATTACATATTTCTTTAGCAACTTCACGCTTTTGTTACATTTAATAATAATAATAATAATATCAGCCCTGTATTATATACTTGCCCACTGCTGAGCACGGGCCTCCTCTACTACTGAGAGGGATTAGGCCTTAGTCCACCACGCTGGCCTAGTGCGGATTGGTAGACTTCACACACCTTCGAAATTCCTATAGAGAACTTCTCAGATGTGCAGCTTTTCTCACGATGTTTTCCTTCACCGTTAAAGCGAACGATAAATTCACGAAGAATACACACATGATTTTAGAAAAGTCATAGGTGTGTGCCCTTGCGATTTGAACCTGCGGACATTCGTCTTGGCAGTCCGTTCCACACCCAACTAGGCTATCGCCGCTTACTACATTGTTACATTTAAGTTAATTAATATGGTGCAAAATTTACCTACCATTTTATGAATGGAAATAATGAGTAAAAAACGTAGGTATTCTAAGATGGTTCAGTAATCTATATATATAAAAGAAAGTCGGGTTAGTTACACTATTTTTAATTCAAGAACGGCTGAACCGATTTGGCTGAAAATTGGTGGGGAGCTTGGAACCAGGAGATGGACATAGGATACTTTTTACTATTATATAAATCTGAAGAGTTTGTTTTGTTTGTTTGAATGCGCTAATCTCAGGAACTACTGTTTCGAATTGAAATTTTTTTTTAATAGAAAAATGTTGCAATAACTGGGAAAATTTATTCGTCTCGAGGGCTTCCGTTGCGTGCGCTGGGTAAACGGTTATAGTTATGAAATAAATAGGTATGATGGAATTATTCCTCCTAAAAAGTTCTAAAACATATAATTTATAAAACAAAGTCCCCCGCCACATCTGTCTGCCTGTCTGAACGCGTGAAACTCAAAAACTACCAAACGGATTTTGATGAAATTTGGTATACATATAGTTTGAGATCTTGCGAAGAACATAGGCTCCTTTTATCGCGGGAAAAATATAAAGCGTGATTGTTATAACGGATTTTTTTTCCCGAAAAACTATATCACGCGGGCGGAGCCGCGGGCAAAAGCTTGTTTGTAATATAAGTAGAGTAACTAAATGATGTAGATATGAATGTCATACAGCAATTGCAGTCAGTTTAACTTAAAGCAATAAAATAAACCGTAGAACTGTAATTAACTGAAAACTAATGCGCATCACAAACTTATCCATGTTCTGAAATCTCTTTTTTTCATATAGGTACGTAGCACGAATAATTAACTACAGTGATATATGAAAAGATTATTACATTTTACTTTTTTACGATCTCGTGTTCCAGAGATGGAGATCTTGAAAACAGTCTCGTGTACAAAACATTGATCACAAAGTCAAGTATCAGTGTGTTGTTAATTTTCACGTATGCGGGTGGTGGGGTGGCGGGGTGAGGTGTGCGGTGCGATGCCGAAAGAGGCCGCTAACGAATTGTTTTGGTGAAAGTGCGGGCCGGTGCCGCGACCACATTCCGACGAACTGGTCGAGGAGCCGCCGCTGTGGGAAACGCCGGCACCGGCCCACCCCACACGACGACCAAGCCCTATCTAACTACCACGGATGTAGACCAACAACCCGCTCTATTGTTACATCTACACTCACCATCTGCGAAAACTTCTTACAAAGTGCCTAGTTTATAATCTACTTGTGACGTCACTCCACAAAACTCAATTCAGCGCATGCGAATCGAGTACAAACCGATAAAGAAGAACTTTCAAAAGCTAGAGCAAACAAGAGTGGGCTAATGTGTTGTGTAACGCGAGGGCAGACAGGGGCAGTTGGGGGCTAGAACTGAGTCGAGATTAGTCTAAGTTAGGTAACAATGAGTTAATGTGGTAGTGAGCGCGATAGCTAGGTGGAATACGAGGGGAAACGGGTTTCGTGAAGTTGGCTTGGAGCGCGCGGCGAGGGCGGTGAGGGCGGCGGCGGGTGCGCGAACGTGATGTTATGTTATCGCATGCATTATTCAGCGGGTGGCGAAAGCGGCAATTTGCGACAATATCCACTGATTCGCAGAATTGCCGACTGTTGAGCTGCCGACAAGGCATAAAACAACGAGCTCCGTCACCCAATAACAAGTTGAATTTTAATAAAAGTTTGCAAATGAAATGTATGAACCGACCATTTGCACATTATATTTAGCTCACATGTTAATGCTTCTTACAGATATTTCATGATTTGTAGTATATTATAGAATCGAGATAGTTATGGGAATAGAAGTAGGCTAACCTGATTTACATTGTACACCTCAACTATAAAATTGTAAATATCATGTACATTTTTCGTAACCCTGGCTATAGACGTGTAACTGAAGATTACTCTGCCAAAAAACAATATTTAATATACCTAAATGTGTGAATTATAGTTTCGGGGTGAGATAAAACTGTTTTGCTTAACATATCAATAACACCTTGTGGACATATTTCTCTACAGTATGATTGAGCCAGCTTGACCGTGGTGGTAATAGAAAACTAATGTGAGAGACATCTTGGTGTTGTGCTTTGTATGCTAAGTGCGAATTGCAGAGGATCAAAATAAGAGACGGAGAGGTTGCATGTCACAAAGCTTACCTATGTTTACTGTCCTACTTTATTTTTGTTTTGTCGCAGGACATTTGTAACCAAACTGTGTCGCGACTGCCCAAGAGGTAAGCACCATCTAGAGCTTACATTTATAAATCACTGCACTCTGATGAGTGATGTTTACATTGACAACTATATCAATAAAATCAGTATAAAGTATTGGTTACTGTTTCTACTTACACAATCTAGTTTCGAAGCAGCATATACACGGTAGGTACCTACCCTGGCATTAAAAGGACTTACCAACTTGTTTAAATTACCTGTTTATGGCTTTACTAAGTGATTGACATCTGACGGTAGCCAGTTTGTTGATGAAGAATAGGGAACTTAGAAGTGTAACGTTAGTCAATCTTAAAGTAATTAAGTTAAATTATATTTAAATCGCTTCTTATATCAAAATTTAAATTGAATTGTTTATAAGAGTCAGGAAGATGAGGCTGCTGAGCTCTCGAAAAAGCGACACAACAAATAGTAAACATAGGGTAAATCAAAGCTGCGTATGTCAGAAATTGAAACGTATAAAAATAAACAATTCACAAACCAATTTATTTGTAAACTGTTTTATGAAGACGATAACTCCAAATAAAAAAAAAAGTTGTATATACAGTTCATAGGTATTATTTCATACCTAACAATTTGATTAAGAGAATGTTTAGAAATAGGTGACGCAGCATTGTTTGACTGTCATACACGACAGACGATACACCACAATCATACATTTTTGCAAAGTTTCGTTGAATGTATTCACACATGCTTAACGCCTATCTACGGGTAAATAATGTAGTATACGTTTACTACACTACTTAAGATGCGAAACTTTTGTAAGTGTAGCAAGTACTCGCACATCCGCGTTTTTATAATTCGTATTTAAAAGGGTCCGAATTGGGGGACAGTAACTTGAAAAGAAGCAACAAGGTCAGTTCTATTGTATTACACTACACTTTTGGGAGATTCTAGCTTTGCTTTTTCAAATGAGGTCAAAATTCATCAAAATAAACTCAAAGAATAAGCTGAGATTCGTCACAAGATACGCAACCTATGTGTTCTGAAAATTGATACGCCTGTAGCATACTTTGCACATGTTTATTTTTCAGTCCCATGCACGTCTAACAAGTAGCCTGTTTCTGAATAGTCCAAGACAACGTCTACGCGTAACAGTATGTTTAGTTGCATTCAAATTAAATATTAAGTAATATATCATTTTCAGAGACTGTTTAGCAATGTTCACATGATGAAAAAGCAGGCAGACTAACGCGTTTCGAAGAGTCGTGTGCTGTGATTAGACTTTCAAGAATCATTATACGACTTTGTCAGGCCATGAAGCAGCTTCTCGTTGTTCTTTAAGGAACTTCTAATGCTTTATGAAGGTTTTATACGGACATTTTCATCTGAAATCTCCATTACACTTGATCGGTTCGTTCTTTAATCTAGTCAAGAGCACGTTTTTACGATTTATACCCAAATATCATTGTTAGTCTCAAGTGTAGTTGTGAGCACTGATATGAATATTGACTTGACTTCTATCAGACCATAGAAATGTAATACCGCTGGCGTAGTGTAGGTGCAATCGTTCCACTGCTGTGTATTACATGTGAACTAATTCTTACTAACATTCAAAAGTAATTAGTGTATTAAAATAGACAAGTTAATTAAAAAGTAAATAATTTTTGGTGGTAAATACATTACTTGAGCGTGTGTATATGTAAATACATATCCTGTCCATTTTACGCTTCGCTTACTTTCTAAAACGTACAAAACTTTTTTGTACTACAAAGTAGGTCGAGCTTTTTTTAATAATTAACATACTAATTATGCACTGATATGAAAGAAAAACAATGTGGGCACAGAAACAAGTAATTTTTGTATCTAAAGCGGACTGGGTGTAGCATTTGTAAACAAATCATATTTGTCAATGGCGGCTTTCTTACTCAAGTTCAGTACTGTCGAATATTATACCATTATCAATATCTGGAGTTGCATAAATTTTATACGATTACATTAATTTACCTTCCATTTTTAAACACTTTATTATAAATCACTAACAAATATGTTTACTTTTGTGTTCAAAAGTATGCAATTAAGCAGTTCCATCACTTAGGTATGGGATCATCACCACAATACGCTGATATAGAGTGATTAGTGCATTGCCAGTGTTAAGGAAATAAATCTGGAGTTGCTTAAAAACAAAATACTTTTTGTATGAGAGCAGGGCAGTCTGACCATCACCAGGCTGTAACCTGGTCTGGGTACATCATAGCTATAATACTTATAAAACTGAAACCATTTTTGCATAATGATTATTTATGTTATCGCGCTTTTGCGAATATGTATTCATATAAAAATTTCAGTTGTGTTCTGAATGATGGAATAAAGAGTCCTACATATTAGTGTAATGTTGATGGAATTACCTCATGTGTGTTTAGTGTTAAAATTATGTTAAATAAATAGTTTAAGTTATAGTGTTATTGACAGTGCTCGGAGCTGCTGTTAGTTTAAAATATAGCAAGGTAACTAAACGGTTAAAAACATTTGACAAGATTAGGCGCAGCATAACGCAATATGCGCACAACAAACCGGCCTCGATTGCGCAGAACAGCGCCATCAAGGCTGGCAGCGCCTTCCGGGACGACTTCTTCGGGGCCCACGCGGCGACGGCGGTGGCCGGCGGCGGCGGCGGTGGCAAACATTGCGGTCGTAGCGTTGCTCTCTCGATTTAATTATTTAACTCTGAAGGCCGATCGCCCGGGGCGGGCAGCGGGCGGTACGCTGCGACTGGTCGGACGGGTGCGGTCCGGAAGAACGGGCAGACAGCGCGCCGCCGCCCGTGCGCCGCTCACACCACCAGACTCCACGGCACCGCAGCGACACATCGCACACCGAGCACACGCAACGCTAAAATTTCGAAATAGACGACTTTCTCGGGTCCAGTAACCGATGGCCATCTAACCAAATACCGCCTGTCGCGGCTCGCGGCGAGAACGGCATGCAGACACGCGGGCTCGCGCTGCCCAGCCGACGCGCAGCCGCGCTGCCTCGCTACAATAGTTGCGAACGACCCCGCCGCCTTGAGATTCCTTCCTCAAATATACAAGTATTTAGTATACCTATTGATAATGATAACAACCCACAGGTCTTCTCGAGCGTTAGCAATTGCTTGTGAAGAATTCAATAGTCGAATACACAACCGTCGGCATTAAATACTTACTGCCCAATTATAGGTAATTTAATTGAATAGGTTATCTAACGAATTAGCCACCTAATATGGTGCGTACATAAGCATGCTGCGAGCTACGTCACTGTGAGTCATGTGCGCATGCGGTGAGAAACGTTGACTAGACGCATTGTCTACAACAATGGATTACAACACCACTTGATCTGATTATATCATATACTGGAGCAAAAAACTTATGTGAACGGATTCATTTTGGAAATGTGACATCTATTTATTAGTGGGTATAAAACAATAACAGAAGTCATGTATCATATGTTTTTTGTTGATTATAGTATACTTACATAAAGAAGTTCCGCTTAACAACTGTAAATCGAATTGTTAAACAAACTTAAACATGTATCAAAACTCAAACACAATATGTAAAGACGTACAGGTTTGAAAAATGTTGCCAATATCCCGAATGTTTAAGACTCGTGAGACGTGCGAGTTAACTTCTTGCCGGGGCTGCATTCCTCGCTCCTTGCATTCCATACCTATTACGCGTTGTCTTGGACATTTGCTATTTGCCACAATCATATTTATTTATATGTGAATCGGTTTTAGAGACATATTAACTTGGAATTAATTACTCACTCACGATTAGAATATGTTGAAATAATTAATGTATCTATTAACATCTATACTCCGGCAGTTGATACTGGCTTTTGCCTGCTACTTCGTTTGTGGACGGACATATGCACTGAATAAATAGATAAATGCTTTATAAGTTCGCATTTTGAAAATACTGAAAAAGTTTAATTTATTTTTCTATATAAATAGTACGCATTTATAATGTAGCAGGTTATTTCTAAGTATAGAAATGTCAATAGCTCTATTTTATTACGGCTACGTGTAATATCATCGTAAAACACAAATTTGCTAATTAAAATTAAGATCTATTCGATTCGTGGGAAAAATGGACGCATGCCGGAAATGCTTGGTAAATGGCAAACTATTCTAAATAAAGCGGAAAGCGGGTGGAATGTTCAAATGTATGATTTTCAGTTTTTACATTACACGAAGTAATATCACCTGGTACTTTACATTTTTTTTTAGTTAAGCTGAGCTTAATGTGATGATAAAATAGAATCTTTATTGTTATGAAAACGACCACTGTAATTTTTCTCACACACGACACGTAATAAAAATTTGTAATTTACCTTGCTTCTAAGCTTAAATATATAAACTGCGCGAAATTCCGCTACAATGTTAAGCATATACACACCGTGTACCACAATTTCGACAAAATCCCGACACAATAAGTACGACTAAAGTTTAAAAATGCTTAAAGCTTCCATATAGGTTTTTGAGCAGCGCTAGAATCTTATCATGTCTGTACGGGCTTGTATTACATATTACAGATTTAAAAAAAAAAATTGTTAGGTACATGTCGCATTTCAGATTCATAGTTATTAAATAGCGCGTATAGGCAGGAGATTTAATATTTTAGGATGCAAATATACTCTAAAAGGTAGACAGGTGCGACTGATGAAATTACGAATCGCTGAGCTTATTCTTTTATGATGTGACAATAGGAACTCATACTACACTGTGAACAAGTCCTAATTACACTTGCATAAAAAGTACGGTTATATAATATTGTAAACATAACATAAATATCGAACATAGGTACTGGAGTATACGATGATGTAAACTCTAGACACGTGCATGATTAACAATGTATACGTAGCCAATGGTTAGTCAAATTTTTTATTAACAATCTGAATTTTTTTTCTTAAATTTTGATGATTATAAAGTAAAAAACCCTTATTATTAATTGGATTAGAGTCCTAATTCGGTCTTTCAAGTTTAATTTATATTTTAAAACGTTAAGTAAAGAAGTTAAAATTAAACGACTCAGAAGTTAATATTCTCAATTCGAGTACTCTACGAAAATCTAAATAGTATAAATTAGTGACAATAAAAATCTGCATTAAATATAGGTTCTGATGAAAATCGTATCACGTGACTGCGTATCTGAGAGTAAAAATGTAGTGGACGCAAAAGCTCCGTCCGATGGGGTCGTCGTTCGGCGGACATTCGCCCGGTCTCCCGAGCCGGCCAGGATTCCCACTTGAGCGCATTCTTGCCCCCTTTTCCATATAAAGAATTAAGAATCAAGAGCATTTCACAAAACAAAAATGACACCGCCGCATTCCGGATCGCTTTTTGAAATTAAGATATCAGATGTAATCCTTTAAAGCCGATGTGAGATTGTACCGTTTACACGAAAACGAAAAGTTATTACGCTATTATGGAATCTAATTTAATCGTGAATTATGATAATTTGTGTGGAAAATATTTTAAAAGATTCTCGTGATATTAACATTATAGGTAAAGATGCTATCAAGACGAGAATGTGGACACACCCGATAATTACCTCTTTGGCACTTCATCCAAATTCTATTGGCACGTACGAATTCCCATAATTTTCTACATTAATAACAAAATAAGCCGGGGAACGCGTTTTTACCCGTATTATGAACTCTTATAGATTTTATATGTAAATAAAGTGTTTTACCGGGAAAGTTTGTGTGCGAATATTGTAATGAATTATACCCTATATGCTTTGCCAAGGCAACATAGAAACTGAGCAAAATTTATGGGAAAGGAATAAGAAAAATGAAAGAGCATTATAATTTCTAAATAGGAACTTATAGACATGTTGAATAGAGTTGGTTATTAAAAACAAACTAGAGTGCAACGTACTCAGCACGGAGTGAGTGAGCGACGGTATCAAAGGCACATCCATAAAGAGTTGACGCGTACGTGATTTTCGTAGTTCCCGAGCGCTGCGGCCGGCCGGCGCCAACGCAGCGGTTCCCAGAACACAACGGAATGCGACTATTTACAACTTTTACCTATTTGGTAACGTTTACAATGCGTGCACGTACTACAATACGCTACGCAGATGTAACCTTTTACTCTCACAACATAATGCACGCTTGTATGCGGACAAAATATTTCGTGTACAGAAATTTTAATGGTATATCATTTAAAAAAAAAAAGCGTCTTTGCTCTGTGATATATGAGTAACCATATTACAATAGTATACTGTTTGAAATATTTTCAGCCAAAGTTTTTGGCTCGTTTAAGGCTATCCATGTAGTCGAGTGGCGAGTAGTTCCGACCGACAACAGTCGCTAAATGAATTAGCCTGAACAGGAATGGGGTCGGCCAGTCTGGCTACGTTGGCATCCGGCCTAACGACGAGCGCGCGCGCATTCTCTAGCAGCGCGAGCCACGATCTAACAGTAGTAAAGAAAAAATACAGTAGCACAGTCGCCGCTAATTCCGCGTACTCACACTTTTACCACACTAGCAACGCAATACGAATGTAGACGGAAACTATTTTTATTCGAAACAATGTTTAGAAAATAATATTTTTTTATTTCTTAGATGTTAATCTATAGTGTGGCGCAGATGCGTATTTGATATGTTTTTACAGATTAAAAAGATTTTATATAATCAAATATTAAACATATTGCATTTGATATAAGTTATTCAAATACACATTTTATTCATGACACCCCACGCAACCAGCTGCGTAGTGCATAATACTCGTACATTAATTTCCTAGTACAAAATAACATTTTGGCACGCTGAGGTTTGCTTTTACTGTGTACAGTGCACAGAGCAGTCAAAATTCGACGGTTGTGGCGATTTCGTTACGCTGTTACGAATCTTGTAATCGACTTTGGGAAGGAAAAATTAGCTCAGAAATTGTTCATGCAATAAATGTTTTTGGTTAACCTTTCTAAAAATACCACTCAGAACAGATTATATAATACTATACATTTATTTTATGCAGATTGCTAAATCATTCGTGACCATTAATATAATTTAAGATATTAATACGTACCAGAATGATCTCCATACTGAGAAGCCAGCTGCCTGCAGAGGTAAACTTACAGCCAAACCTTCTGGGAAGTTTTGGATGCCGATGCCTAACGCCAAGTTCCTGCAAAGAACAAAATAATCGTGTATATTCCGTGGGATAAAACATTCACCTGATAAAAGTACAAATGAACTGAAATATATGTTGCCTCAAACATGGTAAATTTCGAAAAAATATGGAAAATAACAAGAAGTTTTAAATTCAGACCTGAATTAAATAACTTAAATATATATTCGCAAACATATTAGATTATTCACTAATCACAGCAAACAGAGCCATAATGCTACCATTTGCAAGCAATACTAAGTAATTAATGTACATTGTAGCAAATAAAAGCAGTAACGGATATATGGTAGCAGTGACACATTCCTCGAGAAGACAGTCGCCCACCCCTCCGCCCTCCCCCACTCCCCGCCGGCCACACTGCACCTGCGACCCTCACCGTTGCTCGCTCTAGGAATGCGAATAACTGTACAACGTACAGCCTCCGTCACCGTTAAACACAACCGTTTCTACGATGCAACACAACTTACCGCTCGTAATATATTGTGCAATACCGTAACATCATACAATTTGTACATTTTGATCGTCTTTACTTATTACATACGAGAGTTAAAAATATTTGTAACGTGCGTTCGTAGAAAGTGTTATGATTGAACGCTTCCACTAAATACTATAATTAAGGCCGTACTCTACATTTTCAGAAATTTCGCTGATAAATGTCGAATTATGTAATATGTATGTACTTTGATGTTGCTGTAAGTGCCGAATTTCTAGAAAATATTTTTAAAAGTTTCACATATTATGATATTTATAAACGCAGTCTATGAGAGAACATTTAAGTCACGACATTGATGATCTTCATCCTCATCAGAGGCGGTGGCATCGATTTTCATATCCAAGTAGCGTAGATTTCTTTAGATGTGACATTAACGGGATCTCGAAACGCAATGACAACTAAAAGTACTAATAGCGACGTAAACGGAAGCGTTGGGAATTTCTGTTAAAATGGTTATCTTAATAAACATGTACGGCGGCGCGGAGGCTTTGAGCTCGGTGAAAGCTGGCCGGTACGAGCGGCGCATGCGCTGACAAACCGCTGCCGATCAATTGAGTTAAAACTTCCATTATGAACAACCACTGTAGGTATTTTACCGGTTTTGGTTAAACGTCAAATTTCCCAAACAGGAAATTATAGTTTACTTTCTGAAACATTTATTTTCTCTTTCGCTGTAAATGTCATGGAAATTTAATTATTATTCTGTATAAATAAGGATGCGAAAACATGTAAACAGTTCCTGGAGTTTGGTTTGATATCAAGACACAATGTCGGGGATAGAGATGAAATAAAAAAAAAACATGATGGTATATGAAATATTATAAAATTAATATTAAATTTATGAAAGTCTTATGCTCATGGTAAGATAATTATTGTAGTAAATAAATCATTAGTTACGAATTACCACTATCGTTAAAAGTTCCCTCACATTGAGCTCTAAATAAATAAACACCAACAGTTCAAGCCTAAGAGTGTCACATACAACAATACACAGCCATACAGTTGCACTAATCTACGTAGATCCTGGCTACGTGGGCTTCTGAGAAATGTTATCAATAAAACAAATACAAAAGACGTTTGGTTCCAATATTCACTACTCAGGTTTGAAACTAACGTGGATTAAATAAAAAACACCCCTGAGCGGCAATTGAACCTGTACCCTGTGTTTTCACAGCGGATTCATTGCCCGCTGCGCCACCGATACGAAGTTTAGTGTAAACTATTAACGAAGTGATTTATTAAGCAGCTCGGGGGCGGGCGGAAAAGTAGGCAATGTTATACGTAATTTATCTTCGAGAACGCAGAAGTTTTTTATGATGGTTTAATATGAATACTTTAATCACATTAGGATTACATTAATAAGGTCCTTGTGTGTAGATATGGTTATATGAAACATAAGTACTGAGGGAAGCTGGCTATATAAAAATATGATTTATTGTAATTAAAATGAAACGAAGGGCTTCATTGTGTGTAAAAGTTATTTGTATTAACATTGTCTTCTATGCTCAGGATACAATATAACTACATTGCAATCTTTAAAACCAATGCATAATAAAGTATAAAATTTACTTTAATTGGATTTTAAATTATTAAGAAATGATCGCCACGTAAAGATGCAGAAAAGGTATCCTCGGCCATACAACCACGAGAAACTAACACTACGGACTTGAAATGCCACTTAGTGTAAACTATCACTTTAAAACAGCCCTAAAATACTTAGGTAAATAAGGCCTGTACTAAAGAAGATATGTGAAAAAATTGCATTTATTAATACCAACAGTTTAAAAATGGCAACAGCCAGCTAATGGGTACCTATTCCTTAACAAACTCAAGTGCTGTCACTTCTTTCAGTTGCTCATTTACTGGACATTAGAATCCACAAGAGCTCTCTACTTTCCTGGCATAATGTGATGACGAGTACCACAAGAATGTACCGATCGAATAAAACTGTATAAAGCAGTATTAGACTTTGAGAGACGTCAATAAAATATGCTAGATTGTAAGAGTACCCTAGAAATAATCAATAGTAATACGTTTCGATATACCAAAAAAAATATTACTAATATTAATGCTCCGGGAATTTTTATCTACTACTTCATTAGGCGCAAATATATAAAATACTTATTATACCCACTCATTGATAGATAGACTATAGGTTTCAAGTTATTTAAGGGATCCAAAGTTATATCTGGGATGGCGAAACGGGCGGAATAGAGCGACCCCGGCAATTGTTCTTACTAGCACCACTTAGCTGCAAAAGTCAATATAGCATACATATTATCGCTGAATTTCATTTTTGTATTTACAATAGAATATTGAAACATAGAGTTATAGTCATTTAGTCCACAAAATATAAGGATAAATACGGGCTTTAAGATCTGGCGTTGAACTAAACGTCTCTCGATGGTTGACTATACTATAGTATACCTGTCTATTATAATATAGGAAAATAGAAACAAGGATATATAGTCGAGTTATTCCATTAACCATAGCATATAGGAAAGAGAAGAATATTTATCGACAATATTCTTTTATTTTGGATTAAATGCTGAAATGGCTTATTTTGTGATGTAGAGGTCCCAGTTTTGAGTTATTAAGTTGAAGCAATTTTTCGGTTTGTGAAACATTGTACATCGACGATAAAATTAATATTTTAGAGTAGCGATATCAAGTCAAATAATTTATTTTATACCTATTTATCAAAAATGCCATTGCAGTAATTTATAAGACCACAAGGAAAAGTTTAACATGACATGGGCATGACTAAGTTTTATATTACTGCTTAAGTTAATACATGACTTTTGGAGGTTGTTTGTGAATAAATAAAACATCACAAGAGGTTATCACCTCTATTTGAACTCTACCTTGTCGCATAAAGCCAATGTTTTGCAATTTTCATCTGACATCTAACAGTAATCATAGATTTTTCATTCATCAGTCATTTCTAAAGTTCGGATAGGAATTTGAAAACAATATCTCAGTATGAGGACCATACCTACCTGGTATTGAATACAAATTCTTGTAAAACATTATCTAGTGATATTATTGCGATTATATACTTACATGTGTATAGATACAGATAGAGATGTAGCGAGTACACTAATTGTTGGCCGAGTTTATTCCGTTTTAACACTTTACGGGCCTGGCTCATCGCCGAAGCAGATTTCAATCCCAAAAATCAGAAGTGTGTTTTAAAACTAAAAACAGACAAATGTTTACAGGCCTATTTAGGAATCGAACCTCCCTGTCTATAACCTAATACGCTCCGACTAAGTATATATAATAAGAGGATACAGACGCGAAGTGGCGGCATTAATGTGTATGCATCTCATAGAAATGTGTATTATGATTATTCTCTCTTGCTATGCAAACAGGTACCATTACCTAGGCAGTAAACACCTCAGAACATCTATGTCTTATAAATTCTCAACATTATAATATATATTTAAACACATAACGTGAATTATTTATTTACAATATTAACAATATTAATTTGTTTAAATATGACACTATTTACTTTACTTGCGTTTAAGCCCTCTATTTCCAAACATCACAATCATTTATCGTACTAATGAATTTAAATGCTGCTTTCTTTAAACGGATTATATTATACATATTTATAATTTCTGTGACCAAAAATGAGTACAAAATATTATATTAACTGCAGTAATATCTAGACCACAGATGTCAATTAAAATTGTTGTATTTTTGAAGTTTTACAATTAAAACTCTTATGTTAGGCATGTTTACATAACACCCTAAAGGGAAATGCTAAAAGTGCAATAAAGACCCTATAACTAATTCTTTTCACTTAATTGCATATTTAAATGGGCACCATACATTCCTGAACATTCACCATTTCTAAATAATTGAGTCAAGAATGTACTTATGCGGCGAACAAAGAAAACGCCTCTTACGCTCCATCGCTTTAACTGTCACTGCGTCGTGGAAACAGCAACACAAAACCTATTATGTCAACCGATACTTATAGAAATTTTATAAGTGAACGGAGTAACTCTGACTCCGGATACATCCGAATTCCAATTACATCACAGACGAGTCCATTTCACTTTCCGACCTACCCGGAAGTGAATTCCTAAGCACGAGCATACGGCGCGGCCAAATTTTATATCGAGCAAACGACAATAGACTCTATGCAAAGTACTCATAGAGTGGCTCGAGTATACATCGACTCGAGACGTTTAAGATATACTCTGAGGCATGCAAGAAACGGCGAAGCGGATGTGAACGTTTCGGGGCGACGATCAAAATGTGACTTAATTTTTGAGCGATAAAGTGTAAATTCTCTTCGTTCGTCAAAGAGACAGTCGCGAAAGTAGTGGCAACTTTCACGGCACGATGGGGGTGCAAGAGGCGGCCGCGCGGGGCCCAGCCGACGGCCCATTGACGACACCGTGACCTACATACCGCGGCTCCATTCATACCGCGGAGTGGCGGCGCGGAGTGCACGCGCAGGACTCTAAGCCCGTACATTTGCTGCTCACATTGTCACGCCGGAATTTCCATCGACCACTTACACAACCTCATGTCAGCGGTTGTCGCAATCGGACCTACGCGCTGTGGGCCGAGGTCGCCTCAACATCACTACACTTGTTCAATTAGAGCCTTCAATATCATGCGCAATCAAACAAACAGTTTTCACTCCATAAGCATTGCCAACTACGTTACATTCATGTATCGTAACATAATTCCTAAGTGGATTGGTTTGCTTATAGCTATTTATCACCAAAACAAATGATAAAAAAGAAATCAAGACACATATTATATATAGTTTTTGGCCAAATATTATTGGACACTTTTGAAAATAGAAAATGAATTGACTAATTTATTTATACATAAGAATCACAAAAATTGTCCATAAACTATAGCATAAGCTCTGGCTCTGTACTGCGCTAGTCATCCTGAGCCATTACGCATCTTGTATGGCCTGGTTATTGCACTGACTTCAAAAGTCAAATTCACGACTGTTGTTTAAGGGCATAAATTGAATTATTGGTCCTAGGTAACTACTGCTTCTTCCTATTCACGAAATTTGTCAGTTAACTGGACCTACCCCACCAATAACCATAAAGGAAAGCCAAGCAAATTAGCAAGTGGGTCACTCGAAAGTGAATGATCACGGCCGCTTATCAACACCCACAATACTAAAAGAAACGTGAGTGACACACGTGTCGGTCTTCCAAAAAAGGAATAGGGAAATTGGGAGACAGTATATATAAATCCTGTAAAATTAATTGTTAGGCTTAAAGACATATCTATTATTATTCATATGTAAAGAGGCTATTTAATTCCGATAAGTTTGATTTTTTACAAAACAAGGTATGTTAAACACTGAAGCAGTTCGGAGATAAATAAGTCTTTTGGGAAGGATACAGGAAGTTTTATGTTTACGAATAACATAAGGCACTCAGATAGTATTTTTTGTGTTTACCATGCTGCATCCAGGTTCACAGAATGACAGGTCGTCTCGACGGGATAAGTATACTATTGATACATCCATAATGTGAAGTACGCCATAAATCCGTTCCCGGCATTTATCAGAAATAGGAACGAAATAGTGGAATATGTTGAGTTTCTGGCAATTTCAGTGACTGTTCAAAATGTATGATGCCAGTCGGTTAATGGTATTGACAACTGTCTATTGGGCGACTCTAACACACAATTAATACACTTCGCCATGGCGTGACATACACTACTCCTACATAATAATATCGATTTGAGGAAACCGAGACAGATTGTTTGTGAAATACATTTAACCAAAAGTTGCAACGTTTATTCATGACAACTTTCTTTCTTATGTAATTGACCAAGATTGGTAATATAGAGTAGATTTTGAAGTATAAAAATGGTTTCATTCTTTGTTACTGAAATAAAGCGGGCGAAACATTTTCGTAACAATGAATGAAACATGCAACTCGGAATTCAATTAGCCCATGGCAAACAAGTACGCTAGAATATTATGATATTATATTAACTATATATGATAAATACGATAGCACATAGTATAAATTAACAAAGGACATAAAAGGGCAACATTCAATCGTTATCATTTTATTACATCGCAATGTTCGATTCATCTCGTTCGTTTAAGAACGTTAAGAAGGTAATCCTCTAAATGGTTTTTATATGCATTTATAATTGAACAAAATGTCAGTTACATGTCATACGTCTATGCAAAATGTAGCGTTGTATGTGTTACACTGTTTCTATGTAATAAATGATACGAACTAAACGAGAGAATATAGTGGTTTGCGTGTTCAAATGACATCATGTTAGACTTGGACACTTGCATTCTTTATACTGATCTCTCCCCGGGCGCCAAGTAGAACGCATTAATTTTGCATTTTATTTAAAGGATGTTGATGACGTTGCCAATAAAATACAATCGCGATTCACATTACTACGTTACTGAACTACATGTGCTAATGCACAGTTTCACTTGATTACAATTCGATCGTACAAAGGTTACATTGTTCGATCAGACATCATTGTGCAACTTTATTAAATCAAATGGTAATAAAAAAGTAAAAGTCGACAAAGGCCAAATCTAGATAAAGCAGTAGGTACCTATACGTATATAATGCCCTAGTTCTCCAGATAGCAATATAAAAATACATCGAAATTGAAACATGCGATGTTCCACTCGGCCTTGGCATGTGGCAATGTAGACGTCTGCGTCTAGCTGACACTTGCACCAAACATGTGGTGGTAGATGAATTGGCAATATGCGGTGGTTGCGCTAGGTATCGCAGACAGAGTAGGTACGAGGGGACAGACGGAGGAGGGCGAGCGGGGGGTACAGGGGGCGCCGGCTGCCAGACAGCGGGGCTCCGCATGGGAGGCTAACAGCAGCCTCTTGCATCGCTCACTGCTCACCGTCGCGACAGCTTCATGCGAAGGCTGCTCCACTTTGATTAAAATTGCATATTAAGCAACTTTTACAAGACAGTTCGAATACGATCGGTCGATACGCATATATATACAACACGTAGCTTTTTAAAATTGTTATCAGTTTTATTTAATTCCATTAATAATAGTTATACATTGAATTAAGTACTGGTTGCAGTTTCTATTAATTGTATTCACATGGAATCGTACAAGCTAATGCAATGCCCTAAAACAAAACTCTCAAGAATGTTTAATCCAACTTTGAAGTCGACCTATTTAAAGGCAAAAGTTACGAAATTGTTTTAAGCTGTACCTTAACCAAATATAGGTCAATGAAGTGCAGATTTACTCAGAATACTCAATGTCAAGGAGGGGAATCTGCCCGTTTAATATTAATGAGTGGGAATGGACACTATAAGCGTCTATTGAGTCTTGAATATATGTATTACACCAAACCTATTTTTTATTAGTAGGGAAGTAGATTTAAGATGATTTTAGTAGTATGGCTTAGAGTACAAAATCTTTATTTATATCCAAAGAAGGTTCAATACAGTGTCTATTTTTCTGTTTTCTTTATATTTCTAAATAACATATAACTAATGTTACATCTTGGATTACACTGCCGAATCGGTCACGCTATTATACGAGAATTTTGAATGGCAAATCATATGTTTCAGATATTCGATGATGACTAGATATGTAATCACTGAATATTTATTCAACCATACGTCAACTACATACAGTAACATATTGTTTAAACTTCGACATCGTGACTCGTGAGTACACACATCTCCTTATTTTAACAGGATGGACTAAGAACATTAAAAATTATATATAAAAACCGACAATAGCATTTACACAAACAATGAATTATGTTTGCTATTTTAATTATATTGTGATGTTGTCTAAATCAAATTGGTGCAAAAAATTTGGGATTATTTTTCTATCTTATTAGCTCCAAACATAAAATATGAAAATTTACACATTCGCAATGTTTTATGAGACAGTAGATGGAAATGCTATAACAGTAGTTTTAAAAAATATCGTATAAGTGCGAGTTAAATAATTTATATGTGTAACAAGACATTGTTTCTTGCCAAACTTCATAACTCTAGGTCAAGGAGAAGTGCCCTATAGGTTTTAATACCTTTCCGTAATCGCAAAATATGCAAATATTTGCGACATATACAGTCGGTATTGATCGCGTTGACTTAAAACTTTGATTTTTTTTACGGCTGAAAGCGACTGTATACCCGAATATTTGATATAAATTTCAACTTGATACCTCTAAGCGTTACTGAGAAAAAAGATCTATGCAGACAGACAGATAGACATTTAAACATAAAAATTGAAATGGAACCTAAAACTGCCCTTCCCAAAGTCAACAACGGTGTTATATGTTACAAAATATATTGTGATTGTTTAGAGGATAAAATAGTTCAAAAGTGTCTTATTAGATATTTTTACAATGTTATGAAGCTACAAGACTTAGGGATGCCAGTAAAAGCTCTAGACAAAAAGCTTGTCTTTAGAATGTTATTAGGTGATGAAATGGTATAAGAAAAATATAGGCAGTCACAGAAAAGCCAAGAAACGTTTAAAAAACTGCGTATCCCAAGCCATTGTGGTGTGCGCCACTATCCGGACGTTATTTAGTATTTTTGTTATGAAAATATGTAAAGCGATAAGCTTCTCCTTGTCGATGTCTAATTATGGACAAATATAACTCAGCGAATAGGAAATGCATTAGTTGTATCTCTACCTACTGTACCCAACAAATGAGTATGAACTTATATCATTCTATGCAAAAATGTATTGCAACAACTAATCACACCAAGTTCGAGTAAACTTAACGCTCACTCATTGCCGGTTATATTTAATGCTATACACTTAAACATGTATTTCCTTTGGACGTATGAGAAAAATGATTGGAATGTAATATCTATTGAATGAGAGAGCAATTAATAATCAACATTCGAAAGCGTAAAAGGTGTCACGAATACCGACGAATTCCTTCGGCTGGCGCGCGTTTGATTACGCCGATTATTATTGACAGTGGACACTGGCATGCCGGTACCACGGACACCGCGGCCAGAGGGGCTCGGCGGGGCTGCGGGCCGGAGCCAGGACATTAAGCGATTCCACCGCACCACCAATGAGGGACATTAATAAACAAAAACAAATTGCCAGACGAACGTTTACAACGCGTGCAGATCACTAACTGTAAATAGCCATCATTAAAATGACCGAACCGACGATCGAAGCCCAAGAATCTAGTGAATGTTAATTATACCCGTATGTTGGAATTTATTGAAATGAAATTAATTCTTGTTGAGATATTTACTAAAAGAAAGGTTCTGGTGAGTCGTGGGCTAGTGGAAGGCTCCCACGGACCGGTTCAGGTAAGTGGTCCATCAAACTCACAGCTCTTTCTCAGCCGGCGGGTGGCTCGAAGTCGCCGTCGCTCAGTTTTCGGCTGTCTGACTTAGCCATACAAAGGGCATTCAACATACATGTTTCGATTTTGAAAACGATGCACCGATTATATGGTTTCATACTTACACATTATAACAAATACGTATAAGTATGAAATATTGATTATTATTTAAAACGACTATTATTAGTTATGTGGTAACTTAACTCTATCATGATAATAATGTTTTTAATAGAAAGAAAAATTAAGAACTAATTGATTTTTAAAATTTTCTTTTACAGCAGTAATGACAGCTCTTCATACTCAATGAAAAAGGCAAATAAGAAGTGGGAGCGCATAACTGCACGTCATCAAATAAGTGACAGATAACTAAACCACAACTAAAATTTAAATCAAATAAAATACAGAGTGACATTAACTGCTTAACAAATTCGAGTAACTGAAAAAATATGATTGCATACTGACAACAATAACGAAAAGTCTGTTACTATTAAGAAAACGGTGACTGTAAATTTTGTTCTAAACAAAAAAAAGTTTTATACAAGTGCTCCCATTTTTAAATAAATTTCACTATAGTATGGGCAGCCACATACTATGTTATACAATAAGACTGAAAGTTCTTAATTTTCATAGCAAATTTTTTGAAAAAAATTGAATGCGTAAGTTTGTGAAAACGTTTAGTTGTTTATTATAGTTAACTCAATAAATAACAGCTGATCGGATTTTAATGAAATTTGGCACACAGATAGACCATAACCTGGATGAATAAATAGGTTTATATCCCTGAAATTTGCTGCCGTGGATAATAATTGAACTCTTCTTCTTTCTAATATGACTTTTCAAATAGATGGCGCCGATATCGTACCGATGGCGTAAGGGATCAAGTTATTTAGGCTCGTTTGTATCGGAAACAGGCTTATCAAGCGAGCGAGGCCGCGAGCAACACTTAGTTTTAAATAATTTTGAATTCTCGAATCACGTTCCTATGCCGTTATGGCCTGTCTCTACTTAGCATCAACCTCAACTCTTTCAAACTTACGAAATATAAACTACGGTAGTATTGACACACACCTTTCATTTAATTCCTTTTGCTATTTCCGATGTACAAAAACTAATTGTCGTCTCAATAACAAAGATAATAAATATAATATTTTCCACAGACATATCACTGGAATAAAAACAGAATAGCTTTAAGAATAGCTCTTCGTCACCGTTGTTTAGTCTCGCTTATTTACATGGAGGAAAGTTTTTATGCAATGAAAATAGTTTGTCTTTAGGACAATAATGTAAAGTGGGGTATAAGCCAGTTTGTAGTATAGTCGACAATAAACAATTTAAAGCGAACTGTCTTCCGTCGCCTCATTAAACCATTACATTACAATAAGTTCATTCTGAAATTCTAAAATTAATCGCGAAGTTTTAACAAAGTTGAACTCGCTCTATGAAGTCACAGAATTGTAATATTAACGAAACATTTACCGTGGATTCACACGAATTGCACTTGCAAACTATGCGATGGACAATTTTGTTTTAGATCGCCACTTGGAATGTTGCCAAAAATGTCACAATAAGGAGAAAAATGTAAACACAGTCGCATTCTAATTCAAAAATAAGGTCGTCTCGTCTCCCTGTCCATGAACGAGATGTCTCGCCAAAACATGACTCGTGTTACAAAAGCGAAACATATAATTCACTCCAAAGCTCTGGCTTTTATACTGGATTTAAAATATAATCATGTGTCGCCGGCTCGGCGGTTTTGTCTGGACGCTATAATTAACCTGTGTATTTAATAGTCACCTGTTTTGTCGCACGTGTAACATCTATTTATATCTTGGTTTGTTGAGTTTAGTTTAGCATGCTATAAGGATGTCAGCGTCGATTTGCCATATGTACTCGTATCCATGCACATTGAACAGAATTCAGTTTAAAGTCTCCGCACTTCCTATTATCCGTATAATTCGGCTGCACGTTGTCTACGTTGTATTTTCCGGTAATATATCTTAAACAAATTTCAATCTTGCGGTTTATGTTTTAGAGTTGTACGTGCAATGTAGCAAGTAATTCGCGAAACTAATTTCGTAACAATAATGCAGGCACCCTGTCGATCACCTCTGCTATGCAAATGTAAATGATGTCACTGGTGAGTGGGCACAGAGCAGCTCGCAGTGCATGCCGTTTGTACGTACACACCCGACACAGGTATGTAGGTACGCGCGAGGCGCCATTGCGGATTTCCTTCAGCGAATGCAGCATTCCGCGCGAACCTTCGCACTGACTCAGCGCACGTACTTTATCGATAATCACGCGAAGGTAATCGCTCGTATATTCAACAGGTGAATTATGAATGGGACACGCCATTACTGCCACCTGTGAATATCGTCGGCCTATAAACCTCGCTAATGATAGGCCCGTATTGTACACGTTGCGGTTTATAATAATCAAATAAGAAAATAATAATTAAGATATGGGTACGTAAGAAATTTATAATATGAAACTACTTAAGTAAAAATTTTGTTTTATTTTTTTAGTAGATATCTATTTTTGTTAAATATATTTTAATTATTATTAATTAAAATATATTTAACAAAAATATTATTATAATATCTAGGTCCTAAACAAATAAAAACAAAAAGTTCTTAACGCCTTCTTTGTGTGAACCTGTTTACGTAAGCCTGTATGTATAAATATAAAGTGAACCATTCATATTACCAAACAAGGTTCGCGGCGACACCGAATTGAATTCTTTAGATTTACTCACCCGCGAGCCTGCATATTAATACAATTCACTCATACCATACTTGGAAAAATTGTGCATATGACAAGAACCGGTTCCAGTAGGTAAACAATAATGACTCATAGATACAAAATAATTATTTATTCATCGTGCAAATAAAACATGCGCCGGATTTTCCCGCTGCAGTCGCGAATGCCATACGATGCTCTTTAAGCACAACAGTAAGCTCGTATAAACGGCACTGAATGCGCGGCGCCTATTTCCTAATCTTTGCTATTTATTTTAGACATACTCATTTCCTGATTCGTGTCTAGACTTCACTATAAGCACTATTAAACCTTAGTCGGCTACAAAAATACTTTTAATAAAACTGTAATTTAAATGGCAAAAAGCTCTATTACGTTTGAAACCCAATAATACTACACTAACTTAATAACCTTATAAACGATGATTATAATAATTTCATTTATTACAGTTGCCGTAGGATCTCTCAATGGAGATTTTTTTTACTTATATTCTTAACTAGCTTTTGCTCGCGGCTTCGCCCGCGTGAAAAAGTTTTCAGAGATATATTAGGTATGTCTCGCCATATATTTTCCCGATAATATCCGAATACTCATATATTCCCGATATAAAATGGAGCCTATATTTTAGGTTAGATCTCTAGCAATACATCGGTGAAAACTGCATTAAATTCCCCGCAGTAGTTTTTGCGTGATGTGTTTATTAAATTACAAAGAGGCAGCTAAAATTTTAAAAACTTTTGGTGTGGCCTCTGTAGATCTAATAAAGACTACCATATTAGTATTTTTCGATATCTATAATGTACAGATATTGACGTGTTTTATTATAATATGTAAAGATTAGTTAATTAATGTATCGAAACGTCACAATTCAATTATTCGATGTAAAGCTCATAAAACAAGATAAATAAATACATTACTTGGAATATAAGAATAGCACATTTCTAAGTAATATGTTGGGACTTACTATTACATAAGACGTCATGAAACGTCATTGTTAAATGGTACAATATGAAATTATAATTACTAATTTCAAAGTTTAATATTTATACGGCTGTATAGAATAGGCGCTAGTTGTCACCGGTGTATTATTCTATAATAGGCAATTAGACGGGCATACGACGTGTGACGCGCAGGCGCAGCTCCGTGACGCATGCATACAGCCAGGGCCTGACTAATGCGGCGCTTGCGCACTGCACTACAACCTTCCAACTAATTGATATTATGAACCAGTATCCGATAAAAACACAACACACGAATATTTATTATTTAATATGTTTTAACAGAAACACGCAGCGGAACTGCAAATTATCAAAAGATACTTAATTTTTTTAATTTGCAATCGAGTCCTACTTGTAACAACAGCTCATACTTAAACGCATGTACCGAAACCGATCGCCAAAGGAACACAACTATGCAGCATTCAACAAGAACAAAACAAATATCCACCGTGGTGATTGACTGGGCACTTTTAGCTTACAAGCAAACGCGCGCCGGTTGGCGCACAGGAAATCGTAAAAGTGCATCTAGAGCAACGTTGTTGGTGCGCATCTTCCGGTAAAGCGCTTTCCGGCGCCGCGCCGCGCCACCCGCTTGTTTCCGCTTCATGTGATCACACTGCGCCGTGCGCCGTGCGCCGTGCGCCGAGCGCCGAGCGCCGAGCGCCGAGCGCCGAGCGCCGTCATACACATGGGAAAAACGTTTACTCAATCTTCTATTTTAGGAAACCATTTACGCACAGCAAATATTTATTGAATAACATAATATTTGTCGCTATTATAGATTCGTTGGTGTAGTTATCTATAATTGATGCTTTATAGATGTGAAACTTTCGTGTACTTTGTTAACAGCGCATTTTATATCTTAAAGGATTTTGTTAAAATGTTTAATATATAGGTACATAATTATACACGTAAATAGTTTATATTACCTAACTCTCATATACCACGCTCATCGAAACGCTAGAAAAAGTTTGTAATTATTTTCTACATATAACTCAATTTTAAATGATGACTCATTCTACTGATGAAGTATGGGTATTTCCAAAAGGCAAAGGGAATACTTTCCTCACCTTGAATATTGCATTTCCTGTCCCACAAGTTATCTTATTCAAAAACGACTTAATAGATTACGATATGATGCTCTTGTAACTATTATTACCGTAAATAATTTTGAACAGATTGTTTTATACGTTAACTTTTATTTACACTGTGAGGTACGGTTAACGATTACTTGAAAATACAAACCTAAACGTAACTTCACAAACTTTATTTTTACATGCAACTTCTCGTATTACCTTTTGTTTGCTGTCTCATTGATATGTACCTATTTATCATACACACTCTAAGACAGTTTTAACTGTAAATATGTACGTCAACATAAAAACAATACACATATTTACTTCCACAATACCTTCAAATTAATAATAGAAAGGCCAAGTGAATATTCAAGACACGGCTAGCTAACAGCACAATTTTCATGGTGAATTAACTACCTACCGCAGATTAATTGCCCACACTTAAATTTGTATTTCCAAGAAGATTATTGCAGTAATTATTCCCTGAGGAGTGGCGAGCGACACCTGCTGATGATTACAACAGTTACGAGTATCCTCGCGAGCACCGAACCGCTGAATGATATAACATCATCCAGTGATGAATGATGATTAAATACGATATTCCTGTTACTGACGTGTTACCACGAAAATCTTATTTCTCGTGTTCCTAGGTAGCGCTTGGAAATTTCCTTATATTATTGTGGAGGATGTAGGATAATACATTTATGACAATATCATAACGACTGACGGATAAAGCACAGCTGAAACTGGTGGCTCTACGAGTAGTAGCGTAGCTTGCCATAGAGGGCCCTATATGAAAATTTATCGGAGGCCTTCAGAGCAACGCGAACTTTTGGGCGCTCACTTGGTTTAATATAGGTATGAGCCAAGGTGGCCCCCTGAAACTCGGGCCCTTTTTCACTGACACGTCAGACACAGCGGTAAGTACGCGCTAATTTACGAGCGTGGATTTGTTTATTCGAGTTCCATAAAGTTAGTTAAAACTAAAAAGATTTTTTATAAATCCGTCCGAAAATTTTTCTACCATGGTCCACGGCCTACGATTTCATTGATAAATTTTAGTCATATATAAATGCAAAATTTACACGGTTTTTCAAAGTATTACAATATAATATATCGTAATAAACATAGTCAAATAATTTTGTTGTGTGCCTTATATAAATAATTTTAACACTTAGTTAAACTAAGAGACGATTATCATTAATTATAAATTACTTTGGAGAGTAAAGAACGCACTACAACTTCAAGGCGACAACATTAACAATACCTACTAAATACATTAATATTGCATTTGTAACATTCATATTCGAATTCTAAAAAATATAGACATATAGTATTTATCGATAATGTCATTACTGTATATTTCACAAGACTGTACTAGCCGCATTCCTATGGCGGCTCATGAACTCGGGCGCGGATTTCGATTCACAGAATTTGATTACTCCTGAATCTTTATAGGGCGTATTAACAAATCATATCATATCCATTTACATACTTAGGACCTAATAGTAAATCAACCCTGGCACGGCACCTTTTTTAAGGAAAATAAATAGCGAACAGGATATTTTTTTTTACATTTGAATAATCCAAAATTATTAGCTTATTTTATTCATCTGATAGTCAGCAAGGTGAATGTCAGTTTTAACTGCATTTATAATCGAGTATTGACTACATTGGATAAAAATAGTTCAAAAGTGTTCGGTAGACTATAATTTGAATTTTATGTATTAAAAACTGCGGAATATTCAATGCAAATATTTACGTATCCCATTAATGTTCACGTGCTCTGTAAAGATGAAAAATCATCATCAAAAATTTCATGTTTGTGGTCCAAAAGTAGTATTAATAATAGAAATCATTCCTGCTGAAAGTAAAGCACCCATCACCCTAAATATTTATCAATTATATAAAATTTTATTGGCATTCATAATGACGTGGCCCTCTTACATTCTCAAAGTACATACTTTCAAACAAAAAAAAAAATCAATGCGTAGAAGCGAACAGTGTTTTAGAAAGTATCGCTTTAGTAAGGAATTCGTTATGAAATAGTATTAAATGGTATTGTTTGTGACGGCAAAGAAAAAATGAAAAAGCAAACAGTTGCGCATTCCATTGGCTAGTGCACGTGGTACATTCCAATGGGGTCATGCACCACACGAGGCGCGCGTGCGTAAAAACAAGTGCAACGTTCCCGATCGGTCCGGCCCTGCTGCCTGCGCACTTTTCTTCACAATCGGCTCCAAATCGCTTAAATGAACGGTGTCTTACGTTTCATATTCAAATATCATAACGTAAACAATCGTTTGTCGATGCGACGCTTGCTGTTCAATTTTAAACAATTTATTGCGTTCAGCCTTTAATATGCTTTGTATTTGTTATCGTGCCAAAAATACACTACTCAGCGTTTCTAGTAAACTTCATTTTAAATTTAGACAAAAACATATTATATGTACATATGACGTTTGTGTTGAACCTTTTTGCTAAATAGGTACATACTCTCAAGTTAGTAAAAATGGTCTTGTAATATTTGTAATTTGCATATTGTGACATTTTCCTCGCAGTGTGTGATTAATATCAACATAGATACTCATACACGTTATATGTATGTATAGGGAAAAGTGATTCCAAACTGCATGTTACAGTTATAATTTACGTGTTTCTATTTAAAGCTACGGGTTTTGTTATTTCCTTGTGTGAATGTGAATTTTGCTATATAAAAGCCAGCGTGGAACTATTTTAGTTAGTGTAACATTCCATTGTGGAGGGAAAGCGGCAGAAGCTTTGGCGTGTGGCAGGGCGGTGGGTCGGAGGCTTCGCAGGAATGCGGCCGGACGCACGGCCTCGCTACATTACAGCCTACCCCCCGCGCCGCACTTCCCACCGCCTCTTCGAATACCCGCAGTTTTACACTTACTACTTACATTGCATTATTTGTTCGCAACACAAAAAACAACATTTGTAATTTGATATGACGTAATAATAATTATATGTACGAAGTTATTAACTTTGGTTTCCGTAAAATGTATGTTATACATAGTTATTTAACTGCTAGCATTTTTTAACTCAACTTAGGTATTAACAAATAGAAAAAGCAATTCTTAGCTCGTGAAACTAAATATTGACAGTGATTTGTTTATGTTTTTTTTTAAATTCACAAGGAGCACCAGTTTTTCAGCCTTCCATAATTTACAGGGACGTAATTATCATTGCGAAGAAATGAAACAGATTTGCACAAAAGGCTAATTATTTAAGTAGGCCGTGGGCACGGGCTCATATGTGAATACAGACGCGCGCCTTAGAACGAAACCCGTGAAAGGAGCGAAGGCCGACACATTCCCGAGGCTCTAATCGTAAATTATAGCAGCGCGAACGACGTCGGAGCCGGCAGGAGAGCTTGTTACGATATTTGAACAAATTCCCGCCGGTGTTAATCTGCATAATAACAGCGGCGGACACAAAGCGGTTACCGACTCCCATTATGCGCAGGCGCCATCCACAGCCCGCGCGCCACCGCCACACCGCCACGCCGCCCCCGCTTTCACCTCCTCCAGGTTCGGTCCGGGCACCACACGGCGCGCTATACGGACACACGATCGTTCGAACCCGATACCGACAAAATGCGATGTTAAATCGACTCGCCTTATCGTCTGTCATCATAATGAATGCCTGCGAAACTTTGGTATGTTTTATATATGAACAGAACGTTCCATGCGCGGCTAACTTATATTTTTTTATATTCTAGGAAATCAACAATACAAATATTACGAAGCGCTACCTGTAGGATGGAATTCAGGAACATAAATGAATTGAATGCGCCTGGGCAAGCTGTGCACACAGGCGCAATGGCACCGCACACTGCACGGTACAAGCCGCAACGGTGCACGGTGCAAACATGCCGTACTAGTAGATCCCTATTAATTAACTTTGTGATAATGATACTTTTCATGTACATACGTATGTGTTCTGTTAAAGGCGCACTGTATCATTACTTTATTACAATTGGCAGTAGTTAATCGCTATGAAAGTAATTATACAAACGTTACCTCATTAGAGGCGCAATTATTTCTGTAATGAGCAAGAGTACGATCTGAATAACAAGCAGAAAAGTCGGGAACAATGGAATCATACAAAATGATTACTTGAAAGAAACTTAAATGAATCCGATACAATGACTTACGCATTGAATTTGTATGCTTGAAAAATTACAAAGGTCGGTATTTTATAGTAAACAACAGTAGCTGAACCATTTCGTGAGGTGGTCCACAAGTAGCATTATTGATCTGGGATATAAAAATGCGCTTTACACAATTCTCAAATATTTTTTTTTATATTAGACTGATATCGCAGATTAGAATCAATGTTATTGCCATGCAACAATTTACTTGATTAACTTTAGATTATTCGTACGATTCGATTAACGACTTATAACTGCCTGAGAGGCGTAAGATTTACTTCGTAGTAAGACAATGAGTATCTTTGCTTAGCTATAGAAGTATAAAGATTAGGAGACTGTGAGGAAATAAAGGAATGTAGCAAGCGAGCGCTTACTTTGGTGCTGGCGATTTAATAACTACAACAATTAACAGTGAATAGAAGAGACCTGGTGATACATGCTGAAATGGAAAATAAATCGAATATAGTTTTTAAGAAAAAGAGCAAGTTTGTTACTGTTATATAATAATAAAAACCAAATAGTGAATAACTCCGAGAAAATTTTACTACACGATTATTTTGAATGGGTATATTAGTTGTGTCTAGAATCCTAACGACCACACCATAATCACAATTTTGGCTGAATTTGTTTTTGTTCTAACCTAATTTTATGTTACAAAAATGTCGTGTGACTACAAGGCATGGACGGAAAATTATGTCGCGGCGCGCGATCCCACGTTGGTGTGCAATGAGGGCAGGAGGTCGCCAATAAACGGTTATACGGACGTTATTAGGAAAAGAAGGATATTATGTGGCAGCAATGATGCTCTCATAGTTTACAAAAAACAAACGCTATTGCGAAGAGCACGTACCAAACTCAAGCCGAGACTATTATTTATAATGTATTAGTACAGAAAGAAATGTAAACCATGCTTTGTATTAGTTGACCAGGACTTCAATGCGGACACCGGCGCAGGGAAAATACATACATATTATAAACAATGACAAACTGTTTCTTTCACAGATTGTAATGTCTAAGTGTCCGCCATTTTGAAACATAATGGGGCGACGTGGCACAGAAACGTACACGACCTACATATTAACAGAAACTATTTTAACGCCAAATGTCATTCACATCGGCTAACAAATGAGACCTGTACATTAACATTCCTCTATAAAACAGCTGTTGAGTGTGATGAAACTGATCAAGCCAGCGGTATTACTATGGCATTTCGTTGAACTGGCTGCGGTGACATGATTTTTCATAACATTTGTGATAAGAAAGCTGCACGCAGGCCGTAAAGCTGTACTATGGCCGAGTTAAACACAGTCGACGCTAGGTGGTTGCTCCCTAGTGCGGTAGAGTTCCTTAATGCACTTACGGATTTGTGCATTTCTTTAGCGCGTTAAAAAAATATATATTTTAGTTTATAGCCAGCGTGACTGGTCACTATGAGATGTAAAGTATCTCAAAATGACGAACTCGGTTCGATGGCATGAAGATCTTTGTGTTCTTAGTTCATGGTTGAGTCGCTGTTTACGAGCAGTCATGGCATTAACCATATTATATTGATAAAGTGCGAATAGTTAGCCCGATAAACTCTCGCATACAAGCAATATCCGGTAAAAATTTACATGATTGAATTATGACTTAAATCGCTCGCGCCTTTCCCGAGTAACGCGTCGCGCCTGCGCCCGCCCTTTCACTCTAGCCAAGCACCAAGCACTAAACGAGGTCATACATTGGCATGTATGTATAAATTTGCGAATGCACTGGCCCATGCACTGCTAAAGGTATATATGCTGCTTCAGACAAAAGCGGGACTCCGTTGTGGACATGCAGTGTTCGGTGCGTTGCGGCTTGACAATTTCAACTTATATTCATGTATGGAAGCATTTGTTATAAGCGACAAATATTCATGTTCCGTTGCTCCCAGCGGCCTGAACCGCGGGCAACGCCACAACGTCCTACATCTGCATTTGCTATTAGTTTGTACTAACTACTAAATACGAAACGACTACTACTAAATACGAAAATTTAACACTGCAAGCATCAACGCAGGTCCCGGTTGTCAGCATCTCAATGATTAAGACTACGTCTTCTTGCATACTGAATCGCGTGAGACATCACCCAGCAACGAGTCGCAACATCATGAACACGTAATGTTCGTGACGAATGATCCGCACAACACCACGCCTAGCTATTTAAACATGTTCATACATTATATGAATTTTTGTTTGTTTAGCCACAAGAATCGCTGTGGGTATCCTCAAAATCCGGGCGCCGCCTCGCTAGTCTCTACACACGAAAAATCCGCAACCAGGCGCCTTGCTTAACAAATTCCATGTCAATGAATGGGCCCTTACGATTCCAAAATATTACCCTATCTTGTCAACTAATCCGATAGATGGAATTCATGTATGTAAGTAATCATTGCTTTGGTCAAGATCTATAGAAATTATGAAAATTTACCAATGGAGACCAAAAGTCACCCAATAATCAATATTATAGGATGCGCATCTAAAATTCAGATGTGGGTATGTGCGAACATTTGCGTCAGTACGGAAAACGAACCCGCAGTCTCGTTTCATTATCAGCTCAACTGGCGTTGCGCCACAAAGAAAATTATATAGTTCTACATCGAAAAATATCTTAATGTTAAACGGGGCGATTATAATCGTCTGATAGAAAGCTAATATTTACTTATTAACAGTAGGGGCATTACTTAGGACTATGAATAATTACTGCACGCCACTGCACTGCGATATTTATCCTAAGACATTAGAAATGCGGTTAAGATTTATGATGTCCAGTACGTAATTATACGTAATAGGTGTATACGTATACATATATAATTTTGTAGTTAATATAAATTAAACGAACTAATTATTTTGAGCTATGTTAACATTGTGCTACATATTAATATTATCTGATTGGGAGGTGCGTGCGTTTACGTATAGGACTTGGAAAGAGGCCCTAAGAACCGAAACAAACAGATATGTGTATAGTTGAGGTTTTTAGAAAAAGTAGGTGAGACGGTGTACATTAGTGAGAGGTGCCAATATTTAACGGTTATGAATATGCTGCACCCACGCGTCAGTATAGACGACGCGACAAATCGTCAAGGTTGACTTCAATGATACGGCGCGACGGCGGATTTTTCAGTGAAATAGTTTCACCGGGCGGTTTCGGCGGCGGCGGTGACGGCAACGTCTGCGCCGGCGCGCCGGTCGATGCCCTCGCCGCCACGCGATTTGGCTCCACTCGACGCAACTACTAATGAAACGTCCACGTTGCCAATACATTTGCTCTGTACTCTGTAATGCATTACAGTTCCCCTTCGCACATAACTCATCCCGCTGCGGCCTCTCGTACCGACCGAACACTCATAACGTGCTTCCCCGATAATTTCCTTCGTTAATGACAGAAACGTATGGCGGAAACGTCTGTCAATAATGAATATCGCACTGAATGACCCTACAAAGTTTCCGAGCCGATGGGAAACGTTGTTCAAGATGAACAATTAAACGTTTCGTAATGAATCGTCGAAATTAAAACTAGTTAGCAGCGCAATCGCCATGCCAAAAACTAAGTAGGCGTGTAACGACTCATGCCAAACATTCGACGAGACGACACGAGTCGCGAGCGTCGCGACACAATCCTCCATTGGACGTTTAACATATCGAGAGTTATCTACAAAGTAGACAAAGCTCGCAACTCGCAACATAACTGTGTTATCGAGTTTTAAATATAACTATCGGTAACTAATTCGGCGAGTGGGTGGTCATTATATTTTGATGTTGATAAATTAGAATGAAGCCGGCGCTAGTGACTATTGTTAGCGATGGCTAGCGGCTAGCGGGTCCGAGGCGATGCACAAACCCAAAGCCATAGTGCAAACGTGTAGCTGCATCCCGCTCGCGCCCGCAACTTATGAATGAAATGCCTGCGAAACCACTGCCGCCTTCGGTTTAACAACGGTGCCTCACGTTCCTTCTTCTGACGTAACAAAATGGCGCTCAATATATTTGCATACGTATTGATCCTACATAAGTATTTATAGAATATTACATTGTCTATGACCGAATTAATGATCTGGAAGAAAAGCAATCGTTTCCTATTGGAGCAATGTGAAACAAAGCATTGTCGTGTAGAAAATATGCTAATAGGCAAATTAGTGGTTTAAAAATGTTATTAATAACTTTGGCCATTACATACATTTTATAATAATGTAACACATAACTATATATGGCTCCGGCCTAAATTTGTTATTTGCCATAGGTATCAGTATTTTAAAATTCCCTATTGTAATATTAAAAATATGTATACTAACGCCATCTGAACATAATCTTTCTAAACACATAATGAACAGATATGATACAGGAAAGTCGGTAGATGGCATATTTTTTTCAAGAGATGGCCAACTTGTGTTCGTGCTGATGCATCAATTAATAACTAGATGGCGCCACTGAAAAGTTAACAGAATATACATACTAACCTACTATAATGAAATGTGTAAAGTCGTACCGAAATATAAACAAGCCGATCAACCTAACTTGACATTGGCATAATCTATCACAATTGCAATAAAAAAGACGGATAAAAACTATCTGTACTTAGCATACAGAGGGCATAGTCAAGTTTGGTATGATTGTATGCTGTTATTGCGCACAACAGTACTAACAGGAAAAAAAAACTTTGCAAACCGGTTTCCCTCGTTGTTTTTTACCAGAATATTCCAATTTAAACTTACCTTGAGGACGTGAACGAGGCTTTCTCTGAGGAGCCGGCCGCGCCGAAGGACACTCCGACGGCAAGTCCCTCGGGTATGTTGTGTACTGTGATGGCGACTACTAGTAGCATGATTCTCTTCCACTGCGACTGGCGCGCCTCCAGCGCCCGCGCCACGCTGTCGCGGCGGTCACCCTCGCCATTCTCACCGTTTCTCTGAAACATTTCATGTTTTTATTTGGTTGTGTTTACTATGAGTATGACAAGTTGCGGTAAAGGCGAATGCGACTGACCTACCACCAATTCAATATGATCAATCAAAATGACATAATTATGGAGTGCAATAAATTTAATTTAATTGAATAATATTGATTTTTTGATAAATGCCGCTTTTAATTCGTATTCTTAGGTCGTGGCTTATAAATAATAGTTAAAAATAGTCTTAAGGTAGTAGTCTCTATAATGCTAAAAATTAATAGAAACGACATCGCGTACTTGGGAACTTAAGACGTGATAAGTGAAAAACACAAAGGCTTCCGTAGTTATAATTTAAGTAGGTATATCTAAAAGAGAATTTACTGATAAGCTAGAATAGCTTATAGAAACTAACCTATAAAATCCCTTCCAAATTAATGCCTACATATATCCATATTAGTTATCTTATTTTATAGTGAATACTGCAGTATATACAAAATTGTTTCATATAATAATATGCTAATGTTACACACCTTCAATAAGCAGTTGCTTTAGAATTTACAATTCGTTTTCACCTAATAGGTTAATGTATGTGCTACCGATGTGTGTTTTTTAAATAAACAAATAAAACAAAAAAATACTGCGAAAAAAAAAACAAGTTTAGACGTTTGAATTTAATATTAATTGATTAAATTATTACTATTCTAGGTTTGTAAATATCAAAACTGTTTTACAATTCATTACTCAAGTCTGGATTTTTTTGCTAGCCTCACTTTAACAATACATAATACGACAACCGTAAGCATTATTGCAAACAATTGAATCCAGAGAAATGTTTTTATTGTAATTATGTCAATAAACCTCATTCACAGTAATAAATTCTTATTCCTTATTTATTTTACAGATAACAAACAAAAAACCCACTTTACTTTAAACCTCCAATAATTATTCAAACAATCTATGGATCGTAGGCAAATGTAATTTGAATGAATGTGACTAGTGTAACACAACAAAAACACAGTTATTACCTACTTCTGTTCATTCTGAGTGGAATTTTAGCCAAAGTTGTAATATTACTGTCACACTTTTCTGTGTGGTAAAGTGTGTAATTAGAGCTTTCCTCATAATAAAAAAATAAATATTCTAGTCATGGTAAAACAAAATAAAAAAAATCTAAATTTGTGACTGGTGAGATAAGTTAAAAATATGTGAAAATTGAATATAATATTAAAATTCGATTGTGTATCAAAAAAACCTTTATGGAATATTGAACTTCAAACTATAACTTATGAAGTTGTCTCGTTGAGATTTAAACTAGAAATGTTTCGTAGTAAATTTTTTGCTTTTAAAGGAAAAATTTAGCGTAAATCGTTCCAATTCGATTAAGTACAGTAAACAGAGCCATAGTCGACGGCGATTAATAAAATAGTTGTATAGTAACTATAGGCCGTATTTGTCGATGACAATCAATTTCGCTCTGAAGAGCGACATCAACTGAGACGCTGTCAAATTAAATACAACGTCTTATGATCGTCGTTATTTAATAAACATATATCAAGAAAATCTCACCTGATCCAAGTCCCAGCATATTTGCTTGATTTTAACGGCTGAGTTTCGTTTATTGAATAAAAACAAATGACAACTCAAATATTGTTTAATAATATACCCTAAATGTCTACTTAAGATCCTACTTAAAGATGAGATCGATTTATTAATTCAGCGCAATTTTTCATAATTATTACAAACTAACCGACAGTACTATTTATAGTCATTTTTTATAGGAAATTATTGCTTCGGTGACGTAGATGTATTTCGTGCGCGCAACATCACTCTGAGATCACGGGTTCGAATCCCGGTTGGGCAAAGTGATATCGAGTATTCAAGCTCAGTATCAGGCAGTCTGGAATTTGTGTCCAATATGGCGACAGGCACACCCCTTATCCAAACATAGAAGGAAACACACAAGGCGAAAGGTATGGGTGCCCTAATTGCACCTCTGGCTACTCCTTCCGTGATAAATGTGTTTTAAAAATATACTAACCACAGAATGCACTGAATGATGGTGACCGCGCCGCCTTTGCGCCGTGTGCTGGTTGGAGATGCAGTCGGCGAAGTCCGCCGGTTGCGTGTTCTCCATTGTAACTACGCTGGTGGGATTCGACGGCCGTCGGTTGAGCGCCGTCATCATTTCCAAATCTTCTAATTTCTCTTTGGAGTCTTTGCTTTTTGTGATAGCTGTCAACAAATCATGTTATAAGATAATTCATGACGTTTAATAAGACAAAATGATGAAGCGGCTATAGCCTAGCCATGCATCGTACGGATTGCGAAAAAGCTGTCCCGCATTTCGGGAGAGGACTTCTACCGGGCAGAATCCCTACAAAATCTAGTGAATGATACATTACAAGGGCGTAATAATTGCACCTCATAATACGAATCTAGGCCCGTCATGTAGATTTTCATTTTTATCTGCCCAAGACAAACAACTTGGATATAGGTTATGGTATAAATTGTTTATACTTGCAGAAGTTACGTTAGTTTTTGTAACAGTAAATATTATATTACATGATAATATATTGATATTATAAGGAGAATGATAAAAACCGTTTTAAGTATGTATCTATGAATGGGTCGGCCCAGTTGGGATAGTACAACTGTTTTACAGAAAGCAGACGAGAACATGCAGCTTGCTGTTGCGTTTCGTATGGTAAGAGATTTTCGGACTACTTCCCCTACCATTTTTTAAAGAAGCCTTAAAATTATCCGCACATCTTTGTAAATTCTTAAAAATTTACTGGACATAAACAACGCTAAAGTAAAAGACCTAAGAACGCCTTCCATTGGCGCAAGCCGTGCGTCTCATTAGAAGGAGTCTTAATTCTCAGTCAGCATTACCATGGCTTAGGTTTTCTGGTAGATACTGTCATGGTTTATCATGTAAGGCAGCGATCACTTGAGGTCAAGTGATGCAATTGCCCGTTGATCGGTCTATTATTTATAAAAAAAAAACTGTATTAACTATGTCCAATATCTCTTGGATGTATCTGTAAGTATAATTATGGAACCTTAAAGGGCTTGCGAACCAGACGTACTAATTATTATCTTACGTCACATTTCAAATTATGGAATATCGAATTTATTTCTTACTTTACTTCTGTTTGTATTTCGTTTAGCACTTCAAGGTAAGTCATCCGGAAGGGCCTTTATATTGAATTTGATTAAAATAAATCCTTCACTTTGAAGAGTTTATTTTAATCAAACATTTACATTACACTTTGAAGAGCCGTATCGTTTTATTACCTAAATTTAAGAAATAAGGAGGATATATGTTTGTTTGTACGTATTTCTTATGGATGTTCGTCGATTTCTCCGTTAATATTAAAAAAAATGTTTGCAGTTAGATTTCACGTAGTTTCGGAATGATTTTTTTTTTTCGCGGAGAAACTGTCTTATGACTAGTTTCGGAATGATACCATTTTAATGTCATTGGTGCGAGACCTTGGACTTTGAAAATGTAGAAAAGAACTCTTTGAAATCAAATATGATTTTGATGATTCTTTTTGTGTTGTGTTCTGTTGGGTCACTAGGGCCTGTTTATATACTAACCAAAAATACCTTTGAACAATTATTAAAATGCCTTTAAGAACCCATATAAACAAAAAAAAAACCATATACGAGTAACTACGGAAAGGGGCCATCCATAAATTACGTCACACGTGGACGAAGGTCAACAAAGTGTGACCTTATGTAACAACTGAACGGAAGTCATAGGTTTCCCGACATCACATATTAAAATCTAAAGTAAAATGCAAAATATTAACTCTAAATGAAAAGCTTTAAAATATTCTATCTCTAGCTATATTATACTATAAGATTTATTTTGTTATATTGGCAAATTCTCGCTCACAGCAAGCGGCTCGCTCTACCACAGTCCACAGGGTGGATCGTTGACTGGATTTGGGCCGAATTCCGAAGTTGATTTTTTTTTTAAATTTATCCCTAATTATGGAAGTCCTGCTTTAATTTTTTAGTTCTAGGTGTAAAATTTCAAAACATATGACTTCATCCACAAATATGATAAGGAGGAAGGATTAAAAAAATCACAAAACTCGTGTAACGTAATTTATGGATGGCCCCAAATTATTAAAACACGTGTAATCTGATCTATATTCGTGTTATTATGTTAACATAACTATAAGATAGTTTTTTTTTAATATTGTGGTAAATGGATTGATACTTGGACTATATCGGTAATTTTAATGTGACTTAGGTCCGTAATTAGAAAATTCGTCAATTTATAAAAGCTATAGTTATTTAAGAGAACGTTTACCTTGGGAAATCGCGGTAATCAATACAGTGAGTAAGGATTATTACAAGTTACAACTTAATCGAATCTAGACAGTCAGGTACGCATTTTTGTGTACAGTAGTTTCACATCAATGCTTGTCAACAAAAAGTCTGAATTGCATAAGGAAATCAATTTCTTATGAAAAGAAACTTAACAAAATCTCTTTAGTTTAAATTGAAATCAGTGGCAGTAACATAGCAAAGAAAAATATGGAGTATGCATGAAATCTTATTTCATAGAATAAGACCGACTGTACACACTTGTACGTAAAATTAATGTGTCCGCCAATTATTAAACATAAGTAATATCAGAGTAAGGCCACTACAATAGTAATATATTTATTTATCACCTATTCAAGTTAACCTACATACTTAACAGAAAAATATCTTAAGTTTCCATTACTACTCATGTAGGTGTTACGTTAGTATGAAGTATTTAGGACCTAGTCTCGATTATATCATACTAGCTTTTGCCCGCGGCTCCGCCCGCGTTATAAAGTTTTTCAGGCTAAAGTTTTCCGTTATAAAAGTAGTAGTTTCCCGGGAGCCTCTCAAACTGTCTCCATACCAAATTTCATCTTAATACGTTGGGTAGTTTTTGAGTTTAACACGTTCAGGCAGACAGATGCAGCGGGGGACTTTTGTTTTATAATATATTTTTTAGAACTTTTTAAGAGGAATAATCCCGTCATACATCATTGTTGCATAACTTTAATCGTTTACGCAGCGCACGCAACGGAAGCTCTTAAAACTAATAATTTTTCCCCGTTTTTGCAACATGTTTCATTACTGCTCCGCTCCGATTGGTCATAGCGTGATAATATATAGCCTATAGCACTCCAGGAACAAAGGGCTATCCAACACAAAAAGATTTTTTCAGTTCAAACACGGTAGTTCCTGAGATTAGCCATTACTGCTCCGCTCCTATTAGTCATAGCGTGATGATATATAGCCTATAGCACTCCAGGAATAAAGTGCTATCCAACACAAAAATATTTTTTTCAGTTCGATCTGATAGTTCCTGAGATTAGCCATTACTGCTCCGCTCCTATTGGTCATAGCGTGATGATATATACCCCATAGTACTCCACGAACAAAGAACTATCCAACACAAATTTTTTTTTTCAGTTTGAACCGGTAGTTTCTGAGATTAGCCATTACTGCTCCGCTCCTATTGGTCATAGCGTGATGATATATAGCCTATAGCACTACACTAATAAAGAGCTATCCAACACAAAAAGAATTTTTCAGTTCGAACGGTAGTTCCTGAGATTAGTCATTACTGCTCCGCTCCTATTGGTCATAGCGTGATGATATATAGCCTATAGCACTACACTAATAAAGAGCTATCCAACACAAAAAGAATTTTTCAGTTCGAACCGGTAGTTCCTGAGATTAGTCATTACTGCTCCGCTCCTATTGGTCATAGCGTGATGATATATAGCCTATAGCACTACACTAATAAAGAGCTATCCAACACAAAAATAATTTTTCAGTTCGAACCGGTAGTTCCTGAGATTAGTCATTACTGCTCCGCTCCTATTGGTCATAGCGTGATGATATATAGCCTATAGCACTCCACGAACAAAGGGCTATCCAACACAAAAATAATTTTTCAGTTTGGACCGGTAGTTCCTGAGATTAGCCATTACTGCCCCGCTCCTATTGGGTATAGCGTGATGATATATAGCCTATAGCACTCCACGAACAAAGGGCTATCCAACGCAAAAGAATTTTTCAATTTGGACTGGTAGTTCCTGAGATTAGCGCGTTCAAACAAACAAACAAACAAACAAACAAACAAACAAACAAACAAACAAACAAACAAACAAACAAACAAACTCTTCAGCTTTATATAATAGTATAGATTAAAACACACATACAAGAATTACGCGACGTGGGATTCAAACGACGGTTTCCAGGACAGTAGCTTATATTCGTTACCACTAGAGTAAAAAGATAACAGCCAATATAAAAAATGTTATCTCTAGATTTTAAATCTACATTGATAAAGAGAAATTTAATTTAAGATAAAACTGTATGACTTACTGGTGTTAAGTGAATTTTTTGGACACGAGTTAATATTTTTTTACGATTGAAATAATTGGAAGTTCAAATATTTTTCTTTAAGCCTTTATCTATAACACTTGAAACGATGTTTCAAATCCAATCGATACATGAGGATATTTTTAATAATTGTACTTCTAAACTGTTCCAAGACAGGAAATAAAATATTGTCCTCTATAAGGACTCTAGACAGGAAGTTCAGTTCGTAACTTACAATTTACAGCGCTACTGTTCCAAACCTGTTCTAGACTGTTGCAACCTCAATGGAGTTTGTGTAACCGACCTGTCTGTCTGTCGGCAAATATTTTGACTGTTTTCAATCTTTGAGATTGCCAATCTTCGATAACATCTATTGATTATAAATAGTTATTTTTACTCAGGTATATTTCGATATTTTTTTTTAAATCTGATGTAATTACCAGTTTTTTTAATAATACAGTCTAGTGTCTTTACAACTCTTTTCAGTATCTAACTCCTTCATCTCAATGCCTGTGCAAAAGGTTCACTTCGATTACCTATAATGCATATCTAAAATATACAAACAACTAGAGTCAAATAAATTCAAATGATCTATACTTTTTTTTTTCAAACTGTCTGGTTTTGTATTAATATTTATATTAGATTTTCCCAATTTTTTATTAAAATATAATCATAACTTAATAAAAAATTGGATCATCCGTAATTAACACAAACACATATTGTTACGACAACAAACTCATGTTTGAATCCAAATCAGAGTGAATTCTCTAACTGATAATTTTTAAATACAATACAAAAATATACGTTTAAATGCTCAGTAACGGAACACAAGATTTCTGTTTTTATAACAACCATGGCCAAATGCAATTATTTTACCTTTAAAATTATTTACGCTCAATTTAATCGTCTATGTAAAAAAAAATATTTTATAAGTAGGTACTTTGGAACAAATGTGTTTCGCTATACTACCTCAACTATTGATAACGAGTGTTTCTCTAACTACAAATTACTTAGTAGCTAAATACGAGCGCATGACGGATTAAATTAATTACAATACTGATAAGATAGATGTTTTCTTTCTTCAATTAATACGAACGGTACATACAAATTTATAACATCATATTCATTGTTGGACAATAAAAGATAAATCATACACGTATCCAGCATGTGTAGGCACACCTTAAGATTTAAATAAACATAAAATGCTTCCTTCTCTCATTTAAATCTAATATTCTCGCATTTCTATTTTCCTGATTGTATATTTGTATATTCACAGATTATTGGAATATAAATTGGAAAACAGAAAACAGATTAAATTAATCGGACTAACCGCCATTTTCAATAAACGCTTTTTTCGAACTATCTGAAAAATAGACCAATCATAGCAAAGTTTTTTGATATGCTTACAAATGAGTTATTTTGATTGGTTCATTCTCAGAATTGGATTGAAGATTGAGATTGGGACCGTTTATTGAAAACGCCTATGTAGATGTCGCAGGGCTTATAGTTATTTTTTTCTGTTTGTTTAAATACTACTATAAAGCATTTATCATTGTATATCAATAGAACACAATATATAAATTGTAGAAATATATCTATCTTATACTGTTAACTTAATATAGTTCATCCGCGGCCCGCACGCGAAATTGTCCTTTTCGAGGCTGCAATTTAGCTTAGATAATTATTGCTTTCGAAAACAATAATTATTCCTAATTTTGGAAGAAAAAGTAACCTAATAAAATTAGTAATTAATATTAAAGAAAAGCAAGTAATATTATGACAAGCATCCGTGTTTGTAACGTATAAACTTGTATCATGAGGCATTAAAGAAAACATGTGTTTCCTCGTCTTTACTCTCGGAAACTCAATTTAGCATTTATTACTCATGTCGATATGTCGATTAAATGGGATTTAATCTCGATTTCGTTTAATTAAGGGTGTTTTCGTGCGATATTGAGATATTGTTTTAGAGGCTTATTTTCATAAACAATAAGCTTACAGACTGTTAAAACAGTTATAAAGCAAAGTCTATTGATCGCCAAGCGAACAAAGTATTCTTTATTTATTATAAATTTAATCAACTGTTAAAAGCATCACTGTATTTGTGTGTACCTCAACTACACAAGGGCACTCTTGTATCAGGCTCATAAAGCATATTACAATTATGTATATATCTAGTATTACTATACCTTATCTTATCGATTTATGTTTGAAATCTTTTTGAATCTAAGTTGTATATTAGCGTTTGTTCGCGGCTCGCTGGTTTTTTTTCAGAAATACAGATCACATTATGCATTTTTCTAAATAAGAAAAGTCTATCAAAGATTATTTTATATAAGTGTAATATTTCATCAAAGACATTTAGTGGTTTATGTATTTATTTTCTAACGAAGCTTCAATGCCTGTTTTATATTTGTTTATAATACATTAGCTGAGATATAAATTCGTCCAAAAAAGAACGCCGAATGTAGTAATGGTGCTATATGTATATAAAATATTTTTTTTTAATAATGGTAAAGAAACTTATCCTTAAAAACATAGTCAAGTTCATTTATTTGTAACAAATATTTTTCAGTTAAAGTGACTGGCAAGAAAAAAATATTCTTTAAAACATAAGTATGGTTTCTTAAATTGTTTTGGAGTAAATTCAAAGGTTTCATAGTAACAGTTAATTAATTTTCATAACAAAATATTGGGTTTTCATTATAATATAACGACTTAATACATACAAGAGAGTGACCATTATTTTTTTGGGAATGGAGATTTTATTTAATTATTGGATGGAGATTCTAACCCATATTAAATAATCATAAATCTTGTATGTCGCAAATAGACAGAAAACACTCGACGCATTATAAATTATCAACACAAGTCACATAGGCAACTGGTATAATTATTTAATTTTTGGACTTATTAATCCAAAGATAAAATTTTATGTTTGTTGAATGCAAATATATATAAGCAGCACAAAATTGTAATTTTTTTTAAATTAAGTATAATTAAAACTCGAATAAAATTATGAAACCAGGTACTTATCTTGTAGAAAATAACACTTTACAATACACTATACAATATAGTAACTCGAACAATAATAGTGAAATAATAAAAATTCAAGTTTCGGATAAACAAAATATCAATATAAACTAATTTTAATTTAAAATGCCCCAATACCATTCTACTACTCTAAGAGAATACATCGCAGAGGTAACATCACACTTTCAGTCAGAAATACATTCACGCTCACATCAAGTTCAAAATAAACTGCATGATGATAAGAATGAGATGATTGGTGAAAATAGTTGTTACTCATGGACAATATTTGGGACAATGTTGGCAGAGGTACAGACATTTATGTGATTACATTTGTTAACGTAATGTGATAGTGATCCTGTATATATTACACTAGCTCTTGCCCGCGGCTCCGCCCGCGTTATAAAGTTTTTCAGGCTAAAGTTTTCCGTTATAAAAGTAGTAATTTCCCGGGAGCCTATGTTCTTCCCCGGGTCTCAAACTGTCTCCATACCAAATTTCATCTTAATACGTTGGGTAGTTTTTGAGTTTAACACGTTCAGGCAGACAGATGCAGCGGGGGACTATGTTTTATAATATATTTTTTAGAACTTTTTAAGAGGAACAATCCCGTCATACATCATTGTTGCATAACTTTAACCGTTTACGAATTACTGCTCCGCTCCTATTGGTCATAGCGTGGTGATATATAGCCTATAGCGCTCCACAAATAATGGGCTATCCAACACAAAACGAATTTTTCAGTTCAAACCGGTAGTTCCTGAGATTAGCCATTACTGCTCCGCTTCTATTAATCATAGCGTGATGATATATAACTTTGAGCACTCCACGAATAAAGGGTTATCCAATGCAAAAAGAATTTTTCAGTTTGGACCAGTAGTTCCTGAGATTAGCCATTACTGCTCCGCTCCTATTGGGTATAGCGTGATGATATATAGCCGATAGCACTCCACGAATAAAGGGCTATCCAATGCAAAAAGAATTTTTCAGTTTGGACCGGTAGTTCCTGAGATTAGCCATTACTGCTCCGCTCCAATTGGGTATAGCGTGATTATATATAGCCTATAGCACTCCACGAATAAAGGGCTATCCAACGCAAAAAGAATTTTTCAGTTTGGACCGGTAGTTCCTGAGATTAGCCATTACTGCTCCACTCCTATTGGGTATAGCGTGATGATATATAGCTTATAGCACTCCACGAACAAAGGGCTATCCAACGCAAAAAGAATTTTTTAGTTTGGACCGGTAGTTCCTGAGATTAGCGCGTTCAAACAAACAAACAAACTCTTCAGCTTTATATAATAGTATAGATTTGGTGATAAATAAAAAAATATTGGTATTATTCCAAGGGGAAAATGTGATTTTAATTGAAATCTACTTTTTTGACCAATTAACTTTTTTATTTTACTGTTTATACATATATGTTCTTATGAAATAAATATAATTAGTATTGTAATAAACTACTCTGAATTGCTGACTTGAATCCTAGTACATACTAGACATAATATGAGTGTTAGTATAAAATAAAACATATGGAAAAAAAAGAGTCATGAATACTTAATTTATTTTTTATTCATCGTCATGAAAGCAACCTGCCCTCAAGATATATAATTGAACAACAAATGTAAATGTCCCAGTCAAAAAACTTATTCTGTCTGATAAAATGGAAATTCAGTTTAGCATCAGTGAGTCCTTCGATAGTCAGTAATATGATCTTGTTGTTTGTTTTTCAGTTTTATAAGTTGAACAAACTTCAAGCAAAAACCCAATAATTGCAATGCTTGCATTGTCATTCAACAAATGAGCATACATAAAAAAATATGCATTATAGCTGAATTTACACCAAAACCTTAAACAAATATCTTTATATGCCATAATGTAGACAGAACCTGAAGTGTTCAAATAAAAAAAATATCTGAATAATTAATAATATTAAATATTCAAATAAAAAATAAGTAATATTTAGGATTGACTAACATGGACTAGATGCTTTGTACATAAGGTGGTGGAGGTGGATTAAGAAAATTAGATAAACTGAAAAGTATTAAGAGGAATAATCATTATTATGATTATTATGGTGATTGAAAATGTCAATACCTTAATTTAAAAGATAAATTTCAAAAGCCAACAATGTCACCCATCAAACCTAACCAATGAGAAAAAAATACTTGTTTAGTACCTAACATGATAATAATGTATGATCTTAGCAAGCCAAGGTCAATAATAATAATAAGTTTGGAGCTGGTTGATTATTTTGAATTGTAAAAACTATGCAGACTTAGAAATAATTCTGTGATGTATATAAACTTGCAGCCAATTTATTTATGTTTTCATTAACTAATTGTTTAAATAATTTTTAATTATATATAATTATGTGCATGGGTAATATTAGTATTATGTGTCATTGTATTTAAATACTAATAATTTATTGTAATATAAATATTACTTTTATAAGTTTTAATTATTTTTATACAGTCCAGTAAAATAACTAACTGCCTCTGCTGTACCCTAACAGATATTCCATTGCATAGCACACAGGCATAGGCCATTAGAACTAAAATTAATTAGAGTGTTTAGTCACATACCCAGGTATAATAAACTAATAGTATTATAAGTACAAACATAATATTGTACCATCAATGAAGCGGGAAAAATTATAACCAAATGGTATAATGATGAAAACTTTTATACTTACAAATCATCATATTTGTAGAATTGATTCCCAAGTAGTCCAAAAATTTGTCTGTAGCAAAAACGAAAATGGCCCCAAACAAAAATCCAATTGCAACAGGTACAAATGCATACTGGCCGTAGGATTCACACATCTCAATCGCTGGCTCCAATAGTGACCAGTATGAGGCCGCCGTCATCACCCCGGCGGCAAAACCCAATGACACGTCTAATAATTTTCGCTAAAAAATAAAAGTAATTCATTCATCACATGTTCAATAAATAAACACTTTTTTCATAAGGTTCTAGACTCACATGTTTTCCTCTTATGAAGAAAACACAGCCGGCACCAACTGCAGTAAGACCCCATGTTAAAAGTGTCCCTAAAAGGGCTTGTGTAACCGCGCCGTATCCTTCTATCATTTTAATTTATTTATTGGCGAATAAGTCTTGTAATATAAATAACTTTTAAGTAATTGGTTACACTTAAGTACTTTTGACGAAATTGACCATCTTTCAATCTCAATGTTTCTATACTAAGTTCTGCTTAGTCAATACAACATTTTATACAGAATAATCATTTTATATACTCCACATATTTTTACTTTTTATCAATTTTATTTGTGTAACGTAAATGTCAAACAACTGTCAATGTCAATAGAACGGAACTTCAAATTGTTGCGTTGTCGACAAGGGTTGTCGGTTGTCTTTGCATCAAATCGATTCCATACACGTCAGCATTGCAAGTGTTAGTTAATCGATTCATGCTAGAAATTAAACCAATACTTAAAAAAATTCTAAATTACGTTTCCAAATTCGATGAATTAAAAAATTTCATAATACCTTATTCAAAAGTATTAAAAAGATCAATTAGGTATTGTTACGAGTAAAGTTTTATAAAAGTAAAACCAAAAGAAGAAAGAAGCGACGATAGCCTAGTGAAGCGACAATAGCCTAGTTGGGTGTGGAAGGGTCTGCCGAGACAAATGTCCGCAGGTTCAAATCCCAAGGGCACACCTCTGACTTTTATAAAAAATCATGTGTGCATTCTTTGTGAATTTATCGTTCGCTTTAACGGTGAAGGAAAACATCGTGAGGAAACCTGCACATCTGAGAAGTTCCTCTGTAGGAATTTCAAAGGTGTGTGAAGTCTACCAATCCGCACTAGGCCACCGTGGTGGACTAAGGCCTAATCCCTCTCAGTAATAGAGGAGGCCCGTGCTCAGCAGTGGGCAAGTATATAATACAGGGCTGATATTATTATTATTATATAAAACCAAAAAGCTACAATCCGGCCATAAGGACGCGATCATTTGTTTTGTCAGATGATCATTAATAGTGATGGGCAAAAACTTACAAGGACAAATAATTTTTTATTTAAGATTTTTTTTGTATTATTTTGTGGTTTATGATTAAAATTATTTGTTAATAGGAGAAAAAAAACAAACATATATTTTTATTGAACATATTATAAATTGAACGCCATTTCAAAGTTATACCGTCTATCTCATCACGTTTTGTAAGGATTCAGGATACCATGAACCCTTTGCCTTTCCAATATAAAAGGAAAATTTAAAAAATCTAAAATTCATTCTCTATGTGGCCTCTGAGATGTGGCCACTCTGGTGGCCAATCTTTTAAAACTATACCTAAGGATTAATCTTTATACGTATTGAGATCAATAAACGATCCTTCGATCGATCCCAAACATAAAACTGATTTTATTATTACTCAGATGTCTAATTTAGAGTTGTAACGGGGGTCTTAAGTGCTTTACTTGACTCTGTGTTAGGTAGATTAGCGCAGTACCTACCGACCTATGGATTGGGTGCGTTTGGAAAATTGTTCTCCATGCATTTGCGAAATGGTGGGTACCTATTACTTCTTTCTAGTGGCAATCGAGCGAGCACCATTTGGCGAGTGACAACTGTTATATTCATCTTGCCATTGAGTTGTACCTACTTCACACAAATTGGAGGTCAAAAACTTTCACATATTTTTTAATTAAGTATAGTGCGGCGCAGAAGAGACCGGCAATCAAACCCAGGTCCTCGTCTATGCGCCGCTTACATACGGTTAGTACTACAGCGCCACTCAACATAGTAATATCTATCGTTAAATACTCCGTATCTTAGTAGGTACCGACCCATAAAGTATTTTTTGTGTGAGCTGTAATTCACGATAACATAATATGAACTAGATAGTTCATGATGCTTTTAAAAGTTTTATTTTCATTAAAACTACCATTAAATATAATGCATGAGTCAGACGCAATAAACACCGTTATAACGTACCTAGTTATATATATTTAGAGAAGCAGATATTAATCCTTAGGCAAATTACAAAAACTAATTGTCACACGAGATATCAGTCACGTCGGCGTACTACTGCCTAAAACTTAATTTAATAAACACATGTCTTTATTGCACGTATAAATGGCATTAATGCCTTTGTACGAATATGTACTCGCTCGGCAATGCCAAGGTTTGACAATGATAAGGTGTTCTCCAGTCACAGGCGAAGGATTGTTTTGATGATTTTAAAATTTCATACTGAATACGCTGTTTTATGTGACGTGTTTTAATTACTCTTCAATAGTTTTGTTGATGTAACGTAAGTAAATTGAATAAATAAGTTTAATTTGATTTCAACCGACTTTAAAAAAAGGAGCAGGTTCTCAATGCGACTTTTTTTTTTTTTATTTTGTAATATAAGCAACGGTCGCTCATAGATAATGTAAATTTTATTGATTTATGCTACAAATATTTCGTTCGTATAACTCTTCCAGCAGTGCCAGATTTATAATTTCCTTAAATATAGGCCACTCAGTTTGTACCGTCCCGCATGTCGCAAATCGCGTAGGAATACTATATACTTCGACGGTTGAAAGGCAAATTGACTATAGCATAAGAAACATAGAAAAGAGCTGATTTTAAATATGTATGAAGTTTCATACGAGATTAGTGTCGCAAAAAATTTTGCTTAAGGCAATTAGCCTTTCACCCGTCGACTTGATGTCTGTGTAGAATTCAACGCTGGGGCGCTGAATAGTGCACATCTAAGATATTGTACTGCAGTTTTCATCAAACAGTCGTACAAAATATGTTTTGACGGTATTGTGACTTCATTGGAATTTCCGCGTAGGTGCTTCCCTTTAAACTGCGAACAAATCGATGACGCAAATAGCCGATCATACATCACTGACGCATGTTGGCCTTAAGGTTCGCCTTCAAATAATATATGGTTGGGGGAAAGGGGCATTATCCCCATAAATGAGGTTTGAGAATACCAATCCACCTAAATGGTGCAAATGGCACCAGTTTTAAATAAGAGTTATTTTTATCCGACTTTAATTTTAAAGGTAAAGGTCCTAAATTCCTCATAAGTACCTACACGATTGTAATCTATTACGCTAAGAGTCATATTTTATGTTTTTGAAATGCATTAAGATTACTAACTAACAAACTCTTAGATAAATATAACTGGTTCATTATAGTGCAGGATCGTGATTCATGGAAGGATCTTGGGGAGGCCTTTGCCCAATATTGGGAAATTAAGATAGGCTGACACAATACAATACAACAGATAGCTTTTTATAAACCCATATAAGGTTTTTATGGATGTGATATTTCTTTAGTTTTTCAGGAATTGTTAGTAGTATTAGTTATTCTTAGACATGAATTTAATAATTATGATTGTCACACACATAATGTTTGCCAAAACGAAAAAAAAAAAACAGGAATCCTCGTGTATTTTATTCTGCTGAGGTATGAGTGTTGTTGATGATAATATCTTGTTTGAAACCAGTAAGCGGTGGGAATGAAAACACTGACATACATTTTAGAAGAATAAAGCGTCAAATAAGACGGTTAAAAAAGTTTTAACACCTCTTTAAAGTGTCTTAAAGAACATCGAAACCTCAATATTCCTATAATGACAGTAAGTAGTTAACTACCTACTTATTTAATGATAAACTGAAGTAGACACATTACTGTCTATTCGCTTAAATTTTCTTCTAAGTAGTACGCTGTGCTGAATAATAATTTTACCGATATTGTAATTATATACATTTCATGCAGCATTTATTGGTGTGTAATTATACCGTCTAATTGTCTGTAATTTTCTATAACAATGAAATATGTCTCACTAGACCGCCACATAAATTACATCCGACGACGACACGTCGCGTCGACGGTAGAAATTTCAAACGTCGTAAGGGTCATTTTTAAAAAAATTTAAGAAAAATGGTTGGATATTTTGCATACTTAAGTAACACCGACACCGCTGCAATAATTGATTGTATTTATAAATGTAAATACCAAAATAATCCAACTCTTTTATTCCACTGAACCGAAAATGTAACAAAGCTAGTGTAACTACTGGTCATAATATGTCTCATGTCTCAAGATGGCAAGCGCAATGGAATACTCAACAATACTTTGTAATTCATGGTGCTAGACAGTGTTTCCACTATTTTTGGGCAGTCGTATCACTTCCCAGCAGGCGAATGGCAAACTCACCTTGTTATTCCAAGCTATAAAAAAAGTCAAATTAAATAGGTAGGTAGATATTATACAACTTTATAAACAAAAACATTCTAAATTATTATAGGTACATTTTCTTTGTCCACAATCACCACAATCAGTTATTCCTTTCATTGGAACCGATGTTACTACTTTTACATACTTCATTTATCTGGTTAGGTATTACTATGACTTTACAACTTTAGTTGGTGGAATCGGTATTTTAAAGAACAAGACACTGTAAGCTCACTCTGCGCAGATCGGAACACCAACAGCTAAAATTTAAAAAGTTGTATACTTAATTGTAAAATGTAGATAGATATTGTATCTTTGACTTGCGGATGACCAGAACCTCAGTCCCCCCGTGACCATGAGGACTGTAAAGTCTTTGAGACGTCGCGTCCGCGACGCCGCGATAAAATCCGAAAAATGATTTAATTTTAATGTCTAACATTCGCGTAAACATAAGAAGTCATTATATCTGCTTAGGAAAACATAAAAGCTGTGATGATTTAATATATATACCTAATTTCGTTTTATACCTCTCCCGTAAAATCAAGATTTGACGCTAAAGATTTTGAAATTTCCACTGTCAATATTATGTATCTTACATATTGATGTTGTAAGGCTTTCACGGTCTTCCTCCGTCCATTCAATATATTTTAAGAGGTAAGTTACATATCTTTGTGTGGCGACGCCTTTTTTAAGTGGCTTGTTTAGAATCAAGCTACTTGGTTGCCGAATAGTGAGCTAGCACCATCAGCTATTAATACCTCGGATATTATAATGGTACCAAGCCGACTTTTGATGTTATTGAGTTTCGATTAATTATAATAATAACACTTGAAAGGCATTCATATCTATTTCGATCATTAGTATTTTTTCTGGAGAGCGATTTAAAGTTTAATTAAACAATTAAAGAATTTGCTATATAAAAATATAATACTATAACAATTTTCTTAGAGCTACAAAACGACGCAAAAAAATCTCGCGATTCCAAATATGTATAACTCATTGTTGGTATATGTGTCGCTTAAACGTGATGGTCTTGCAAGCGTCGATAAAAAACAGGAAAGTTTCAATTTGATATTGCTACACTTTCATATGTCAAAGTTATGACTTACAAGGAGGTATCGTTCTGTGGAAAAACCTGAGGAAAAAATTATCTACCCCTGTCACGGGTCTACAAATAATCATAAGAATTAAATATTTATAATGTAAGTAATTTACCTACGTAAAAAGCAAGTTAAATATGTTTACACTATTTTCCTGTTATTTTGTTATACCTGTGTTCTTAACACTATACAGTTGGAAGCAGATTCCTTTAAATGTGTCTTTCATTAGCCTTATCTATACTTCTATACTATTATATAAAGCTGAAGAGTTTGTTTGTTTGTTTGTTTGTTTGAACGCGCTAATCTCAGGAACTACCGGTCCAAACTGAAAAATTCTTTTTGCTTTGGATAGCCCTTTGTTCGTGGAGTGCTATAGGCTATATATCATCACGCTATACCCAATAGGAGCGGGGCAGTAATGGCTAATCTCAGGAACTACCGGTCCAAACTGAAAAATTCTTTTTGCGTTGGATAGCCCTTTATTCGTGGAGTGCTATAGGCTATATATCATCACGCTATACCCAATAGGAGCGGGGCAGTAATGGTTAATCTCAGGAACTACCGGTCCAAACTGAAAAATTCTTTTTGCGTTGGATAGCCCTTTGTTTGTGGAGAGCTATAGGCTATATATCATCACGCTATATTCAATAGGAGCGGAGCAGTAATGGCTAATCTCAGGAACTACCGATTCGAACTGAAAAAATATTTTTGTGTTGAATAGTCCTTTGTTTGTGGAGTGCTCAAAGTTATATATCATCACGCTATGACCAATAGGAGCGGAGCAGTAATGGCTAATCTAAGGAACTACCGGTTTCAACTGAAAAATTCGTTTTGTGTTGGATAGCCCTTTATTTGTGGACCGCTATAAGCTATATATCATCACGCTATGACCAATAGGAGCGAAGCAGTAATGGCTAATCTCAGGAACTACCGGTTTGAACTGAAAAAATATTTTTGTGTTGGAGAGCCCTTTGTTCCTGGAGTGCTATAGGCTATATATCATCATGCTATAACCAATAGGAGCGGAGCAGTAATGAAACATGTTGCAAAAACGGGGAAAATTATGAGTTTTGAGAGCTTCCGTTGCCTGCGCTGCGTAAACGGTTAAAGTTATGCAACAATGATGTATGACGGGATTGTTTCACTTAAAAAAGTTCTAAATAATATAACAAAGTCCCCCGCTGCATCTGTCTGCCTTAACGTGTTAAACTCAAAAACTACCTAACGTATTAAGATGAAATTTGGTATGGAGACAGTTTGAGACCCTGGGAAGAACATAGGCTCCCGGGAAACTACTATTTTTATAACGGAAAACTTTAGCCTGAAAAACTTTATAACGCGGGCGGAGCCGCGAGCAAAAGCTAGTATATTATATGTTGTGGTATCAACAAAATAATAAAAAATAAAACTCTCATTATCTTTTTGAGTTATGACATATCTATAACTTATTTTATTAGTGAATCTTTCTAAAGAATGTCGACATTAGTTATTTTTTTACTACTTATACCTAATTTTTTTTAACGGAAACAGTCCTTTAAACAACTAGACATCTGGATGTATATGAAATTGGTAATTTATGTTAATGTTTTACGTCAACAAGCAACGGGTCTAGATTATTCAGTGCATGCAATGCTAGTGTAATAGATACGTGCAATGTGCATGTGGAGGCGATGGCCACGGGCATTAGCTTAACCATCGAGTGCCAAGGCAACTAGGCAACTACGGGGCGGACCTGTCGCGGTCCATACTGTACCATTATGTCCCGCATGCTCCACATACGTCACAATTAGCATGGAGTCGGCCCGATACCAAACTGCGTCTATAAACACAAGACCGACATCCTTCATGATATCGTTTGCTCGGTGCTTCACACGGTTCTTTGGAACTTGGGTACTTAGGAATTAGTTTTTGAGAATTATTGCACAAAAACGAAACGGCAATTTTCCGCTAGTTTACATAAAATAGATATTCGTATATTCTAATCGTAAATAAAACGGTGCTAAATTAAAATTAACAAATTCGTAAAGTAAACAACTGCGGCTGCGGTATGCGGCGCAGACGCAACCAGCGTAGCGTTTAAAGAACAAAACATTCCGCTAGATCGTCATTATTCAAATTTTCGCTGTACCAGTTGCCCGCTTGTTCCGGCCTCTGCTTTTTGTCCTATTTCTTAGTAGTCTGAAATTACGATTAGCCCGGCCGAAATGAGAAGCGGTCATCCGTGGTGGATGGCCGTGTGAACGATCCGTTATACAAACGACACGGCTAAAGTAAACTAATTCGGTTTGCGAAATAATATATTTATGCCAAAGAAACGCCGACTATGACATTTTGGTTATTTTATTGACTGTAACGCATTGTTGCAGAATCTAAAATAAAATTTAAAACGTGTATGCTATAGATATTAGATATAGTAATAAGTTGCAAGTCCAAACTTATATATATATGAACAATTCGTGGCACCATAGTATAACTGTGCGACTTAAAACTGCTGTCATGGACATTACCGGCCACAATTACGTAACGGGCCACAGTTTACTGTATAGTTTTCGGTGCACGACATAGCGTGATCTATATGAAACATTGTCTATGTAGCATGCGGAAGACACGTCGGCATCAATCACAGAATTCGCATCGCTAGATTAAGAGGTAATGGAGGCAAAAACATCGCCGGCACGCGCGCATTCCTCACATATCCCGATATAACATATTGTCTGTTTCATTTTGTCTCAATGTCGCCTGTACACACGATACTAAAGAAAAGCAATTTTATATGATGACGGTCGTTAACTATTCAAACGGGATATTTGAAAACAACTACTCTGTATTACAATTTATTGTAGCTATGTGATATGTACAATGTACATATCTGTAAACATAATAACAACTAACGCTTTTAAAAATTTTAATATCTTATTTATTCATATGAAATTTGTTTTTTTAACATTTAACTTTTTGAACCTTAACGTATCTAGCCAAATAGAACCCTAGTGAGCATCAATTGAAATAGGCATACAGAATGAGCCAATATATTTTCTGGACAGACACAAAGTCGCCTCTCGAATCCGGTTATAATAAAAATATAATCTTACTACTGAAGGACACGAGCCCCATTAATAAATATTTTAATAATTGTAAAGGGTAGATAGTATGGACGCATAATTATTTGTATATTTACTTATTTAGGGAAACTTTTATAAGGCACCAATGACTGTCAAAAGTAGACTAATAATGCAAAACGAAACAAATAGATAAAATACAATTATTGAATATCATGCTAACAAATGGATTTGAGTCTAGTCAAAGACAGAGCTGTGGTGTTTACTTTTGACTTCCTCTTACGAAATGGAAAATGAGATCGGCTTAATGAACTTTAATATCATAGAAGGCGACAAAAAAGCTCAGACTTGTGATATTAACCCCGTAAGATGAGTTACGTTTATGCTCTACCTCAAGATCACCACTACTGGTTTAGCTGGTCTAATTGAAACGCGAGTTTTCTTCGATCACCCAGTCGAATAACAGCTAGGTATGTAAAATTTTTGTTATATATGAAACGCAACCGAATAGAGTTTTATGATGATATTGATATGAGATTTGCTACACAGTATCAGTCTGCATTTATTCCCGATGGGCTCATCCCCTATCACATCATGGGACGGAATACAAACAGCTAAATGTGGTTGCACTAGTTGCTCCACTGCCTACCACTTCTGGGATAAACGGCACGAGTGAATGTACGTATGTTTATATATATTTGCAGATTACCACATTTGTGAATATAAACGCTACGAACTTATTTGGATACAGCTATTTTTATATGAAACTGGATTTAAAATGCTACTTATTTTTGGAGACCATCAAAACAATGATAACGGGGTGACAGTTAAAGTGGGACGTTTTGGACCGTGAGTGAAAGAGTATAGGCACGCAAAAAACTTTCCTTGTATTCGCGGGACATACCAATTCAGAGAAATGTGTATTGTTTTGTTTTTAACATTTGTGTGATATGTGTACATATAAGCTTCATTCCACATTTTTTCAGGTAACCTCACTAAGTGACCTGTATTAAACATCGGCAGCCGATGTTAAAATGTAAGCAGCTAATGGAAAAATTTAATTAAATAAATATGTAAACTTTCTATAGGGGTCGTTATCAATACAGTTAAACATTGTCGTCAAACTAAAATTGTTGCGTACAGTACCTAAAACATTTAAGTAATATAATTCTTAATATTGTAACTGTACTCGATCGATCTTACCTTCCCTCAGTCTTTTATGAATCCCTCAGTCTTTTATGAATCCCATAGTTTAGATCTCACGTTAAATAATATAATTTTTACAAGTGTCGAAGAAAGGAAGCGGCGATAGCCTAGTTGGTTGTAGAAAGGACTGTCGAGACGAATGTCCGCAGATTCAAAAACCAAGGGCACACACCTCTGACTTTTCTACAATTATGTGTATATTCTTTGTGAATTATCGCTCGCTTTAACGGGGAAGGAAAACATCGTGAGGAAACCTGCACACCTCAAAAGTTCTCTATAGGAATTTCGAAGGTTTGTCAAGTCTACCAATCCGCACTAGGCCAGCGTCGTAAACTAAGGCCTAATTCCTCTCAGCTGTAGATGAGGCCCTTCCCAACAGTGGAACAGTATATAATATAGGGCTGATATTATTATTATAGAAGTATGAAATACATAAATCGATTACTTCGCACAAATCGAGGTAGATATACTTTCCCTCTATGTTAAAAACAATGCAACCTGGTAATAAGTATCCCGGCAGAACGCTTTCTTAGCGATGGCCTCTCTGAACAAAAAGGTAGGTAACAAAAAAGACAATTTATAACTAACCATGGTAATAGTATTTGCGCTGATCAGGTTTTTTTAAACAACGGTAAATATTAGTTTTCGTGCTTCAAAATAAAGGGCATGACCGAAGCGGTCATGGTTACGCATCGGTGCCTTCAGCTGCCGAAACCACCTGCTTTACAAAAACTTTATCCACGCTTTTTTTAAGTCATCTCAGTATTTAACTAGCTACTATAGAGATTTTTCTATCTGATAATCAAATAATAATTATCAATATCACAGAAGTAATATTAATTTTCGCCCTGTATTATTTAAGTCGCTCCTTGCTACGGGTTTAGTGTCGTCTACCAGATAATATGCTTGTACAATGTTTACTCCACCTTTAAAATTCTTATGGACAAATCCTACGTATACAAATTCTTCCAAGATCCTTCCTTGTAAAGCGATCGTTTATAATTTATCTTAACTTCGAAAGTCATAATATTATCGAAGTCGAATCTAGATCTGACCCGGCCGTGCCGTATCCTCAAGACTACGACAAGTAGCGCCGCATAAAACACATTATACTAACATTTATAAAACTAAGGGCCAATTATCCTTCATTCACAAAACAGATATTTTGTTTTTTTTTATGTTGTATTTTATCTAATGACTAACTTTTTTTATATATATATAAGACAAAGTAGGGGAGACCGAGGGGAGTTGAAACAATTTTCACGTTTTGTTTGATATAACTCATACTATTATCAGAAATCTTATGGTACTAGTACCAATCGATAGGTTATTCTATACACTTGCGAATGGCTACCATAAAGAAACTGTAAGCGTTAAAAATTGTGGTGAAAAATCGACTTAACCGTAACAAGTCAACTTGTTTCAACTCCCCTCATACCGAGGTAAGATGAAACAGAGGCCGAGGAGAGTTGAAACATTATGATTTTGGGGAGTTATAGGAGCTGCAAAATAAAAATGATGATTTGATTTAAAGGTTTTAATTAAAATTAAACTTTTCAAGTAATTAACGACCCTTTTTTAGTAATATTTAATGACATATCAGTCAAGTAGGTCTAATACAAATAATAAACTCCTAAATTACTAAAAAGTAACATGACGTCCTATGCGTAACATCAATTATAATCAGTCGAATCAACAAAATGTTTTACATTCTTATTTAACTTATAATTTATAGGTATTAACAATCAGTCGTTTTTTAAGTATTACAATAAGTACTGACAAATATTTAAGTAACAATAATCTAAAAAATGTCAAAGACAAATTGGAAACTAATTAATCTGACAAGCAGTTGTGGCAAACGTAAGAAAGTTCTCCACCAGTACAAGCTTCATGAGCCCAGTTTTGGCATTCCAGACATAGAACCCACTTTTCTTTGGATCTGCTATTTGAATATGGCTCCATACAGCAAATGCAGAAGGATTCCTCTTCTTCTTCATCACTGTCTTCGTTTCCTCTCTTTTTCTTGACAACCTTAACCTTTTTAGTTTTACTCCCTGGTTTTGATCTTTTTCTTGCTTTAGTTTCTTCAAAGTTAGGTTTCTTCACCTTTTCCTTAGCCGTTCTAGCTGCTTCGATTGCAGCTAGTTCATCTTTTACGGGAGTGTCAGTTAAGATAGCAGATTTCCCTTTGCGTCTATTTGTTTGAGTTCCTTTTCTTGGAGGAGCCAAACCTCTCCAGCCATTTGATTCTCTGTCCAAGAAGACGGAATGTTTTTATTATATTCCACACACAGCCAACTTATAGGCAAAAGTTCTGGTTTCCTTATTACTCAGGCAAAAGTTAGCAGCAGCGCAGTTTAAAAGATAGTCACAGAGTATCTTCTCCTCTGAAGCAGTAAACACAGTTTTCTTGGGGTATCCAACTGTTGGAGCACCCACAGTTTCGTCAGCTTCATAAGCAGTCTTTTTTTTATATATCTGTAGATTGAGGTGTAGTTCAGTTTGTAACTCGAAGTCGCTTCACGGAGACTTTTGTGTCGTAAAGTGACTTCTTCAGCAGCGAGATCGTAAATCTCGCGACTCGCCATACCTCTGTCGGTCTTTCGTTTATAATCAGTAGGCATGCTGAAACAAATAAACGCATTAAATCAACAATAAAATCCTTTAATCTTTGTAGTTTTTATTTTTTAGCTATAATCAGATATTAAATTGAAAACAAGGAGAGTTGAAACAGTCTGTTTCAAATCACCTCAGTGATAAAAAACCTCCCAATTTTTATTCATATCACGATCAAGCAGTAAATACACAGAAATCAAATTTACCAATTATATTTCATGAATCTATAGATAATGAGTTTTCAAAACGTATATATTTCAACCCAAAATACAAAACCACTATTAAAGTACGAGCATCGTAAAAAATCGTGAAATACTTACTTTTTGCTATTTTCGGCACATGTCACTCAGAACTACACAACCGCACGACTGACGCCACAGGCGCGAACTAACGCGATAGCGGGTGGCGGGAGGTGGTTGAAAAACGACGTTGCCAGATCGCTAACGGTTTTAGGTTCCGAGAAATCAGGACTGTTTCAACTCACCTCTGTTTCAAAACCCCTCGGTCTCCCCTACTACGTATGTTTATTTGGAACTTCAAACTATAAATTAAATAAACTTGCGTTGCTCTGAAATCAAAGATATTTTATTAAGTAATTAAGTACATACATCACAATAATAACAGTATATAACCAAAATGGCATATTCTTACCTGAAATCAAAGAAACGACAATTAAAGTTAATAATTTCAGTTTGTCCGTTCCTTTTTAAAATATTTTATAAAATTATATTTTCTCTCTATTTGCTGATTTACTTTGTGTCAACTGTCAACAAGCCATTTTACCAACCATGTAGGCCGCTATAACCTATTTAAAACTTAAAGGATTCACAGACTAGAATGTATATCCTTTACATCTCCCCTCCCAACAAAGATTTTTTTTCAAAAAAAATCCCTTCTCTGTATTTTTCTCCTTATTATACAAGAAAATAACATAAAATAAAAAACTTAAATTATACATATTATCAAAAAAAATTCTCTTCTCTGTATTTTTCTCCTTATTATACAAGAAAATAACATAAAATAAAAACTTAAATTACACATATTATCTGTGTGTTTTTATGTACATATTGGTATGAGTTTTGTGACATGAAAGATATTGGACTCTGACTTTTTATGACCTGTATTAATTCTATATATTGAATTTGATATCTTTTCAACAATTTCAAATGGACCAATTCTCAACTCGTCTAATTTATTTCTATTTAACTTGTTATCATTCTCTACATATACTATATCACCTACTTTGAAGTTATATTGAGTTCTATTTTTATCAAATATTAGTTTATTGTAATTATGTGACTTTATTGAATTTTCAAATGCTATTTTCTTATCCTTGATCCATTCTGCTTGTGTTTTTTTATCCTGTTTTAGTTCATTTGGCAAAATAGAAACATCTGTGCCATCTAACAAATACTTAGGTGCAAAACCAGTAACTGTGTGTTCTGTATTATTATATTTATCTATGCAACTATGAGCGATCGACGTCCATGCCGTTTTATTACTGTTTTCATTTATTTTACATCTGATTTTGTTAACTAATGTTTGATTCAGTCTCTCATTTAAACCGTTCGAAAATGGAGCATTAACTGCAGTAAAGATTAGAGGTATTGATTTTCCATTTAGAAATTCTTTGAATTCTTTTGAGTTGAGTCCTGGATATTGATCTGTGAGAATCATCCCAATTGAATCCGAATCTGTTACATTATTAATCAATTTGACAAAATCATTAGCAGTCTGTGTTTTGAAGTAACAATATAAGCATATCGTGTATAGTGGTCCACTAGAAGATGTAAAAATCTTTTGGTTGATCGTGAGCCTCCAAAACCTCCAATTGTATCTATCGATACTATTTCCAAAGGTTTTGTTGCAGGACCTAGATGTGACATTAAATCATACTTATCTTGACCTCTTGTTTTATTTTTTATGCATGTCTCACAAGTTTTACAATGGTTTTTAATGTTTTTGGTAAAATTTTTAGCCGTATATAATGGACTAATCATATTTAGCATCTGTTTTACACCTATATGACACATATTTTTATGTACATCTTTAATAATTTTTTTACAAAATTCTTCCGATAATATAATTTTTTCACGTTTTCTAACTTTTCTATAGTAAATATTTTGTTTTAATATTAATTTAGATTTTATTTTTGTACATCCTCATTTAATTGTTGATCTGTAACAATATCTTGCAATTTAATTTGGTTCACAATTTTTAATTGCTCTTCTGTATCCTCATTTGCATCTAAGACTGGATTCCTACTTAAGCAATCTGCCTCTGTATTGTCTTTTCCTGGCGCATACTTTATTTTAAAATCATACTGTGATAAATAATATGTTAAGTCGCCTAGCTCATCGTCTGTCCTAGACCTGATATTCAAGTTTTCCAAAGGTTTATGGTCGGTATATACCATAAATGATCTACCTATTAACCAGTATTGCCAGTATCTTATTGCTTCTTTAATCGCTAAACATTCTAAGTAAATTGCTTTTTTCCTCTTTTGGACTTGATTTAATTTTTTTGAGAAATATGCTACTGGTTTTTGTGTTCCATCTGGCTGTGTTTGCTTTAATACAGCCCCAATACCTTGCAAAGATGCGTCTGTATAAATAATTATTGGTAAATCCTTATCAAAGATTTCTAATACCGGCTGCGAGCATAACATTTTTTTTATCTCTTCAAAAGCTTTTTGACAATCCGCAGACCAATTAAATTTTTGATTTTTTCTCAATAAATTGTGAAGTGGTTCTAAAATTATCGCACTTTTCGGTATATATTCATGATAAAAATTAATTTTTCCTAAAAATTGTCTGATATTTTTTTGAGTTTTCGGAATTGGAAAATCTTTTATTGAAATTAAATTATCTCGTATTGGTTGTACTTTATTTTTTTGTATTATGTGGCCGAGATATTTTACTGAATCCGAAGCAAATGTACATTTCGTAAACTTTAGTCTAAAACCTTCATTCTTTATAGCTTCAAACAATTGTGTTAAATGATTTATGTGTTCAGGAAAGTTTTTAGAGAATTTAAGGATATCGTCTATGTAGTTAACTGCAAAATCTGTAAGCTTATACTTTCTCAAAATGTTACCTAATATTCTTTGAAAAATAGCCGGCGATGTTTTCAAACCAAAAGGTAAACATGTCCATTGATAATGTCCTCTTGCGTAACAAAAGCAGTTTTGTTTCTGTCTTCAATTCTTAGTGGGATTGACCAGAATTCCGAATTGACGTCTAGTGTTGTAAAATATGTCGAGTTTCTTGTTTTGATTACTAAGTCATCGATCAATGGGAATGGCTGTGCTTGAGGTATCACTATTTTATTGAGTTCTCTAAAATCTATACATAATCTCGACTTTTTTCCGTCTTCTTTTTTGAAGACCAATGTTACCGGTGCTGCAAATGGGCTGTATGATTCCTCTATGAGATTTTTATCTAGTAATTTTGCTACTTGTTGTTCTATCTCTATTTTGTCCTCAATGGAACATCTATAAGGTCTTTTACTACAATATTTGTCCACAAGTAGGTCAATTCGTGCTTCATATTCTCTGACCGTGCCGATGTCATATTTATCTTTTGCAAAAATCGTTTTGTAAGTATCGACTAGTTTACAAATTTCTGAATTCTGTTCAGTAGTTAGATTTCTCATATTCATCTTGAAATTCTCCTCTTGTATATGTTCATTAAAATTCACTGAACATGGATTTGGTTCATTATTCAATCCCTGAGAAGTTATATCTTTGTCATCCCTCAAACATAAATTCTTTTCTTTCATCATTATTTTTTTTCTTCTCTTTTTGATATATTTTCAAGTTTTCGTCTTGAACTAGTTTAAATTGTTTTATGATATCCAGTCCAATCAAAAAATCATTTTTAAATTCTTCTCCATCTATAATATAAACATCTGTATTTTCTTCCATATCAAAAATTTTTATTTTAATATTTGCCACACCATTCGTTTTTTTTAACACCATTAATTGTGATTAAGTTATCACTACTCAAAGAATTTTTATTTTCCTCTCGTAGTCTTACTAATTTTGAATTAATTATAGAAACATTCGAGCCTGAATCATAAATTCCAAAAATTTCTAATTTTCCGTCTAACAATAGTTTGACTTTAATTAATGGTGTTATTATACGTTTTTTGTCTCATTATTAATAAGTTCAACATCTATTACAGAATTATTTACAGCCTTATTATTCCCCTTCCGACTATAATCATCTGTCTGTTTAAACCAGCACCTTTCTTCAGGATGAAACCTGATACATTTATTTAATTTTTCACAAGTTTTACATGGTTTTATTTTGTCAGTGTTTCCTTTAGGTTCAAAGGTATTTATCTTATATTTGATGAAATTCTTTTTGTTAGCCATGTGTTCATATTTTCCAATTTCCTTATAGAGGCTTGCCGTTGATTGCACTGTTTCTTTATCAATTTTATTTATTATACTTAGTCTGGCCATAAATACTGTTACACTTAATTATAAAAAAATATTACATTTGAATTTCGAATCTGTCATTTTTATACGATTGTTCATTGTGTTTTCTCATTTTGGCGCCAATACATTGTAAAATATTTTGCGATATTAAAATGGTGTGGGGTGATAAAGAGAACCGAATCGCTGTGATAGCATTACACAAAGTAGGTATGGAGCCAAATGCAATTTTTAAAACTCTCCATACACTTGGTATTAGTAAAATGTTTGTGTACCGGGCTATTAATAGGTACAATGAGACCTCCTCTGTTTGTGACAGAAAAGATCTGGCCGTCCACGTAGTGTTCGTACGAAAAAGGTGGTCAAAGCAGTAAGGGAAAGAATTCGAAGAAATCCTGTCCGAAAGCAAAAGATTTTATCTCGGGAAATGAAGATAGCACCTAGAACCATGTCGCGTATTTTAAAAGATGACTTAGGACTTGCAGCCTATAAGAGACGCACTGGCCATTTCTTAACTGATAATTTAAAGAAGAATAGGGTGGTAAAATCGAAACAACTACTGAAGCGGTACGCAAAGGGAGGTCACAGAAAAATTTTGTTTACGGATGAGAAAATTTTTACAATTGAGCAACATTTTAACAAACAAAATGACCGTATTTATGCTCAAAGCTCTAAGGAAGCTTCCCAATTAGTCGACAGAGTGCAACGTGGACATTATCCGACTTCAGTGATGGTTTGGTGGGGTGTTAGCTATGAAGGAGTGACTGAGCCATATTTTTGTGAAAAAGGTATCAAAACATCGGCACAAGTGTATCAAGATACCATTCTTGAGAAGGTAGTTAAGCCCCTTAACATCACCATGTTCAATAACCAAGTATGGTCCTTCCAGCAAGACTCGGCGCCGGGTCATAAAGCTCGGTCCACGCAGTCTTGGTTGGAATCGAACGTTTCGGACTTCATCAGAGCTGAAGACTGGCCGTCGTCTAGTCCCGATCTTAATCCGCTGGATTATGATTTGTGGTCAGTTTTAGAGAGTACAGCTTGCTCTAAACGCCATGATAATTTGGAGTCCCTAAAACAATCTATACGATTGGCAGTGAAGAATTTTCCCATGGAAAGAGTGCGTGCTTCTATTGATAACTGGCCTCATCGTTTAAAGGACTGTATTGCAGCCAATGGAGACCACTTCGAATAAGCTTTTTATATTTTTAATTGTTTTATATTTATGTATTAAACTGACACACTGTAAAAGTAATAAATGTTATTTGCAGTTAACAATTTTCTTTTTTCTTTATTACAATATTTATGGCAAGACTAGGTATAATCTGGTAGTCCCATTACAATGAGATTTATCAATGTTTGTGTGTCAATTTGTCTGTTAATCTCTAACAATAATCTTTCCTTTTTTGTGGCATATTCGAGTAATGACCCCGCTTGAAACTTAAATGTAAACGCATATTTCACTTGCGACCAACCTTTATTTTCATACGTCTCACAAAAGTTGTCCTTCCACACTGGCCATTCCGATTTCACTGTTAGTTTTATTAACATGCTGTTGTACCAATCCAAGCACTGTTTTTCTAACCGATATTTTAAAATCTCAATTTTCTCTTGATCTTGTGTAATTTCGAATCTTTCACATTCCCTCTCAAATTCACTAATCCATTGGTTAGCACTTGATGATTTGTTCGAAAATTTTTCCATCAAAAATCTTTCAGCGGTTTTTACAAAAGTTTTTTTTCTCTGATACATTGCTGGTAGTATTCTTGTGTGGAGATAATAGTTCTTTAGTTATTTCATCTAAATATTGATCGCCAAACTGTAAATTTTCACATCCGTCTAGATATATTTTCCTCAAATCTGTATTTAGAGGTATCCATATAGAACGTGTTTGGTGTCTTTTTTTTAGAGAATTTCTAATTTTCGTATAAACGTCTGAAGATACTATGCTGGTATGCTTACTTGCAGGTTTTAGGTCGTCTGGGATTTCGAAAATACGTTCGTCCGGTGTTTCGATTGAGGTTATACAAATTATATTTGACTTTCCATCTGATGATCCCATTACCTCAAATTTAAATCGTAATTTCTCCATTTCTATTGATATTAACTAGAGTTGTCGTTTTATAAGACAAAGTACTACGTATGTTTATTTGGAACTTCAAACTATAAATTAAATAAACTTGCGTTGCTCTGAAATCAAAGATATTTTATTAAGTAATTAAGTACATACATCACAATAATAACAGTATATAACCAAAATGGCATATTCTTACCTGAAATCAAAGAAACGACAATTAAAGTTAATAATTTCAGTTTGTCGGTTCCTTTTTAAAATATTTTATAAAATTATATTTTCTCTCTATTTGCTGATTTACTTTGTGTCAACTGTCAACAAGCCATTTTACCAACCATGTAGGCCGCTATAACCTATTTAAAACTTAAAGGATTCACAGACTAGAATGTATATCCTTTACATATATTATAATTCTCTTTGGAATAACTTTTAACTGACGATTGAAAAAGTTTGCCCTTAAATAAATAATCCTAATTTCTTTTTAAATAACATACGATAATTGTCATACCACGAAACAAAACAAAATGCTCTTTGTAAAACAAGATTAAATTAAACTTTTATCATCATTCATCTTTTGATTGACTTTCTATTACAAAGAATTGATTTTGAATCATATCGATAGCTGCGATGAGCGAACAAAGTCAGAAATAAAGCTATTTAGTTATCTTATCTCAAGATCATTCCCTGCCGGAATTATCCGAGGAGAAATTGCGAGTCGAACGTGACATCGATGACCCGATCACAAGGAGCGCAGCGCAACACCGAAATGCCAATCAATCAGAATTGAGTGTTTTGCAATTTCTCCATGTGAATGTCTCGGTAATGAACGCATAGCGCCACAATGTACAGTACTCCCGAAGAATTCTGCCCCTAATCCAACGCCAATCAACTATGTAGATCACGGAGATTGCCGAAACGCGCAAATCAGCGATTGTGTCGTGAGAATTGTAAGGTATGGGCAGGTGGTGCCCTCCCCACAGTGGCTAACTGTTCCACCATCATCTACTGAGCAAGCCGAGCGCGGCACCGCGCAGTCCCGTGTGGAAACATCACAGGCGCACCACGCGGCCTCGCTCTCGGCACGCACTCCGCCAACACTTGCATCTTACGCGGGAAACTTTACCGGCTTAATTATTTTGTGTAAAGATTTTTACACAACCCAAATACAGTGAATGTGAAAATAAACAAAGAAACAATATTGTGACTTTGGAAATATTGGATATTCAATACGATTATACATTAATCAGTATCTATTCTAGTTTAAGTTTTTTAGTAGCTTTAGTAAGGTAATCGGGGCAGATAAACTTTAACGGTTGGTTCCGCGCTCGAGTGTGGCAGACCGCAAGCATGACGAGCGCCGGCAACTGCGCTCTCGTGCTCCTTTTCTTGGTACGATATTCATATCATTATTTATATATACGTTATTAGTTCCCTGTTTTATTTAAAAGACAAAACCGAAGAAACATTTATATTCAGAACTTAAAAAATTTTCAATCTTTGAGTGTATCTAATATTGCCAATAAATTGTCTGGGAGAGGTCTAAGTCTTTGTATTAGTAAAACCTACATCATAAATAAATAAAACATATGTATCTCATATTTATTTTTAAAGACATTATTTATTCTTACTGAGATTAAAATAGCATCTTATTGTTTACCTAAATATAAAGGAGGTACCATTCAAAATATAAGTAGCGGTAGTCATTTCATTTTAAGCTTTACATACTATTTCCACTTTGATCATTGTTGTATATAAAGAAAGCATTTTTCGTGAAAAATCGTGAAAAATCTGGCCATTATTTAAGGTTCCTTTGTTATTATTAACTATGAAATCGTACACCAGAATAAATTCAATAATAGGTGAAGACAACGTGACAATATAAGAGATGTTTAATTACTCTTAAAGTTTTGGTAATGGTGTTATACGTTTTAAACAAAGTTTTTTTGTAATAAAGAAAACAACAACCCATGCAATAATCTTCAATTTACATAGAAAGGTAACATAACTACCTACATATGTATGGCGATTTAGTAATATTTTTGTGAATGAGAATATTAAAAGTGCGTACTATTTTGAACTAGAAGGCCTGTATACTGTATATCTAAAATGTGCATTACGCCCCTAAAATATTTAACCGACACATAGATTAGCGAGGTTTAAGAAGGAATATAAGACCACTGACGATGCCTGCACTTTGTTCTTTGGTGACTAACAGCCCTATATTCGAGTCAAATAGATATCACCGCTCTGTCTACATCTGCCAACACGCAGATTTATGAAAGGACTATGGTATTTCGGATTAAGGACAAGATCAGCCGATTCATTTAGACTTATAAGCATAGCTAAATCCAAGTAGAGCTTTGTATTCAAAGCTCTGGGTAGTAAAACATAATGTTTATAAGCCAGACACGACGCTTACCGCCGAATGAGAGACTTGTTCCTCTCATTTATATTAAAAAAAAAAATAGAAATGAGCATGCCAGGTGCTAATTATGTAGAACTTTTTAATCGGGGCTTTTATTCCTGTCGCTGTTAAGTAATTCATATTGAAGATAACAAAAGCATTGTGCAATATCTAATAAAAAATATTTTACTGGATATTTAATATCTAGACTCATAACATTGCGCTAAGAACATAAAAAACTTTCGTTTTTACTTTTATATCTATATATTTTATCTTTTTTTTTTACGCTACTATGATATATCTGTCATATTTTTCGTTAAGTCAAAAGTCAAAACGATCGTTAAGAAATATGTATACTTCTGTAACTTCACATAATCCATAAAAACATATTAAATTAAATTTAGAAACACACAATCCGATGCATATAGAGAAATTAACTGCTTTCTATTAATTATTTTATGTGTTTAATAAGTATCAAAAAGCCAATATATGTTTTCTACGTTTTCAATTATAAACATAATAAAATATAATCGATACTCTATGATATCACTACTTTTATATGTCCTAAAATCAAGATTGATTACTTTCAAAACGAAAATTCACTTAAAAATCGAGATTACCTAGCCAAATTTAAACCATTTATAAAATTTAATTTCACGGTTAGCAGATATTTTTGTGATACGCATAAAAATGTGCTAGAAACTAGAATGTTGACATTGTTACAAATAGATATCCATCGAGGCACCGTCTTCACACTTTTCAATTTTATATTTATGGTTTTACGCTTATTAATAAATACAATAACGTGGCGGTTTTGAAATGAATTAAGTTTATATTTGTAATAGAAAGAAAAAACAGCTATGAACATTATTGTTTCGTGTGACTAAAGTTCCCAAATTCCTATAAAAATAAGAAAGATAATTATTTTATAGGCAGTCACGGCTAGTTATATTTACCGTTAAGAATGATAACATATTATTTTCTTACTGTGCTATTAAAAGCTGCGACAGTTTTAAAAGATAATTACTCTTTAACGCTTATTTTTAAACATAACGGATGAGGAATAAACCAGAACTATAATTTTTAATAATAACAAGTGATACATAGGTATATACTTATACCTAACCTACATATTTTATAAATAAATCACAATATTATTGAATAACCCTACTGAAAATGAGAGCGCCAGCCTATAATAGGGCATGAGTTTTAATTATAATTTTTCGTTTTATGTTAATTCAATAAAAATGTCGATGTCGCTGTAGTTTGATACAAAAGGTTTGTTTAGATATAACTGCAGTTTTACAAGAGAAACAAAATAGAACAAAGTCGAAATCTCAGTAAATTCTATCTAGTCTTCGAAAAGAAAATCAGTACGCTTTTTATTTCTTAAAATAACACTTTAGGGGCTCTATTTACTAACTAGTTTTCAGACCGGTGCAAAAGTAGTTTACTAAACAGTTAAAGCAAACGGTAGACTGTAATTTATTCAGTTACAAACTCCACCAAAAATGTTTTTATTTGTTAGTTAATACACGAGCTTATTAAATATGTCTTCTCATTACCGTACTTGTCATAAGCCTTCGAATTCCGATTGGAGATGACTTATATGACCACTATCGGCCGTTTTCGATAAACGATCCTAATAATTATTCTCAATCCTTAGTGAAAATAGACCAATCAAAATAAAGTTTTTTTTAAATGTTTATAAATAATTTAAATAATACATGGTTAGATTATTATTGGTGTCTGATCGAGGATTAAGATTGGGACCGTTTATATAAAACGTCAGTAAGAAGTTAGTCGGATCATAGTCCAACTAACTTCAAATGGAAGCTGGAAATTAGTCGTTGAAATATGTAACTATGTTAAAGAATGCTCCATTTGGCTAATATCACTTGAGTTATTTGTATAAACTTCACTTGTATTTATGCCCGACTTCAAAAAAAGGAGGAGGTTTCAATTGCACGTTTAATTTTTTTTGTTACCTCAGAAGTTCAGTGAATTTTTAACCGATTCGGATTTTTTTTTATACGAATGTTATATACTGCCTGACTAGTCCCGTTGATTTTTTCAAAACCGATTCAGTGCTTTAGTTTTTAAAATAAAATTACCTTCTGAAATAAGTATGTCGCCAAATAAACAAAATTGCGAATTGTTTTTCTCTGACTTTTTCAGTTTTAGCATTGGGTTTTTCGTGCAAATTTCTTTAATGAAATGTAAAACGTAAATAAAGCCCGTGATTCATAATTACGCCCTGAAATTCCCGTATCTATACTCCATGATAATAATAAATATGAAATTCTTTTTACACCTACATTGCAAATTTTTTCTGTTTAAATTTTCAAAGAGATTTTAATAAATTTGGCATGGTATTCTTATAATTATAATTGATGTTTTCGTGAGATTTTTTAAACTGCTGCACTACCTAAAATAAAATTTTACAATTTACATCAATGTTGTTTGCATACATACAACTGTTGTAGAATAAATACATTTCTTAGGAAGGAAATCTAATAAGAGAAACGTAATCTAATTAAGAATCGAACAAATAATGTCAACTTAAAAACGAAATAAAATACTTTTGAAATAAAAAGGCTTAAACTTTTATAGCTACATTTTCACTGAATAGAGGCAAGAATGATGAACTGCAAAGTAAATAATCGCTTCATTGATTTATTAAAGGTTAATCAACCCCACGCGGCGCGGCGTTACGATGCTAATTAACGTATGATGGAGCGATGCGTATTGCTAAGCTCACTGCGCTTTCAACCTTCGTATCAGAACATAACAGTATATCACGTATACTAGAGAAGTGGATATTTTATAATTAGTTTGTTTGGTATCTTAAAATGTTACAAATTTTGGTGGTATCTATTCGAACTCGGCGTTTCAATAAAAAATGAAACTAAGGTGTAAGTTAGAATATTTCTCCTTAAAATACTTGCCTTTATCCTAATTAATGTTAAAATACTTATTTAAGTACAAAGAAATTTATATAATGCTAAGTATGTTGGTCGCTATTTCGCCCGCGTGAAAAGCCTTTCCTGCTACAAATCAATAAATCACCGTAGTGACTTATGACTCCAGCGCTATCTATTTAAAAAAATGATTAAGGAATCGAATTATTTTTTAAATTTCTGGGATAAAACATAACTTATATGTTAATCTAGGTCATGGTCTAACTGTATGCTATATTTCACCCAAATCCGTTATGCTGTTTTTGCATTTATATCTAACAATCATCTAAACATCCAAAAAAATCACAATCTTTCGCATTTATAATATTAGTATGATAGTACGAAGTAAGATGTATCTTACCTACTACTGAGTGCAATGAATTGTGTATCTCATACTTAACTATTGTGGAATAACCATAAAGGGTGCTAAATAATTATTCATTGAATAAAAATAATTAAGTATGTATTCAAACTAAATCAACAACAGTTTAATCTTTAAGTACAGTTAAATTTGTTAAGTATTTAGCGACAGCAGTTCCGTAGCGCCACGCTGTAATTAGCTCTACAATTACTCCAAATCGCGTGGGAAAGCAATAAACAGCCGTGGGACTGTGCTGAACAGCCGTGTCTGATCTTGCTAAGAAGGCATTAATTTATAATGAGTAATTGTAACATAACCTATTGACATTTAAAATTACTAACAACAATAAAAACTGATGCAGATCTATCACTATTAACTCATAGAAAATAAATTACCAATAAAATTTTATTAGCTGGGTAATGCAATTAAAATTTCACTTTTCTCTGTCATACACACATAATTTATTATCGGTGTTCCGTCTTTATTTATTTACGATGGGAGCAAGTATCAATAGGCCAGATCTGACACCTATGTATGCATGGCATATTCAAACTTAATTAACGCCATAACTATTATGTTAATATGCCATCTTGTTTTATACCTTATTTTTATGAAGTAGAAAGGCGAGGCAGGACTCAACATCAAATTTTATTCACTTTCTATTCTATCGTCATACCTGGTTGTAATAAAACTAAATGTGTGCAAGTAAACCGAGAACAGTATGTGAGAAACGTACAACCAATTAGTTGTTAGTCTCGGAAACAGTTCTTCACGCCTAATAATCAGAGTATCACCGTTTTAGAATAAACCGTTTAGCTGTCTGAACGCTTTGCATACAAGCGTTTGGAAAGATTATTGAAATACGATCACATTACGGTGACTTTCTAATTGTGCCGAGATTATTTTGAAGCGAGATCTTTTTGAAAACTACGAGATGATTTAAAATTGCACGTAAGTGTAATTTACGGTCTATTACCATGTTTTACGTGCAATGATATTTATTGAAGTGCTTTCGCCTACATAACATGTAGCCCATGAAGTAGCAGAGCAAAAAGTTAATACATAATACACTTATTAAGATTATATCAATCCTTTAAGTGTGCTGACTTGCTGAACGTGTAAACCTCCTTACTTTCAAATGGTAGCTATTAGGCCGATCTGCACGTACAGGGTCATTATGGTATAGTTTACTACACTTATAAAACCACAACAATATTAACCTACATTATAAGTACATTTTAGTATTCCCCGATTTATTTAACTTTCAAGTAAAGATGGTGGTAGCAAAACATTAATTGAACAAAAATATACTGCATAAATATTTCACCTAGTTTAGTTTTTCCCACGTAGGTATTAAAAGCAAATTTATTTTCAGTTAACAGTTTTATAATTGAAATAAAGGTGCATAGTAATGAATGAAATGTAATTTAACGCACTGTTTAACATAATATTTATTCAGTTTGAATGCGTAATACAGTAACCTCTATTTGTACAGAATAAAGTGTTCTAGCGTCTAGTCTAGATAAATTATAAGCGATTAGCTGTATTCACAGAGTATCCACATTAATATTTAAGTAGATCATGTCATATTAAATTTCTTTGAATTAATCGCAGACACCTCCGTTGTGGTAAACCGCATAGCGTACAGCCTCTCATCGATCTATATAATTTTCTTTGTATAAACTCATTAAACTTCTTTTAATCTAGATGTCGCGCGCAAGGAAAAATGCACCCATTATAATTATATGTATAACGTATTAAGATATTACTCATATTTGCTTGATCGCAAAGAATGTATTTGTAAGATACTATTTTAATTATAAGTTATGTTTAACTTAGACAATTGGAGTATTTAACTTTCATAAAGTTTAAGAAAATGTTTATATATTTCTTGAAATTTTTCTTAAAATGGTTACTCAATTTTGTAAGCTATCACAAAATGTCAATCGCAGAATCGATCCGCTTCTACATAAAGCAAGAAATAGGTACCTACCTACCTACTTAAAAGACTACCTTGATAATATATTGAAAAAAAAAACAATTTGTAAATAAAATCGAACCAATATTAGTAAGTCTTTTACTTTGTTTTACTATGTAACTCATAAAAAAAAATCTGTTGTAGAGTTTTAAAAACTAAAATCAGATAAATATTACTTAATAATTTGTTTGTTTCATTAATCTAGTAAATAAAAGAGTTATAACTGTTCACTTATTAGGGTGGCTTTCCATGGTCCTCCCACTTTACTAATCGATACGTACTACTGGAGCAATGCGTTTATTTAACGTCAGTTCTTCTAAGTACTCTTTGGTTTACTTGTAACGTTCCTTTGCCGTTCACTTTTCTTTGAAATATCGGTCCTGCGGTTCGCCCACTCTCTAGTCTTTGTTTATGTACAGCTATGCAAACTCGTTAATTTGTTAAAATTATATTGCAACAAAGTATTCCCGTATTTTGCCTCAAGCTCATACACAAACGTGTATTCTGGCTTGTAAGAGTGTCCGCTTCTGATTAGAATCTAAGTAGCGACTACACCGGAAATTCAAAGTATTGTAGTTTAAGAAATAACAATGCGAGCATTCAAATAAAACTAATTGTTTGAATGTTTAACACCAAATCCGATGCTTATTGTTACAGATCCGGTCGGCTTTGGCACAAGATTACGATGGTAAGTCTTTAGTTAAATTTTCATTAACTTTGCCATTTATTATATTTTTTTCTAACCGTATCTTTATTTATAAATTAGTATCGATCGCAAACTAAGTATGGGCCAGTGTTACCTACTTTTGTTTCATTTATATAATAACAATAAATAACTCTAAAGATATTTATTTCTTTTCCTCGTACGGACACTAGAATTAGATGCAAGTCGGCATGTTCGCCGTTGCATAATGTACTGTCTACCGATGATGTATTTAAACTAGACTTTAACGACAAGTTGAATAAACTGAGTAACTAGTCCATATTTTTACAGTGACGGACATCCAATGCACATTCGCGAGCGGAGGCTCTGGACTTCGAGATTCAGTAACAGCCTTATTAAGGAAGCCAGAAGGATTCCGTGGGGCGCCCTTGTTTGCTGATGACCGGGGCACTGACCCCATCGCAGATCCAGTATGTCAAATAAGACCAGAACCCGAAGACGCCACGGGTTTGCTCTACAGGCTTCGGATCACCGACTTCTCAAGATGTGGAGTATTGAAGCGAAATGTAAGGGATAAGTTATAGTTTATCGTAAATGCAATCTAATATTTTGGTTATTTAAGTGATAGAAAATATAAAAAAAAAATGCACTTGAGGTCGTAGAATATTTTTTTACTAAGTTGAAGTAAAATAACAAATATCTTTAATACTTTACTAAAATGTAAATATATACATAAAAACCTTAGTCATATGGTCTATGGATAACAACAAGCGCCGTTAGTAACAGTAAGATGTTGAGCATAAGTGGCCTGCACACAGCTGATATATTATTAACTAGCAACCGCTGACACCGGTAAAACATCGAGGTAAAGAAAATATTATCACCGCTGTCAATGAGAGTGTAACAGTTGAACACAATACCCTCCATTAGTTCATATCGCGAACATTGTTTCACACAGATATTAACATTGTACATGGTTACAAACTAGTAATCCATTCTTTAATAGATACCATAGGGGCCTACAACTGTAACTCTAAATTAGTAAAAAAATAAACTTAAATTAAGAAAATCTATTCATCGTCGGTGATTATTGTAATAAGATCTTGTATCATTTAAATATAGTTTAAAAAATATTTTAAAATAAATAATGTCAATTTTCTTAGGGTTTCGTGCACGTGCGAGTGTGGTTCCCTCAATTTCCGGGCGTGGTAATGCAATCAGACCAAGAGCTGATCATCATGTGCAAGCCTCCTGAACCTACTATTATCGAAAACAAGGCGGCGGGGTTCGCTGGAAGTTTGTAAGTAAATAAATTACGTATTTAAAAATCAAAATAATAACGATGTCCGTGTAACAGTTTAAAAAAACTCGTTAATAAGATGTCTTTCCATATTTTACTAATTTTATATAGGGAATTATAAATTAAAAGAATAATTGTAAGCTTATCACAATACAGACAAATTTTGCCTAAAACTTGTAGATGATAGGTATGGTTCCACTATCATATTATTGCTTGCGTAATCAATTTGCAATTACGAATTTGCAGTTGTATACATATTATTTCATCTGCAAACATTTCAGAATGACCTTTTAGGGCACCTTTTTCATATTTCATGTTGTTATGCTATGCTTATTGGAATTATTTAAATCTACGTCACGAACGAGTCCTGGACAGGACGACTAAGACAGGACGGGAACATATTTTAACCTTATCTGTAACGTGCAATAACTTCTCAAGTTTGTAGCGAAATCTAAAAACAACTCAGATACATCAAATAGTTTTAAGGTATCTAAAACTACTTACTATTATTTTTTCACTTTCAATAAAAACTGTGGGTTTAAGATTAAGAGCATATGAATTGCCCCATCTTAACGATTTCTTATGTTTACGCGAATGTTAGACGTCGAAATAAAACTAACTTTCGAATTTTATTGTGATTTTTTATATATTTTATTTTCTTCCGACGTTTCGAATATTTTAGTTTCCTCGTCTTGTTTTCGTACATCTATTCACCATCTACACTACCTTCAATTTGTAATTCCCCTTTTAGCCCTCACGGAGCTCGCGTGTCGGGAGTGGTGGAAGAAACACCAGGCAGACTTGAATACGAAGTGGCTTTATACAAGGAGGCACCGCCCGTAACCAGGCATTCAAATCATTCTGTCGATTTGCCCGTGGACCAGGTAGTAGTACTATCTTAATGTTTTAATAAACCATTTTACAATATTGCATTAAAGTAATTACTTAGTCGCAGTTACTTATAACAAAAATAACCCACTTAAGTATAAGCAGACGTTAATCTTGTTAATTGTTTCTTGTAGAGTCGATTCCGTAGGTTAATCTCAATTACGGCATAGGTTCAAGGAAGACAATCTAGTCTTAATGTAATTTTGTGCTTAAGTATTGTTACCTAATAATGACTGTAACTGTGTTATGCCTTTAGTTAAATAAAAAAAAAGAAAAAGGAATCTAACTTATGTCCCTAAAAAAATAGAACTATCATTTTTTTTTTGTATAGGAGTATTACGTACGAGCACTTCGACTTATTATGTCACTGGACGTAATCTACAAGTCATCTTTAACCATATTTTCGTTATAGGCTGTACCAATCGGCACTAAGCTTCAGCTTCGAGCTCGCATCAACCCCGACTCGGCGTGGCGACACATCAAGCTGCTGGAAGTAGCAGTGTCCCCCGACCCTGACAGACCACATGCGCCCGGATCCGTATTACTTGTCAAAGACGGGTATGTTTCTTAAATAACTGAATAAATAAGCCAGCAAAACTTCTTGCAAGAGGCGTTTAAAAACTAATAAACAGGGGCGACATCCAAAACTTTGCTAACAGTCTCGAATGCCATTACGCTTGTCTTGTTATTGTTACTTAAAAAATGCACTAGCTTTAGTTCTTGAAATTGGGAGAGAACTGTGTATTACGTATGTTGTACCTACCAAGTTCCTACACATTTGTCACATAAATCTATATATTATCAACAATAAAATGTTTAACAAATCATACCCTTAGTTCCTAAAAAAACTAAATTACTCTTTCACCCACAGGTGCCGAAATCGCGACTTTGCGTCCATCATACCGCATCAACCCGCGCGGTACAGGGAGAGACACAACGAAGTGTTCTTAGACTTCGAAGCTTTCTTATTAGCTTCAATGAAAGAGCGATCCACATTATGGATACATTCGCAAATCAAGGCGTGTATGGATGCCGCCGATTGTCAACCGGACTATTGCCTCGATCTATTTGAGCCATCGGGCACGACAGGTATATTTCTTATTCACCGACTTATTCATAAATTAGGATATTTAGAAGTAATCTGCGTGATGCTGCATTTATTTCAGTTGTGACTAAAATTGCATATCTACACTAATATTATAAAGCTGAATTTTGTTTGTTAATTTAATCGCGCTAATCTTAAGAACCACTAAATCGATTTCGGAGTATTTTTCATTAGTAGTAAACTACATTATATAATACCTATACATATAGGTAATAACTGAGACGAATCCCTCCAGTAAAGTAAAGTCCGCAGGATCAAATTCCAAGAGCACCCACTTCTGATTTTTCTAAAAATATTCTGAATTATGTAAACCATGACTATACGGGGAGCCGCGAGCAAAATATTTACATAATGCACTTACACTTGGTCATACTTCACTAGTTCAGTGATGCTTCAGTAACTTCACCAATGATCCATTGCCGCTTCTGACGTGTGGAATCACTACACCTATTAGCTAATATGACATTGTAGACTATCTTTACATTGGCGGCAAGTTATTAGATTTAACCCAAGTAATTTTGTTAGACTGCGACCTGAGGCGATAACATTTTTTTTTTTTTTATTTTGCCGCGTCTTCGCCGGCGCGGCGCGAAAAGCCTTTCCTGTCACAAGTCTCTAAAACATAGTGCTTCATAGAGCCTGTACGACGATTAAGAAAGCAATCTTATTACGAAATTGGATAAAAAAATCCCATTAATCTAATGGGAGGAAGTTGCCGATATAAAAAGATGCTCCCTCGGAAATATAACATGAACTCTTAAAGATATCACATTTTTTTAGGTCACGGCCGTCGACGAAGATCTCTTCCAGATCACTCTAGCAACGCCACGAGTGCAGCTTTAGTGGCTGATAACTCTACCACTCCATACACAAGATTTAAGGAAAACTTAGAATACACAGTCGTCATGCCTGGAGAGTTGTTCCACAGAACGCCGATAGAAGCGACTTGCGCGACCTCGATGATGGTCGCCGTTGCGTTAGGCGCCTTATTGTTTATGTCAGCTTTATTGGTAAGATTATTTTTTTTATATATTTTTTGCTGTGGCAAAGTGACTACTCCACACGATATTAGAGTGGCGCCCAGATGGAGTATCGATTGACGAGATGACTATCAAATATACCATCCTACCTACACAGACTGATGGCCCAACGCGACGCAATTAGGTAGGTCGTAGATCACTATGATAGTTAAAAATTTGTGTACGTGATCACTACTCGGACGGATAAAAATACTCCATCCGCAAGCTTATTTTGTGAAGTAAGTAGCATTTACAAATTTAAAATTCATGCAATAATCCAATATTCCCTTTTCACAGATGTGTTACTTGGCTACAAAACTAAACTCTACCATATTGAAAAACAACAATCTTCAAGCTCCGACGGGTAAAGGCTTCGAACAAATATTAAGAGAGCTGGCACACCACTCACTCCCGGACACTGGTTATACAGGACGTCCCACTGTGCAATGAAAAGTACAAGTTTTAAATATATTAAAACATAATTATTATGTATTTGTGGACATCACACTTTATTGTTGCAAATCCAGTTTTGAACACTGTGGATTACGTGACGTATTACTCTATTCTACAGAATAGTATACGCATAGGGATAAACTACTACCAAAACTATTTTATGCCTATTATATACAATTTTATTTACGTAGATACTACTTAAGATTCCAAACATATATTTATTTCGGTTTAATATTTATCTATTAAGTACTCGTAGTTTATGGTAATTTATTATGATGTATAATTTTATGCGTGAATATTTTAAAACTTATGACTGAAAAAATGCAAGCTTTTCGAAGCTTAACCATTTTTTTCAGTCATGACTGTCAATATAGGTAAAAGTACCATTGATTTAGCATTATTACTTAAGTATTACTTTTAATAATAACTTATGAAAATACAATACACATTTAAAAATGATATCCGTGTTTTAATTTAATTATTCTGTACTTCTCCAATAATACAAAAAAATAATAAATAATAAGCGGTGGTAGCCTAATCGGAAGTGGAACGAACTGCCTAAAGAAAGGTTCAAAGATTCAAAACTCAAAGAGCCAATGCATACCCCTCCGAAGGTGACTGAATGTAAAAACACACTTTACTAATTGCTTCCGTGTTCATTTCAAAGCATGACAGAAACGCTCACAACATTCTCTATGATCTACGGATAGTAAATGGATTGATTTTCTAAGTTATATAAAAAAAAAACAAAGTATTTTTAAAACTACTCGTGTGCAGGGAATTTATTTTTATATTTTAGCAACACTTTAATGACAGCTACAATGTTCTATGAAAAAGACAAATGACATCTGTCATTGGAGATTGCTTCAAAAGTCAAAACAACAGCTGAAAAGGACATCTAAATAAAAGTAGCTTAGTAGAATTTTAAAATAAATCAAATGACTACAAAAAGAAGTGCAATGACTTCCGTTCCTAGTACAGCTGCTAAGAAAGCAAGACATTGGTCCTTAGGTCTACTAGACTCAATGAAAGACCCTAATTCTATAGTTAAAAAAACGGAACGTGTTGTGGTAATAAAGGATAAATATCCAAAGGCGAAAATTCATTATCTTGTACTACCACATGAAGATATAAGCAGTATTTATAAACTAGATAAGTCTCACATAAGACTTTTAGAAGAATTCGGTTCTGTGTATAAGGAACTAAATGAATCTGCAGAAGTGGAACTTAAAGCCGGTTTTCATGCAGTACCGAGTATGCAGAGGTTACACATGCACATTATAAGCAGAGACATGATATCCCCATGTTTGAAGACTAAAGCACACTGGAATAGCTTTACAACCAAATTTTTTAGACCATATGAAGGTAATTATTTATTGAAGAATGACTAAAATCCTATCTTCATATTTTATTAATAGTGTTACTAATATTATCTATTCTACTATAACAATAAAATTTTAACATATGCTGAATGAATTTCCTAAAATACTTAATTTTAATATATTTATTCAGCACACACTTAGAAAATAAAACAGAATTACATATTATACATAATATTTTCTTTATGTCCACTATTTTGTGAGAATATATTTTTAACCTGTTTTGGCAAAACAAAAACATAACTGTCATAATATGTTTAAAAAAATGTTTTAATTTCAGATGTATTACAAGAGTTAAAAAAAGATGGTTTGGTGAAGAAAATGCCACCAGAAATACACAAAAATTTTATGGCTGCACCAATTAAATGTAATCAATGTTCATATGAACCTAAAAACATGCCCAATCTTAAAGAACATTTACTGAGTCATACCAAGAAATAAAAACTTAAAGTAATAACTGTATATCATTATTTTTCTTGAAAAACTAACTCATCAATAAAATTGCACTAAATTTTATATAACCCTGACTGAATAATTTATTCATAAATTTATAAACATTTCATGATATTTCTAATAAGTACATCTCAATATAAGATACTCATAAAAATTATGCATTTTTTTCACTTTATTTCTATGACTTATATAATATTATAAAAAATAAAATATCTATTAAAGATTTTATTAAAGCCGCAGTCATGTGCCACAATTTTATCTTTCTCTGTCTGTAAATCATATGTTTTACACTAGAATGCTGTACAATAATGTAAAACTAAATTTAGTACAGAATAGAATTAACTTATACACTTACAATTAACTACACATTATCCCTATGGGGCAATTTACATGGACTTCCAGAAACATTAAATGAATTTGACATCCCACTTTCAAGATCATCATCAGGAGAGTTGTAAATAGATATATTGCGTCTTTTGAATGTTTTTTTTTCTCCACTTGACATAGGAGTCATGCAGTCTGATGAATTAAGAGTATTGTCAGGAGTAGAAAAATTGTCCACTGTAAACTCCTTTACTGGATTTGTTTCCATTTCATTTTCACTTGGCGTTATAGGAGCAGGCAATGATAATTTTGTAGTTTTAATAGGTGTAATGGGTACTGGAATTGGATTAGGTGCACTGGGCTCTTCCGGCACTTCAGTCTCTTTAGTGTCTTTTCTTAAATCATTACCACATGGTTCCTTCATAATTCGTCCTGTACGAGCCATGACTACCTGGACTGGATCATCAATACCTAAAGTGTCACATAACTTAATTGTTTGTGGATTCATAATAGGTTCTGACTGTTTCCCCTTTTTAATATTAGGGTTATACACCGGTGCAGTTTTTTCGAATGCTGATTCATGTATGGTCATATTTTCCATTATTTTAATAACAGATTCCTTCTCTTCTTTTGTTGGTGTAAAAATATATCTGCAAAACCATATAATATTATGAATACAAACGTTTGTAAATCTGTTTGAATTTATAAGTAAACACAGATACCAATAAACAACATTGGAAATTCTATGTATTGTCTAAAGGCTGCATTTTAGCCAGGAAAAGTATACTATTGGACTTGTATTAAAAGTCCCAATAGTATAAATGGAAATGTTTTTTATACAAATAAATCTGGAAGATCTGAAAATTAAATTAACAAAATCTGAACATGTTTACTCACTCTTCATTTCCTCCAGGACCTGGCATATGGCAATTCATATTCTTTACAGTCAGCAAATGATTAGTCTTTTTCAATATCATAAGCCACTCTGGATCGTATTTTAAACACTTGTCCCCATCATACATTGCTGGAATGTCTAGGATTTGCAGGTGCTTCCTTTTGGGCAAACATTTGTCTAAAGCCAAGAATTTTGTATCCGCTCCATTGTCATGTTGTACAATTGCTGCAAACTGGCAATGCAAATGTGCTGCAAACCAGTAGTCTGGCTTCAATTGATGCAATAAAGTTGCAGCTGGCACACTGCCTAGCTGATTAGATTCAATATCTTCCCTAAAAATATTACAAATTAATTATCATGCACTTTGATAAACTATGATTTTGTAAGGTAAATATGAAAATAATTTATTACTCTGTTACCTAAAAAATGGTTTTCTTTTCAATAAACTTTCCACATCACCATGATTTGTAATTCCGCGAGGCCAGTCATGAGAGAGCATAACATGCACTTTCCCTTTAACTTGACTTAATCGGAATACATCTAGCGACCTTACATGATATACCGATCTCATAGATTCCTGTGAATAAGGTGGACATTCCCAAAGGCCTTGTAAATAATCTCGCCCTTTGAATATTCCTGATAAACCTGAAAAGAATAAAAAATTCAAATTTTCATCATTCCCATTATATATATAAAATATTTTAATAGTGTTCATATAAATTCCATTAATTTAATCTTACTTTTTACTAATATTATAAATGGGAGTTTGTAAAAAGATTAAGATGTTTGTAAGTACATAGTTAATGCAGAAACAGCTAAATGGATTTAAAAGAAATTTGACACACAGATGGACCCTGCCCTAAACAAACATGTAGGTGACTTTTTATCTTAGTAATTAGCTCCTAAGCGAAAAATTTTTTTTTTTTATCCGATTTTAAGTAGATGTTAATGGCATTGTGTAGGTGGCAGCATGAATTGCTACAGTTTTTAAGAACTTTTGTAGGCGGTAAGTATTTTTTCACATGGGCAAATCAGCAAGCAACACCTAGTATACCAATAAAATGGACTTCGTTAATTTTTAAACACATAATGCTTATTTCTAACAATCTTAGAATATTAGATCTTCAAGCAAAAACCTATAAAATTTTACTTTTTTTGTACAAATATGTTCAACAAATTGTTTATCTTGTACATACCTCCAATTCTTAAACCACCAAAATTAACAATTCCAGCTCTTCCTAAATAATAAATGTTTGGGGCTACCCAGCCTCCATAGGGTAGCTCTTGTAAATAATTTGAAGCTTCATGGTTACCACCAATGAATAAAGTTAGTATAGGGGCCCTTTTCTCACCACTGTAATACCTGGAATAAAATGTTATAAACATTTTTAACTAAACTAATATTAAATATAGATAACACACTTAATTTACATATAAATACAATATTGCTGTCCAGTTACAGCTTACTTCTTAATTAATATAATAGCAAATTATTAGGAATATGATACTTTCACCATTAGACTATTTATGTGGGACATGATTAGTGTTGCCAAATGTCACATATTTACTGGGATGTCCTGTATTTTAGGCACACTTTAAAATGTCCCGTAAATCGATCAAAGATTGTCAAGTCACATGTCACATACATATCAATATGACTCAGTTTTTAATAAATTAAAAAATGTGAGTTGATACCTGTTTTTTATTATGATTATAATTGTATTGATTGTTACAAATATGTTAAAACAAATAAAAATATATTGAAACTGACTTGACCCTCGGAAAAATATTAAGAAAGTACAAAATTGTCACAAATTAATTTTGTTTCTCATTTGTCTCTGGTAAAAAACTGAGATTCCACATTTTTTGCCTATTTAAGCATTTTTCCCTTATAATAATAATACATAATAATATCAGCCCTGTACTATATACTGTCCCATTGTTGGGCGCAGGCCTCCTCTACTACTGAAAAAGATTAGGCCTTTTCCCTTATAAGGCAAAAAAATCTGGCAGCCTTAGACATTATATATACAAGTTTTGTAGGTTTTTTTTTCATTATTTTTCGCATAGCAAGGTAACATCAGCCATTATATTGGTCTGATGGTGTTAAAGAATGGATAGTACGCGTTAGGCAGTTTTAGGGGCCGTATACGCTTCGTATATGTTATTTGTGTTTAAAATATTGTGAACTTACTTGTAAAAGGTACACATGCGTTGATACTTCGGAGGCACTGCCATAGACTTCAAATCATCTACATTACGCACTGCTTGAAAGTCACCGCAGCAAATTAACAAATCAATATTAATACCTTGTCTCGTTTGTAATGCTTCTATGCATTCGTAAATTGTTTCTAATTCCCCGTGGGCACAGCCCTCCACTGCGATTTTCATTTTGATTTATTTTCCCTATTGTTTCCGGTAAAAGTTAAGATTACACTAGTCACCTGAAATATTAACCGTGTAATGGCACAGTCCACCTATTTAACTTAATTGATAAATTTGTTGTTAGCTCTGTATTTATATATCGCAAATTCAAAGCGGGTTACAAATAAATAATATAGGTTGACAGGTTAAGCTAAGGCTGACAGTTGACACTTTACACTCGATATCTAGGTATTTATTTTAAAAATTCAGAAAATAGACTAAACAGAATAAACATAAACTACGCGTCCATTTTAAACGCACGCCGGGCCGCAACGCATCTTTTGTTCAGTGCTACCACTGACTCTTACGTAGTATATTACTTACTCTATGCCACTGACCACACTAAAATTATAAATTACCGTGTTGACAGAATAAAAATACAGTGTCAAATTACCGTGTATCAGTATCAGTATATTATAAAGGTGCGTCTTTTGTGATCTTGCCTATCTGCTAAAGCAAATTACAGCAATTTATAAAAACTGTTTTTATGTGCGTAAAACTCCTACGTGTTTTGTGTTTGTGTGTGTTCACAAGATATAGATGTCAGGGTTTCCTTAGGTGACTGGAATGAAACAAAGTCGCCATATTCATTATTATCTTGTTTTACATGTAAAATACAGGCGACATGTTCAACATTAAATATTGCTATAGGCATTTTAAAATTCCTACTGATTTTTCTTTCCTCGATACTCTTCCCTGTTCCTTTTATAGGTCTGCTTATAGGCTATACTGCAAAATCGGTCAGCTTGTATTGCTTTTACTGCTAAATACTGCCAGATTTCTAAAACTTCTACCAAACCTGCCAGGAAAAAAAATAAAGAGCTAAACCTGCCAAAAAGGACTGGTCCTGCCACGTAATATGGTCACACTGTGTTGCATTTTTATTTAGAAGTTACATTTTTTTATTCTTACAAAAGGGGCTTAGTCGTACTTATATATTAGTCTATGCTTAGTCGCACAAGCGATTATGTTGCCCTCAGAAATGTTGCCCCTAGTAGTTACATTGAAAGTGACATTCTTCTTTGTTCACAACATTGGGCACATATCAAAGAAATACACACAAAACAACACAAGCACAGTTAATGAAAAAAAAAAAATTCTCTCATTACATTTTCATATAGATGTAGATTAAATTACTATTAGACTGGCTATTTAATAAAAAAAATACATTTAGATAAAAAAAATATTGCTGTTTAATAAATTTAAATGGTAACTCGGTAGTGAATCAATGTCGTAGACCGTGTTATAGCAAAAAATATTGTGATGCTATGGGAACTACTATGTTCCTGGTAACAATGATTTATAGGTATGATAATTTGAGTTTGAAGTAAGGTTTTTGAAGTGAAACTTCCTTAGAATCCTTGTAATTTGAAACTCAATGAAACGAAATTGCGTCACGATAAAGAAACAAATACATAAATATATAGGATTAAGTCGGTGAGAAAATGAGATAGAATACATTATACAGTATTTTATATTCTTCGTCTCCTCTTTGTGCGATGCTTGGTAGCGTGTTTGAGATTACATTATTTTCGGTTTCCATTAAAACCTTTAAACTAATCTCATGTAAGTGAATGTACACAAACATTCGTGACGGTATGACAATTATCACTGTCGTCTAAAGGTTCGAGGCCTCAGTAACACAATATAAATCATCAAATAAAACAAAAGGGACACTATTAAAGTGTCATAAAATCATTCTTCATTCATTTATTAAGTAGTTACTTTTACAAACACAAAACATCACGTTAAACAGAGGTACGCACTCATCGTCAAGGTTTTAATTATTTTTTTACGAATCAGTATATCAGATTTAATTTATATCGATTTCCAAAAATGTTTTTGATGTCTAGTGCAATCAGGCTTAAAAATTTCTGAACAGGCTCAATTTTGTTATTTTACAACTTTGGATATATAAAAACTCTTATATTGTAATTGGGACTTTGACCGCCATTGGGGGTAACCAATGTTTAAGGGAAATGAAATGAGTTTATAATGAGTATTTTGTGAAATTCAAGAATGTAAAAATTGCCGGAAAAAATTGTCACGACTGTCACTAAAATAGCAACACTGAAGTGGGTCGAACGGGCTGCGTCGCAGTGACCCACAAACAAGTGGAAATATTACGTACCTTGTGCCTACTGCCTAGTGAGAGCCTGCCTGCTCTCGTTAGAGAGTACTATATTCTTTGCTAGTGATAAACGAGGGAGCAGTGCGTCTTGGGCCATACCTTAGTTTTTTTTGGATGACACTACCCAGCAAACTTATACTAGGGTACTTTTATTTATTTAATGTTATACTTTGCTAGGTACCTACCTACTTACCGCATACCGTATGTATATATGTACCACATAATCATTGAACGTATATTATATAGACAGAAGCCAATCATAAATAGCGAATGATCGAATTACTCCGAGTTGTGACTAAGTAATTTTTTAAGATGCAAAAACCCAGTCAAAATTATTTTAGTCTGACCCAGGATTCGAACCCAGGACCTTAGCGCAGTAGTTGTAGTCGTACCGTGTACAATTACAACTACGCCACCAAGGCAGTCATGATTGATTATCTTCCAAATCCGTAGACAATTCAGATGGAATATAACTATAAAATGTGAATAATAATTGGACCAGGAGCTTATGGGATCTTCCCATTTTGTAGTCGCACAAGTGCTGTTAGTCCGTTATTTCCTAGGCGTCTTCAAAACCGCTGTGTACGATATATTTTCATTTATATATATATACAGGGTGTCCCAGAAAGTAGTGTCAAGCGGGAGCCCAGAGATAGAGCCCCCTTGGGGTATCCGAATCACCCCCATGTATGTTCCGCGATTATTCATAGTTTTCGAGTTATGAATATTGTTCTGAATTTTTAAAATTATGGATTTAAAGGATTAAGTAAATGATTTCTTTTTAAAAAAAAGTAGATGACTTATTCGAGATTTTTTTATTGCAACAAAATTTACATTAGTTATACTATTCCTAGCTACGCCACTGAATACACGCCGCCTACTGCCTATACCCCAAGATTTTTCTTCATACTAAATTTAAATCATCAATGCTTGAACATTTCATGTAAGTCCCTAAAAACTTTAGTTTTAATCATAAAAGATATCAAATGACTTGACTTGAAGCCACATGCGCGAAACAATTAAGTCCCATTTCAGTAACTACCCTATGGTGGTTTTCAACAGACGATCTCAATCTCAATCCTTGATCTGATCTTGAGAATAAACCAATCAAAATATGTCATTTGTAGATAACCATGTAAATGAAACCTTGTTCTGATTAGTCTATTTTTACGATGGATCGAAAAAAGCGCTTGGGTTCGTTTATTAAAAACGCCGATTATTATAAGTATAATAATCATATAATATTTTTCATGATTTAAATTCATCTCGCCCTTTTAAGTTAAATTCTCTTGTTGAGCGTAGACAATTTAAAGACCAAATTCTTCTTTATAAAATAATTAATTCTTATGTAGATTCGCCTTACCTTCTAAGTAATATATCTCTTAAATGTCCCCGTACTTCCTTGCAAAACAAGCACACATTCCAACCAACCACCGCTCGTACTAATTATGGTTCCAAATAATCTATATATATAAAAATGAATTGCTGTTCGTTAGTCTCGCTAAAACTCGAGAACGGCTGAACGGATTTATCTTATCTTGGTCTTGAATTATTCGTGGAGGTCTAGGGAAGGTTTAAAAGGTGAGAAAAATTCGAATAATTGCCGGGAAAATCCTCAAAACAGCATTTTTCTATTTCCCATACAAACGTTTTCTAACTAATACGTAGAGTCAATTTGAGCTTTATTGCTATTGTATAAAGTTCACTGTTGTCTAAGCAATGTAGGTGTGTTCCTAACATCAAAGCAGTGTGCGTTGGAGCACAGAATATAATAATGTAATGTCGCGTTCTGAAACTCAACAAAAGTGATATCGCGGACCCGACTAAATTGAACAGTCACAAAATTTAATATATCATTAGTTATTTGGTTGGCTTCACGATATTATTTCTTTTGTTTTACTTTAAAATGCATGTTTTCGTTATGGACAATTTTTGAGCTACTTTTGCATATCTATACTTATAATAAATCTGTAGAGAGGTCAATTCTGTACGTGAAATATATTTCCAAAATAACTATCAGGGGGTGATTAGGGATCGATACTGATGCCAAAAATGCAATCAGTAAAATTTTTGTCTGTCTGTCTGTATAACCGTTATAGAAACAAAAACTACTCGACGGATTTTAACTTAACTTGGTACAATTATTTTTCATACTCCTGAGCTGGTTATAGTATACTTTTCATCACGCTACAATTAATAGGAGCATAGCAGTGATGGAAAATGTTGGGAAAACGGGAGAAGTTACTCCATTTTTAAGCTTCCGTCATTTCGTGTGCAACCTTAATGGTTAAAAGTTCCTTCGATTTCACCAGGATCCCATCATCAGACCCTGACCGGACAATCGGACCACCTGCATACCACCATAAATTAAAAAAACATCCCGACAAATTGAGCACCTTCTCCATTTTTGAAACCCGAAATCCACGCGGGCGAAGCTGCGGGCGGAAGCTAGTTTATTTATAGATCATCACATAATTATAATGTTTTTTTCTCCGACATTGATATTTTCTCAGAATCACTTCCTCGATTTAAGAAGGCAATTATGTCTAAGGATTGTAATGCAAGTTGATTTATAGTTTAATTAAATAGATTTTACTTTATATAATTTATTTTTTCATTATTTTAATGTATAGTGTTTTGGCTGAATTAATCTTGTTCTTGTGAAATTGTGATCATTTAGTTATTTTTTGTTATCTTGTATTTATTACGATTTGTTTCCGTTCACTATCTCCTAGTCTGTTTTAGCTTTTGGTGGAAACTTTGCTGGATTTTTTTTTATATTTATGTATTTATGTTCTGTGTGTTTCCCGAATACTAAATAAAAAATAAATAAATTTTCAAAAATATTTCTTAATGCTCACTTTTTTTCATAAGGCACGATACAGTGACCTCAGTGCGCCCGTTGATAAGTTTAGTAAAGTCCAGATATAGAGTGTCGACTGATGAAAGGTGATTACCCCTTGACAGTCGACACAATTGTGCCGGCCTGTTTAAAAACCGCATATGCTCAGAGCCTCAGACTGATGCTGGTAGGTACGCAACGCACTACCGTGGGTCATTATGATGGATTTCACATTTTGTGTACTTATAGTGTTCACAAACCGGCCGGATACAAATATCCTACAAACTCCTTTGATGAAGAAGTTGTGTGCTAAATTTTGCTCTAGTAGAATTAAGAATTCTGTATATCTAAGTAAGAAGATGAGTTCTAAAGGGAGTGCTAAGAAATATTTAAGCAAATTATTTCATTACGACCAATTAGCAACTTAGTTTCGTAACAACACGGTTTCCATGGAGGTTTATGAAATTTAAGTTTTTTAATGATTTCTTATCTTTATTTTGAATGTATCAGAAATCTTAAAAATATTACACTTAACTTGATATTTCATTTTAATATGCTATTACACATTATATTACCTACCGCATACCTTGACAACTTAATTAGCGGTTTCATTGCGAGCAATGGGCACAAAATTAGATCGTGCTAATTGAGCCGAAGTGGAAGATTTAATAAAAAGCATCTAATTGCCAGTCTTCGTAGACTCTCCAGCGTCTGCACTTCTGTATAATAATGTTGGACAACAGTAAAATTTAAAACGCTTAGAAAAGTCTATAATTTATGAATCAATATGAACAAGAGCTAAATCATAATTCACGATATTAATATTAACTCATGGCTATGGACTAAATACGAAAATCTGTAAACGTAAATTTATATACATCGGGATATCAATTATTTTCCATAGTTAACATACGTGTATTTTTGTATGTATATATAAAATATATATATTTAAGTGGTATATTTTTTAAGTGGTAGTGTCAGGCTGTTGAGGAAATCTGGGTATAGCTTGGATGAACAGCCTCGTCCGAAGTGGTTGCTCTGTCCCATGAGAACAGCTCATCATGTGTTTTGTATGGTGAGTGAGATTTCCGGAGGCCCAAACACTATATTTACTCGCTTATCGACCTATACTACCTATATGCAAAATGGTAACAACATACGTACCTAATATATATACTGTAATGTGTTTTAGTATTTTTTGTGTTTTGAACTTATTTGTTTCTGTGGTTTTGTTAAATTTATGATTTACACCAACTTAGTGTTTGTACGTCACCTGGGCCCCTCATTAAAAATGGCGCTGCAGTATCAGTCAGTGTGGTACTGCAGCAAGGAGCTGAATGAGGATTCCCATTATTGGTAAAATGGGTAGGTATAGGTCTGTTATATTTCTTTATATGTTTCGTTTTGCTCACCTTATATTTTACATGTTATACTGATATTACCCCAATAACAAAATATTTCTCTCTTTCATATCATATAGTTGTGGTACCTACCTACCTAAATACAAGCTTGCTATGACTATGTATTTTAATAAAATTTATAAGGTGTTCATCGTCATGTAAAAACAAAAATAAGTTCAAAATACTAATAAAGCATCTAAGTAATGAAAGCGAACTCAAATATCTTAAATAATGTTCTCAACAACTTATTCGATCCAACTTTTAATCCGTCCATTGCAAAGTAAAAGTGGTGTTGTTAATTTTAATGATTTCTGAATTGATTTTCAAGTTGAGCAGATATTTGACGAGTGGACCGCTGGCTCCAGTAGGCACGTGGATAAACGCGCAGGCGTCGTTACGTCAGAGCGGCCGGCAGGCCAATAGCGGACCGAGGCGGCGCCGCTTGCGCGCGCGCACCGCCCACCGACCTCCACTAACGGGAAAACTCGGAAAATTTATACCCAGTATACCTAAATCATTGCATTCATTGCAACATAAAGATATCTAGAAGATTCTGATATGAATTCTATTTTAACCCCTTAAGTAAAAAAAATACTGCACCATTACATAAAGTTAACTTTAATTTATTGGATAAATTTGCTAAGGATCTGCCAGCCCTTGTTTTGTTTGAGATATGTTAAGATTAAATAATGTTGATCAACCCACATAAATCAATAAAAAATCCAAATTTCGTCGAACTTACCTACACTAAGCATTATTACCTTTGTGGTAATATTTACATTCACAAGTAATATAATAACGGAGTAATCGATAAGTAAACAAACAGAAGATGGTATCGGCGTGCCGCGCGCGCCCCTTCTGTCGAACATTTTTATAGTAATGCGCGCGCACAAGGAACTCTTTATAGAGTGTGCGCGCGAGTCGACTGCACGCGCGTTCATCCCGCGGCCTATACTACGGGCCTGGCTATAGTTATTTGTCATAACGACGATAGGTCTAAGTGTAAATATGAGCTGGGAGCAAGAGCGAGGCAAGCAAGAGATCAACGAGGCCGTCGGGAAACTTTTGGTGAATTTCAACTACGACAATATAGTGCCTCAGCAGCCCAAGTAAGTTTTTGTTGATATGATTTATTTTGGCATTGAAATTTAATCTTCAATGTAAATACAATTGCAATTGCAGTAACGGATTCTTTTCAAAACTAACGAATGTATGTAATAATTACGCGTAGAAATATAAGTCTACTACTTCATCATTTAGTACATTATATTGGTAATTAGGTACTCAAATACGTAAAAACCAAAAAAAAAGAGTTGTAAATTTAACCAATATCTTCAATTTAAGTCGTCTTTTTATTTGACATTTCCTTTAAATAATTATATGTCTTTAATGCAAATGTAATCAAAAAAGTATATGTATTTATCTGTGTTAAAAATTAAACAAAAGATTTTAAAAACATTAGGTTTAACCGCAACCCTGCTTCGTACGCGTGAAAATATTTTCGCAAAATAAAACTCTGTGCATTTTTCGGTTCAAATACGTGCTCAAATACGTTATAATTTCAGGATATGCATGTCTATATGTCTAATTTTATTTAAATTCATTAAACGGTTTATGCGCGTTCTTCTAACAATCTTATCTTCCAAATATCTTTACAAAATTCAATAATTGTGTACGACTTGGCAGATTCGTCCCTATTATGTGATAGAAAGAAAATTTAAGTTCAGCCAACACAACAGTACTATGTTTTCTTTCAAAGTTCATCCTGATAGATATAAGAGTTCGTCTTATTAATTTTGAACAGGTCTTGTTCATTTCGAAAAATGTCCTGAGTCAGTCGAAAACAAAAAATAATTTGAAAAATATACAAACCAAACTTCTAAGTTTGCTATCCATTTTACATATTTCCTACATAATATATTATCACACTTAAAAGTGATCGACATAATATAAAATAGTTTAAAATTACCCTGAAATAACAATCACTGTTAATGCGAATAGTTAACAAAAGACATTAATATGTTTCGTTAAGAAAATTCTAGAACCTTATAGAAATATAGTTATTATTGGCTATAATTACATCAATCGCGGTTAGTATTAACTTCATTATTTTACTTATCATGCGTATTATGTCAATAATAATTATATATGATATACCTTATATTATTGTTACAATTCAATTACAAAGAAATATCTTGAACCTAAATGCAGAGACGTAGTAGGTAATCATTGCCGAGATGCGTACCTACCTATATAATATATGGTGTTGTATCTATATACCAACCAATAACAAAACCGACAAGGCTTATAATAAAATAATCACATTATTACAAGTGATTAGATATATTAATGTATATATTATGTGGGCGTGGTTTTGTTTGTGCATCGGCCGCTGATCGGCCGACGCAGAGGCCGCGACCCGCGGCTCATGAAAGCGAACCTCCCTTGAATATCATAATCATTATTACTGGAACTGAGCGATAAGTCTCAAATGGTATAGGTCTTATAATTACCTAAACATTATACTGTTATTGGAATACTTGATAATTGTATTGTGAATGAAAACAAGCCACAATAAAGCTGATCTGCTACCAGATAGCTCTACAGCTGAACAGTCAAATCTGGAATTCCATTTTTAAATGATACCTTACGCAAGCCATGAAGTTGTTTTGTTGCCAAAATATATATATTATTCAGATTGATTCAGTCTGATATTATGTCTTAAATCTCGTTTCAATGCAATGGGATTAAAAACCATTGGCGTAAACAAATCGTACCTGTCGACCCCCTTCAGAAATTTACGGCGATTTATTAGCTTATAAGTTTAACAGCATCGCATCAGCATTTTGTTTATAATACCTTACTTTTATTTCAGTATTAATTTCACCAATATTAAATTGTATAATTTAATGATTTTGTCCATATGACCAGCATATACTTAACCTCTGGCATGCATGCATGCAACTTTTCCCTCAGTTTCTCTACCACGTGACCGCCTGTGGTCATTGATTGAATATTTTATTTATTATATTATCCTATTCTACACAACAGCAAACTGTTTCCACGTACATTTCTTGGGAGACTATGGTAATTCCCCGGTGTAACGGGCTCGTTCGTGCTGTAAACAAATAATAAGTCTGCAGCATGGCTCTACGTCACATAATATTAATAAATATAACATTCAATTCATATGTTTGTCTAGGAAAAGTTAGGTCTGGGTACAACTCGGACTTACAGATTGCGCTGAATTTAAACATTCATCCCGTGATCAAACAAACAAAAACAAAGCTGGGCACTATCACTGTATAAAATTCAAATAATTAATATTTTGATATGATGACTATGCGCGATACCAATACTCTGATTTGCATGTTTATCAATCAAAAAGGCTTCACAATTTTCCCGTCACCGTATTACTCGTTTTTATTAAACTGAATGTTAACACGAGCAGACTTATTCACAAATATTACCAGCACTACATAGAACTTTGAACCTTAAAGCTTTATATGATATAGCATCGGACTCGTCTCTACGGGAAATAAAATAACGTAAATCTGATAGAGAAAATACTATTCTAGGTTCAATTTTTTTTAAATTGAAATAAAGTAAAGCTTGCATATAGTTTCTTAGATGCAAAAATATACCATAAAACATGCAAGGTTTAATCAGACATCCTCTAGGTTATGGGATACCGAGCCGTTCGTTCGTATTTTGTAAAATGTAGAGCTGCTAATAAAATACTTGAGTTTATTTTGTAATTATTTGTAACATACGTAGTCTCATTGGTTTTCTTAAGAACATTTATTACACGTGTAAAGTATGAAGTTTCGAGATTAATATTGAAGATGTATTATTATTTATGTAATTTTATTTATTCAAAAATAGTAGAAACATGGTAAATATTACATGTAACATATAATGAATGACTAATGCCTAGCCCGCCACCATATCTGACACAGACATAAAGATAACTAGTCAATTACAAAATTAGCTGAACAAATTAAAATTTCTAATCTTCTTCATATATGTAAAATTAATTGAAACTTTTTCTTTTCTTCATTTGAAGTACAATAATTTATTTTATTTTATTTTTACGACAAAATGTATTGATAAGCACACAAAAGGGTACAGACGATTTGAAGTTTTGAATTTGTACAGCTACTTATGTAGACTGTACATACTATTCTGAATACTTCAAAAATACGAGCGCGTATGTCATAATATTCTCAACATCGTTTGAAGTAATGAATTGCACATAATTACGTAAATGCATTAGGAGGAGACGTATCTCGTGACAAGTCGCTGTAAGGTCAGCGGTGCCGCTTTACAAAACGACCACCACTTATTGAAACGGCACTCTGTTATGTATTATCTACTCCTTGTTCATTAATTTCTGTGACCGTCGGCGCTTTACATCTACTTATTAAATTAATATTCAGTTCGAAATATTTCAACAAAATAACTATCTCCCAACTTAATACAGCAAAAATATTAAAAGCAAATATCGTTACATAAGTATCAAGGAGTAGTAAAAATGGGAAAGATTTTCAATGTTTATTGCCAATTTTTCTGATTCAATGATTTTTTTTCAATTTAGCGCTGGATTTCTGTGACAACTTAAAATGTAGTAGAAAGCAAAGCTATTTAAAGACGTCAATATAGTTGGAATAATAAAAAGTTTATAATACTTATCAGTATGATAAATGGAAATAAATAAGAATATTTTAAATTATCTATACTTACTGAATTCATACCTGTAAGCTAAAGGACGCTGTTTGCAATCGACAACTTATATTCTATAAATTGCTTGATTTCTATGGGAGCTGCTGTTCTTATAAACACAGTTATTGTGTGACAACGAAACTCCTTCAGACAAATTTATTATAGCGTAATTCTTTTCATAACGTATAATTAGATTGTACCTGATGCAGTTTTCTGTTAATGTCTTTTTCAATCTCTAGTACGAAAAACTTTTGTTTATTAATTTCTATAAAATCATAACAATATTTAAAATTTACCGAGCTTGGCTTGAAGTCAGGAAAGTTGGTCTATTATAGTTGGACTTTCCTATGACTCTTAGCCAGTTTTCAGCTTTTCTATGCAATGTTTTCTAAAGTTGCCTGCCTCGGTGGCGTAGTTGTACTGCATGCGCGGTACGGCAGCGCTCTGAGGTCCTGGGTTCGAATCCCGTGTCGGGCAAAGTGATATTTGGGTTTTTCTGCTCAGTATCAGCCCGGAGTCTGGAATTTGTGCCCGATATGGCGATAGGCTCGCCCCCTATCACATCATGGGACGGAACACACTTGGCGAAAAGTGGGTGCCATGGTTGCGCCTCTGCATACCCCTTCGGGGATAAAATGCGTGATGTTGTGTGTGTGTTGTGTTTTCTAAAGTTATACTTATCTATACTTATAATAAATCTGTAGAGAGGTCAATTATGTACATGAAATATATTTCCAAAATAACTATCAGGGGGTGATTAGGGATCGATACTGATGCCAAAAATGCAATTAGTAACATTTTTGTCTGTCTGTCTGTCTGTCTGTATAACCGTTATAGAAACAAAAACTACTCGACGGATTTTAACGAAACTTGGTACAATTATTTGTCATACTCCTGTGCTGGTTATAGTATACTTTTCATCACGCTACAATTAATAGGAGCAGAGCAGTGAAGGGAAATGTTGGGAAAACGGGAGAAGTTACTCCATTTTTTAAGCTTCCGTCGCGTTTGCAAGCTTAATGGTTAAAGCTACACAGAAATCATGTATGACGGAAATGTTCTCCTTAAAATTATGTAAAAAAATATCCCACGACAGCATATGTCTATCTTTTATGGTTGACTCACAATAACACGTGTAACTCCCGATAGCTTAGCAGTTCGAAGCTTTCTCATTATATTTGTCTACTCTTACGTTTATAACACTCTCAGTCATCCCTAATTATAAAAGTTAACATTATTAAATATTCCATAAAAAGAATCATAGAAATCGGTATAGAAACACCAAAGTTATACATGAAATACGCTAATAATAAGCCATCATGCGTGAATACTGAATCATGCTATAAGGATTATTTTTGTATATATATAAGGTCGCGAACGCACAGGCAGGCGGCTTGCTTGGCACCTAGAGGCTAGCGAATCACCTAGCGAGTAGCTTCGTAATACGAACATTCTCGAACGTTTGCGACCGGCTCCATTTTTGAAGTCCGAAATCCACGCGGGCGAAGCTGCGAGCGGAAGCTAGTATAGAATAAAATTGGGACCTATTATTGACAATAATTATATTACTTACAATTAAAATCGGTGATGTGCAGATCGGAAATCTGCAGTAAACTAAATTAATTTATCTTTATAAATTTCTTTTCATCAAGACAGTAATGATATCATATTGCAAGACACAAGTAAAATAATTAATTCTCAGCTAAATACACCAAGTAAATACAATGTTTTTATATTGGTATTTGTTCCTTCAGTACTTACAATGCCGAAAGTTTGGTTGAAGAGGACGCGCCTCATCGGACGTCGTGTGACGATCTTTATCAGGTTCCCTTCCTGCCTGAGCGATTTATTTCCGCGTGACGCAGCGATAAATGCGCCTGTGCAAACATTCACATTATGGGGCGCTTATCTCCCATTGAGGGCGTCCCCGGCCGCTAAACCTCCATCCCGTCGTAATGTTTACCTTCAATATTTATTTGATACTAATTAATAACTGTACTCTGAATAGGAATATGAAACGGGTTAAACTCTAAACCCTATCCTCGTTATTTTTTTTTTATAACTTTGCAATACAAATTAATCGAAACTAGCAATGTGGATACTGTGTACAGAAGTTTATAGAGCTTTATTGAAATGAGTAATAGTGACAAACTATTTTTTACAACAGAAGGTTCAAAAATAAGTAACTATGTAATTTAGTAGTGATCATAACTTCCCCTTAACAGCCACTTCTGAAAAAATACCCACAGTTTCATGGCCAAACCCTCTGACTGGGAAAGTAAAACATTTGGCTTTTAATTGACAGCGTGTGAATCTCTGTTGCCAAACAAAGAATGGAAATTCCTTTGAAATTAAATTTTACGGCATTGTCTACACAATCAATGAGTTCAAAGCTCCGGTAGATTAAGATTTCCCCGTGGAATCGTCCCGCGAGCGAGCGCTGCGGCTCACCGGTGCGAGCAAACATCCCGTCGGTTTGCGGAGTTGATTGTAGCCTGCATTGTAAGTGGGGGCGCAAACAGCTCACAGGTGCCGCCGGGGCCCGCACCCCCGTGTTTGTTCGAGCCACTTCGCGCCCTCCACACGCGTCACTTTCACATAAGACTTTAAAATGTCTACGTTCAATCAAAATCAGTTTAGGGGTACAGGAATTCTACTTTCTATGTCCACTATAAAGATTGATTAATAAAACTAATGACTTAAATATGTTGCGTAAAACAAACAAAAAGTAGAGTTTAATTAACTTTAATGAACATATAATTCTTGCTCTACGTCATGATTTCAATGCGTAGGGGCCTATATAATAATTGAATACACGTGTAAATAAAATATTATTTCCTTCATCATTTTACATATTAACTTCATTCGGTCTATAAAGAAGAAAATGCTCTGACGTGGAAAGTTTTACGCGGTAGTACAATAATTTTTAATTATTCGGTGCGTGCAAGAAGCGGGGCTAGCGTGTCCAGTGTTTCAAATATTGACAGAGTTGTAATCTAACCGGCACCGTGTGTGTGTTTAGCGTGGTGCCGGTAATGGACACGGTTAACACTGACGCCACTAACACCGCTCTTCATTACCGCTTCACTATTTGTTTCCAATGCTTGCTAAATGTTATTCGCAACTTTACCATTCCCTACTATATGTTAAAGTTACATCTGCAATTAAAATGTTCAGACATGACTGTTCGCGGTCTTCATTAGCGCAGGTCTAAGTTTAGTGGAGTCGAACGGTGTAATTATTTCAGATTTCCTGTGGTCACTAAAAAATTAAACAAATAATTTTATTACCGGATCATATACGCCTTATCATCACATTTATACGGCATGTTAACCGCTGAGATACGTTGTCTGTCGACTGTTACTTTATTGGTCTGCTAATAAGAATTGATGCCCTGATCCCTAAATATATCTAGTCAGCCTCTTTTTTAATACTTTCATTAAAACTCAATGACATCCAGACTTTTCCGTCCTAACTGAAATGCTTCTGCTAATAATAATAATAATGTCACATGAACTTTCACAAATCCAAGCTCTGCAGTTGCCCTCTGAAGATTATAGTTAATCTATATACTATTATATAAAGCTGAAGAGTTTGTTTGTTTGTTTGTTTGAACGCGCTAATCTCAGGAACTACCGGTCCAAACCGAAAAATTCTTTTTATGTTAGATAGCCCTTTGTTCGTGGAGTGCTATAGGCTATATATCATCACGCTATACCCAATAGGAGCGGGGCAGTAATGGCTAATCTCAGGAACTACCGGTCCAAACTGAAAAATTCTTTTTGCGTTGGATAGCCCTTTGTTCGTGGAGTGCTATAGGCTATATATCATCACGCTATACCCAATAGGAGCGGGGCAGTAATGGCTAATCTCAGGAACTACCGGTCCAAACTGAAAAATTCTTTTTGCGTTGGATAGCCCTTTGTTCGTGGAGTGCTATAGGCTATATATCATCACGCTATACCCAATAGGAGCGGAGCAGTAATGGCTAATCTCAGGAACTACCGATTCGAACTGAAAACATATTTTTGTGTTGAATAGTCCTTTGTTTGTGGAGTGCTCAAAGTTATATATCATCACGCTATGACCAATAGGAGCGGAGCAGTAATGGCTAATCTTAGGAACTACCGGTTTCAACCAAAAAATTCGTTTTGTGTTGGATAGCCCTTTATTTATGGACCGCTATAAGCTATATATCATCACGCTATGACCAATAGGAGCGGAGCAGTAATGGCTAATCTCAGGAACTACCGGTTTGAACTGAATTTTTTTTTTGTGTTGGATAGCCCTTTGTTCCTGGAGTGCTATAGGCTATATATCATCTCGCTATGACCAATAGGAGTGGAGCAGTAATGAAACATGTTGCAAAAACGGGGAAAATTATGAGTTTTGAGAGCTTCCGTTGCCTGCGCTGCGTAAACGGTTAAAGTTATGCAACAATGATGTATGACGGGATTGTTTCACTTAAAAGTTCTAAATAATATAACAAAGTCCCCGCTGCATTTGTCTGTTACGTGTTAAACTCAAAAACTACCCAACGTATTAAGATGAAATTTGGTATGGAGACAGTTTGAGACCCTGGGAAGAACATAGGCTCCCGGGAAAGTACTATTTTTATAACGGAAAACTTTAGCTTGAAAAACTTTATAACGCGGGCGGAGCCGCGAGCAAAAGCTATTATAAATAAACGTCTTCGCATTTTAATTCAACCCCATTTTTCAACCCCATTCTTCTTGTTTAGTGGTTGATACAACAGTTATGATTATTTTTCTGTATATAGTGGAATATATACACAACCCGTGGTTATTACTTAGTATTTACCAGATACCACAAGATGACCTACCAGTTATATTGCTCAATACCGGTAATGTATGAGCTTGCAACTTTGCTACAACATAAAATGCAATGCCTATAGGTTCACAAAAATTACATGACATAACTCAAGTATATTTACCGCGATATCGCGGTCCGAGTGGACGTTATCAGCGATAATGTGGACACAGATGGCCGCCCAATGTTCTCAGGCGTCTTACCCTCTACACTGCGGACTAATTGACAGTCACCGCTTGAAATAGTAAAAGTTATCATGGGGCTACTGTCCCATAGTGATAACTTTTTGAACTTCAGTTTCCTAAACTGAAGCCCAATTTTATTGGGAGTTCGAATATTCGAGAGTGCGAAAGTTTCTATTAATATCTTCTCAGATTTATGAAATTATAATCTGATCTATATTTATTCCGATTTCGTGAACATATTCCAAACTGTAAGTTCTTACAACAAACAACTGTAAGTCTGTCCGTTTGAGCTATCCGTATATTTTGTATGAAAGCTTTATTGGGAAAAAGTATATATGGACACAGAAAGAAAGAAAGCAAAGTGTTTAAAGCCCTATGACTTTAAACACTTTGCTTTCTTTCTTCCTATTGGCTATCCAATAACATACAATATCACCTCATTCAAATAATTGGAAATATTTTAGACATACTCTGAAATAAATAAAAAATAATCAAATATGATGCTTTGCAATATATATGAAATTCTCAGTATACAAGTAAATTATATGTGCATGTGATTTCCGGGATGTAAGGGCGCATCGGATTGCATTCGCAGAACCGTTGCAGCTTATCGAACGACCGTTGTGAGGCGTATCTGTACATGGACACACCCTCTATCTGTTTCATTCTATATACATTTATTCTGATCATTTTAATATTTATTCATAATTAATCGAATGTTAATATAGATATATTAATTTTAATTTTTCACCCATGTCTGAAGTTATCCTCAAAATTAAACCGTTTTAACGTGCTCTAGCCTTTACGTGTTCCCTAAAAGATATATATGAGTAAAGAAAACGATGGCGGTATCTAGGATAAATTAAATACAATAAAATTGATATTGCCAAAACATCATATTTTTTGTATAAATCCACATTAACCTAATTACTTTAAAATAAACTTTCATAATCACAATTGATAACATTATTTGTTTTATGATCAAAAGACACTTGGGAGAATTTTTTCCCCTATAAATTCCAACACCGTTCCCCTTCACCCCTTTATGTCACAGCTTTCCCAAGGGATTACAGCCAGGTGACTTATAATCTAATCGTTTCGTACATATGTAATGTTGAGACAATCTTCAAGTGGCAGAATGATTGTAAAAGTCATTCGTCGGCTACTGTGGGGTTTAACAACGCCATTAATCGTTTTATGGTAGTTGTTACATCGACTGTAAAGATAACTGTGGCGGGGGATGTTTATAAGACGCCAGCGCTCGGTGACAGAAGACCAAATTATAGCCCACTTGCATATTGTAAGACTTGGTTAAAGTAAATAAAATGTACATAGTATGAATGTAATGTCTTTGGATCCACAAATAAAATATTTTAGATGCATAAATAGATATAGGTAAGTATTACCAACTATTACGTAATACATCCCTTTCATTAAAACACTACTGTCATGTTAACTATTGTGATTATATTCTGGTGAATGTTAAAATAGGTATTTTTAAAATGTCGATATTTAATCTTACAATTAAAATTAAAAAAAAGTCAATATTTCTGATATAGTATAACCTATTGCACCGAATTACAAATAAAAGCCGATGTTTCACTAGGCGATGTAAATAGGTAAGATTCGCTTCAGTGATAGATGTATGTTGGGCACTGGGCGGTAGCGTCGGCGCAACACTGAAGGGCAGAAATAGCGTGGGCGGGCTCGTCACAGATGACAGCTATCTGCTCTGTTTATGACTTCCTCAGCCAATGGCCTCCGGGAGCCAGTACCCGTGTGCCAAATGTACCTGACTAGACAAATTCAATCTTAAACTCCGTAAAGTACATTTGTTGTCAATTTTTTTCTTCGCTTTTCTGTCGCCCATTTTGTGCCCAGAGCTATGTTGTTAAGTACATACCTATTTCGATGAATATGTTCACTTTAATAAACAAATAAACAGTTGTATTTGCTATAGCTTAGGAAATATAGAAATATTTGTAAGTAGCGCAAAAATAATCAATTATTACCGTATTCAAACAAATTATATATAAATAAAAAAACTTACGTAAAAGTTGTACTGGCAGTTCGTTGTAATTTAATCTTTATTTACGGTCATTAATCAAAGTACAAATTCATAACAAGCAGGTGCTACTAGTTTTGCACATTGTGTTAGTAAAAACACCGCGCCGACTTTGCTAAACAATTCTTCCGAATTAAGCCAAACATGCCGAAATGCCGAAATAAGCAAATATAGCCTACGACATGTTCAAGGCTTACTATGACACGTGCACACTAAATCATATTATGAAAGACCTTGAAAAACTATTAATATAATACCACTGAATACCTATTACCTACACAATTAGGTTCTAACTCCATCCATATCTACTATGATAGGTACCTAAATTGTATCATTAATCATGACTAACTTAAACAAAAACGTTTACATTTATTCTAAAGTAATAAACACAGTACACGTGCCGTAGATTGCTTTTCGGTTGCTGGAGCACTTGTGGAATATACGTGGCTACTCAGATTTCGGCAGTCACGCTATATTTAAAGCGAGATTTATAATATGGATATGATTATGCGATGTATACTGGCATATGTGCACGACTACATTTTTTGTCCTTTTATATTTTGGACTCTAAGTACCTATAACCAGACTACTGCGCGTTACTTTATCCGCTTTATAAGCACAATAAATAGTTTATTATAATATTTAGGTACTCGTTTTCTAGAAGTACGTTTGACTATTTGACATTATTTCAATTCTGTAATACATGCTATACTTATATTTAATATATTTTAGGCATATTATTTTTACTATCACAAAGATATCTGTCGCATTATCAAAGTTCGTTTAACAACTTTATTTTAATTGTACATATCCCAATTGAAATAAAGAGTCAGGAGCCATGAAGTAAGCATGGACAATATAAAATGCAACGACGATTTATTTATAAATCGAGGCTCTGAATACAATTAAAGTACCTTATAAATCTCCGCAAAGTTCGTAAGTACTTAGCTGAGTGTAGCAATTAAATTAGTAACAACGAGTAGTTCCTATCTGTGATTGTCAGAAGCTGAGATGTTACTAACCAGATGGCGGCGCGTGGTGGGTCCTCATCTGTCACACGACAAAAACTAGTCATGCTTCCAAACGATTGTACTTACTAGAACACATTTAATTAATTCTAAAAACTACTTCGTGTATACAAATTTCTCTTAACATAATTTTAACCTCATAGTTCCATGTATACGAGTGTGACGTAATAAAACTCAAAAACGTTACGAGAACCCATTCGAAGTAATAAACAAGGAAACCGCCGCAAGTTCGCCGAAGTTATAGGTGATTATTTCTCCTCACATTGCTTCCCGAGAGTAATCCGTTAGAAATCGATCGGTTTTTAGTGGCGTGTCAGTGTTTGAAGAAAAAAACATAATTTATTATCAGCATTCAAATCGCAAGGAAACCTGAACGCGGCATTAGAAAATAAAAAGAGTAATAAAATAAAAGATGTTTACGAGCGTAAAATGACGTGAGCCCGCGCCACTTGGGCTGTTTACAAATTTTACATGCACTGTTACTGCCCGTCGGTATAAAGGGTAACTCGTAATTTATTTTCTTTATAGTCGTCACTTGATGGTTTTAGTTACCTAGTAATTATCGGAGCCGCGCCGAAAGCTAAACCAATTTGAGTAGTTGGACCACTCAGAGCGCGCCCGCTCAAGTGCGCAATACATATTGTTTATGTCAACAGAGCTTTTTGTTCGGTTTTTGTTTCAACTTATACTATTTATAGATGTGCCGTCGAGTTAAAGTAATAGTTATACACAATTCGATTCTTTATGTTAACGGTTTTTGTCTAGACAAGAAAATCTTAAGTAGGTACATTATATTATGTACGTATTACACTATGATAAATTTTATTTTCTGTGTACAGAGGAGGCGGTTGCTCGCAACGAAACCACGTGAAAAGGCCCATGAACGCTTTCATGGTATTTGCGCAGGCCATGCGAAGACGTCTCTCTGAACAGCGGCCGTCCCTACACAACGCAGAACTGAGCAAATCATTGGGAACTATGTGGAAGTTAGTATGACTCAACACTGTAATTTATGAATCTAACCATTAAGAATACATATGCAATCCATTCAGAAATTAAGTATTAGTTTTTTCTGTATCTTACGTAATTGTATTTCAAATAATGAAACAACTTCTAATAAAATTTTATGATTTAATTAAAACAGAAAATCTGTATATGATTTAATAAGAAATTTCTAAGAAATGCAATGTCAAAAGACTCAAATTCAAGGCAGCCGTGAAAGTAAGTTGCTGAGCCCGCGTACCACGTTATAAGTGAGAGCTGTAGTAATATCCATTGAGAATACGGAATTTGGTTTTTGATGCGGCTAATAGGAGAGATGCGATCGTGGTAGAGGGTCAGGATGCGCGTGCGGCGCCCAGCCGAGCGGCGTGCATCGATTGTTTACTCATTAAAATGCTATCGCCGCTAACTGATACGATAACATCTCTAACTGTTTCGGTTCGTTCAAATAGAAAATTGTAGCTTAATTTCGCACAAAGAAAAAAAGTTATCTACATACCTACTATGAAATTATGAAGCTGTGACATACATAAGCACCGTATCTCATCGGCTTACACACGTCAAAAGAATACAATATCAAATCAACATAAGTCGCACAGCTTGATGTGTTTTTTCAGAGATCCACTTAAGTTTAGAAAATTGGGTGAAAACGAAAAGCAATAAAATATTCAATAACAAATACAACGTATGCTGGCTTGGAAAATAAATTAAAATAATATTTTCAAAGCTTAACGAAAATAATACCTATGAAATAATTATAGATTTTAAAAGTTGGACTCTATATTTTCATTTAAGGAAATATAATTCCATAAACTTAAATTAGATTTCCTAGTAAACGTATTACAGATTTTTTTTTAATTAAATATATTTCTTGGGCCACCCACGCCCTTTAATCTCCGTATGACTAAGTATTGTGACATAAGAATGACATGAGCACACGCGCCTACTCTTGAATCATCAAAGAAAACAGCCGGTGAAAAGAACCTGATTGTAATGTGACGATGACTCTTTTTCACACTACACATACAGTAAAATATACATTAAAGGGCTGGCGATCTGTTTTTTTGTTACAAAAATCTAAACTCGAACAGTGTTACGGAATCAAAAAATCCTTTTTCTAAATATTGTAGTAAATTTTACTACCTAATTAATTAATTATAATTAATAAACTAGAAGTAAATAAGATATTATTATGCTTGATCTATAATATACCATATATTACAAAAATACGTCTATGTTAGACGTTAGTGCGTATTTAATGTTCTAGATTCCGAGAGATATCAGACATATCAATCTATCTGATACATTTAGCGAATGTGTTTCTGATCATCGTGTTCCATTTGTAGCATACATGAAATCTCTTAAGGCTACACTTGTAACGCGATCTTAATAAAGGTACTTAATATACTTACATATATGTGTCAAAATGAAATATATAAATAATATTCTAGTAACATGAGTGTAAAATAATCATAAATTTAAATGAAAAATAACTTATTTTTAGAGGCAGACTTAACGGCCAAACTTTTGCTCACAAACTAGAGTTGTAAACGAGTTCATAATAATTATTGTCAAAATGATTTAGCGACCGATTGATAGCTCGGCTTTTGTGGTGTCCCATAAATATTATATTTTGTTCGAACAGTATAGTGTAGTATGATTCGAGCGCAGTTCACGGCACATTAGCAATGACCGCCGGCATCTGGACAGTCTCGCCGATGCTATCGTGCAATCGCCGGCCCACTCCACTTGCACGATCCGTTCTTTAAAATCACTCGGTGATGCAGCATTTTGTATTGCACTTACTATTCCCAAAATTAAATACCGGGTATTTGAAATTACTACAATGCTTATAAATGTAGTATAAACCTAAATTACATGATTTATTTTCAGGAGTTTAAGTCATGAACAGAAGTTACCGTTCATCGAAGAGGCTGACAATCTCCGTACGCAACATAAAAAGAAATACCCCGGTTACAAATATAGTCCACGACGTCGGAAGCCGGCGCATTCCACAGCAACACGACTTAAACGAGAGCTTTCTTCGGACCAAAGCCACATTGACTTCGAGGGCATGCCGGAGATATCCCCGGCGTTGCTGGAGGGAGGCCCGCCAGACGGCGCTGAGTTCGAACAATACTTGAAGCCAGTGCCGGACTACCACGAGCTCCAGCCACGGTACTCAGCCCACAGCCTCACCCACCATGCAGTACCACCGTTGTACGCGCCCGTCCCACCAGATCTTCACTCCCCATGCACCGAATGGCAGCCCTACCCAGGTCATCCCTAATATAGGCGCTATTCAATTGTTCCTGAATAGACATAGTTTAACGCAGTTTCCTAAAATGTTATTTTATCAACATTTTTTGTTAAGTTATATAAAACTAGGTCACATAAGTTGTAAATATAAGTAGGTCTACATCGCGAGGCGGCTTTGCGCACGTGCATTTAATCAGGAGTAAAATAAACATTTGGTTTGCTATTCAGTTATTATTTAAATACAGATGTTATAGTCATGAATTTTCCACGTCACGTTTGTAAAAATAACAAAAATAATAGATTTTACTATAAAATATTTACTGTGTTATGCCTCTATGTAGTGTTATTATGTAATTAAACTAATAATTAATATTTAAATTAAGGTAGGTAGTTAAAAAATCCTTCAGTTCCAAAGTTATTTAACATAAGGATATAAGTTATTACTTATTAGGCGCTTTCAACAATTTATATTTTGTTTTAAAAAATCAAGCTATGTCTTGACTTAGGGTAATCAAAACAAAACCCGTGATATAGTCTGGAACACAGAACAATTGGTTTAGATGTCCAAAATTAACACAAATTACTCTGATAAAAATAAGAAAGGAAATAGTAGTGAAGGGTGAATTTTTCCAAAAGGGAACCCAATACCACTTATAGGTACTAATAATATGCATTTAAACGCAGTCTGGAAATCGTTTTAATGATAATTAGATTTTACATAAATTACGAAATGGAAGCTGGCAAGAATGAGGTTATATGGACCCTTGGCTATTGAAAGCATAAAAACATTCATAAATCAGCAAATAAATAAATTATATACCTACTTCTCATCCATGGTCGTGTAAATCCTCGTGGAAGATACAAGATGTATCTCATTATACTTACTTGTACCGGCCAAACTCTGCCTGAATAGGAATTCTGTACTAGTGGCGCCAATTTTAAACTGATATTTAGCTGGTAACGCAGTAAGGTTTTGAGTTTTAAGTGAGTCTTGCTGATAGTAGGATATATTTTATATTCGTTCATATAGCGACCACCGTACACAAGGTGTAAAAACACGCCATACAGGCTCATGTAAGTGTGTGGCGTTCCGGGATAAGACCGGAATATTTATATCGACTACCGAGAGGTAATCTCTTGTCAGTGACCATTCTATTGGGCCCCAATCTATTTACCATCAACGTGCAGTCACTTGGCCGTCACCGTATAAAAAAGCGGTAATTTTCGGCCTACAAATTAATAGTAAGTGACAAACTGTACAAGTTTATTATGGAAAAATGTTTAAATGTATATCGTTCATTAGACAAATAACGTAAATTCGAATAAAACTTAGTGATTTAATTGTCCGTTTTAGTGCATTTCGCTGCTTTTTATTACATATAATATGGTTTTGATAGTGCATATAATCCGATGTCTATTATGGGCCATCTCCAGACTTCAAAGCTAAACTTGAGGAGGAGCGTTGTCATTCTTAGTATAGCGTTTAATATTATATTGTTATTAGACATAGCTATATTTAAAACGTGGAAGCACCATTAGTTTTACTTCATTATACTAATACAGAATATGTTTAGAATAATTACTGTTGTGATTAATTAATTATAAGTATCATATTCATGTTATTGTTCAAAATAAAGTGGGTTTATTATTTCCGTATTAATTATTTATAAATCACGTTAATACCCTACGATTAACGAAGCAACGTAGGTAAACGTACATATAAATTAACTATCTTTATTTACAGATAAATTAACACATGGATAAATTAATAATGTTTAACTCACAATAATAATTATTATTAATCAAAGCCCAAAGGACGCAGACGCTTTACCAATGGGCAATAACATCTGAAGCTTGCGGGCAGACATTAGTAATAAAATGTTATATCGATCTTATTCACTTAAAACAACGCTAATGTTACCAATGTTCATACGTAAAATTTCTATAACTGAAATACTTTAGACTGAAATAGTATGTCCAGTAGTTACACTGGCTACAATGTCCTTCAAACCGGAATACAACAATAATTACACACTGCTGCTTGGCGGCCGAAATAAGACATTGCGGTGGTACCTACCCAGGACCTAACAGAGACCTACCTACCTACGTCAATACAAGCCCAGTGCCAATGATTAAAAAAAACATTTTTTTTATACCACCATACCACCTATATTTTTAAATTCTCGCACAAAGAAAGAATGTATGTCATATGTGATGGAAAGAACATTCAGTAAAGTCTACAATAAGCCTTAATGCATAATAATTCTTACACAGCTTAAATCTGATGAGGAAGAAATCTATACTCTATACTATATGAAGCTGAAGAGTTTGTTTGTTTGCTTATTCGAACGCTGTCAGGAACTACTGGATCGATTTGAAAAATTAGTTTTTTGTTGAATAGCCCATTTATCGAGAAAGGCTATACGCCATATAACATCACGTTATGACCAATAGGAGCGGAGGGTCAATGAAAAATGTTGCAAAAACCGGGAAAAAATATTTATTTCGAGAGCTTCCGTTGCGTGCGCTGCGTAAACGGTTAAAGCTACTCAACAATCATGTATGACGGAATTGTTCCTATAAAAAAGGAAAAAAATATATATTTTGAAACAAAGTCCCCCGCCGCATGTGTCTGCCTGTCGGAACGCGATACATTCAAAACTACCCAACGGCTTTTAATAAAATTTAATATGGAGATAGCTTGAGGCCCTGGGTTACTTTTTATACCGGGAATCTCTTTCACGCGGGCGAAGCCGCGATGCAAAAGGCAGTTAAGAATATTTAGACAGATAACCCTAAGGTCAAACAAGGAAGTTTATCTAGTTTTTAAATGCTATACTTTAAGTAGATACCTTATTATAATTTCACGTAATTAATCTATTAATTAATACCACTGCGCATTTGATGGAAGAGATACGGTCCTTACCAGGCGATTTCCGGCCGCGGCCGCCCGCGCTCGCGGCTCGGGTCATGCCACGCCCGCCCCGGCGGCCGACGCACAAAGCCTCCCTTGTTGTTACCCCTATCTTATCATCCTCACATTTTTGCCAATGACATTAATGATGTTAATAAACATATCTGCTAATTATGTAATTATACTACTTCAAGAGAATTTCTACGAAATTATCATCGGTAATGTTTATTATATTTCGCCAGCCTATGATAAGAAAAATGTCATCATGCCTGCGTCCGTTTATTATCAATTCATATGAAATCGCAATTTTGTTGGTTTGTTGATTCCCAAATTGTGACATTCTAATTTAACATGCGCTTGGGATTTGAAAACATAAATTAAATTCCTACGCAAATTTTTTGCTTGTTTTCGCGCCGAAGATATCAATGAAAACTGGTGACAAATTTGTGGTTCTCCGATGTGACAGAGGCAAAAAATGAATAAGTCTGTTGTGAATGTGTAATGGTGCATTCTGATGCTGCAATATTTAAGATTAAGTGCAAATGATGCGCGAGGCGCGTGCTCCGGGCGGCGTCTCGCATTACACACACAATCCGTACACATGGGCTTCGGACGAACGGAATGATACCGTATACTTTGACTGACACGCTTTTTGTGCACCAAACCATAAGATATTAATTACTGGGGCGGAGCAACATGCTCAATTTTACGTGTCGATTTTATTTTTATTGTTTTTGACGGAAATTCTGTTATTTATCACTCATTCAATCTTCAAAACATGTTTTATTTTGAAAAAGTTACAAATGGTTTTTTTTTCAAAGAATATCCAACATGTCTTGTAAACGAATTGTAAGGTTAAAACTTACTAGTACTAAGCTAATAGATAGGACGAATTGGAGCGATCAATTAAAAACACGCAAAATGGATTTTTATATTAGCTTAGCATGTAGAGCTACATTATGTTTTAAATTAAATTATTGCCTAATGCCTAGACGCTTTTCCAACCACGGTGCTGTGTCTTTGTTTTATAAATACATCGAACACTACATTGTACAAAAATATACATTAAAATTGACCGGAACTTCACAAATTTGGGGGGGGGGGGGGTGAAGTCTACCAATCCGCACTAGGCCAGCGTGGTGGACTAAAGCCTAATCCCTCTCAGTAGTAGAGGAGGCCCGTACCCAACAGTGGGACAGTATATAATACAGGGCTGGTATTATTATTATGACAGGTTCTCATAGCATTTTATAAAATCAATGGCTTTCATCGATGATCAAAAAGCAATACTTTAATATTTACGTGACTTAATATAGGAAATTAATTTTTTAATGTTCACAAAATAAAATTAAATGTCTAGAAAATTGCAGAAGATTTGAGAATATTTACTTTAGTGCTCTACATATCTAATTAGGTATAATTTGTTCGTAGAGCATACGGACATAAAGAGACTTTAAAGTTACACAGATAAGTATTTTAATCGCCTTACGATATTCAAGTGTCAGTATCCATGCGAATCTTATTAGGGATCTTGAAATAAAACATTAATTTAAAATTAGATTACACTATGAGATGTACCCAAAACTATCTTTTTAAGAACCAGGGAAGTGCACGTTAATCACCCTTAGGCCCTTATTAATGTAATTTTCCTGATACTGTAACAAACAATTAAAGGTACTTGAACTTCGTTAACCAGTTTTCTCTACAGCTAATAGCACGGCTCTACCATATTACAAACACACACACATCACGCATGTATCCCCGAAGGAATATGTAGAGGCGCAATCAGAGCACCCACTTTTCGCCAAGTGTGTTCCGTTCCATGTTGTGATAGGGGGCGTGTCTATCGCTATATTGGACACAAACTCCAGACTCCGGGCTGATACTGAGCAGAAAAAACCAAATATCACTTTGACCGACCCGGGATTTAAACCCAGGACCGAAGAACGCTGCTGTGCTGCGTATACAGTACAATTACGCCACTGAGGCAGTCTACCATGGTAATAAGAATTATAATAATTATTCGTTATTGCGTTTTCTCTGAAAGTAACACCCTAATAACTTATATGAGGCTGAAAGACATCGATACTTCCATTGAAAATTAGAGCTGTAGTTAAATTGTTGAGTACAGCAGTGTTCACGTGATCAAAGAGTATATAAAAAATGTACAGATACCAATAGTTTCAATAATTTCATTTGAAAATTTGGAAATAACTTACCCTCATTCTTTTTTATAGAAACGTATGACGATATTTATAAATGAAACGTAAATATATTTGCTATGACTGGCTATAAACATTATCTAGCAATATATATTATTTGCCTTACACCGCATTTTATGAGTAGATCGGTAAGATATTTCACAGTGCTGGCCACGTATCAGATTTTACCTAATTTAGAATTAAGGTTGTTTCTGGCGAAGAAAATAAAATGTACTAAGAGATAATACTATAACCGCGCGTTTAATCCATCGATGAATGTTCAAGACAGTTTCAAGTGGGAGCGCGGCAAGCGACAGTCCGTGTGAACCTTCTCTATGTCCAAGATGGAAGATACCAACGAGTAAGCTGATACCGCCGCGTCTGGAGAACATCGCGCACCGACAAATAATCAAATCCAACATTACAATATAAGAACATGATATCTAACAACACGTGTGGAATGACACGATTAACTTACGCACACTGCGGCTGTTTTGCATCACATGCTAGCAAATCCGTATCTTAATAAATCATAAAGGTTCCGCATGAACAAGGAGGTTTCCTTACTTTATAAACCCAGAAATCTAATTTGGCTACTCACCGCAAATTAATGGAAATAAAATTTGCTTCATTTTATTTGAAGTAGGTATTTATAACAGTAAAATAAAAATGTTGAAAAAAGCTTTTAGCAAAATTGAATCATTATGGCCGATGCCCCTATAAGAAAATACAGGAAAATACAATTGTACCGCACCACCTAACACTAAAACTAACACAACTAGGTACTTACTAGATCCGTATTACCTAACACACGGATCACACATAAGTTGTCTTCAGAGATCATCCGGCTATATCCCCAAAAAGGTGGAAAGAGGTGCAATGAATGTATTTGTAGGCTTATTTCAGTTCACGGTAAATCATGTTACTTAATTATCGAAGCACCCCCGCAAATAATTTATTTATAGTAGGTACCTGTGCGTGCGTGTATTTTTATTATTTACCCTAACAATTATCGCCAAACTCTGTACGTAAATTGCAAACTATTTTCAAAAACTGGTTAGATAGTATTTGGATTCGCAAAAAAATTTTATGAAGAATGTTTGAAAATAACGCCATCTTTTGCGGAGTATAATTCAGACACGTATCTTGTTTCTTTTTTGTGCTTTATGGCGACGCAGTTCAACGGCATATTTGATTTATTTTCGTTCTTTACGTTTATCGAACATTTATCTCATATAAATTCTCACACAGAAAGATTGATTAAAATGCTGTAAAAAATCGATAGGTTATAATCCTTTGAATTCGAATAGAAGTAAGGGTTGTGCACAAAACGAGAAAAGAGGCGCAATACGCGCACGTGACGTCATCACTGATTACGATGCGTGTGAAAGAAAGAGATCGAGCGATATCCTCTCTACGCGACCACTCCTTCACATTGCAATATTTGAAATATTAATTATTTACTAAATGAAGCCATTTCTTAATCAATTTTAATACAGTCTTGACAGAAAGGCTTCTTTTTCGTACTATTAACTGTTACATCTAGAATGATGTTCAAAATTAGGTAGTCATAAGAAAATTCCCTATTGTATTTAGTCAATGTTAAAATGTTAAGTTATTATCTTTATTGTTATCTAAGGCTTTACCAATACTAATGCCACTTCACACTCTTTTTAGCTCGAGGAAGTTTTTAACCTGTTGCCATTTAATGGACACTCAAAAAATTAAAATATATAAGTATTAATATGAAAAGTGGACAACTTATAATATGGAATATGGAGGGTAAAGACAATGAGAACCATTTCATGAATGAAAGTGTATCCGTCGAAAAGCATAAATTTATAGTGGCGCCAAGTGGGTAAATTTTGTACTGTATGTTTATGGAAATTCAATAACTTTAGATAATTCATGTTCAGAGCTTGAATCTTCAAATGTCCTCCCGAATATTCTGAAAGCAGTAATAACATAATAATATAATAATAAGAATAATAAAAATTGTCTATGTGGCCCCTCAATGGACGCCACACCCAAAAATGCACGATCCGGATACGATCCAGCCCGAGTCTAATGAACGCTTGTATTCGAAAATTCCCCAATTGAAAAATTGGGGAACTGATTTTATCGCAAGCTAGCAACTAAAACGGTGACACTGTGTCGCCACTATGACGGGTTTGTAGTTCAATTTAAACGATTTTGATACTTACATATTTTTATATCTATACTATTATATAAAGCTGAAGAGTTTGTTTGTTTGTTTGTTTGTTTGTTTGAACGCGCTAATCTCAGGAACTACCAGTCCAAATTGAAAAATTCTTTTTGCGTTGGATAGCCCTTTGTTCGTGGAGTGCTATAGGCTATATATCATCACGCTATATCCAATAGGAGCAGGGCAGTAATGGCTAATCTCAGGAACTACCGGTACAAACTGAAAAATTCTTTTTGTGTTGGATAGCCCTATGTTCGTGGAGTGCTATAGGCTATATATCATCACGCTATGACCAATAGGAGCGGAGCAGTAATGACTAATCTCAGGAACTACCGGTTCGAACTGAAAAAATCTTTTTGTGTTGGATAGCTCTTTATTAGTGTAGTGCTATAGGCTATATATCATCACGCTATGACCAATAGGAGCGGAGCAGTAATGGCTAATATCAGGTAGTTACCGGTTCAAACTGAAAAAAATATTTTTGTGTTGGATAGTTCTTTGTTCGTGGAGTACTATGGGGTATATATCATCACGCTATGACCAATAGGAGCGGAGCAGTAATGACTAATCTCAGGAACTATCAGATCGAACTGAAAAAAATATTTTTGTGTTGGATAGCACTTTGTTCCTGGAGTGCTATAGGCTATATATCATCACGCTATGACTAATAGGAGCGGAGCAGTAATGGCTAATCTCAGGAACTACCGTGTTTGAACTGAAAAAATCTTTTTGTTTTGCATAGCCCTTTGTTCCTGGAGTGCTATAGGGTATATATCATCACGCTATGACCAATCGGAGCGGAGCAGTAATGAAACATGTTGCAAAAACGGGGAAAAATTATTAGTTTTGAGAGCTTCCGTTGCGTGCGCTGCGTAAACGGTTAAAGTTATGCAACAATGATGTATGACGGGATTATTCCTCTTAAAAAGTTCTAAAAAATATATTATAAAACAAAAGTCCCCCGCTGCATCTGTCTGCCTGAACGTGTTAAACTCAAAAACTACCCAACGTATTAAGATGAAATTTGGTATGGAGACAGTTTGAGAGGCTCCCGGGAAACTACTACTTTTATAACGGAAAACTTTAGCTTGAAAAACTTTATAACGCGGGCGGAGCCGCGGGCAAAAGCTAGTTTAACTTATAAAGAAACGAATCTAAAATAGCGCCGCTTATCATATTATCTGGCTTGCACACTAGTGCCATCTATATTCACTCATACGTATACCGTAGACAGAAAAATAGTAAGTCTCGATTTCCTTTCACAATGTCTTGACGCGTTCAGCGTTTTTTGTTACGAATTCGTTGTTATAATTTTCTGTTATTTTGCTATTGTTTCTTGTTTATTGTTGAGTTTTGTTAAGTTGAAAATGAAGAAATGGTAGGAGAGAACCCCTACCATTTGATGATCCTGGTGAAGGACCGTCTCATAAGCCGTATGAATTAGTAAATGTAATATTAATTAATAATTATCATTCTAATGATTGAATGCTAATTAAATATTATTAATTTGAAAAAAAACTTTGAACCTGAAATTTTATATGCTAGCTTTACTATCTGTCAACGTAAGTACAAGACGCCATTTTAGGTTTGTTTCTCAGAGTTTGTTTCTTTAATGCGTTGCGGCCCGATCCAACACTACTCCCTTAATAAAACCGTTTCATTATTATACCGCAATCATAGGTCCAATTCCAATTTATTATGATTGTAAACAAAACAAGGCTTTTAAACGAATTTTATAATGCATGTATGTACTCATACAATTAAATTTATTTTCATACTAGCAATATTGCTACATAATTGCCATGTATTTCTTTTGTCAAATTATTGATGAATTTATCGTTAGCATATTATTGATTTTATGTCGTGCAGTTTGTATTGTCCATAAGAATTAAATGGAAGAGTATGCTAGAATCACTATATATACATACTTGGACCATCGAATAGACAGATGTCAAATTTTCTATCAATTTGACATTTGACAAATGACATTATGAATAATTACTCAAAGGGAAAATGTTATCAGTTTTTGTGTGATGTCGACTGTATATTCAGTTTTCAACTTTCTGGAGCCGGATTTATAGTGTTTGGCAATGATAAAAAGTTTAACGAGACTTGCTCAGTAATCGTATTGATGGCCGAGCTACCGAATGGCTGGCTTCAGTTGGTAAGCGATTATGGTGTTTTCCAATCATGTTGATATATAATTCCCATGTATTCGTTGTGTTTGTGAGCTTCTATTGTCTTCATTGAACTATAATTGGACAAAATTGACCAATTGACTTGTTAATGCACTGAATAAATTGTCGGAGGGCTTTCAAAGAATGAAATATAGAAAAAATATTTTACATTCTGCATATTGCAAAATATATCATTGAAATAAAATAGTGTAAATATATATATATATATTATTATAAAGTTACAAAAATATGTAAATACATTAAATACTGAAAAAAAATATTGTCCTTTACAGTTATTTAAACATTCATTGCTTTTTCTAATAATTTTTTTCCATCTTTTTGTTTCTAGTTTTTTTTACAAAAAATTGCTATTGTTTATGCTTTGATTCACGATTTTTAAATTTTTTCTATAATATTAACAATAAAACACATAATAATATTTTCATTTCCCACAGTGTTTGAGAGAAACCCTAACACATAAAACCAATCCTAAACTAAATCTTATATAAAATTAATAAGATAATTTTTTTAAATGTTGAGATCCTTGATGACCTTACATAAACAGTTTTTTTTTTCAGTTTTTACCTGAGAATTTTAATAATTTTAAAATTGTAATGTAAGTTGCAAAATTTATTAAATGTGTAACCAACAAGTAGAAATACATCAAAAATAATAGAATACATAGAATAATGCACACTAATTAGTATGTCTTGTTAGGTGCTCATAATATGGTGGTTCCATTTTGATTTCCTAAAACAAAAGCTGGCATCGATATGTAGTATCATTCTTCTTTAGATTGTGATAGTCAGATAATTTTTTTAGCATGACTTACAAACATACAGGTGACTCAATGGATGTTAAGTGACCTCCACTGACCATAAACAACTATAATAAATAAAATAACCATGAAATTGTTGCTGACCTTAAAGAATTAATTTAAGGATTAAGGAATGGGGTAGCTGTGATTCTCCAGCAATCTCAGTCACATGAAGAATCAAAACAACAAGCTGTTTTTAAAAAAATGGTTTAGTTTAAATGGGCAGCATCCCACTAAGCACACCTACTCATGCTGTGTACAAATATGTCCAAAATATAGCTCTAATGCTTTTAAAAATACTTTTTTATCATTAATTACATATGTGAGATAATTTAAGGTTTCAAATGTTATATTTAATCTCTTTTTTAATAATTCATTAGCAGTTAGAAATCTTCTGAAAAAATATATTCAATGAAATTTATTACAACATTATTTTTTTGTTGATAAAAACATACATGACTTATGGGTCATGATGTCACAAATATAGAGTATAGACCAAGTACCTTTTAAACAATGTATAATTTTATTTTCAGGTACCTTTCTGAAGGCTTCCAGGTAATCATTGAGAAGTCTAAAGAGGCAAAATGTTCTCTGAAAGATGTTCAACTGCGTTTCTTGTGCCCTGATGACTTGGAAGAGGTATGTAAACATTATTGTGTAGTTTTAACCAAAAGTGTGCAGAAACACTCATGACCGTGTGTTAACAATCATTAATACTTTGTCGAGCTTTAAAAGTGGGGATGAATAGGATTTAAGAAGTAAGCCAAGATCAAGTTAAATTTTGTGAAATAACAGGTTGATGGTTAAATCGAAACTGAATGTATGTATGTTGTTAATAAATGTAGTTATGTTGTTCTTTACTACTTATAAAATATGTACAACCAAATAGACTTGCACAGCGTACACTGATCTATAATATTATAATTTAGCAGTAGTGATGGGCCTTTTTGTAGAATCTAATTATCATTAGAGCAGTTTGCAGAGCACATTCATGCATATTACTACCTATATGTTATGTCGGGTCCTCTTTCATTTCACCTGTCTTCACAATTCACAAGTCAATTTCACCTGTCTCCGCTGTTGTTGAGCGTGTGAAATAATAAGTAGACTTCTCTTTTAAATAATTTGTATAATAATAATCAGACCATTTGAAATTTTCTTAAAATCGGAATGTTTATTCTTAATTGATTGGATTTAAAATCTTTTGTGCTAGTATGATTAGTTTTTATTATTCCAACTGGCCGTATATTAGTTCTCCACAATAGCAGGTTGGTGCAAAACACGTATGCATGTTCGCATTTGATTTCGCTTAGGTTTTAGGACCAATTGCTTGCCGAACGTGAACCGCCTGGGAAATCTATTCCTGGGCAATTCGTCTAAATCCAGAATTGTCGTATTTTTGGACCTCCAGTCGATATACGCCAGTAGCACAAACAGGGGATAAAATTGTAACGGTATGGTTAGTGTTGTACCACGAAGTAACAACATAAACAAAGTAACCTTTTTCTCTGTAGTCCTGCATATTGGGCACAGGTAAAGATATATTTTCAATAAATATTTACCATTGCCTAACCTTGTTAAAGCATCTCAGATAAGAAGCAGATCCTCAATAAATAATGCCCTGGTTTGTTATTGTTAGTCCATTAAAATAAATTGACTCGAGACAAATTCCGTACACTGACTATTTTTACTTAGAACATTATAATTCTGAAAGTGTATTTGATTCCGTTAAACTTTATAATTGCACGATGAATACAGAATGCGAAAATTAAGGATAACTTAAATAAATACAATACGTTCTGCGCAACGTTTTTCCCCTATTACAATGAAATAATTTAATTTGAATGACTCAATGCAGTCGTTGTGGATATTAAAATGACTCGACCTTCAGTGCTGCGAATCAAGCCACGTCTAATATTGCCTATGTTTTATTGCAGGTGAGATCCCTTTGCAGAGACTGGTTCCCTATAGAATATCCCCAGTCGTGGTATGAAGATATCACGTCGTCGGAGAGGTTCTTTGCACTGGCGGCCGTTTACAAAACACAGATCATAGGACTCATTGTAGCGGAAATCAAACCATATCTTAAATTAAATACGGAAGACCGAGGTATATTGTCAAGATGGTTCGCATCAAAGGACACACTTGTTGCTTACATACTCTCGTTAGGTAAGACTTTAAAACTATACATTTGCGTAAATAAATTAATCAATTTAATGTAAAATTTACCTACTAAATCAATATTTAAACAAGTTTCGTGTTTTGCTTTAATCGTTAGTTTTATCGTAATGTGTAATTGCTATAGTTTATTGATCTGTGTACTCAATGACGCAATACTTGAAAAGGTTATCCAAAACTGGGGTTTGTTTACGGCTCCGCCTTAGAGAATATTTTTTTCCAATATAAAAAGACGACTGTAGACTATTTTGAAACAATAAGTGGCCTTCATATGCATTTGCTTCTAACAACACATCAACACACACCATCCCAATATCAGGTTTGGTATAGGTAAGCTCCACGATCACCCTAAAAATGTTGCTCACCCTAGAAAAAGACAAGAGCTTACAGAATCGTCCAGCTGTGTGGGACTTTCGTAGAAATCGGATTTTTTTCCGCCAGCTATACTGCACCCCAACCTTTGAGAAAACTATTAGCCAATGGGTAGTGTACTCAAGTTGTTTGCCGGGTATTATAGGATGAGTAATTGGTAGAATAGTTGGATAAACTTAATAAATAATCGCAGCGTGGCGGAGTTAGTCATCGCGTGTGGTATGTAAGTGTTGAACAAAAGTGGGTTGTGCACAGAGAATGAAATGAACTAAGTTTATTGACCATGTAGGCTATTATGACATAAGTAAAGCTAATCACCTATTCATATAATATAAAATACATATATTAATACTTAAAATTTGACAGCGATCGTTTTTAAAGAAAAGTGGCACAGAAGTGGCAGAGGGCGGGTGAACTCGCTAACTTCGATTAGGCCCTAAAAATAGCTCTATACTTTTGACACCTTATCGTGCAAATCATCGTGCCACTCTACCATGTATGATACAGATGATCATATGCCGCAGGAAATGAGTAGCGATTATACATATTAATTTTATTTAAATAATTTATTAAGTAGGAGCGAGACTACTTTTTTGGTTAAAGAAAGATTTACTTGTAATTACAAAGTTAGATGAGTTTTGTCTAATCTTCTACTGCAGATGACATAGTAGCCCAAATAAGTGTGACGCGTCCCGTGATCTGCCTGTATATAGCATATATTAGACGGCATAAACGGCGAAGAATAAATATATCTTGTCAGTCAACACTATCTGCTCCCCACTCCACTTACCATCAGGTACATTAAATGGGTCACTTCGCCGTGTATCTATAAAAAAAAGATACTCAAATCAATGCGTTTTATGCGAATTACAGTAATGTGCTAATTGGTCACAAGCATTGAGTAACTTCATTACACGGTATAATTCGCTTCTCACCTTCCTTCGAGGCCAAAACAGTTCGTATTTTACTCACACGAATTTGCAAGAAGGCCGATAACTCGTATACTCGGGTTTCCAAAAATACTTATTATCTGGTAATAATAGTTTGTTATAAGCCACTCCATTATGTAAACCGCCCATGTGCTTAACTGAGTCAAATTTATATAACTGGTATAGCAATTGTAATTTATAGTCAGGTATTTAAAAAAATAATTTAATGATAAGTTATATTAGGAGTTTTTGCTCAATATCAGTCCGGCGTCTGGAATAGTTCCTTACATACCTCTTCTTACCGTTGAAAAGCAGAAAACCCTGATACTATGAATGCTATATTGTGTATGTATGTGCGTATAAGAGGCGGTGTGATGTGCGCAGGAGTGGTCCGGTCGTACCGGCGGTCGGGCGTGGCGACGCTGCTGCTGGACGTATTGATCAGCCACCTGTCGGGCGCCGTGCCGCAGCCGCCGCACGAGCACCGCGTCAAGGCCATATTCCTCCACGTACTCACCACCAACACAGAAGCTATACTTTTTTATGAGCACAGAAGGTAATCGGGTTAAAACAAAACACCAATTCGTTCAACAATCTTTTCATTTTGCAATTTTGAGCAATGATAAATAATATGAATCTTAAGTTGCGTCATCATAATATATTTATTATTCCATAGCAACATATCATTGGTGATGATAAAATTGTCTATCACAATACAATCTTATATATCTATTCGCTATCACACTACTGTACTATATTTTTTAAACGTCAACAATTTAATCATTAATTCATAACTTCTAACAATAATATGTTGGGGACCGTTGGCTCTTATTCCATTTACTTCAAAAGGCAGTGATGTTTCTACAAGCATCGCTCAAGCGGTCACATACATGAAATCAACAAAAAATGTAGTCCGCTCAGCGGAAAGCGGAATAATCTACAAATACCTGAAAATGGGTCAAGTAATAAAATTCGTCATTTATTCAAGCCGTCTAGATATAACATGTCTATATTATATTCGGCCTATATGCGTGTACGTTAACGGCGCCACGTCACCTAAAGATATCGGCTATCTACACTATCGCTCAATTTTTGTCCCACTTTACGGATGCGGCCCCTCCCTAACCGAGTCACGGCGTGACGTTGGTGCGCAGGTTCCGGCTGCACTCGTTCCTGCCGTACTACTACTCGATCAAGGGCCGGTGCAAGGACGGGTTCACGTACGTGTACTACGTGAACGGCGGGCACGCGCCGTGGACGCTGTACGACTACGTGAAGTGCGCGGCGCGCGCGGCGTGGCGCGGCGGCGGCCTCTACCCCTGGCTCTGGCGCAAGCTGCGCGCCGCGCTCGCCCGCGCCTGGCACAGGTAGTGGCACACACGCACACACACACACACACCACCAGGACTCCCGACTGACTTCATTAAATACTCTTTAATATCAAACGAATGATCTGTATCGATACGATCTTACTTTATGAGTGGTCTAATCGGTTATCGTATTTATTGACTAATGGTATAAATTGAAAGCGAACGAAGCCAATTTTGTTTAACTCGAACGTGTTTAAGATAGTGGTTGAACAAAGACTATATAGTTGTTAATTAAATAAGTAGCGAGTGTTGCCTTGCAGTGCCAGTGTGTAACTAATGTCGTGTATATGTTTGTAATAGTATTCCTTCGCCTCTCATCTGTGCCGTCGACGGACTGTAACTTCAGCTAAATAACTTCACTATCATAACATATCTTCGTTTGTGGAGTAAGAGATCTGTGGTGCGCTTGTGTTCTAGTTGTATGGTTGTCAGCTGGTCGGTTTGTTGTAAATAGCTTTATTATTTTCTGCAATTGTGTATTGAACTTAAATTGTATTAAGTGCTTGCAAATATGTATACAAGATGTTGCAAAAGGGCGGTATTAATAATAATTAAATTGTTACCTACTAGTAAGCAGTAAAATGATAACTGCACAGTATTTTTATCAATAATACAGTATTGTAACACTCACATAATGTAATAAAGTGTATACCCATACCTACACGTTACAATTTTTTTTAAATTTACCAACAGTTTCTGAGTTTTAAATTAATATTTAAAAACAAATATGTAAAGTTCAATTTAAAATTTTATCTATAAACCTTAGTTACCAATAACCGTCACTGCAAATACACGGAAAATATAATTGATACCGCCTTTGTGTAACACTCTGTAGGTAATATTTATATTAAATGAGATATATTTTCACAGTTTCACTTCGTCTTCACAATCCACAAAACTTAGAGGTGCAGTGTTTAAGCAGTAACTGAGCGCGTGAAAGATATATTATTAATATAATTATAAGAAACTGTTCAAGGTACTCTATTAATTTTGTTTTCAATATATGTAAGCTAAATTGACACAAACGATATTTGTAATAGCTAATGATTTAACACTTTATCCGTGCGGCCATGCGGTGCGCGATCTTTTCAAACGTTCAATCTCGGCCCGACACTAAATTGTCTCAAATATGCTATTAAAATATTTGCCATATATGTCATATTGTTTTTATACGACGAAATAGCATGCTGATTCATAATTCACACCTGCAAACAATTCTTGGAAATATATGTGTAAACATATATTTCCATGCCGCATAAAGTATATTTTTCAATACTCTATGTTTTAGAAACGATCTATTGCCGGGCGATGAGTGTGCGTCAAATTTTGGTGAATATTTAAGGCTATTAATTTGTTCACGATTTTTTAAGTAAAATATAATAATTCTTCGCCAATATTCTTGAATAACGTACTAACAAATTATGTTATTTTTAGCAAGTTGCGCTATAAAAAGAAATCAATTTGTGTTTGATGAAATAATAAAAATAATAAGTACAGATGTCCACTGCATAGAGTGTTAAAGTTCTATTACAAAAATAAAAAAAAATGTACAGATAACGATTAAAATAACAATAATTGTGTCAACTTGGCTAAAGAGGAAAAAATTTACAAAATTATTTTGTGATATTTTTTACACTGAAAGCTTTAAATTATTACACGATATAATTATTTGTGATTTATGTGAACAATTGACACATGTTTTGCACGTAGTATATGATTCAGAATAGTTGTGTTCGTTTTCATAGAGATGACAATGTATAAAGGCATTGAGAGTGCGGTCAGTACTCGGCCCTCGGTGAGGGCTGAGGAGTGTCGGCGCAGGAGTGCCGTGTCGCGTGCCATGTAACATGTTCAACTGCCAACAATATGCAAGTGAGGTGCCTGAGTGTTCACTATAAGAAATTATTTATCATTAAAGAATTATATTTTGTCGAAACGTCTGAAATACGAGAATAATTGTAGTGTGTAAAAATAATCTCTTTTAGACGTGTACATTTTTGGTACTGTGGCAGATGTAAATTATTTCTACATTGAACCAGTGTTCGTAGTCGTAATTATTACTCATTGCAAACCAAAGTATTGTCTTCATTTTGTTTTTAACTTGCACGAATCATTTTATGTAACAAATATTTTATTTAAGATTTAAGTATTATATTATGTTAATGTGACAGTGAGTATTATGTTAGACCTTTATTAAATTATTTGTATTCCAACAGTGATTGTCATTTTTTGACGTTGCGTGTTGCAGCATGGTGCAATGTTGCGAGTTGCGAGTGTGTGTTGCACACACCTGTATGTTAAACTGTTACATCGTCCCTTTTCTTCACGAGCACGTTCCTAATGTTAATGTGAATTTTATGTTATATTTCTACACTTTTAATACTTATAATGGAAAATATATTAGCTTCCAAATAAATATTATTGTTGACTAATAACACGTGTTGATAATTTCAGCCGTCGCATACTTTCTAAACATTTAATTTAAATATTACAACATCTTCTTATGCTTCCAAACAATTGGGTATTAAAAATAGATTTTTTAACAATTTCAGAAAATGTTTAATTTTAATAATTGCTTCATTTTCATCTACTACGCTGTACAAACTATGACCCTTACATTACAATTAGCAATTAATAATTGCACGTAAAAAACTTAACAAATAGGTATCTTCAACTTTTCGATTGGAATGAACGATTATTACTCAATAAGTAATAATATATTTTTACAATATTTATAACTCTACGAAATGAAAATCTATTCAACAAGCAGTCACAATCGCCCAATGATATGTTAAATTATCTGAATATATTTTATAAATGTTATTGCGGTGTAGGGTTTAGTCGCTGGTGTGGCGAGTGAGCCAGTCGTGAGTGGCAAGTCCAGCAGCTGGCGCTCCGCTTACGTCACGATGTCGTCCCGCTCCGACGCGCCGCCCTTGTGGTTCTGTCCCTTAAAGTCTTTCAGTCGAATTGGCGACGACTCGCTGCCGGAGTCACCCTAGAAATATACGTTGTCAAATATTTACCACAAACTCGAAATTGTCTTGTTCAAAATTTTACAGAGTGTTAATTAAAAACAATCAAAGATAGAATTTAAAATTTTCTACAAAGAAGTGAAGAAGAGCTATCGTTAAAAAACAAGTTTGTGTAAATAAATATGTACTGACATTTGGGCCGATGGACGTAGTTTCCTGCAGAAGAAGCTCGCTGTCCGTTCCTCGTGACTCCTTGTTCTTGAGGATGGAGCGCGAGCGAGAGTCGCCGTCCAGCGGCCATCCGCCGCCACGCTTATTGCCATTTTTACCTGCAATTATTAAGCACTCATTGAGCGTTATTGATTTGTCAGAGGTTTGTAAATAAAAATATCGTCACATCTAAGTTTTAAAATTGCGACAAACCAAATAGGATATGATGATTAATGATCCTCGTCGCTATCCCTCTCGGCGGTCTCCTCTCTTCCTCTGACCAATCCTGTTGAAAAAGCACAGATTAACACAACTAAGAGTGAAAACTGAATGATTGAGGACAGCATCAGGTAGAGAAACAACACGAACACATGCATAACACATTTAGAACCCAAACTATAAATATTACAGAACTACATCGTGCAGACACATCGCTTTCACAGGTATCAAAATGCGGACAGTCGGACAGTCACGGGAGTATGGAATAATTCTGTTCAACCATACCAATAATCTATATCGTAATAAATGATTATTGCCGAATCGGAGATAAGATGGCCCGGACGTCAGTTTAGTCGGGTTAGTCGCAGAGTGCGCGGCCTTACCTGCTGAAAGCGCGCCTTCCTGTGCTTGGGCTTGGCGTCTTCGGTCTGCGCCAGCGACGCGAGCGCGGCGGCCGCGTCATCGAGTGGCTGCGGCAGCGACGTGCGCGACGCGTCCAGCGCGCCCGCGCCCGCGCCCGTGCCCGAGCCCGCGCCTGCGCACGAGCCCGAGCACACGCCGCCGCGCAAGCTGGCGCGCGAGCCGCGGGACCCTCGCGGCGACCCCTCGCCCTGCGAACCTTTCGCACACAACACGCTCCCATCCCCGGAGGCGCTCCTGCGCACTCCGTTAAACTCTGCCGACACCCCCTCCCCACCGGCACCCGCGCCGCCACCGCCGTTACCGTCCAGAGGATTCACATACAAGTTTGACGAGTCGTTCTCGCATGCGATGTCGCCCTCTGAAGGAAAAGGGTGCGTAAGGCATGATGCAAATGTATCTGTAACGTAAGACATAAGACGCACATGGAGCCGGGCGAGACCCACGCTTGCACAACTTGCGAGGCACGCGGGAGACTCGGCCGGGGAGAGTTCGATCGCACGATACGTACGGTGCGTGCCCAGACAATGACAGATCGGACAGCGTGAACATGACCAGTGTTGTGATTTGAAAATGAAAACATTAACTATATTACTAAAATATTTCAAAAAACAATCAGAGATTTATCTACAGGACCGGTTATGTGAAAAAATATTAGCACAAAATTTATTTATTGACTACATGTAAAAAAAAAACATAAAATACGAACATTTGTAAACAACAAAAGTAATTTACCCTTCAATAATACGTAAGGTTTAGATCTATTTCTGGTTTCATCAAGAAATAGTAAATTCATTGTAACAAATTCGACCGGTGTGTCGCCTTTACTGAACGAACTAGGCGAACACATTGTCATGTATCTAGATAATGTTTAATACATTGTTTACATTTGCTCAGTAACATGTAAGTAATAATGTCTGCCCACCTGGACTGTCCAAGCTGTTGGGAGTGGCCTCGGGCAAGGCCTTCGGCGCAGGGTGTCGCTGCAGGCACGCCAGCTCCACGCACACCGGCTGTCGCAGGTCCGACGTGGACATCGGCATCAGCTGTTCCGCGTCTATGAACTCCTTGTAGCCCTACACAACAACAATCTTTGTATCAAATCCATCCATAAAAAATCTTAGGTGCTTAATATCAACTAAAAGTGCGATTTCATTTATATTATATAAAATTGAGGATAAATTACAAAAAAAGGAATAAAAGGTATACTCGTTTCCATATACGAAACCGCTAGAAAACAAAAAATGGTTAATGTTTGTTGTCACTGCATATTGGGTGCAAGTTATATATTGTGATACTTACATAGTAAATTAGTCACAAAAATGTATACTTACATAATGCTTGGAAAGATAAGTAAATTATATTTAATCTACAAAGAAAATTATAAATGAAGTAATTAATAACGGTTAACTATTGTCTACCATGACATTCGGGTTTAGTAGCTTTAGTACCTTGAACGTGCAAAAACAACATTCAAACTCAGAAGGCAGCTGATCCAAGTCAAGCTGTTTGTCAGCCATCTTCTTTTCCTAGAAAAAGAGAAATTATTAGTGGTTATATCGATAATTCTATGAATGCGCCTATGTAACCAAGGCCGTATTCAAGCGGACTGTCTGAGACGATATTATAAAATTTCCACAACAAAAAAATTTACTATTTTTTTACTTTGATACAATTGATAATATTTTTTATTTGTTACTGCAAGAGATCAGCTTAGGGCTCGACAATATTAAATACGGCCTTGTATCCCATACTGTTAGATCAAACAAATTAACGACACTAGCAAAACTAATCGTTCCTCTACTATTCCAGAAAGTAAAATATTAAATAGATCCTCACATTGCCAATGAATAAAAAAAAATCTTAGCACAATTTTGTTTTCATTCCACACATTCAATGTTCACAGCAATTGATTGTCGTTTAAACGATTGTTAGTACTAGTGCAATAATGTCGAAGATGTCTTACTGGTGTGGGCTCGGGATTTAAGAGTAAGCGTTTTTCTGGCGAGCCGAGACCTTCGTTGGAATACCGCCGCTCTTTCTTAGGACTGCTCTGAAACTGCGACCCAAAATATTAGGTCAATCGTCGAAATATTATATGTACTATAATAGTATTATTTAAAAATGCATCCCAGTAATACATTTAAATTTTATCTTATGAGCCCATAGGCGTATTATTACTATAATTTTTTAATGCAATTTTTGGAGGAACGCAACTAAATAGTAATTATTTATATTGTAGAGCACAACTTTTAAATTATCCATGTAAAATAAAAATAATTTTCTGCTATAATTACGGGTGTATGGATTAACTAAATGTTACAGTTGTAAGCAACCACGATCGTGATGAAGGATGCACCGAAAGTATAAGCAAAGCGTATAATTTACCTGGCTAGGGTCAGTGTTCTGGGGCTGCTTGTTAGTCATGGCATGCTCGTACTGTTTGTAGCAGCCTGTCGTTGCGGGAGCCTCGCCCTCAAGGCTAGTGGCGTCTGCCTGCGACAAGTTGTGTCCTGAAGACACACACCATCGTAAGTAGCGGCGTTTTCCACAACTTCTTTTGAGTGATATCGAACAACCGAATTGTTTGTGTCAACGAAGTAAGTAACATTGAAGAATGACTATAAGTAATAGCGTGAACAACACAACACACATACGAGTACAACATGAATAGTCTATGAGATCCAGCGTCCTCCGGAAACACACATCGAATAGTCCTCAGAAGAGATTTGTTAGTTCTAGGAAGCGTTAGGCTTACGTTGACAACGTAATAGACCTTATATTATAGTGTCTTCGCCGCACATCGCAAGCTACACGCGACGCGACCCCGACCCCGAGTTACTGTTTATAAAATAAGGGGTCGAGTGTGACGACTGTGCGATAGTAGCAAGTAGCTCATCTGGTGTCGTCTCTCGCCTCAATGAGGACGCATTTGTCACCTGAAGACAAGGAATAAAACACTCTGAGTGCGCCTCGTCACGTCGAACGGGTGAAGATAGCTGTAGCTGCGATGTTACGTGAACTCATTTTGAATTTGGAGATGTCTCGAGTCCGGGGAGCAACACGTCTCGATCAACATGCATTCATTCGACATTCACTGCATTCAATAACACCAAAGCGTCTAAAGCTTGAAGGCATGCGCGCAGTGTCATAGTACAAACGAAGGCGTAAGACATGACATGGACAAGCGGCAAAAGCAAATGACAATTGAAGTACTGACCTGTATCGACAATGACATCGATGAGGTCCATGCTCTTAGCGAAGGCGTCGCGCAAGTTTATGTGATGGAAGGAAACGATGGAGCCCTCGCGCTTGGCGCGCTCGAGCGCCTCCCGCCGCTTAAGCGCCTTTTCGCGCCTCATCTGATTCTTGTAAAACTCGGCGAAATTGTTGACGATAATGGGGATGGGTAACGCAATTACCAGCACGCCGCAGATACAGCAAACTGAGCCGATGACCTTGCCCAACGGGGTCGTGGGGTAAATGTCACCGTATCCGACTGTGGTCATAGTGATGCCGGCCCACCAGAATGTCTCCGGAATAGAAATAAACTTAGTGCCCGGCTCTTCTTTCTCGGCAAAGTAGGCCAACGAGGAGAATATAAGCACTCCCATGGCAAGAAACAACATGAGCAATCCGAGCTCCTTGTATGAGTTTCTAAGTGTGAAGCCGAGCGATTGCAGCCCAGTCGAATGTCGCGCGAGTTTGAGAATGCGCAATATTCGCATTATACGAAAAATTTGAACGACACGGCGGACATCTTGAAACTGATCTGTTGCGTTCTTATTGGTTTCGAGCAGAAAAAGAGATACAAAATATGGCAGTATAGCCAACAGGTCTATTACGTTGAGTCCACCTTTGAAGAACTTCCACTTATCCGGGGAGGCACTAAACCGCAGCACGTACTCGAGCGTGAACCACGTGATGCACACCGCCTCGACCATGGCAAGCTGCGGGTTGTCCATGGGCGCGCCCTTCTCGTCGGGCACTTGCATCTGGGGTATCGTGTTCAGAGTGAGCCCTATCGTGGACAGCACGATGAAGAGGATCGATATCACCGCGATCACCTGCAAGCATGCACCATTCAGCGACTGGACGGTCCTGTCGGCACGCGTCTCGCCACGTCTACGCTGACGCCGCCGTCGCGTCGTGCGTGCCATATTATTATAATGCTATTTGCCACTTCCCAACTAAGTATATGTAACATGTGTAAAGTATTATATGCATGTGTCTGTACAGGATTTGTTTCACATGTTTGTACAACAATAAGCCGCAGACGTAACTTTATATTATAATATGTTAAACATATTTACAGATAAGTAAACAGTGAAAGCCAATAACTTAAGTAAAAAGACTTAGCAATAGGTACGAGTATAGCTAAAATTTCGGTGTAGAAATAACATCTATACGTGTGTACATGTCAGTAGTGTTGTGTAGTAGTGGTGTATATAGATAAAATATATGTAATTACGTACTTTAATTAAGTATAATATGTAGTAAGTAAGTATATCGGTGAACGGACGTGCGTTAAGTATATATCAATGAAAAGATCAATAGAGCGAAGCAAACGCGCGTCCGTCCATCACCCGCGTCGTACAGTTAGTCGGATCAGTACCACGAAGCGTAAGCATCGGTAGATCAAATGCCGGAACGACATATCGGGCGGACAGGGCGGAAAGTGTGGACGAAGGAGTAGGGGAAAAGGTTCGATAAAGGTGGGGTGTTGATGCCGGCGAGACGACGCTCAGCCGTGGTGGGAAGCGGCGCGGGAGCGACGCGGCGCGCCGCTCGCAGCACGCATTCGCAGAGTCGCGCGGAGCGTCGCGTCGTCCCGTGCCGCTACGCACGCCGACCGCACAGCGTCGCCGAGCGGCGGCTGGCTACATCGCGTAAGCCCATCCCATCTTAGCAATCTCACGACAACAATTAAGCTTTGTTTTGTTTTAAATTCTCCTTTTCGAGAATGATCGTCGCGGCTGTGAACATTTATAAAAATTAATTGTAAATTTAAGCAAACTATTATCGTCACGCATTGTCATATAGCGAAAAAAAACAGAACGTGACATTTACGTGAAATCGAAGTTAAATATAACCAAGAAAATAGATATTAAAGCTAATAGTAAAAGCAGAGTTATTTATATTATAATATTATTGTTTTTTTTTTCACATAGACGTAATGCTCAGGTAACAACTTTTAGGTAACAACCAATGTATATTACAAACTTCATTTCAATTGAATCCAAGGTAACTTGCTTATTTTTACATATACCATAATATACGACTTGGCATATATATTCTGCAATGACAGCGAATATTGTTGAGCAATAGTAAGTAAATTGTAGTTTACTTTATTAATTGAATAAATAGTGAACGGATTAATCAATATGGAAAAATTCTTAATGCAACGAACAACGACAGCTATGTCCAGCGAAAAATCAAAAACTAAGTTACTCCCTTAAACTGTGCTTATTCCTATTATATATTGTAGACGAAGAAGTATAAATAAAACATATGCAAATATATAAAAAGAAAAAATAAATAAAAAACAACAACATTAAGTATAAATGGAAGAAAAACCAAACGATAGAACGTTCATAATATCATACTTACACAATAATATTAGTAGCACCACCGCTGTTGTCGAAAAACGAATATCACAAAAATATATTACAAAACAGACAGTCACTATTAATAGCCCTAAATAGTTTTTACGATGCTCCACATGTACATAACATACTATTCGACAAAAGCGATCACGTGTATACTGTAAATCACAATAATGTACCAAAAGTACTGCTTCCGAACACAACACCACATGCCATAACACAACAAACGGACAGACAACATCAAAGAAGAATACAATGATAGATGTTATTCATGCACCACATACTCTATTAGATAGTTAATTATACAGTTCATAATGTGCAGACACATATACCTACTAGGCTTGCTATTCTATATCCTACGTTACAACCGTCGGAAATTTACATATGTGTAAAATAAATCAGTAGGAATACGAATGTTATGCAATACTGTGTACCTAGTTTAACACATTTTAAAAAATCGTGTACATATTTATATTGTTATAATTTAAGTAATTTGTTTTAACATGTGCGCAGAGTGAAAATAAGTAATTCAACTTTTACGTGATTATTGCAATTTTCTTTAAAAATTGTTTCATGATTTATCTGAAGCTTGTTTATGAACTAATAAGTGTAGTGAAGAAATTTGTATTAAAGTGTAAGTAGAATGTGCTATATTGTAACCGGTTCTTGCAGAACTTGCGAATTGACAAAAAGCATAATATTTCAATATTACTACATTGGGAACTGGAACAAAAACTATATAATGTACCTTTGACTACACTTCCCTCAGCTGCTTTACTAATGTTCAAGTAAATAGATAAGTGTTAGTTGTTTAATGAGAGTTGATGTACAATACGTTACCCTGGCTGCTATACTCGTGGTTGGCTTCTCTAGCAAGTCCCAAAGCCACTTCTGGTACTGCGCGCAGGTCCCCTGGCCAAACTCCTCCTCTTCTCGCTGGCGCAGGCTCTCGGCCTCTTTGCGCATCTCTTCGTGCACGTGCTCCTTGCGCTGGTGGTACTTGTGCTGGCAGCACGACTCCAGGTACAGCTCGTCCACACCCCAGTACTCGAGATCATCGCTGAATGCCAACACACACATCTCGTCCACTAAGTGCAATTTCCCAGTCCGATAAAAGTTGAGGATTGAGCTGAAACTTTTCGGATGCCTGAAAATTTTGTTTTTATTTATTCATATAGCCCAAACTTAATTCGTTACTGACTTTTTTTTATATACGACTGTTATTGCTGTATAGTATTTGACACCTATAGGCATTTGTTTTCGCGGGGAAAAAACGCGTTATCGCTACCACCACTTGGAGAGCCAGTGGAATGGTTATGTTGGTTTCACCGGTCTTATGGCCCAATGTCGACACTCGGGAGTATGACATCATCCGAACGAGCATTGGACCGAGTGCATAACCCCTGTATGCCCTACACCGGCATACCAACCAAAACCCGCGCTGGCCTTTTTTGGCGCATAATAGGCCTAGTACATTAAATACATATGCGTTATACAGAATACATTCATAACAAATTATGCACAAAGTCTGTGGCAATAGCTTTTTCTAAATTAATTCTTCTACTTAAAAACTGACCTTTCCGACTCCCGGCAGTAATAAATTTAATAAAACGTGGTGTGCCCTACATAAGAACTTTAAAACGCCGCTATGCTGTTAGACCGTTTCCCTAGTTGAATGTTGCTGTTAATTGTCCCATTCTACTATGGCCCTGAATTTCAAGGAAATTTTATTTGACAGTTAACCAATTAATGTAGATAGTACTCATTGTATTACTATTTTGTTTGCGAGCATAGATTAGAGTCAAAGTTTTGTATTTGGTATGTATGTATATGTATGTATGTATGTATAGCGGCAATAGCCTAGTTGGGTGTGGAACGGACTGCCGAAACGAATGTCCGCAGGTTCAAATCCCAAGGGCACACACCTCTGACTTTTCTAAAAAATCATGTGTGTATTCTTTGCGAATTTATCGTTCGCTTTAACGGTGAAGGAAAACATCGTGAGGAAACCTTGCACATCTGAGAAGTTCTCTATAGGAATTTCGAAGGTGTGTGAAGTCTACCAATCCGCACTAGGCCAGCGTGGTGGACTTAAGGCCTAATCCCTCTCAGTAGTAGAGGAGGCCCGTGCTCAGCAGTGGGCAAGTATATGATGCAGGGCTGATGTTATTATTATTATTATCTTTTTTGTAATTTAACGTTTTCTCGAAGAACTTATTCTTCGGTTTTAAATGAGACTCACGGGTCTAAACCAAGTCAGAATCATTTTTACGGTAAGTGAGCAATGGGGGTTTCTTCTTGGAGAAACTTACGAACAATTCTACACGTATTTAGAATTGCTGCCTTTTGCATAGTAATATATGAATTTGTTGGGAGATCTAGTACCTTAATAGAGTTTAATAATAATGTTGGTATTACACCCGTACTGGAGAGAACCAGGGGTACGATATGAACTTTGTTCAATTTCCATATCCGGGTTATTTCTTCTCGTAATTCTGTATATCTGTTAATCTTTTCGGTTATTGTTTTTTGTAAATTATGAGTGTTGGGTACCGCTACGTCGATTATGTATGCTACTTTATTATTCTTGTCCATTAATGTTATATCTGGTCTATTGTTATGTATGGTTTTATCGGTTAATATGGCTCTGTCAAAATACATTTTATATTTGTTGCTCTCCAGTACTGGCTTCGGATTATATTGATAGTAGGGTTCTGGTTTTCCGGATATCAGACCATGTTTTAAAGCTAATTTTTGGTGTATGTAATGAGCTATTTGGTTATGTCGGTGTGTATAGTCGGTTTGGGTTAGTGTTGGGCACGCGCTAGTTATGTGTTGAATAGTTTCGGGTTGTCGTTGGCATTTCCTGCATTTATCATCAGTGGCATTGGGGTCTTTTAGTATGTATTTTTTATAATTCTTGGTATTTATAACTTGATCCTGAATTGCAAGCATAAAACCTTCTGTTTCTGGGAATAGTGTGCCTACTTTAAGCCATCTGTTAGATGCTGTGGGATCTACGTGCGATTGTTCTAAATCATGTTTATGCCTACCATGTAATTCTTTTCTATGCCATGAATCTAATTTTGTGTGGAGTTTTTCTGCTACTGTTTTAAACTGCTTATTTCGGTCAATCAAGTTTAAAGGTGTAAAATTTTGGTCTGATTCTACTGTGGCTAAATGAATTTTGCTGGATAAAGCTTTATTGTAAAAGAAATTTCTTAATTTGCGCTCTTGTTCTTCCCAGAGGATTTTAAGATCGATCAACCCTCTTCCTCCTTGCGTCCTTTTAATGGTCATTCTTTCTATCGCGGATTTAGGGTGCAAATAATTGTGTTTTGTAAGAGTTGTTCTAGTTTTAATTTCCAAATTATTAATGTTCGTACGTGACCACTTTACTATCCCAAAAGAGTATGTTAACAATGGTATGGCAAATGTATTAATAGCTTTTACTAGATTTTTAGATGTTAGGGATCTTTTGCATATTTTATTTAGTCTATTTAAATATTGTTTAGTTAGAGCTGCCTTTATTTGTGTATGATTTATTGTCCTACCTTCGTGCATGCCTAAATATTTGTATGTTTCATTTTCTTCCATAAGTGAAAAGCAATGATCATGTGTAATACTAGTATTTAATTTTTTTCCTTTGTGTAGTTTAAGAGTTTTGCATTTATCAAGTCCAAAAGTCATATTAATGTCTCTACTAAATTGTGCTGTTATTTCTATAAGTTTATTTATTCCTTTTTCTGTCTTGGCAAATAATTTAATATCATCCATATACATGAGATGACTAATTGTGCATGAAGGGGTGAGTTTGTATCCATGATTATGTTTATTAAGCTGGTGAGAAAGGGGAATGAGGGCAAGGCAAAACCACATGGGACTCAAAGAGTCTCCCTGAAAAATGCCATTCTCTATTGGAATTTCACAAGTAGTTATTGAATTTATTCCGTTTGTCAAGTGTAATGTAGTCCTCCATTTAATCATAGCTCTTTCCAGAAAAGCTATAAGTTGTGGGTGAATTTTGTATATTTGTAGAACGCAGATTAGCCAAGAGTGAGGTACGCTGTCAAATGCTTTCTTATAGTCTATATAAGTGATATTTAAATTTCGATTGTTGGTAGTTGCATGTTTTAGTATTGTAGAGTCTATTATTAATTGTTCTTTACATCCCATATGATTACGCCTACAGCCCTTTTGTTCTTCGGTTATTATTGTGTTTGTTTCTAAGTGTCTATTTATTTTATTTGTAATGCATGATGTAATAAGCTTGTACAACGTTGGTAAACATGTTATTGGGCGATATTGTGAAGGGTCACTTGTTTTATCAGATTTTGGAAGCATATAAGTAATGCCTTTTGTAATAAATTCTGGTAGTACAGCTGTGCCTTTAATAATGTCTGTTATAATTTTAGCTAGAATTTCGTGTAGTGTGTAAAATTTTTTAATCCAAAAGTTATAAACTCCATCTACTCCTGTGGCCTTCCAATTCTTCATTCCTTTCGTTACTATCTCAATATCACCTCGTGTAATACATGTAAATTCCATTTGTTCAATATCTTTTACATGTTCCTCTTTGCTTTTAATCCAGCTGGCGTCGTGATTGTGTTCCGTTTTCTTTTTCCATATGTCGGCCCAGTAAGTTTTAAGTTCGTCTACTGTTGGTATTTCTTTATTAGGAAGGTCAGTCGTGCATTTTTCACTCAGGGATCTATAGAAAGTTTTTTCATTGGAAATAAACATTTTATTATCTAATTTTCTCTGGAGGGATTTTTTATATCTTGAAAGTTTTTGTGATTTTACTGTTAGTCTTTGTTTTAATGTATCTAAAAACTCTTGTGGTCGAATATTATTTCTTTCATGCGTTGAATGTATTTTAGTTTTATTAAATATTACTTCTACTTTCTTAATTACTTTCTTACTTCTGTTATTATTTATGTATTGTGTTAAAACACCTATATCCCCTCGTAGTTTGTTTATGTCTCTTTCTATTCTTATTTGCCACGCTGGTTTCTCTGATTTGGATTTATGAGCTATATTTCTATTATTATTTTGAATTTTAAAGCCTAGAGTTTTACATATTACTAACGAGCTGCAATATATTAATGTATGTAGATGTACTAAATCACTATCAATACTGTAAAATTTCTTTAAGATATCGTTGTTAAACATATCTAGTAATACGCATAATTTTTTAGTTTCTTTTAATCGAGGTAATTTTGGTCTAGACGTAGGGTCAGTTCCGGTATACAGTGTTAAGTAAGTTTGCAGTTGTTCCTCAATTTCTTTACAGCGTAATTCGGAGTTAATGTCTGAGTCTCGTGTATCGTATTCATTTAGATGAGCTAGTGAGATGAGTGATGGGTCTGAGGTTTGTGTGGCAACGTGTGATGTTTGTGAGTGTATTTCCCGATTCGGCGATAGCAAATAAGTTACTACACTACTGTCTTCTTCAAATAAGGGTGTGTTAGGTAGTGTATTTTGTGTTGAGTTTATATTATTAATTTGAAACCCTAAATCTTCTTCATTTTGTAATTGTAAGGTTACTTCTTCTCTTATTGTATTTATTTCGTCATCTGATAAAAGTTTGTTCCTTAATATTACGCGTCTTTGGTCAGCAATTCTTTGGGATGTTACATTAATATGCGGGTATTTAATTTTAAATTGTTCGAATAATCTATTGCAATACATAGTTTTGTCTGTTTCTAGTTTTGTAATATATAAGTAGGTGCGCATTATGAATTTATTTATTTCGTTATTCCATTGCATACGCACCCTAATCTTGCCAGCTTTGGTGGTCGCAGGTTGAGTGGCTTGTGCCTCCTGCGAAACATCCGCAGCCGGAACTCTATTGGCTCGACTTTCAATTTGTCGATCTGGGTCGGCTGTAGCATCTAATCCAATATTGGACTCGGTGGGAGTCCGCCTGCTCAACTCCACACCGCTGACGGATCGCATGCTGTGACACCCAGCGTCAGCTCCAAGTGTGCCCCGGCGATCGCCCCCGGGAAGCGGCCCTCTCAGTTTACTTTTTAATCGCGTCTCCATTTTGAATGGGTTACCTTTACCTTGTTAGCCGTGTAAGTTTTATAATAGTACACGTTGACGCCCCCCACGTGGTCTGGTGTTCGACTCGGACGTAAGGTAGGTTTCCGGGGGGCTTATTATTATTATTATTAAAAATAATAATAACTAATAATATAAAAAATAATATGTGTATGTATAAGGCATTTATGTAACGAACAGTATTTACTCAGAAACAGGTGAAACAGGTCCTTAATCAATAAATAATTCAAATTCTGGCAATTCTTTAACGAGCATACCTGTCGAAAAAGTATTCGTTGTCTTGAAGTGAGTAGTCGTCGCAGAGTTCTGTGATGGCCTCGTGCGTGTTGCAATCGCGCAGGCGGCCGAGGCGCGTGTGCGGCAGCCGCTCGAGCGTGCGCCACAGCACCTCGTGCCGCACGCCGCCCACGTTGATGATCACGCGCTTGCTCAATGCCTTCGCACGAAGCATCATGAAAGGCTCCGGTGGTAACGACGACATTGATCTGAAATCATATTTGTGTTATATTAGAACAAATATATGAATATGTCAAATTAATGATAACCGCTACCGAACCATTCAAACAAGATCTTTAATAAGAAGTTATAGCTGTAGCGTTAAAACATTTACGAATTCTGAGGAGTCACTAGTGCTACGACGGCGTAGCGCGTCCTTGGTCTAAGGCTACGAGTTACGATATAAACTGGGTGTATTCATTTTATTTCTTTCAATTACTAGAGTAAATAAATATTGAACGTACCGACATAATATATAATTTATACGCCATACGGTCGATGAAAGACCAACTTGTTTCACTATCTTTTATAATGGGTATTTGATTACATGTAGGTATCCGCTGCCCCCGCTTAAGGACGTTACACCAGATGACAAATTGGTTCGTATTTATTAACCCTGTCATCAGTTCATTCCCTTGTTACATGACACAAGACACTTTTAAAACTATACATACATACATACATACATAACATCACGCATTTTATCCCCGAAGGGGTATGCAGAGGCGCAACTAGGGCACCCACTTTTCGCCAAGTATGTTCCGTCCCATGATGTGATAGGGGGCGAGCCTATCGCCATATCGGGCACAAATTCCAGACTCCGGGCTGATACTGAGCAAAAAACCCAAATATCACTTTGCCCGACCCGGGATTCGAACCCAGGACCTCAAAGCGCTATTGTACCGGACATACAATACAACTACGCCACCGAGGCAGTCTACATACTACTTTTATAAATCACATCAATTTTGGCATCCTCATCTGAGGATTAAACTCTTATAAGCTAATCCACCACCACCACCACTAGGGCTAGGCCTCTTTAGACCAATAGAGATTTCTTTAGTTGCGAGTGGAAAGGACTGCCGAGACGAATGTCTGCAGGTTCAAATCCCAAGTATTGTCTGTGAATTATACTTGCTTTAACGGAACGGTTTATCGTGAGAAAATCTGGATACCTGAGAAGTTCTGTATAAAACTTTTGAGGGTATGTGAAGTATGGCAATCCACGTTGGGCCGGCGTGGTGGACTGAGACCTAAACCCTTTGTAGTAGAGATCTACGCCCAGTAGTAGGACAATATATAATACAGGCCTGATATTATAATTATATGTTTTGTAAATTATACCTGGAGTGCGCCCGCTGCAGGGCAGCGTTGGCGCCGGCGCCGGTGGCGAGCGCGGGCGCGGGCGCTGGCGCCAGCCCGCGGTCGAGCAGCGCATCGTGCGCGGGCGCCGCGAAGCCCATGGGCGCGCGCGGGGGCGAGTCGCCCACGTGCAAGCGCGCGGCGCCGCGGCCCGCCCCCTCGCCTCCCATGCCCGCTAGCTCATGATGCCAAACTCCGCCGCCTCACTGCTTCACACATATTTGCACTGCTGCTTTACCCTGAAAAATTAAAAAAACCATTGCTTTGTACGCGTACTCCGAGTTTACAAAATCGTATTTCGAAATAAACATCAATCACTACTCCGTTCTCTAGTTGGAATGGTATGAAAAGGCTTACATCCTAATGAAGCTAAACATTTTGTACACAATTGGCAATCATCGTTATTGTGTCCGTACCGGTAGCGTGACGTAGCGTGCAAAACCGTCGCCGAGTACAGTGCATTTAAATTGTGTCACGGTGAGCAGCATCCGTCCTGATTTTAGCGGCCTTGACCTCTGCCCTTTTGTCGCATTTTCAACAATTTCACAAAGACAAAACACTTTAGTTTTAACTTTTTAAATAGATGTAAAATAAAGTTTCTTAGGCCTGTTGTCCAATATTTGAAGCAAGATTGATGTGTTTTGTAACTCAACCTATTGTTATTACTTAGAGAGCTACGGCGCCTACCGTGTCTTCGCGACATACTTATAGAAATAAAAAGACGACAAGAAAATGATTATGAGTCATGGTAGGAACTATTTAATATTGTGATTTAATTTGGATAATAATGCTTTAGGCTCGTCTAAATTTACCGGTTAAACTAAACAGTTTACCAGAACGGATTTGAAAAGCGGTTTCGTGTATTACTACTATATCCAATATTTCCACGCAACAAATCATAATGAATTAGTATCCGGTAGATATCTTGCTTATTTTGTTTTGCTGATATGTGTTCACAGCAAACCGTAAATTGTTTATTCAAAGGAAGATACGGTAGAAATACGATAATATAAAATATGTTTACACGTGCGCTACTTACGCGAAATATATAAATTATATGATAAAATGTACCGTTCCTGATGTATTATTCAGACACATTCGTCATAAAGCTACCGAAATAAAACAGAGGGAAAGGAAAAGCAGAAACGTACATGTTGAGACTATTTCAAAAGAGTAGGCAGTGGGCGGAAACAGCAATCGATTACTGGATCGCGTGGTCTGCCCTGCGACCCGGCCTTATCAACCTTCCATGAGATCGACCCTCATCTAACACAATAAACTAATTCGATGTATTTCCAACCGATTATATTCACGAACAGTATTTTATTTTAGTAATAAAATATAGCTTGTATAACCAAAATAAAGAAACAAAGAAATGACCTTTAGAATTATAAAAACTTTAAAATAATTCACAATTAGTAACTCCTTGACTATGAACTACAAACAAACAAATTTACTTACTTGTCATCTGTCTCATCACTTGTTTGTTTTCCAAATAAAATAAACTAATAGCTTGTTTTTGTTGTCTATTTCTTTCCTTTATTGTAAAAACACATTACTAATATTTTAAACATCGAGACAAACTCAGACTCTAAAAGCTTCGTAACGTCGTTGTTTTATTATTGGGAATAGTGTAAAGTTTTCCTTAAACCCAAATATATTAAATATACGGGCTGTCTCGTATAAATTATATTAATACTTCTATCGTCTACAACTTAAATTTTAATGCGATTAATTTACAAGGGTTTAAAGTAATGTTTCGTATAGATTAAATTAAATATCCTGAATCTTAAAGGCATCTTCCTTTACCAAGTTTACAATATATATTAGTATGAGCGTGTCAGAACCCTTTCGCGTAAACTTAATTGTTGCATGCTATTATTTTATGAACCGCTTACGAAACAAATTGGCTGTTGATTGTCTATGACGGTATCGGCTCGTTAACACATTTATTACCAACTGTTTAGATTAACAGTGAAGATGATTACTATATTAACGATATAACATTTCATTTTTAACTTTACTGTTTTCCTAATATGAGCTTCTATTTAGGGTTATGATTTATTTCTGTTCTTTACGTTTATTAAATATTTACCGCATTAAATTCTTATACAGATATATTGATTAGAATCCGGTAAAGATCAATAAGTTATAGGAATTTCGGTGGAAAGGATAAAATATGTCAAAAAACGAGAAAAGAGGCGCAATACGCCCACACTCTTACACATTGCATATGAATATGAAAAATGAATTACTGCCTAATTTGGCAACGAATTTTAAAACAGTTTTCTCAATAGTGGTTCTTTTTGTATTATTTTCAGTGTATAAAACACTTAAAACAATGTACAGAATCAAACATAGGAAAATACTCTATTATAGAGCGATAACTTTATTTATTTTTTGTCGTAACAAATTGATTTATCTAAATATACATAAAAAAATGTATCATTTAGGTATCTACGATACTAAGCTCGTGTAACAATTTCCAATCTTTATCAATTCAACAATCATAAAAGTGAGAAAAATATATTATTTTAACATAGTCAAGTACATTAATTGTACGACGAAGTCTTCGCTGGCCTATATACCTGATAAATAGGACGTGGCGTCTGTAAATGTGAAGCCAGTAATCGTCGTCGGCGCCACTCCGTCTGCCCGACAATGCCTCCCGGCGTTTCTTACCAGTCCAACGAGACACAAAATTATGCCATTATTGTTATTCATCGAGCAAATTGTATAACGAACCTACTGAATGATAAATATCCTGGTAATGTTGTTATCTTAGTGATGAGTGAAGGAGATGAAAGTATAGAGTAGGCTTGAGCAAGGGTGTAGACGAGCTCCGTATTGATCTCTCGTCGTACGGACAGCCGAGCCGTCGCCGCCGGTAAATAACGCCAAGCTACTTCGAAAAGTTTTTTCATCGCCTTATCGTCCTTTTAGTGCGCACAATAACAAGTATTTCATCGGCAAATTCTGACTATTTTAACAAAAACCATTTCACTCTTTCGCAAAGGAATACATCTTGGAAGTAAAACCATGTTGCTTGAATAAAGACAAGAAAGAATTTCTTGATTAATGCAAGGACAAAATTATTTTAATAATAAAATAGTCTAGTGGAACAGTTGTATACATTTTATAATACGTGCTTGTAAAATCATAAATAATAAAATAACGTTTTCAAGGATTTCACGTCAGAGAGATCGTCTAGAATTACAACCTAAGACTAAAATCCCACACGTTGATAATTATCAATAAGCTAATATAAACAGCCATATACCCTAACGTAAAAAATCTTAAATATATAAAAGGCTTTGATCACACAACACTAAAACGCTAATAAAATGTTTGTCCAAGTGTGGACATCGAACTTGCGACTTATGGTTTCATAAATGGCTTCCCAAACAGTGTATCATAGAAGCTGTCGCAAGTATAAAATAAATTGTTACCTAAAACTAGGTAAGTTCTCCAAAGTAATATAGTACGTACATATTGCATACTTTATAGCTTGGCAGGCGGCCACTTGTATCACATTTGCAGCATTATGGCAAATATTTGCACAATAGTAGTTTATGTCTTGAAAACATTCAACTTATTCTATGCTTTTATTTACCTTTATCAGAATATTAATAATAATTATGTCTACTTCCAATGATGATGCAAATAAATCATACTTAGTAATTAAAGATCTAGACATCAACCTAAAAAATATGTGAGAAACAAAACATTACTGCGCTCTAGGCGCTTTGTCTTTTATTCTTCGTTTGAAATATCTCGTTACGATCACTAACAAATATTCTCGACACAAAAAAGTAAAAAAAAACTTATTTGATATGCTGGCACAAGGTACGGTAAATACGCTTCGTATACAAAGAGGCTATATGTAACAAAAATATGTTACAGGAACACGATGACTTTTGGAGCGTAGCCGAGTCGTAGCAAGCTGCTACGGACCCTCGCTTACTAACCTTTGACCTTTTGTAGCGCGACCGCTCTTCATTCAGGCTAATGTAGCTTGCTCCGCAACCCGTACACGGCGACCTACCAATAATTGAATCTACGGCACGTGTGCATGAATAAACATCTTTATTATAAACCCTTTACAGTGAGCCTTTATTGTTGTATACGTATGTATTTCTAAGTATTTTAGGTTGATAGTTGTATATCAGATAGTTTTTATTTTGTATGCGTGTAAGCGTGTATATATTTGCCACAACAATGGTTAATATATCTTTCGCTAAGCAGCGTGTAAGTACTGTATTTGCTCGGTTTAAAAAGCATTGCAAACAATGGCTTTTGTGGAATTTTGCCCTAAATATAACATTCGAGATGACGAACGCAGTTCAGCACCACTTTGAGCTTTGTTATAATTACCGTATATTTATCATCCCATGTATGGTCATTTATAGTCATTATTCAGATGGAGACAGCTCATCAAGATATGCATGTTGTACTTTAAAAACTGTTGTTTGCTTGATAGCATTGTTCAGGGTTAGAGTATTCATATTCTTCAACAGCGACAATCAGCGAGGCGCGCAACGAGGTAACCGATTGTTTATATCTATTGTGTTATAACAGTTTAATAAAAGCTTTTTAATGATAAAATAAAGTATTATACATACATAAACGTCGGTGATGTACTTGAATTTAATAGCATAACAAGAGGTAGGAAAAAAACGATAACGCAAAATGTTCTTTAAGTGCTGTTATTGGATTCCTCAATAAAATAATTATGATATAATGAATAGCTTGCAGAACCTATTGGCGCTCATGTTTAAAGCTCTTAACGTCGGTCGCAGTTTCCCTTGGCTATAATTAGTAGTAGTACGTTTGGATAGGGGTGTGGTGCGGGATACGGAGGGTCGCTGGGGAATGAAGGCTGCATACAGAATGCGATGTGTGGGTGCGACGGCTGACAAGCCGACTCTAAAAGAAATTCTTTCAGCAAATATGTAACTTTGATACATAAAACAGCGTCGACAAATTGTTTTGAGAGTTACAAGCCGTATTCATTTTATTTTTATGTTATGGCATAACTTTATTAAAAGGATTACAAACTGTCGTTAGAAAAAAATATTTTTATGTAACTCTTATACAATTTTGGTTCTTGTGATGTTCACGGTATGTGTATTGATTACAGATAACATAATTATTATAAGACTACTAAATTAAATCAGATTGGTGTTATATAAAACAAACTGTAGATACTGATGTAAAATATTTATTATTGTTAAGAACTTAAGCGATTTTGATAAAAATAAAAAGAAATATCACTGACTACAGAAATGCTTTCAGTAATATTTCACCAATCAACCGACTTACTTATACGATTGTCAATGACCAACTGCCCCGGTCTGTCAAACAAACAGTATTTTTATATATAATATGCAGGCTAAGAGAAAGAAATAACTAAAAAGTTCTTTAAATTTTATATCTATCAGCCTTAAAAAAATATAGTTCTTTTGTTAAAGTTAGCCTTCAACGAAAGCACAGTGCATTTCAAACATCAACATTTTTCTCTATGTCCGCAACCAATTTTCTAAAACATTAAATCGTTCCGAGTCATAAGGGCGGAGGGCTCTGTGACTGAGCAATAACGACTATAATTTAAGTACGTTTATTTGTCCCATTGCGGCGCCATCAACTCTGAATAAATTATAATGTAACGCGTAGCTAACAACAAAATCAATACCAGTACAAATATAAAATGCAACGTGTAATTGATGCGGCGAGGCCGACGACTTGTTGGGTAAACATATTCCAAAAAAGAACGTTTGGTATTCTATATTTGAATTAATCACACTATTATGACTACAAACATTTAAGAACACAATTCTATCAAGTCACATTTTTATGAACGCACGCCATTACCTTGTTTCATACCATTTTTATGCCGATAGTGGCATGGCATTTATGTATAAATTACTTAGTTTCGTTTTCCAAGATAAGGAAAATATAAAATTAAAACGGATTACGAAGGTCGCATTTATTATGTGAAAAATAGTTAAATTACCAAATCATTTGAGTTATAATTATTTAGCATAGTAGGCACATATTTTTTTAATAAGAAACTATTTGTTTTCCCGGCTATATCTCCCTTCGACAAAGGTATGTGTGGACGTACCTATATTGCCATCAAGTGTCTGCACTCTTCTGCCTTTACATGTGTTCAAAAATCGATACATGATCAGGTCGGTAACAAAGTATATATACAAATGTTTGCAAGCTAAGTCAAACGTTTATCCAATAATTTGAATTTGTAACAGTTTAGCAAGCTATGGGAGGGGGCATGTGATTTCATTAAAAAATAACAATTGAGAATATGTTGCGGCCACGGCAGGACCAAATTCTTGATTAACATTTTAAAAATATCCTTTATGGCTACTTCTATCTTGGAATAGGGCACATAGAGACTTCTATTCCTGGCAATGGTGTAGTGCAGTTGGGGCGGCAAGGGCAACCCACCCCAGGTGGCACATTTAGGGAGGCCGCAAAATTTCTAAAATTAAAAATATAAATTATAATATAAATACTTTTCTCGCATGTAACTAAGAAATGAGCGCGTGACGTTTATTTGTGTTTTGGTGCAATGGACACTTATTTTTTTGATCTCGGGGAGTAATATTATTTTAGATTCGCTTCTGGCGGCAAGCTCCCACGCTACGCACCCATTCCAGGAACTTAGAATATAAATCCTTCAGTCCTATTGATGCTATAATTTATGTTACAAGAGTTGTCTGCGCTTATGCGGTACCTTACCATTTACCTAATATTGAAAAAATGTCGACCCAGGCATCACACTTTATATGTACCTACCCTCAGCCTAAGCCCTTAATAAAAATAGTAACTTACAAAAAAGATAAACCACATAAATAATTGATAAGCGGCTAGTAAACAATGACTCAGCAAAAATAACACGTCTAGACAGCAGCTCATATTTTCTCATTTGAGAACATATTTTAAAAACTTACAAGTAATAAAAGTCAATTCAATCTAGTTATAAATTTATAATATATTTAACGTAATGCCAACAATTTTTATGTAAATTGTGTTTTAATTTAGAAACGGTTGGTGGCACGGTCAGGCTAAATACACCAGTAATTAAGAAATGAACGGTGAGAAACTGAACGACACGCGACAGTTCACCAGAGCTGCGCATGACGTGTCCGTCCGCATTTAGCTCGAGGAGTGTTTTTGGCACGACTCGCGAGATCTTCCCGTACTCCCGCTTTTCGTTCCCTTCAAACTACAGTCAACACTTCAGAACACATTGGTTCCGCCGACAGGCCGCGATCTAAACTATCATTACATACTAGGTCCACGCAATATATCATGCAGCCCATGCTACGTTCACTCAAACTGTATTATTTATTTTAGTAAAGATTTTTAATAATCAAATGAGTCACGAAACAGAGCATTCATGGCCAGTGATTCAGATTTATCCTGGTCCGTGGTATGTGAACTGTGCAGTGTTGTGTTCCTGTTTCAGTGTTTATTTATAAGTTTACTGTCACGTAAGGCAGCATTGCGTCTTTTAAACGCAACGTGAACAATTAGTATGAACGTGAAGAAGAAAGTACTCGTAAATAAAGAACCGTCGTATTAAACTTTAAAAAAGCTTATCTCGATGACATGAACCCCTACTATCGTATTACTCATATCGTACTAATGGACGCGGTGTTGTTTTTGCCTTTTTATTGTTGATGGGGTCGTAATGATAATATCGCATTGTGTTGGGTGGGTATTCAACAATTGCATGCAATAATATGATTTACGTGCGTAGATGTGTCATACATTGCGGAAACTATAACTTCACTATGTGGGCTTAAGGAATAAATGTATGTATCTTTTCCATTGACAGTAAAAAACCGATAATGATTTGGATACTTTGAATAATTGTGATATAGACTTTAGTAGTACTTAAGGAACCTTTTTAATAATTTTATAATCCAGAAGACCCCCTTGCCATTTCCGTTGTCAGGTGATAGTTCATATACTATTATAAATTTAATGTACTTACGCAAATACATAAAATATCTAAATAATGAGATATAAGTAAGTATAATTTTAAAACAGTCACTAAAGTAACAAAGCATTGAAATAATGAGTCCCTGAAGCCCACTCTTTTGTGCGAATTTCACAAAACTGTCACAAAGAACCAGGGAACAGTGAGATTACACCAACTTAATTAATATTTAAATTCAGCTCTTTATGTATTCAACATGCCTAAGCAAATTCTTTGCCAAATCACTTTTGAATATACGAATGAAGTAGTGGTATACTACTATCTTTGTTATGTAAGTTTATTTGATATTTCCTTGCGAACTCAACAGTGCAAGAAATATCTCACGTGTATTTTACATAATAGACTACAACTTTATATTATATCACAGTAATTATACAAAAGAATTTTGTTATAAATAATATTATAACAGCTATTCCATCGAGATTATAATTCAGTGAAGTGAACAATTGCTTCATCTGTGCCAAAGCGATTCAGGATCCAAGTAATTCACGTACAAGCCGACAACCGCGGGTTTGTGTTGTACGTAATGAGAGTACAAAAAAAAGTATTATGAACCTTATAAACACGTTCTAATGACGTTGCAATGGACATTGCTTAACATTGAATTTCTTAATATATTCGCTTATAACTTTTTTATTTATAGTTCTACGACAAAAAAGTTACTGGACCAAAGTTGTAGAGAATTTAATTTGCAACAAAAAATGGTCATAATTTTTTTTTGTCAGATAAATAGTTTAAGATACACATCGTAAAAACCATTTCAACCCCTATTTTCAAGATGGCGGCCGTGGAACAAGGGTGGCGATGCCACAAACTTGGTTTTAGCTTTACACTGATCCCCCTTCCCTACACTTCAAAAAAATAAAATTGCTTCCTCTAAAAAACGCAACCCCAAATGTAACTTTTCAATGGACTACAAGCCCGCCCAGAACTTTGAGTTACGAAGTCTTGTTATTTGTATGGCCTGTCTAACTGTCGCAGGTAAAGTCGTAACAAGTTTTCGATACAGCGCGAATTACGCATTACGCTCGTTGTGTACTGTGTTTTGTTATTTGGAAAGTAAATCACTAATACATACCTGTTGATGATCAGTAGTTAGTGCATACTTTACATCTTTTAAAACAAGCGCATTTATCGATATTTCTAATTTAATGATTTTATTCCACGATATATTGCCTTCATGTCTTCAAGATTTTAGGTTCATAAAATACGTTCAGGTTAATCTATTTTTATTTATTTTTACTACGAATTTTCGCTTATGCCGATCACGTAACTGGGTACTACTTGTGTAGCTAAAAATTAATTATTCCGTAATATGTTTGCTGTTCTCTTTTCAGCATGGTATAAAATGTATTCGATGTCCTCCAATCAGATTTATATTAATATTTATGCAGTCGTATTAATAAACGGGTCGTTGGCAAGTCTTTATTAATTATCTTCATTTTTACAAATATAGGTATTGTGGTACAGTCACCATAGAAGATAGATGCGAATTTATCTAATAAATGTATATAGAGACACGGATCGACAATCTAACGTAATATTTAGGTAGCTCTATGAGCCCTCGCATCGGTGCGTACTAGCCAGCAGACAGGATTAAATGTGTTCTCAGGGGCATTCAAGGAAAGGAAATTTTGTGAATGTCGAAAGCGGATTCCGAATAGCTACGACTTTATTAAACTCATATTTTTTTTGTTTTATGAGTTGAGTAAAGTGAATAGTTTTTTTTTTGTTTAAAAGCCTTGTTTCTATTGTATTAAACGGATATATTTTTTCTTTCATTTCAGGCACCATAGATAATAAGATAGATCTCTTTTCAGCCAAAAGTATGAATGCCGCAGTATTCATAACAGATAGATTCATAGTATGGATTGTTCTGTATAAAACTTATTGCGAAATATCCATACATAAGTAATTCAATGGGATAGTAGAATCCATTCAACGAACGCCTCGCCTAATGCACGAATTGTCTTATGTAAAATAGCACTTCGTATATACTTTCATTTACTTTATTTATCTACTTATTCAAATTTATTTCTGTTATTACGCAGTAAAATGAATCATAAGTGAATTCTTCATACACAGCGTGTGGCAGTAGTGCAAATATTTGTAAAAGGAAATGCTATGGAGAGAAGTAGGTAATTAATAAATATAGACACACAAACGCATAAAATATTATAATTAAGATACATAGGGAACTCGATGTATATCTTTTATTCGGCTGTAATATTGAAAGCCGCGATCGGAATGTAACAGCGCGATGTAATGGACAGAGGCAGATTTGTATAGTTAGGGGGTTAAAGAAGTGGGTCACGTCACGTCCAGCCCCTTTGTACCGGTTGTGTATCGAAAACACTGCGCTGCATATGAAAAGAGTAAAGACCGAGTGAATTTAGCATTACGTCCAGAATCATACACAATTTATATTCATCCGATTCTGTACCAGTGGCAAAATGTGAATATTTCCGAAAGCGAACCCGACACAACACATAAGTATTAGTATACATAAAGACGTTCTGCAAATCGTTCTGATGATAATAAGATTCTACAGATATTCTACGTAAAGGCAGGATTTAGGTAATATGGACCCTTCGCCATTGCTCTGTACCATAATTGTGCGCTGAGTTCAACATCAGTAAATAACTACGATCAGGAAGAACAATAGCAAAAGCCCAGTCGAGCCTCATTAAAACCATACATAAAACCGACTTTATCGTAACTCTATCACTTGAAGCAGGTAACAACCATATACTTCAAACACGTCATATAGATCTATCTGCCGAGTTGAGTGCAGAGCGATAATGACTGTGTCAATTAGCCAGCGTCGACTATAACACATATTTCCACTTTTCACATATTATTATATCATGATGAGTTTTATGAGTATTCTATATCGAGTGTTTATAATTATATTGTGCGAATAGCATTATATTATTGTATAGATAATCAAGATATGTATATTGGACTACTATACTTACGCATACTATACTGAACAGCAATCACGGTTTTAAAAATAAGATATCGACTGAATCATTTTACTCCCACACAATAAGCATCATATTGTGGTTATATCGTCCCTTGTACTTCAAGTCATTTAATGTTATAAAAATCTCAATATTTATCTAAATCCAATATGAGGTCAACGCAAAATGTTTTTGTAAGATACAGTGCATGGACTTTACCAGACGTCGCTTTGTATCATCCATTTCCTCATTCAATTCAATCAGTATTTTTTTCTTTTTTCAGCGTATAATTGTAAAACATATAATGGGGTCCGTCGCGCCGTGCATTCTTCATCAACTTGTTGCCGAGAAATGCTACACTTCTATAAAAAAACATTTGGTAAAATTGCCGAAACAACCTCAGCAACTTCAATTGTAATAATTGCGCCACACGTCATCAGCAAAGTGTAGGTACTCGTATGTTTCCAAAGCAACATGGACACTCTGTGCTTGGCGCCGCCAATCGACGCAACGTCGACGTAGCTCATAACGCGTATTTTGGTCGTCGCCTTGATACAGGGCTACCGCATATCATACGCGTACGTTTAATATTAACTATTCCGTCATACGTAACCGACGCCGATTCGGAACCAGGACGCATCCGCCGCATAAGCGCACAATACAGTTTCCCGATTGATTAGCGCTGAGAAACAAAGCAAAGGATAATTACATCGATTTCTATACTCCGTGTTTCATTAAACAGAGTATACAAAATCACATACGTAAGCTATCATCAAAACACAGGATATGACGGCTAACAGAATTTCTGTCGTTATTAACATTACCGTACTACAAATAAACAATAAGATTTTCTGAATCTCTAAGCATGGATTTATCTGAAATGTATTTCCCGTGTTATACAATCATGATAGTTATCTAAGCCATTAGACATCTGGATCTCTCGAGGCACACAAAATAAATATTTTGCATGGAAATAAACGAACTATAAATAGTACAATATAAATCGAAAATGATCAGATATTTTTAAGGAAAGCATTTTTGCCTAAATAAATAATTAAACACATTAAGCTTCGCGAATTGTTAGTACAATACTTAAAAATAGGCACTCACGGATTCATACGAGTATTCGTTCACATAAAAAAATCTCACTTGATTATAATGAGCGCTGGCAACTCTTCTACATATAATAGGTACCCATCATTCATTGCTATTAACCTACTTATTATACTTAATATTTTTTTTATATTAATAGTACATAATATAAAAAATGAATTACTATAGAGACTACGAATTTATTTACAGATTCATTAAAAGTAATGATAAGATGTTTCCCTATACAGCAGCTATTTAATTCAACCTGCAGTTTCAACCGAGCTCGCTTTCCATAAACAAAACACGCGTTCAATTAGCATTTCAATAACAAAGACGTACTTAGTAATCATAATTAGTAAACACAGATTATTAAATATTAACGTTAAAACATTAAACTAATTTATTACGCTTGAAGAAAGTAATCAGCGCTAAATGGATATTATTGTTCAATACCCGATGATCTGAAAGTATACATTACGGTCTTGAAGGGAACTCACCATGAACTTCAGGCATTTCACTTCTATCTCTCAGCACAAACACGTATCGAGGTGCAATACTCCAAATTTATGTTGACCAACAAACTTTCAATTTGCAAAGTCAAGGTCTGATAGTTACTTGGGTATCGTAGAGAAAACAACGACCAAATTTTATAGCCGAAAGCATTTATTAATTTGTTTAAAAAGCAACGATTTAACTGTATTGAACGTTTATATGAATAACTGGATAATTGGATTCTCGGAAGGAGTTTTCGGCACGCCTGCGTCAGCTCGATAGCGAAACGGGCCGCATACACGATCTAGTTCGAGACATTGACCTATCTGCCCGTCCGAGTGGTATCGACATTAAACTGCGCGCAACATATACCTACGTAGAACATGCACAACTATTACGAATATAAGCCGAGTGGAGATATTTTTGCCCAAGCAGCTGTCTGATGCGACCGCGACTCTGGTACAATTGATCGACAAGCTTAAGTACTCGGGCATAAATTTGAACTGATTTCAGTAACTCTCCACACAAACAGACAGGAAATAGGGAAATAATACATAACGCAAATACATGCGTGTTTTGTCGTGCTATACAGAATTTGCTCCCTAATTGCTTGCCTGGGCCATACCATTGTGAGCCATACCATCAAACGTTTCGTGGTGGCTGGGGCAGTGTAATGCAATAGTGGTTCGAACCAATGCTGCACACACTGTCGTCGTAAGTCTTTATAGCAATTGACCTGTTCATCTCGTTAATTAGTTATCTGCAATAACTATATCTTCCCATTGATACAAAAAGTAAAAAGGACACCAAATAAATATTATAAGTCTGCTCGGACCGACCAGTAAGGAGACGCAAACAACGCGTGGGTCGATAAATAAGAAGGGCGTAAAAGAGTAAAAAACGCGGAGGCGTAATCAGATATACTGGAGGAATCGTCACCGGAGGAGAATGGATATATTATACAATATAACTTAATTAAAAGACAGCGATAATTGTATGTGAGCATCAGAGAGGCACCACAACGGACAGGTGAAGCAGAATTTGTGATGAAAAAATGAGAATGTGATAATTAAATATGATTTGAAAATTCTTTCACTAGTTTCTCCTGGAAGGGAAATATTTTTTTTCTTGCTGACTCGTCACTGTCATGTCGATTTCAAGGTATATTATATAATATAATTAGGTATATAGGTGTACATATAATATAGATATATATCCTAGGAATAATACTCAAATCCTCAAGTTCCCAAACTTTTTTTTCTCATAGACCACTTCCAAAATTTTGCTGGTTCCGGTGGACCTTTTTTTTTGGTTTACTCCATGTGAACCCTCATTTTTGGTCACGCAAACATAAACCCTCGTCAAGTCTCCATCTGGACCACTTTGGGAACCCATGCTTTAATCTAATAAATATTAACATCGAGGAAAGAGGTGGTCCGACTCAACAGGTACTACGACAAACTACTTTACCGTATGCATTTTTTTTACTTTAGTTAGGTATATATTAAAGCATATTATAATATGTCGTATTGCTAAAATCTTATTTAACAGTACCTATAAGACTAAAAAAGCATTAAAAGAAATTATGGTTTATGAATAGTGCACTCCTCCTTCTTCTGTGTGATGTTATTTTGGCTAAGTGCCAGGTTGCGGCTTTCTACTTTTAAAGTCGCTTTCACTTCGCTTTGTCTCGAGCATCCTACATAGCGAAAACATTGACTTTAACGTATTTATCTATTAATTCATTTCTCCCTGTACCAGCCCGTTTCGGAATAATCTGCAATCTCAAGCAATTGTGATCGAAGTACATACTCTAGTGACAAAGACTCAAATAAATGTTCCTCAAGTCGTTCTGTTCGTTCAGTTCATTCGTTCTGTTCATAAAAAAGACACATCTTATCATCTTCATATCTGACGTGGAGTTCCGTAACAAGCCATCTTTTATAATCAGGAAGTGCAAGCTGTAACTTGTTACATGCTCTTATAAATAAGAACCTCGAATAATTGGCATCTTGCTCAAAAGATGACTGTAACCGGCAGCCACTCAACCTTATCTATGCTGCTACAATTCTAACATGGAATTTTACGACACCGCAATGGACTCGTGACTCCTGCCGTATCTTGGGAGACAGTTTTCTTAACAGATTCAGTGCGTACTATATTATGTAGTTTATAGCATTATAAAATACATTTAACGCCATCCGGTCGTACATAAAACACATTTCTTCATAATAAACCGCATTCAACCCAGCCGCAATGTTTCCTGTCGATTAGCAGAGACAACATTAACGGAGCAACATTTCATTATATTTTTTCCTTGATTTACTTTTCCATAAGAGTTTGCTTTCCAGTTCCTCAAACCGAGACAAAATATGTCCTTGTAGGATCCACAGATATATTTTTAGTTAGACCGCTTTCAATTGAAATCGCTAATTGTAGTCTCTTATATCAACAGTTGTTCCAATTGGGTATAATAATTTACTTAAGCACGTTACCAAAATCAAATGAACCTATCTCATCCACCGCTAATATTAACACGTCCGTCGTCATTAATCACGGTCGTTCCGCACTTCGCGTTTCAACTCCGAAGATATTATGCGGGCAAGGCGAATATTTCCTCTGATCTCAGATCCTCAGCTGTCCAAAACTGTATGGCGACATTTTAACTACATCTCTTCCATTTCTATGTACCCTATTAGGGAGGATCGGATCATTATAAATTGATCTCAAAGATGTCATAACAAACGTGGTGAGCTTAGGTAGCCCGTCATAATAGCCAGGTCATTTAATATTTTTATTACCCGCGTTAGATTCGCTTTTAGAATACTATAACAGCCAGTGTTTTTTATTTATTTAATCAATTCTGAACTGGTTTGTGAGATAGTAAACAAATGTACTGGGGTCAAATTAAACATGATTCAATTGTAACAAGTTAAATATCTGGTAAACGGTTAGGTAGTGATAGTATAGAGGTTCCAAACCAGAAAAGGAGCGCCTTAGGTATTGGAAGTTAGAACCTCATCAACCTCACCATAACTCGATGCCATTCTGAGTACGTCTAACATTTTTATGGCTGTGAGTGTATTGGTTTTTTAATTATTAAGTACATAAAGTAAATAATTTTACCATTATTTCATTTCGCATTACTGTTAATGTATTAATTTTATTCGTTTCAGTTTAATATCTATTATATCATTCCTGTCAATACCACGTTTATTGGAGTAAATTTTTATATAAAACCATAGATAGTTATAAAATTCATAATCTGCAGAATTTATATGAAAAGGCTTTTAACAACGTCAATACATATTATATTCCATTAAAACTAATTTATTTTCAGTACTTATCTACAAGAAATTAGTCCCGAATTTTACCAGAACATGATGAGATTTTTTATCGATTAAGATAAATTTAAAACTAAATATTTTAGCATAATAATAGTTAGATATACAATCAGAGAAAGGTCTGTTTCAACTAAAAAAGTCTATGGATCATCACCTCAATTCCAGACTAAATGAATCTTCTACACTTCGGACAGCACACGAACACCAAACGTATCAGTCTTTAGTAGGATATTCACTTTTCGAAAAAGATTAACTACGTTTTATATCATAATCCGCAAGAATATTATGTTTCCTTAATACCAAGAAACCATAGTAGAAACTAATTAGAAGCACAACACAAAATTAATATTTGTGCATATTTAATTTTAATACTCGCTGTTGATAACGACATTGACCGCGTAAAAAAAATCCCTAAATGTTTTCCGGATTAAGTAATAACCTATATATCCTTTCTTATAGTTCAAGCTTACTATGCTCCAAATTTCATCATAATCGTCTCAGTATTTTAGCTGTTTCAGCGTAACAGAAAATTTTACTTTCGCATTTATAATACCTATTAGTATGGATGAGCGTAGGGCTAATTTGTTAAGGGCCTGCCGTGACACGCGCCTCAGGCTGTCGTCATCGCACGGGACTCATAAATTCACCAATTTAATAGCTGTCAATAATGGCCCAAGTTTATGAGCCATCCTACCAATTTACGACATCTTGGCAAGAAGCCGTACACACCGTGACTCCTCATTGTAACACGACAAAAAATATTTACTGTATTGCGTACAATACAAGCATATATTTTGCTCGCAATTATACTCTGTCTACCTGTGAAAACTATATTAAAATCCGTTCAGTAGTTTTGGAAATATGCGCCAACAACCAAACTTAAAGCAGTAAACCGATCAAAAGAGAATTCCAAAAATCGCTCCTTTGTTTTCTATTACCACTTTATAGTCACCTCTTTCATTTTTTTTTTCAATGTACAGATAGGTACTCCGGGTTTGGCTTTGTATTATAGTATGTATAGACAGATTAAATATATTGGCACTCATCGTCATCTTAGTAGGTCAAGAGAAAGAAAACTCCAACATTTTATCATTCACACGGTCCATTAATGAGACCCTCGACCTAATTTTCCAAGCGACTAACACCTGTTTCTAATCATAATTGGGTGCAAAAGGCCATTAATAAACACGACACTTAGCGATGACAATTGCCGACATTTCTGCGTGTGTTTCACTTTCATTAACTGTCGCTGATGACGTAACGTGCTGATTTATGTACGAATGATGTTATTTATTTACGCATACACGCATCCGGATAGTTTCGACATATGGCGCGGTGATTTATTGTGAGAAACAAACTTTAACAAACTACAAGTCTAGTAAAAATAAAGTAAATCACCTCAACAAAATTAACGAAGTAAAATGTGTTTGTGTGAAATATTGCATATTACTAAATATTTCCAGCTTTAAATAACGTATTTTTCCTAAAATTACAATACTTACATTTAAATTGTTATAATTTCAGCAAGAGCACCTTGCTTCATTATTGATTACAAATTCATTGACCTCAACTAATGTAACAAATTGATTCGCAGGACGCCGACGAGTCGTATACTTATAAGTACTAATTAGTAATTGTGACGGTAGTACATACAAGCGCCCGTTGAGTGCAGCGTGCTCTCCACACACTCACAAGATCAAAGAAGATCGATCACCTCCAATTTGTAAACATCTAAACACATCGGCTTCCACAGCGCATGTGACGGAATAACAACATATTTTCTTAGAATATTAACTCAGATTTGATTTTCCGTTCACTTGCTTAATATTAACTCTCGGTTAATCCGACGCTAATAGATATAGCCTTGACAGTTCTAAACGTTTATCGATGGTCAGTGTGAATGTCTTCTATATTTACACTGATCCGTGTTGATAAATATGGCACCCGGATGGCAGCGTTAATAGCAACAGAGAGCGTGGCTCGTCCGCACAATGTCGGCTGTGACAGCTAAAGAGTACAACTACTTAATGTCAAAAATAACTAAATGTAGAGAGAGACACATAACGTCTATACTATTCAAAAATCTGTGGATATTCTTCCTACTGCGTACTTATAACCTTAAAACCTTTCATTATTTCTTAAACCTTTCATTAGCAAATTATCTAAAACGTCTAACATTTTTCATAATATAGAAATGCACCTATAAAAAATTTGACGCAGGTCTTTAAGTAACTTAATAATCTCTTTTTATATTTTATAATTTTCAGCGCCCATAAAGGCACGTGGAAGCAAAAGAGTAATAAGCATCAATAGCTTAACGAAGAGAAGTAAAGATTGAAGAAATGGGCACAGATTTGGCTCTACCCATCACGGCAAGCAACTCTAACTTTTTTAACTTAACCTAGTGAAGTACGTAAGTTCTACCAACCAGACTGAGATTAATGTTGTGACAGAGTCTTACTTTTCTCACTTGGAGAGGAAGCCGATGCGTAACATTGAGATCGTATAAGTGTCATAAATTATTCATTACTAATTTTATAATTTGAGTGTTAAAGTGAGACACAATTTATTAGCAAAAGTATTAAAACTTGCCAAATGACGAACATTATCAAACTCTCGACAAAGTGGTTAACCACCAGACAATCACGACCATACGGCGAATGACTTTAGCGGCTACCCGCTTCCATTTTGTAAATATCATTTTCAGACACAATTATTATGTTTACAGATGTACGGAAATATTATAACACCGCGAATGCGAATATCCGCATCTGATTCCTAGCTGATTGGCATCAATAATTCGATAACTACTAAAACACGTGTCAATCATATTTTTATAATTAGACCGTGCGCTTGTCGAAGACAACAATATTAAAAATATATTAGATAATCCTTTTACAATATTTTTCCCTGAAATCATGCATTCCATCAATACCATACATTTTAACTATTTGATCAACATCTCATAAGTAAGTATACAAATAACCTAATCAACATTTCACAGAAAAACTTCTAATTTATGAGTCAATTAAAATATATATATATATATATATATATATATATATATATATATATATATATATATATATATATATATATATATATATATATATATATATATATATATATATTTTACGTTCTCCCACTGTACTGTACTGTACTGTAGTAAGCAACAAAAAATAAAAAGAGATAAATACTATTTCTAAATGTATGCTCTAAATCACAGGCAGTACAAGACAGTGTGCTTATACGGAAACTCATACCACGCTACAAGGGGTCGTAAATGACAAAAGTACAGGATTTATGCAGTATATACCTACCTATTACTATACATAAAAATACAACGTATGACACTATTAAGAACCAGGATAGAGAGAATAATAGATTACTGGTATATTGCTATGTATAATAGATCTAAGTAGAAAATTGGGCAATAAACGATTTTTTATTTTTGTTGTAGTATTTTTTATTGTTACATAGCGACTTTTTTTACTCTACCTCCGCAAAGCGAATTCACCGCACCTAATACGAAGTGACGTGCAAGAATCATTATCTATATTCCCTCATTGTTCTTACTTTGTAGTTACAAAGTAGCCAAGCCATAAGCAGTACAACTAATAAGGTTCCGATTCAATTCCTTGAATTCATTTGGACCAGTTTCAAATTTAAGTAAAATAAGTTAATTTAAAGTACAGTTATCAAGATAATCATCTCTCATTATAGATACTTAATCTAACAGAACACGATTAACATCACTAATTAACATCAAATGCAATGAAGGCACATTACCATGTCCATACAAAAAAAACGCTCAGCAAACTGTAGCGTGGCTGAGGACGCATTCCTGCGCACCCCTTTGATAATACAGCCATGAGTTTATAAGTATTATGTTTTACATTAATTGATAACATGAACCGACATAAATATTCGGTACGCCTAGTGAAGCACATACGTGATTTAATCATTCCATAAATGTAGGCAAGTAAAGTCGTAAAATAGAATTTATCGACTAAAGCAAAACACGTAGAGTCGACAAACGAGTGAAACGAGTAACGTACACTGTTACAGACTCCAATTATCTCGTATTCCGCACGAATGAGCCAACGCTCATTACAATCGCAAATGTTTATACTATTATGTTTACTGTTACTTGATGTTTGCTAATATTTGTAATATCAATCAGATGCTAAGGTAACAACTTCTACAAAAAAAAGCATTAACCAGTTTTACGGCAATCAGGTTTTGTTTTGAAATTATTGCTGATTGATTTGGAATCAGGTATTATTTATTTAACAGTAGCTCATTATACTACGTATGTTACAAGGAAGTTGAAATAGGCACATAAATGAATTAAAATATTTATTATTATAATTATAAAATAACGTAAACAAAATAAATGATTAAATTAGTCAGATTTATTATGGAAATATAATTATTTCTACAAATATCGTTAATTTGTATAATTGCGTAGCTTTCTGAAATTTATTCAAGTGTGAATCCATTCACATTTTAAAAGAAATATAGAAAGACGCTTGGGTGTAAGGCTTTTGGCCGCTTGCCAACAATCTCACGGCTCTTGTCATACTCTTCAATACGAGGCTTAAACCTTAATTTTCTTGCAAACTGGTAACACGTGAACTTATTATTACAATACTTAGCATATTGCACTCCTTACAGCATAGCAATAGACATAGAAAACGTACTATTCTTAAATTAATATCTAGACCGAAATACTTTAGATTTATAAAACAAAGTCAACATACACAATCGTATCGCACTCCACATTTTTCTTATTTAAGAACAACAAAGATGTTTCTCATAATTCCCAAATGCTATCCGTCTTGTGAAAAATATATTGCGGGCGCCGTTCAATAAGTAATATGCGCTAATAATAATAATTCAATACTATGTAAGCAAATTACCGCCGAAACTATTTATAGGAGCTGTTCATTACATGTAAGATTTACTACAAAATATACAGCAAAATATATTGTTTTAAGTTCTTTAAATCATGCCGTGGGTAAACAACGCAATAGATTTTTAACAAACAAAATTTCGTTCATCCATATAAATTTATATAAATATAATATATACTTTATTATTCCATGATAAATCTCTTTTAAATTTTTCCAGTATATTCATGATAAACATTTTGTTATTATTTAATTTTTTAGTATTTATTATTTAATTCTGTGATTATCTATTACTTGTATCTCTGTAATATAAAGAATGACTTCAGTCTCTGCGTCCCAAAGCTTTACTGCTAAAATCGGCATTAGTAACATAAATAATAAGATAACGCTCTAATTTTTTAATAACAATACTTCCTTGAATCTTACCACCATTTACAAATTTACGACGGGTACTCCAAAATTTGTTAGCTAGTCGCTATCGCTACATTTAAACCTCTTAAATTTTCTTCAATGACGATAGAGGACATAAAAAAATAAAATTTAGCAACGCAGCGAGTAACTTTCTCCTAAGAGACCATGGATGAAAATAGAAATTCCATGGCACAAAACTGCAACTTAAGATCGCTTTAAAAGTTAAATGAATTGTGGCTAGTTTTGAGTGCCGCTGTCTGTCGAGCTTTAAGAACTATTCGAACGAGTACACTTGAGCTTCAGTTGGTAAGGCAAGTGGCAACACAAGCATAAGTTGAAACTGCAGTGCGTTCAGATGCAAATCGAGCTCCGTGATTCATGATTATTTTATGAAATCCGCAGTTCAGATGCTCGCTAATTTGTTATTTAACGCAGCTATCCATTTTATTTTTACTGACAATCCACTCTGAACAATCTTGCCAACTCCATCCATTTTTATTTTTATTCACCTATTTGTTTTTAGTAATTTGCGTATATTTGGATTGTAGCTAACATTTACGCACCAGATTTTAAAGTGTAGTCTCAGTAAAATATGCAATTAAGCTCAGTAGTCACAAATAAAGGACGGAGCACAAACAAACGATCCGATCAGTTAAATTTGTTGTCGTGGCATTAATTCGAAGTACCAGAATTAACAGTTTAATGATGCAACAAAACGTATCAAGTGCCAAATTAATGTTTAAATCCGCAACGCAAAGCCAACCGGCACTGCCCTAGCATAATTGCGTTATGGATAGTGGTGACGTGTACATCACAAATAGGTGCCTATCTGTAGATCGGAGGCGGTGACGAGCTAGTCCCGAGAGTGGGCAAAGCTGGTGGGCTGCCAGCGTCAACCTGCCAACTGGGTGAACTAGGTCTCGCTGCAGGCGGGCTGTCTCCTGCGCCCGTTATCTTATCGATTTATAACAACACACTGCAGCGATCACAATAGGTGCTCCTCCACTTATATAACGTTAGTGTTTATTTTCAGAACTATTTACTCCGGGTTTATTTGCGCATACTAATAAAATAATGCGTGCATATATTAGTCTAAAGATAGTCTAAATACCAGATTCCAGGATTTCTTAGTTAAACGCAGAATCGGCTACAACTGTAGTATCAAATAAGTAAACAGTAGTTACGTATTTTAATGTAAATTATTGAAATCTATGCACGAAATACCGTGGTTAGCACCATTCTCTATCAGACGTTTTATTGCCTTCTATGGTTTAGGTGGAGCTTTAATAAGTTTTAATATTAAAATATAGAAACAATGTTAAGCATTGCATTCTTTCCTAGTTTTATAAACATCTGGAAGTAATAGAAATAACTAAAGAATATATATTTGCATTAAGTAAATTAAACTATCGACCTACACACTGAACTCACCATCAGTCATAACGTAACCTTATCGCCGTATTTCCATTGTAATGATTGAAAGATATGAATTTTATCCAGAACCAATCTAAACGTCATTACATCGCGTCAGAGCTAAAAGTAAAATAAATAAGTTTATACCATCGCTACGCCATCAACATTAATCAATCATCCCGGGGTAAATAAATTCCGTGCGCGATGGGCAGTGTGCAGTGGTCCCGCGACCACGCAGCCTAATTAGATTGCCTAGAACCCGACTTTACTCTTATCATTATAATCGTTAATAGTCCGATAGCGGGACGGTTGTCTCCACTAACGCACTATCAGGGATCACTACGTATCGTTGTTAATATGAAATACATCACTTCAAATTATTGATAAATATATTGTGATATGTGTGTTTCGTATAATGTTGAATTAACATATACGCATTTCGTTTATTTCCTTTTACATGTACTACTTTTATAGACGTCTTGTAGAAAACCGGAAACTCAGTGCAACCAAAACAGTGAGGAAGTTACTACTAGTGGCAATATGGAATAAAAAAAACTAAATAGGTTTATTATTTTCACTAATATATTTTGAATCTCACAAAAGAACAAAGTTGCAAAACCGCAGCTTATTATCAGCACCCTCTAAATCTTTATAACATGTCCAGTGTTAGTTAAATGTTCATTCAAAATTAAAGTAACAACATGCACATCAAATAATTAACACCAAAAACATAGTGAATAAGTGACGTGGTTTGTAGTGGATATTTGAAGGAGGTAAACTGAAAGCTTCAAAGCTCTCTCTACACGTTTTGATATACGATCGGTGTCGCTTGACGTCGGCCAATCTCACCCTCTTTTAGAGAGTTCTACACTTTTGCCGTCAATACCTATTATCTAGTGCAGTATTAAAACTGTTTACATTTTTAGAGGCATTTCATCAATTACAATAGTGTAGTGGTAACGGTTTTTCCATGTGTTAAAAATCTACGCACAAATGTTGATGAAAGCGCTATGAAATAATTGGTACACAGGCTATATGTTGACGAATAAAGTAATAAACTATGGCAATTAAATAGGATATTATAATAAACGTATAACGTTTATAACATTATACAATGTAACGTTGTAAAAATTAATGCATTTTATATACATACATAAATATGGAATAATATTTTAAACATGAGAATCATAAAAATATTGTACAGGATCGTGTAGTTATAGGCTTGATTTATCAACGCAATTATTATATCATGGCATTATCAAAATATCAAAACTAGCTAAACACTGCATATCTTCTGATTATCTTCTTGGCACACAATCAAGTATCAAAAAATGTTTTTCGTAATAGCAACTAGCGCAAGGACACTAAGATCAGAAAGTCTATCGCACATCGACTTAAAGATAAAAACGAGGTTTCAGATATAAACACAACCAAATTTAAAAGAAAATCTGTATTTATAGAAACTAGAAAATATGCTTTTTTGTTATGGTTATTTTTAAACAATGTTAAAGTTTTGTAAAAATATAAAACTGCACATCCTTTAAAATACTCGTATTATGCAAGTATCGAAAAGTGAACACAAGGTAACTTGTACATTACAGTATAGAATTCTTACTCTAGTACCCATATATTTCGATTTTATTACTGTTTTCCGACCACCATGATTATCTCTGTACACCCCTAAGTTTGAGATATAGAGAATTCCTACGGCATTAATTCTGCCTGTATACATTTGTATATTAAGTACTAAATATAAAAATAAATAAATATTTACTGAAATGTGGGTATAGACAAGAAATACCCAACGTGTGTTTGGCATAACAATAATGTGAAGCATACTACATACTTTACTAGTTTACTTATAAAAGCTATTAATCAGTGTTTTAAGCAGTCATTGTACAGGTTCTTTTAGTGAAACTCTTTAATAGACCGCATGTAGAACACCTTACTACTTTTGAAACCCACGTTACTCTTGTTTTAATAGCTTTTGATGTTTTTCTGTAGTGCGCCTCTGTTAAAATAAATATCTACCAATATATAAATCGTTTAATAATACCTACAATTTTGCCAATTTATTCCTTAAAACCATGCGAGAATAAAAGATATAAATAAATATATATGTACTGATAAATGTCGATAAGTCGCTTTATTGTATTAACGGAGAGCTTATTTTTCAGTGAGCTTAATCGAATTATATTATTGTATATCAATTTTTAGATGAATATTTTTATAGCCAAATTTTATGTAGCTATATTTATAAATATATATAATTATTGTACAATATATTTGTACAATAACGTGAAGATAATCAAACTTTCAACAAATACTTTTTAAATAATAGTATTTATTTTACAATTCTAATAACAAACTAAATATTAACGATCTGTAATCAATAGTTAGAATCATAAACAATTAACTATAATAAATAGTAAATGAAATAAAAACGTTAATAACCCTAGATTACATAAGCGTGCTGTATTGTGATAGGTCTACCAGATTAGTACAAAGTTGTGTATCAGATTTAAAGGCCAGATACACACGTGAGTTAGGCACGAACAGAGAGTGTTTAGGGCGCAGCGTGGGCCGCACCAAGTTAGCCCGGCCTTTGTTCTGCAGCCTGGACCGATCGATATGAGTGCCCGAGTCCAACTTACATATCGCTTCCTGTCTATCCGTATATATTGACACAATTCTAAATAAACACTGCACAATATACTTCGACATGACTGTTCCCATTAATCAATACCCTCAGGTATACATTACCGTTCCGAATCAAAGGCATCGTCCTTTGTTCTTGTACTAATAAAAAACGCAACATACGTTGCAATTTCATTGAGTATGTATGTGTGTTTGACATTATAACCCTTTACGTTTCTTACAAAAGACTAACCACGGAAGAAAAAAAAAATCTTAAAACACATATAAGTACATATATTTGGAAATTATTATCAAAAATATGATTATGCTTATTTTGATCCCAAGATGATATAAAGCTATAGACGAACAGAAAATATTGTATTTAGTATTCAGCATTTAAACCAACGTTTATTCGCTGAATAGACTGGAATGGCAATGGACGTTAGACATTAAATATAACACAACTTTTTGCGGTATTATTTATTTTAATACAAATCGATGAAGACGACATTGTGTGATTTAAAATGAATATTACGCTAAAACTCTAAGAATCTTTTTGTGGAAAGCGAGACGACCTCACTAGCTTATTATTAAACATCACAATTTATATATACGGTATATATCCGTTAATAATATTAATACCAATCACAACTTTACGAAACTAAGTAATGCATGTCACACCACTACTTACCCTTGTGATGCTGACCGATTACCTGATGCTAAGTAAAATTAACATCTACCTAATAGGGGACCGGACAGGTATTACCAAAAAATCAGAAATTCAGTTTAAAGTAAAGTTTGTAATATTAAAAATATTATCTCATATTTGTTTTTGTAAAAGAGTTGTGATTTGTATTTTAAATCAATAAATAAAATACAATAATTATAATATTTTTAGTCTATTCTTTACGGCAAATGAAACACCAATCACGGCGCATGACGTCACACGTGGGTAAAATGTAAACAAACAGACGTCATCTGGATGTCATACCGCGTTGTGTTATTTTAATTCTTTAAATGTGTTTTTGACACAGAACTGCTCTAATAATCACTTTGATGTAAGTAAATAAAAAATAGTGTTTCGGTTTAAAATAAATCGATGAATATTTCAATTAATTAAATCATTTGTACACCCAGGGAGGTTATGGTTATGAGATGTATTTATTTATGTTTTAGCTGCCACATGATATGGAATAGAATATTTATTTATATAGAATTCTGGTTGTTACACAGTAACCTGAGATTGCCTGAGATTAACACGGTCTATGCAGTGTTGCCAGATCATAATTTCTCTTTACCCCAGGATTATTTGGAATTTAAAATTTTACCCTTAAATCAATCATAAATAATTCGGTACTTATTTTCTATATCCTTATCTATGCAGACGCCACTTCTTTCTTCACTTCCACTTCAATAATTATTAATTTAATTATCTCATTTTATTAGGAACAACTAGCTGTACACGAAAATTGTATTGAATAAAAATTATAATTGTTTCATGGCCTACAATTTTTGTAGGAAACATCTTTCTCTAAGCTCAATATTTATTACAATACCGTGAAACAATAGCTTTAATACCTTAACTCGTAGAATTACCCCAAAATTACCATAAAAAATACCCTGCTGATTCAGTTTTACCCTAAATCTAGGGTAAATAACCCTAATCTGGCATTATAAAATCACTGTTCAAATGACAAGACTTGTCAAGTTGCTTTATCCACGTATGACGTCACACGAGACGAAATGACATAATGTAGCGTTTGCGCGGGAATTATAGCTATTTAACATTTGGGCATGGTTTTATGTACTTTTTAAGCTTTATTTGTGCAAAATACTATTTTTCTTGGCTATTTATATCCACAATGATCAATTTAAAACACCTTCTGAAAATTTGTCCGGTCCCCTATTGTAATGGCTCATAAGAGTAGCAATATGCTAAGGTATTTATATTTACTGGGTATTGTGACAAGGGCAATAATATGCTTCAAAATTAAAACACATCGGAAAATACTAACACATTGCTGTAGATGTACCACCACCTGTCAAGATAATTACTGGAGAACAAATAAGGACAGAAAAACAAATAATGATAAAGCATATTGTATATTTAGTTACTGTTGAGAATTATTAAAATACCGCTCAACTATATATTCTTTACTGTCCCTTTGTTTAAAATAGAACAGCAAATAATATACAGTACGTATCGGATAAATGTCACAACTCACAGGTTGCTTCGCGGATTTTCATTTCCGTCGGTCACTATTTAAATGTGCTTCCAGCGTCCGATCTGGAATAACGCGTGCTCTGATGCGGCGCAGCGTGGCAGCGTATGAGATTGACAATTGTTATGATCATGTTGTTAACAGACTTCATAACACTGAATGATAGCCGACACTCATTCTAGATTTTGTGTTAGTACGGCAGACATTGACTTGAAAATTTTCAACACAAAAGCTTATCTCGGGACGACAGACGCAGTTGATGTGTCGTTTGTGTTTTATTATAGGTAAACCTTCGTAATTTATTATACAGTGTATATCAATTCAAAATTTAACATGAATTACATGTTTCAATATAATCTAAGTGGCATATTTAACTATTTCTATTTAATATGCCTGCCTCGGTGGCGTAGTTGTACTGCATGCGTGTTACAGCAGCGCTCTGAGGTACTGGTTTCGATTCCCGGGTCGGGCAAAGTGATATTTGGGTTTTGTGTACTCAGTATCAGCCTGGAGTCTAGAATTCGTGTCCGATATGGCGATAGGCTCGCCCCCAATCACATCACGGGACGGCGAACACACTTGGCGAAAAGTAGGTGTCCTGGTTACGCGTCTACATTCCCCTTCAGGCATAATTACGTGATGTATATGTTAACATTTTAATATACAAAATCCTTTAAACCTTTGTGTTGTAATTATGTTTGGAATGCCGAAGAGCCTAACGGAATTAGGTCAGTAGATGTGAAGGCTGGAACCCCGCCAGATGTTAAATCTCATTGTACTACATAAGGATTATGTATAATCTCCATCCCCTGTGTAATGGAAGAGCACCATTTATAAGCTATGTTTACATAATTTAATCTTTTATTGTACTAGGTACTGGGCAAAGAGACAAGATATCCACACGTGGTAAAGGCCACGGCTGTCAATAAACATAAGCAAGCTCTAACTGGTACTGAACTGCACTCGTCATCCTTGACATCAAGTATAAAGTGTTACAATATCATAAATTATCATATGCTTCAAATCAAAAACACAAAAGTCCATGCACTACTATTCGGTCACAGAGACAGACAATATCGTAGTAAATACCCAGCCTGACTGTATCACCTTTTACATTATAATATTATTTTATAAAACCGCTCTAACCTGTGACGGAGTACCTGCTATCTTTCTATAATGTTGGACTTTGGTTTGGCACTCATCCAGTACAACGTATAACCTATTTGTAACAAAAGTTTGGGATGGGTCAAGGCTGTGGGATCCTAGCCAGAATAAGCCTTCCTGCAAATGTACATGTATGAATAAAACGGGCGCAAGCCGTTGGCTTTGTTTCCTAATACATAGATTATTATTAGGAGCAGGTAATTTCCGTTTTTATGAAAAAGTGAGAAATACTTATGTATTACTTATTTAAATAGGTAGGCACGCGAAAATTGTATATAATATACTTCCGCAGAATTCAAGCAACAACTATTGCAAAACACCATTCTTCCTTGGCATATGACAAAATTATGAGAACTGGTTTATTTAATAATGATTACTTATGTTTACACGAATTTATATTCACAAGCAATTAGGTACCTACTAAAAGTGATTATGTAATAAATGCCCCTTAAAATCTTACAGGTTTGATTATACCAAAATGTTCCTAGATTTGTAAATGCAACTATACAAAGTTATGTTATATAAGCAAAACCTAAAATGTAAATGCCAAGATATTTTAATAAATCTACAATGTCGGTATTAGCGAACGAAGGCAACACTTAAATAAGAAAACAGAAATAAGCGTGTACTACAAGGAAAATGTTAAGTTTCACCTCCTTTCAGCATTCTATTGGACCCACTCCACTAACCATCAGGTGCGGTGGCGTCAGTCTGCCGGGAACGTTTAAAAAATGCTAAATATTATGTAATAGTTCTTTTATGTCTAAAATAATTTTGCAAATAAATGCAAATTTAAAATTACTTTACAAAATATTAACCTAAACATGTTATTAACCGTTTATAAAAATAAAGGATCAATCTCGGGTTCATGATAAACGTAAAAACATGCCTACCAACTTACATATCACCAGTTATGGTGGGCTAGGCTATTGATCTTTATCGAAGACAATTCCAGACTGAGCTTAAAGCAGAGAAACCTACAAATCCCTTTAACCCAAGGAACGGAACCGAGACTGTTCTTTGCATACACAATTCATAACTGTAGCTTTATCCTCGTCGTCAACAAATAACTAACGATAGAACACTGTGCATTTGGAACTAATTAACACAACATAGGCCGCAGCCTTTCCCTGTGCCCTTTAACTATTCACGCTTTCCAGTACCTGCGCCTAGACAGATATGTATATTGTATATTAATGGAACTAATCGATAGCCGATAGCAACCTGGCGCGGTGTCGTAAGACGTTGAATCAATATTAGTTGTAGGTACGTACTTTGTAAATTGCTAGAAACGGCATGCGAAACTATTAAATTACCTAAGTATTTTGACCGTCTCATCTTACTTTTTACTAATATGATAAATGAAAATGTTTGATTGTTTGTAAGAAGTAAACGCAGAAACCGCTACACAGATTTGGATGAAAGTTAGACTGTGGATAATAAAAACCTAGGAAAATAAGTCATGCCCTGAATTGATACAGGTTGCTTCTAGACGGGAACAATACTGGAAAGTATACATAATATACTGATTAATAACAAAATACACATCACGTAGGCCGAGCCACAATTAAGGTACTACCACTACTCCAACATACTACAACGAAAGTGATCATTAAAAGTTTAATCTACGAAAAAACATTGCTTAGAAATTCAGTGGAACGTAAAATTTCCAATTGTCAGGCTTTAGTAGCCAAAGCAAAATACTAAATAACGCTAAGGGTACACGATCAGCAAATAACTTCCTGTTAAATAAATAGTAAGGTCTGGTGTGGACGCGACGTCACCCTGCTGTTTACATACAGTTGCGTGCACGAATTTTATCTTTCTATCTACTCATTTCATTCACGAATACGGACGATGGTGTGTTAGAGTGTATTATAACTCATTTACACATTTTGCTTATTATTATCATAGTGCGGTGACAAATTTAATTTGTTTCATACCTGGCCATTAACAGTTACAATTTTAATAATTAGGTGATGTAGCCAAATATCCACAAAACATGTTTTATTACAGAAATTATATATACTTTAAATTGTAACAAACTAACGAAAAAATACGGAGGGGAAGTAAGAATTCACGATTTGAAAATAAATTATTCGTGAACCTGCGGACATCCGCTATATGAATACGAACTAAATGCGAACGAAGCCAAATGTTAATATTCGTATATTACAATATTTTTCTGAAAGTAAAGTCTTCACACAGATAATCTCACATTTATATGCGCTATATTTGCATTTTAAAACAGACGAAATATTTATAAAATACAGAAAACACTATATACAATATTAATATCAAATAGATTTTTTTTAAATTCTACAATATTAATTATGTGTAGTACTTAATTAACAACAGACTTCAAGGTAAGGGAAAAATGCGTACCTAAGTATACCTATAATATCACTACTAATATCAAAACAATAGGTTTTGTTATCAGTTTATAAAAAGCCAATTGCCAAGTTTTGAATCGTATTAAATACATGAAATTTTAACAATGCACGTAAAGCTTTTAATTTGGCAGACGTTATAGTGTGACGAAAAATATTTTTAAAATAGTTTAGAAACAAAACTTTCCAATGAAACGCTAACGTGTATTATAGCTATTTTTCCAATATAACAACAATTAAGAGTTCGATACATATTTATTATTTACACCAACACTTAACTATTAGTAGTATTACTGTCGACAGTTACAGTATTTTAATAAATACTTGTAAATCATACAAATAGGTAAAAAAAAACACAAAAGCATTAAAAATGTTATGAAATAAAAATTCCTAATTGGTAATCTCTGAATTACTTCCTATTTCCCTTCGCAGGTACAATAATATTATATCCAATTTAAAACATCAATAAGAAAAAATATGTCACATCCTTTCACATTCCAAAAATATCTTCGAAGTAAAAAGTAAAATGTCCCAACAATCTACCTATTGCCAACCGTTGCCGAGTTACCGAATGTCGAAATTACAAAAATGGGTCATTGATATTGTGTTGTACTTGCATCAAAGTAAATTTACGTAAGAAACCGAAAATCATACTCAAACAATTAAGAAATCCAGAACTTTATCACGTCTACTTATAAAATTATGATTTAAGCCTCATTGCAGCTGTAACGACTGCAATTCAACTGTAAAACATAATACTCCCACTGCTTTATATCATACAAAATACCCATAAAATATTAGACTCGTTTTTGAATTATGAATGAAATTGTCGATGTTTACCTTCCCGTACGACCTTGAGAAGAACAAGGAGGGGTGTATCCCAACTATCGATTTCGCCGCCACGTGCTCCCACTCAACTGCCGTCTCACAGATGCACCTGATGAGGCCAGGATGATGTGCAGGGTTCACACAAAGTTGGTGCACAAAAAGCGGTATAATTTTATAAAGCACTACGCGGGATAAGGACGTAAGCGAATGACCCGAACTTAATGATCGTGTACGGATTTTCCAGTAAACGCGCGATCATCGGTGGAACGAGGACAAGAGGTGATGAGCTCGCGAGTGCCAAAGCAGCGAGCGGCGGAACGCGCGGACGCGGACTGCCCGCGCGAAGAGCTCGCCCAACGCGCGCTGCCGCTATTTGCGCCCAAAGCGCCCGTTCACCGCCCACCCCGACCGCAGCCGCCCGCGCCCGCCCGCCCAGAGCTTTCTCTGCGCAGCGCAGTAACGCGACCAAATACACACATAAATTTCCTTCATTTTCCTGCAAACGCTTTTGGTCCGTTACAAGCGAAATTATGCCAAACCTTTGTGTAAGTAGCATCAAATTTAAACTGGAGCAATTTAAATTGGGCCGAACGTTGTAAACGGTTCCTAACAAACATAGTTTGTGTTGAAACATTATTTTCTTTATATTTATAATTAATTTACTGTTTTTTTTTAATTTCTATCATAGATGACACATGTTTACAAATACCATTTTACTAAGTCGATTCGTTAGTGGTATCATTTGACAACCGGCATGATACAATGGTTCATGCCGGCAATTAATGTCTGCGTTAGCAATGTTTTATGTAAACCGGAAATATTTATTTCGGGCCTGGGTATTAGGCGATCGCTGATACCCACGATAGAAGACGTAGGTATATTATATCTAACAGAGTCAGTAACGGATTTGGCCATAGGCCGTATAGCCGTGACCTTAAGACGAGCTCGGCCTTTTGGTGGCATATTTTAAACTAGGAATGGCACAGTTACAATCGAGCCTTTTCTTATTTGCTTTGACAGAATAGGCACCCGGACGCAGGACATGTGGTAAAAACGTGATAGCATATTATACTTAAGCGGCGATTGCCTAGTTGGATGTGGAACGGACTGCCAAGACAAATGTCCGCAAGTTCAAATCCCAAGGGCACACACCTCTGACTTTTCTAAAAAAATCATGTGTGTATTCTTTGTGAATTTATCGTTCGCTTTAACGGTGAAGGAAAACATCGTGAGGAAACCTGCACATCTGAGAAGTTCTTTATAGGAATTTCGAAGGTGTGTGAAGTCTACCAATCCGCACTAGGCCAGCGTTGTGGACTAAGGCCTAATCCCTCTCAGTAGTACAGGAGGCCCGTGCTCAGCATAGGCAAGTATATAATATAGGGCTGATATTATTATTATTATAAGAAATGTATAAATCTAGCACTGCTGGAGATTCAGTGTATAAGTAAGATTGCTGTATGTAATAATATTTTACGCGGTGAGGAACACGAAATATGTAACCTGGTATGAGCTTGACAATGATTGGTGAATTCCTCCTAGCCAAATTTGGCCATAGCGGCCAATCGCAGCAGAGATCGGCCAGGTACTCAAGACATATTATAATGCACAAGTGTGTGCATAAAACACAGGTGCACTCTCTATTCCTTCCCTCTCATAGTCATGTGCGACGGTAATCCGACATGATCTAAGAGATATGGCACTTACGGTCATTCGTGCTTTCCGAAGCACGGGGATATCACACCGCCAACTTCCTGACTCCGAACTGCGACTAAGTCATTTTTAAAATAGACAAACCCAGACACACTTATTTTGGGCCCGATCCGGAAATCGAACCCAAGACTTTAGTGCGGTAGTCGTACTCGAATAGTGTACGGAAGGAACGTCACAGAAGCAGTTAACTAACGATTCTTTCTAATGATGGATATGTTGAATATAACATGTAAAGCAGAAAATTCACTTGCTTTCCACAGGAGTATAAAGAGAAACTTAAATGGAATATTTTCTCACTGTACCGTTACCGACTTATTCTATCGCCTATACGGTCCAATTTAACAACAGCTATTAGTAGGTATTTATAATTTACTATATCGTACCAGCGGTAGCATAAACTACAAAAATAATTTGATAGATTTTATTATTATAAAACTTAAAACCCTGAGGCTTTTTAGTTTTATTGTAACGCTGTAAAATGTGTCGTGAGTTTTATACCTAAACGGAATATTCTATAGGCGGCGTTATTTTTTTTATTTCAAATTGCCTTTTGCGTGTGCTTGAATATAATATTACTATGTCTTATAATGGAAGTCAGATTGGCGCGTACCTAAACATAAATAAAATATATCATATTATGAAGTCTTTTGTGTCTTTATTCCAATAGGCTCCTCATTTTATTGGTGTCCACATTTCTTCCAAAATCTGTAAATGCTAATCAAATAAAAACTTTCTAAACTTCGGACAGTGTCCAAAGTTTTCGTATAAGTACCTACGTAGGTATTTGCAATAATGTGGCAAACAGGAATATTTCGTCGGAATCCATTTTGTTACTGACTGTCCAAAACGCGAAAGCGAGCCGCGCACCGATGGAGAAAACTTTACGCACCCATAGCGTCCGAGACGCTGCTTGACCGCTGCGAACTCGTGGCAAATAAGAAACATATCCTTGCTTCGCATTTAACTCGTCGCAACTCACCAACCTAAATGCGGCCTAAAGTGACCGTGTAGGCATCGAATTTCTGCGTACAAAATATGATATCTAAGAATAAAATTCTGGGAAATCTTTCTCGGGTAAATCGTGGAACACAAACCCGCACAAAATATTGCTCGACCGGAGAATCGAACACCGGACCTCCGGACTAGTTTCTGACTTGTATAAGCACTTATATTACCCAATTGAAGCCTTAGTGGGAGCGAACCGGCCAACGGACGAGGTCCTAGCATATAAGAAGGCCTCGTGCTTAAGTCTCGTTTAGGGAGACGTGGGGGGCCGCCGACGCATCAGTGCCATTCGCGAGATTCGTCACAAATAGCGCTACTTTTGAAGCGAACTAATGTAGAATCATTCTTTATAATAGCACTCATACCATATACTCATATGTCCCGTGTCTATGTAAATAAGGCTATAGACGAGAGACCGACGCGATGTCCAATTGAGGATCTTTTTATGTTACCACCCGTTTACCAACACATCTTATGCATCTTACCTACAAAATTGCCTAATGTTTTCGCTCGCACCCGGAACCTACCGCCAGTCTTGTAAAGGGGCACAAAGAATATAGGCCTCGCAAAGATCAGCCGCCTGGAGTCTCACGTTGGTAAGGCCACCAGTAACATCATCTCAGAACTATTCTTCATCTGGACCGAAAACTGGAATTAAATCTTCAAAGAGTTCTTCTCTAGTGGCGATACCTACCTATACACGTCACCAACGCCTCCCATAATTCGAAACTATTCTGGATATGTCAAATACCTAATGGCATACAAATGTTTTACTTATAATTATCTAATAAATAAAGTACCTGTAATTAAATTATTATTTGTTAGGTATTTAAATGATTTCTAAACAACTTTGTAGTACTCATTACGCGCACATAGGTGACCGGATAAGCCGGATTTGGTATAATTAAAGTTCATGAATAAGGGCAGAAAAAAAGATTCATGTATAACTGCCCGCGCTCACATACACAGCCTTTCCGCTACAAAAATCCTTGAAAAGCTTCAGGACGCCTGCGCCATCGATTAAAAAATATATTATTCCCCATAGAAGCAAATATCCGGGGAAAAATGTAACTTATATTATATTAATTTATTTATCAATCTTTTTGTCGTCGATACTGTCACATCTCTAGCATACTGCTTAAAGTTAGTAACAACTTGTGATAACTTTGTAAATTTGAAATGCATGAATGACTATGCATCCTTTTGGAATAGTTTATGAAAGCCATAAGATAACATTGTATTAATATATTATACTTATACTAAATAGCTATTTTAGCGTGATTTCTGTGACTACTTATTATTCTCAGACCTATACACAGCATTTCTGATAGTGACAACCAGAGACCAATAAACTAGAGTGACATATTTGAACACAGTTGCCCGACGAAGGGTTTTGTCCCCAAATTTGAGAGTAATTTTAGGGCCATGGGGACAAAAGAAACGGAGACTTTTGAGTCAGAATGTGAAGATGAGGTATACTAAAAAGATCAATCTATAACAAAATATAGAAAATCAACACAATGTGGAAAATGAGGCAAAAAATAGTAATTACGTTTTAGATTAAACTATAATGAATATGACAGAGTTTGAACAATTACAATGCTTTCAATAGATATAAATCATTTTATTTATATTCACTAATCAGTTTAATTAAAACAATAAAGGGCTTTAAAAATAAAAACTATGTTATAGATACAAAGTAGTCTTAGAGAGTAATTTAAGTACCTAAGGTAGTAGTCATAAAATAAATTTAAGTTTACTCTGTTTGCTTAGTTATTTTCTATCCAATATTACTTAAATATTCGCTATTGTCCCTCACAGAGAGGCAACTGGAGATGTCAAGTCATCATCTTTTAAATATTGTTTAGTGCTTGTGCGTTTTATGTGTGTTTCCAAGTTTTATAAAATATATTTGAGCACTCATTTTGTATTTACGGACTTCGTACCTTGCTTAAAACCATTGCTGCCATATCGGACACAAAGAATCTAGCTTCCACGTTGTAATAGAATATGTTATTTTTGATTTTACAAAGGCGTTTTAATTGCATATTGAGTAGCAAGACCTAGATCGGTACGTGAATTGTAATATAGCGAGCCATGGTGCCAGAATAATTCATTATAGTACTATTTAGATTTAGTATAGTATATCAAAAATGATGGCGTATAAAAAATATACTTTAATTGAAAAGATCTTTTTTTATTTTTAAACATCATATTCTATTATCCTATATAGAAATAGCGCACTTGAAAAACTGTCTATAGCAAATACTATAGAATTAAACATAACCTCTCTTTTGCAAAATATCATATCTCGGCTTTCCGGCTACCAAAATCGGCGGAATTTCAGTATTAGTTTATCAAACTATTCAAGATAGTAGTTTTTCATTGACACCAATTTATGTTTTAGGAACAAAATATTTTAGGGGTAGTTTCGAGGGTAAGTACTTACTTCATCAAATACGAGAGGAAAAATACTGTTTTATAGGCAGTATGTACATTTTATAAATATAATATCGGTGTCTTTTGTGCGCGCACTCTATTATTGTGATTATTTTTCCTTTGCTGGATTTTTTTTCAAAAAGCGTATAATTTGGTTTGTTTACTTAGTTTGGGGGTATTATAAATCAGACATATGACAACATTGTACTTGACAGTTGACATAAGTGATAGTCGTAAACAAGGCAAAATGCGGTAAAACTCCGAGTGACTAAAATGTTCGTTAAGTTTTAGGTTTGACTTTTATTCAAGTCGTTATCAGAATAATAAGTAAACAAAATATAATAACAATCACAAGAATTTAGCAAACAAATTATGTCACGTAAAGATATTGCATTTATTAAATACTATAATTTGTAAGTAAGAACAAGTTTTGTGGTTTGAAATGGCAACTTGGAAATTAACTCGGCAAATATTTGGGAATGAAGAATATACATTGTCCGAGGGAGATGTAGTGACAATTGGGAGAAGCACCGACAATACTATAACTTTATGTAGCATGGTTGTATCTAGAAACCATTGTTCGCTCAAAATTGAACGAAACCAAATTATGGTGACTGATTTAAAGGTAAGTTATTACACAAAGTTTATCTACATTTAGAACACGCCCTTTATTGATATATGTACTATGTACTAGAGTATAGACTAATCTATTCTAATTCACGAGACTAATCCACAATCCATATAGACAAGATTGGACTTTATAACATTTATAAATATTTGCAACATATGTGTATCAATATGTTTAACGTTTAATAAACTTAAATTAGTTTCTGGAGTAAGTTTACAAAACGCATGATCTGTATGTGACAGACTGTAATGATGACTCCCAAATATTTATTTATAACTTTAAGTATAAAATAATCTTCATGTAAACTTTATTTATACTTACTTTTTTCTCATCAATTACTTCACATTGACCAAATTAGACCAGTTTGGCAGACTGGCTTCCTCAAGGCGGTTGATTCCCTTGGTGATGTTGTTGTATTACAGTATGGCAGTGCTGATGCCTATCTCCAGGTTAGGCAAAGTGATATTGGGTTTTTTATCAGTATTAACCTTAAGTCTGGAATTAACCCACAATATTGCAATAGGCATGCTCTTATCCCATCATTGTCCATAATACATACAGCATGAAATGGGTGCACCAGTTGGGCCACTGTCTACCCCTTTGGGGATAAAATGTGTGAATATGTGACTGTGGGTGTTATGTCTACTTAAATAAGAGAACTGATACATGAGACGCTACTTTTAAAGAAAAAGTAATTCTATTTGTTTAGATTGGTCAGTAATGTATAAGGAAATTATCACATTTTTTTCTAATTTCTTCTAGCCTTAATGTACATGGTATATACATTACTATGTATTTTTATGGCTAATAATGATTACATGACCAATTGAGCAGAGTTTGACAGGGTGAAATAAGACCTATTTTTAAAATAATGTAAATGACTAGTGTTACAACAATATGAATTTCTAAATTACTATTCACTCAAATATTTTTTTTACTATTCACTTGCTTCCAACTCTGTTTACATGAATGATTTCACCCAGAATAGACGCCCAACTCTATATTAATACAAAACTTTTGAATCAATAATTAATTAGAAGGTTGCATGCTTATTTGTTTATGCTGCCACAATATTAATAGGTCCAGGACACTCAGTCTACATGGTCTAATCAACCAAAACCATCTGGAATCATGCAGCATTTAATGAGGTGTGGAGTGGTTGTGAGGCCTAGTGTTTGCTTAATGGAAGTCTAATTTCAAGTCTATTTATAGTTTCCTTATGTGAAAATTACAAAATACTCAAAAAAAAGGATAAAGTTTACCACATTTTAGAATCACAAAATATTACCATCAATGTAAATTTTAAACAGTTTCACTAACAAGTTCTATTCTGTGTATTATGCTCCCTCAAGTCTGAACAATAAGCATGCACTGTGGTGTTGTACGACATTGTAGCCAATATAGTTACTGGGTATTAGGAGACTTAACATATGTCAGAGGATGACAGTGCACAGTGGAATGCCACACAGTACATTATAAAAATCAAAGTTTTGGATGGTGTTGCTACTGTTTATGGGAGGTTGTATCATTTGCTGTCAAGCAAGCAGGGTACTTATCTCCTCATACAACAGCAATAAAAAAATACATATATATATCTTCGGCATCATCATTTCAAACATAATATAATATGTTGTTTTTGCTTCCTTGGTTTATTAACAATACATGGGCTGGGTGACCTTGGGTTTGATTCTTAACTTGGTTTACTAATTAGTATATACAGCACTTCATACTCCATAAGATTTTTTTAGGTATGTAAAGTTTACCAACCCACACTTGACCTGAATGTTGGAGTAATGCCTAAACCCTCTGAATTGTCAAGGAGGCCCATGCATATCAGTGGACAGTATAAAATACAGCATGGCTATTGTTATTATTATTATGAACAGTAGCACAGAAAATAAGTTTATCTCACATCCTTATTTTAAGTGCAGATAAGCCAATTAGTGTCGTACGCTCTTTCCAAACATTAAACGCGGATATACGGTCGTTGGTTAAACGTAACGTAATCCTGAGAATGCGTCCCGTCTCCGCGGCGCTGAAACCCTACTCCCTAGCCCGTCTACTTCCTATCCGCTCTTGCATGCAGCCGGTCAGCTCTACATGTTAATCGGTTCTGTTCACATTAAACTTATTTAAAATCTGCATATTCTAAGCCACTCGCTCATGACAATGATGCATGCGCGCGCGCTTCTTATCGTGGTTACGAAGGCTGCAGTCATCGAAATGTCGAGAGAAAGTAAAAAAATAAAATCCAAAAAAATTGAATTAGAGGAGATGTTATAATTCATTGTGGCCAAATAGCCCACGTGTGCAAAATCGCGAATGATAAAACTGTTACGTACACAATTTATACTAACGACATCGAAACCGAAGAGCCGACTCTAACGACCAAGAGAAACAGCAGTGACGTCAAGTCTTTAATTAAGTAGTAAAACATCTAACAAAGGTGCTCTCTAATAGCGATGTGCGACACGTCCCTACCCGAATACAAGCTCCTTTGCGTGACCCTCGCAGAAAAGCAAGTGTACGAATGCGTCGCTTCGTTCATATCGCGTGTACGTGCAAAACAGGTTTGTCATAGTCGATCCTAGAAGCGATGCAAACAAGCATTGTATATAATATGTTGCTGAATCGTAAAACTCGTAAGCGTTTAAGTACTAAAAGTATTTCTAGGAATATTGAATGCCTACTCGATCAGGGTAAAAACCTGGAAAAGTCGCAGGGTAGCGTAGAATCACATTTAACTAAACCGAACCAAGACACCAACAATACTAACAATAACTTTACTGAAAACTACATTCCACCCTTTACAAATTCTTCGAAATTTCAAATAAAATAATTCTTTGGGTGCTAGGATTCGTGAGTCTAGTCCGAGCATCTGAAACCCGCAAGCTTGCACTGCCTTTCGTTAGGAAAACGTATACTGCCAACAAGCGCGCCAATCCTGGGCTACATAATATCTTACAGAATAGCGAAACATACACCAATTTACCACGCCATTATACCTGAAAGATTAGGGAGATGTGCAACTAACGCACTTATTTCGTCGAGCTTATCCCTATAATGTGAAAGCAAGCAGGCTTATATAACACAAATACCAATCTTAGAAGTGAAATCAGTAGTTCAACTTTTGCAAAATTGTCCCATCTGATAGGTATCGTGAATTTATTGAGATTGTACAATACTTCGAGATCCCACATGGACGTTAGCGTTGATTTATAAATCTAGATGTAGAACAGTGACGTCCGTCTGTGCATGGTCTAACACGAACTCTAAACGATTTGACGCTTTTTTATTTAAAACAATCATAAAACAAAAGTTTTAAATAATTTTTATTCATCTCTTTTTACATAGCGGTACCTTAAAGGGTTTTTCCACTGCTTTTCGAAAGTTACTGAAATATCGACAGTCCTTACGCAAAGTATTGAATCTGCAAAATACAATTTTGGACATTCGATACTATACGTAGGGACCGTCGAAATTGGACCACTTAGTCCGGCGCTTCCGTTGACCTTGGCGAAAATATTTTGAATAGTGTTCTTTAGCTCATCCATTGTTTTTGGACGATTGGTATACACTAAGGACTTATGATATTCCTATAAAAAATCACAGGATGGTAAATCTGGTGACCGCGGGCAACTCTAAATCACCCCTTAAAGAGATAGGACGTTCGCCGAAGTGTTCAAGTGATCCTGGTTATTTTAGACACACTACCGGTATCAATAGAAGTGTTCTCCCATTGGATGATAATTTTCTTTTCTGAACGCTCGTTGAGTTGTAAAATTGAATTAAGATTTTAAAAAACGTCGCCTCTAAGCCCGTCCACTGCGTAGTAATTTATGAACTAACCTCTAAGAAAATTAAGCTAGGCCCATTCAAATGCCCCAGGTGTGGTGCGCAATCAGGAGCATAGCTACCGCTGTATCAGCCGTATCAATGATACGGGACCCCGGACTTTAGGAGATAAACGTTAAACTTAAGCGGACGCCTAGAAGTTCGCACCGCCTCGAAAAGTCCTAAGTATTTTTTTATAGGGCCCCTATACTATGGCTACACCACTGCGCGCAATTCAAATACGTGAGTTCTTCGTGACACATCCTATATAATACAGTGGAGAAACTCGTATATGCGTTAAGATGCCCTGCCTACTGTAAGAAAAACAGATATAAGTTCAAGGTATGCTCGTATAGCACACCTTACCTAATGGGTGTAGCCTGTAGTTCGTATATAAAATTTCTATTGCGTACCTACTATAACTAAATAAACAGGTATAAAGCAACTTATTGGGGACATGCTAGCCCAACTTAATCCTGGTAGCGATCCATACCGATATTGGTACGACGTAGATCAGATTAACAATTCAAATATGTCCTATAAAACAGAATTACTGTTAGAAAGACCGAGACACGTCTATTCGCGTGGCAAATTGCATCCATGTCTGTTTAGCAGTTACTGCGTTTGCTACTAATAAACATATAAACTTTTTCTCAAATATTCGAATTTATAATACTAATAATATAAAATAAGTAAGAAGTAAAATTTCGTTCAATTTCAACGCTTGCTAGGAAACCGGCCCTCCAGCCCACATTGGTCGCAGGTGGCCGAAATCGAAGCTTCGGATGGACACTATATTATATAACTAAAACTATATTAGATCGAAACTTACACAATATTACCAAAGTGTAACGTTGACAGTGGACACGGAGTTTACATAATATGTATTTGTTAAAGCTTATTCAATAAATACTTTCAGAGCTCAAATGGTGTTTTCGTTGGAAGTACAAAAATCCCTCCAAATGTACCTTATATTGCCAAAGACTCAGACACAATAGGTATAGGTTGGGATACAAGCATATCTTCAACGGGGATTGACAATACTCAGAAATATTTGTTTAAAGTTGCCAGAGAAAATAAAGCATGTCACGATATCGAAAGAAGATTATCGGGATATGATAGCAAGACAGATTCAACGCCGTGTAACTTGTTGAAAGAGAATTCAACAAAAGCAATCAAACGAAAAGCTGACTTCAATATAACTCCTAAAAAAGAAAAAGAACCCAAAAATGAAATTGATGACGAGATAATACACATAAAGTCGGAGAGTGATAATGAAAATTTGGATAGTGATATTAAAAAACCTAAACTAGAACCAATAACCGAGACGCCTCAAATTCGATGCATTCCAATAGAAAAAATTAAAAATGAAAATGAATATTTACAATTGGAAGCATTTAATGTTAAACAGGAATACTTAGCTTATGATGATGAACCAATTGAAGTAGATAGTGACAGCGATAGGGAATCTGAACAGTGGTTAGCACGACTTTCTCAAAATTCTCCAGGAAAACCATTGAAAAGGTTGTCACAACAAAATAAAGAAGAGACGGAAGATAGCTCTTACAGTCAGCTAGAAGACTTTGTTGATTTAGACAACTTATGGAGCAAAGTAGAAGATGATGTAATTTTAATAGAACCTTCAACAAATGAAGAAAAATCCTTTACGATATCTGATGAAATACTAAATTTCAATGATCATTTACAAGATGAAATAGAAAATAATCTTGATGCAACAATTAAACCACCGGAACATATTAATCTTGTACAAAATATTGATGAAATTGATGGATTTTGCAATGAACAATCTTCTATTCAAAAACAACAAATTCCAATTATAGATGCACGAAAAATCCAAAAAGAAACAAAACGAATTACTCAATTAACAGAGCCCCCAGATCATCCACCTAAAAAACAATCAACCAACAAGTTACATGAAAGTAAGTATTACTTGCTGCTATTGATTATATTATTCAAATTATAAAAAGTGAATATGACTATCAGTTAATTGGTAAAGTTGGAAAAGGGAAATGTAATTGCCTTTTTCCTAATCTAAAACACTATTATAGACATCATCTGATTATAATCGACCTAATGAATGTACATAGCCCGTGAAAAGGTATTTTGTATATTATATATTATAGTACATATAGTTTGTAAGAAGAAGTAAGAAAACAATACTAAAATACTTTTACATATACAAATTCAATCATATATTAACTTTCATTTCTAAAAACTGGGTAAAAGTTTAATTACCCAATGTGTAAAGAGGCATACAAAAGTAATCTTCAATGTTTTTCTAAAATATGGACGAAAAATATTTTTATATCATTCACATACATACCGACGTAATAATCGGGTTACTAACACTACTCATATCGTTCTTACAATTATTATAGTCAATACCTTAGTGTTAGACCGTTGGACTTGTTAATATGTTATAAATCTATAATTGATGATGTTTCAATGGATGTAATGGATTTATTATATTACTTAAAGTAAATTTATTTGAGACATGTAACTGTTTCATTTACAATTCTCTTCAAATAGTCATCGATTCAATTTCAGGTAAAACTAAAAGTAGTTCATCAAAACGCAGCAAATCTAAAAAAGAATCTACATCGAGGCGACATATATCCAAGTCAGACAAGGAAGCACGCAAACAAAAATTGAAAGAATTGGCTATTAAAGAAAGAGAAAAAGATAATTCCACAGAAAGTAAAATTGACAATTCGAGTAAATCAACAGTACATGCAAAGGTTACTGCAACAAGTCGAAGTGCATTTTTGGGTGATACAATACAAATTGTTAAACCATTAAATAGGAAAGAAAAAAATGAAGAAAATTCGAAACTCAAAAACGACGCCGATGACGAAAAAAAGATTCAAAGCAAGGATAAAAAAACAACTAAAGATAATAATAATCGAAATAAATCTGATGAAGGAATCACCATTAAGCATATCAAAGATTCTAGAGTGCCACTCAAAAATGTTAAACCACTATCAGATAGGGAAGATGTCAGTTTGCATGAGAAAACAATTCTTGGAAAGCCATTTAATAAAGTTGAGCCTTTGTCCCATAAACAGTCGACTACAAAAAAAACTGTTCGTTTTTCTGATGCAGGACCTAAGGTCCATGTGTTTGAAATAGAGCCTGGAAATAAAATGAAAAAGATTCAAATGATGAAAACGACATTACTGGATGTTAGACACGTTCCAATGTTTTCATTAGATAAAATTGCTTTAATGAAAATTCTGCGATGGAATCCACAGTGGTTAGAAGAGCAAATAAATAATGACGACTGCCCTCCTATATTGGGACATAATAAGCAGCCAATGTCAATTTTCCATTCATTTTCAAACCATGCACAATATGCACAGTAAGTAGTTATTTGCATTGTGGCCTTATTACTCTCATGTAAATTCACTAAATACGATTACAACATGAACAAACAAAACACGTGCCGTCGTATATGATCATTTTTTATTTTGTCTAAAAGAAATACTAACCAGTTCAACTTTTTATTTAAAACATATCTTAGAATATTATAACATTCATAAATAAGTTATTTTTTTTTAATAATAATTAACAACTTATTGAATTTTAGAATCGTTCTTGTTTCAATTGGAAATATTATTATTATAATATATAAATCAAATTTTAGTGTATTTTGTGTTAAACAGAGGCTGAAATGCCGAGGAAAATGGAATTTACACCAATTAACTCTAAACTTATTTCATGTGATGGCTAGAAAATATTAAAATATTGACTTTTTCAACACAGACAAATTGGTGATTTATTACTAATGGAAATCTGGGAGTGTTTAACTATAGCATACATGAAAGTTCGAGAACAAAGAAATGATATTGTGATGCGCATAGAAAATATTCCACCTGCCCCACCATTGGAAAATAGCTTCGATTTATTAAACATAAGTGTAAACGGTAAGACTTTATTTTCCACTATTTCTGTATTATATTATATACTACTAAAATATTTTATTCGGAGATATTACAAAACCTTGCGAGCCGAGAATGCTTATTTAGTATTGGTTATTGTAAGGAGTGAGTGCAGCAAAAAGAAAGTTTAATATTGACGTATTCCAAAGAAAACACAAATATGATGGATAATAGCGTCATTTCGCGTAAAAATAACAGTTTCGTTATTTACTCACAAATTGCACTGTAGCCCCAGTAATCATCGTCTGTGAGCACATTAGTATAGAATGTTGCGTTTGTATTACTTGTTTTTGACCTTCCCAAACATGAATTCAATCGCTTAATGGCGCTAAATGGTGACCCCAGTAAGGCAATCTACAAAACATACGAGTACTTTAATATATTTAATTAATATTTCATTTTCAGTGTCAGTGCCTTCATCTGAAGCCAAAAAAGTGCCGAGAGTGGGAGCAATACTTCTCGTCATTTTTGGTCCAGAAAATGCTAGATGCCAAAGATTTTTCTCTGTACATAACGTCAGATGTCTTCCATCTCCACCAAGTTAGTACTTCAGTTCTGTATATATGATGTTAAACAAGCCTCGGATTGCAAAAAATAAGCCAAATACATTGAATTGGGATCCTTATCTTTATAAATGCAGCACCAACCGACGGATTGATGACGGGGACTTCGATAACGGAGCGGAAAATATATTTTTACAGAATTGTTGATTTCTGACAGTTTACTTGCTAACGTTATTTATCGTTTATTATATTTGTTCATGTTGAAGCAATTATTATTTAATATTATATAAATAGACTAGCGCTTGCCCGCGACTTTGTTCGCCTAAACTACAGAAATAATTTTAAGGATAATTGTAAAACTTAGGTATTACCCAATCTATTAAGTTCTTTTAACGCTATAAAACAGTATATCCCGAATTTTATACTGAGACTGATCATTTCAAAGGCGTCGTTTTTTTATTATATCATATTACTTTTTGTGTCATTAAATATAGTATAATGTCTAGACATTGATGATAATACTAGTATTGAGTGACAGATGGGCCTATGTCCGTAAATAATTAATTAATATTGAAAGATGACATTCTTATTCAGATTAAACTTTAGTAATAACAGCGAACACGGTAGCGTGTTGAGTCCGTCCGATCCGTTAATTCATAAGTTTAATTACATCTAGGATAGGTTTATTAATAGTAGGTGCGTTAGGGTAAAAACATCGAGTGTCAAAAACCAAAAAAGAAACAAAATACTTGCATTTGACGTCAGCGGACATAAGATGCGAGCGCAAGAAAGAGATGGAGCGATATGCCCACTCCGCCCACTCCTGCACGCAATATTTGAAATTTGATTGTCTGTCTGTCTCATTTCTTATCGAATTGTAATGCTATTTTCACAGAAGGATTTCTTTTTTGTACTAATTTCTGTTACATATATTAATATAATAAATGCACAAAATCAAACATAGTCAAATACCCTATTGTTACTTGTATAATACTTTGAACACTGTCAATACTATTTGTTGAATTAGCCTGTGTACATTCGGTGTCAACGGGCCGGCATAATTGCGTAGACTGCCGAGAGGTCACTTCGTCAGTCGACATTCTATTGGACCCCACTCCACTTACCATCAGGTGCAGTGGAGTGTCTTTGCCGTGCTTGGATAAAAAAAACTGTATAAGGATTAAGTTTAATTATTCGTAGTCATATTAGTGGTAGGGACATTGGTTTTCCTGGTGTCTATCGGCACTGGGTAGTTAAGTGAGCGATACATATTTGTAAGTTAGTGATTTTATTTCGTATTTCGATTTATATTCGAAGATAGTAGCGTTCCCACAATTATGTGGAAATACGATATAAAGATATAATAAATAAATAAGAACCTATTTTCCTTTCAATTTGAATTGCTAGTTAAATCATTATTCTCTTTTTGTGTTCTTTATAATCCCTTTATATATTTCAATATCTTGGGATGGGGACCACGCAAGTTCGGCACCATCATTTGACTTAAAGTGGCGTAGGAAATAATTAAACGCCATATTGGGTTTCATGACACATTCACTTTTAACATGCAAAATTAACTACCTCTGTACCGAATTTATCTTGGGATACCATGAAAATGTATAATAATAAATAATAAAATAGTAATGTATTCTTTGTGAATTTATCGTTCGCTTTAACGGTGAAGGAAAACATCGTGAGGAAACCTGCACATCTGAGAAGTTCTCTATAGGAATTTCAAAGGTGTGTGAAGTCTACCAATCCGCACTAGGCCAGCGTGGTGGACTAAGGCCTAATCCCTCTCAGTAGTAGAGGAGGCCCGTGCTCAGCAGTGGGCAAGTATATAATACAGGGCTGATATTATTATTATTATTATTATTATTACCATGAAAAGCTTCCGGCTCTGATAAAGTGATATATTTTTTTGTGCCCAATATCAGCCGGAAGTCTGGAATTTATACCCAATATTATAATATTATAGTCTCCCACGTATCACATCATACGTGACGGAACCTGACAAAAAGTGGGTGCAATATAGTTGCGCCCGTGCATACCCCTTGGGGTGTAAAAGGCGTGAAAGTTGTACGTGTGTGCGTGTATGTAAACTGAAAATGAATAAAAGCACCCTCCAGTATTTAGAGTTAACCTTTTACAACCAAACTTATAAAAGCTAAGTACTGTTTTTCTGTTACAGGTAACATGAACTCTTTCTTTTCGCTCTCATTGCAATCAGCTCATAGTGAAAAAATATTGTCATTGAGACAGGGAGAAGTAGTACTAGCAAAAACATTAGCTCATATAAGTAATGAATTAATGCTATTTGAAGCCATGGAGTACATGGCCAATTCACCACTCGGAGAAATTATTTTACAACCTAAACCGTATCATTTCCCGAAAGTCGGTGCGAATCCTGTGTTAAATACCAAATCACCGGTACGTATGTTTTAAGCCACTAAATATTTCAGTTTTAGGGAAAAATATATATTACCCTTTTACATACTTGCAGTGGACAATGACTTTAAATCCAAGTCAGCAAATGGCAGTGAATGCATCGGTCTCCGCCGCGTTAAGTGATCGCCCTTCTGTACAGATGGTACAGGGTCCGCCGGGTACTGGTGCGTATGAACTACCAACAGTCTTCAGATGAACAATACTGGATCGAATAAGTCATTATTAAGCGTTTAATATAAACGACAGACACTGTAGTCGGATAAATTTATATTTATTTTTTATATTTACAGGAAAATCTAGTGTCATATGTTCTATGGTTATGTCATATTTTTATGACTCGAAAAGCAGAAGAAATCAGAACCATGGAAAAATATTAATATGTGCGACGAGCAACGCCGCAGTCGATGAACTAGTTATCCGATTACTGAAAATACGTCAAACGTTGCCCAAAGGTAGCTTCAATGTGTTTTATTATCTCGATTAATATGAATTATGTTAAATTTTCATGCCTTAAGCCCTTCCCCTGTGTCAATGGCTTTGACCAATCGTTGCGTAATAATGGAATATTAATATGCAAAAATTGACGAATAATTTCTTAAAAAATGAATTTCAGATATTTTTGATAATTTTATTGGAACTAAATATTTCTTATTAAATAATTATCAATATAATAGTGTTGGATGCAAATTAAAATTATGTGTACTTTAGGAGGAAATACATGTAATCGTCTATATTAGCGGAACTTCCTTATAAAATTCATGAAACAATACATATTGAAAAAAAAAATAAACAACCAAAGTAAAGATAATATATAGTACAAATATGATATTTAATTATAAATTTGGAATAGATAGCCTATAAAAATCATAAATTTGGAGGTCAGGGTGTCGCGCGCGCGGCACGTGGCTGATGTGTGTGGTGGTGTTGTCAGAGGAGCGGTTCCGCATGGTGCGCGTGGGGCGCGCGGAGGCGATGCACCCGTGCGCGCGCGACGTCAGCTCGCAGCAGCTCGCGCGCCGCGACCACGCGCGCGCCGCGCACCACGCGCACGCGCACCACGCGCACCACGCGCACCACGCGCCCCACGGACTCGCGCAGGAGGTTAGTACCACTTGACAAACTTAAATATCACCATACCAATACTTATACATATTGCAAATATTACTGTGCAATCAAGAAAGAAAGAAAAAACGTTTATTGCGGTAACTCACACTAAACATAAATTATATGTAAGTATTAACAGTAATTAAAACTAATTATAATAATTTAAAATAAAAGGAAAAAAAATAATAAAATAAAACGACAAGACTAAAAGCCTCACAGGTATAACCAACAATGTGTACCGTACCTATTGAACAGTTGTGTGAGTACGCAAGAGGTCCCATCTCAGCTTAAAATGCTGCATCAATTCTAAACTTATAATTTATTTCTACTTTTAGATTTCCCACTTAGAAGCAAAAATGAATATGTGGAAGGCCGCGATACAGGATGCTAAAGACCCTGTGCGAGTGGCGTACTGTCAGTCCCGTATGGCAGAGGTCGCGAAGAGGTTAGCGTTGGTGCGCCAGAGCGGCGGGCTCGGCACGGACGCACACGCGAGCAGCGAGGCGCTGGCGCATCTCGAGCGAGTCATCGTCGAAGGCGCGGACATCGTCGTCACGACGCTCGCTAGCGCGTACACGCACAAAACCAAAGTGTACGTGCACCTATTTTTTTATTGACGAAATGTCTTTCAAATATAAGTCTTATTCCATTCTGTCTGTAATAATTCGTTTTACGTCTAACAACGACTTACAATTTTAGATGACTATTAAATGCGACCATTGATATTTTGCACTGAAAATTATATACGACAATCGCGATAAAAATGCTTTTATTTAACTGGTTAAAGCATTTTATATGAAAAGCCATGTGTTTTTATTTATTTTACGTAAAATAAACATGCCGCCCATTATTTTTTCATGTACAGTTTCTTCTACTATTCCTAAATAGATGTAGGTCTAGATCTATCCTACCTATTAGATATTGGCGTTATATAAATTACTATGACGTCTAAACACGTCCGTCAAAACGTATAATAGGAAGTGTAGTGAGCCACAAAAGTAGCCCCACCAACTCGAAATTTCGAATCGCTTTTAAGCTTTTGTGTCTTTATCAACAATCGTTTTTTATTCACTAAAATAAACTTCAAATGGTTTACTAAATTTGAGATAAAGAAAAAACAATATTTCGACTGAAGTCAATGTGTAAAAGCAATTTGTTCAGCTGCTTTTGCGGCTGATTGTACATACGTCTAAACAAGTTAATTGCAAAATATTTTAATATAATAACTTCGCAGGTTGAAGCGTCGTATCGCGTTGTGTATAATAGACGAGGCGGGGCAGGCCATCGAGCCGGAGACACTGATCCCTCTGATGCTCGACGTCACGCACCTCACCCTCATCGGTGACCCACAACAACTACCCGGATTCATTTGCTCACAGGTTGGCCAACAGTTACATATTAGGTGTTATACGTGGCTTCGCCCATGTGTAGAGCCTTCCCGTTACAAAAATCCATAAATAACTGTAGTGCTACACAGTGCCACCTGTACTAGTACTGTCCCCGCAAGCAAGTTGCATTGACAAAAGTATCCTGTGTTAAACCAGAACGTGGTCTATTCGTGTGCCAGATGCCATTCATATCGGTTCAGCAGTTTCTGTTTTTACTTCTAAGAAACATCTAAACACCAAAAATCGCATTTATAGTTATACTAATAGTAAATAAGACAAGACTAGATGTTCTGCTCTAGTCGCGGCTTTACACGCCTTTAAGATATAATTTATTTAAAACGTAACATGTAAGATATTTGTATAGCCATATATGTATTCGCCAAACTCACCCAAATTGGTTTAGCAGTTACTACATTTACCTACTTCTAAACAGCTTCAAAACCTTCAAACCTTACATGGTCACAAACATTCGCATTTATATTGGTGAGACATATTTTCCAGCGTGCCAAGAAACACGGTCTAGGCGAGAGTCTGTTCGCGCGCCTGACGTCGAGCACGGAGCAGTGGGCCGGCGCCGGCCCCGTGGTGTTGCTCGACCGGCAGTACCGCATGCACCCCGACATCATCGACTACCCCAACCGGGCCTTCTACGACTGCAAGATCAAAACTGTGGCGCCGCAGCGGCCGCCACTCAACGTGCCGCCCTACTCCATCATCAGTATATCCAGCGGCAACAAAGGACAAGGTGATGCACCAGTCCTTATTAAAATATTTATTAATAATGTATCATTTATACATTTTATTAATTAAAAAAAAAACAATACAAATTTGATCAACAGTATCTACGGATTGAAGGAATAAGTAATAGAGTTTTTATAGTTAATGTAAACAATATGCCAGTATGTGTATTGGCTTTGTGAATGACAGCAGCGCCTCCTACAATTTGCAACTTTGTTGGTTATGTCAAATATTGACATACAAGTGTTTTAATCATTTCTAATAAATAAAGTTACTATATGACAAAAACAAAGACTGCAGATTGTATTTCATATTAACAGTACATGAAAGGAGGATATAATTAATAAAACAGTTTTAAAAGTATAAAACGCAATATAAGTTTCCGACCGTACAAAATGTAAGAATATTGAAGAGCAATGACACAATGGCAAATCTTATTTATTAGAAATCCACATCATAATATTAACCTACTATAAAACAAGTTAAAATATAAATACTCCCGTAACTAAGAGTGATGAAACACACATCATTTATTATTTTACTGTAAGTAAAGACCTGAATTAAAATTTATTAATTACAGATCAAATATCTTGTGGTATCACTGAAGTATAATGCAATAGAATTGATACCCAAAATATTATGAAAACATAATTCGGACATGCTTGCGCATAATTTGATTGTCGCCTCCAATAAAATGTTCACTACAATTTTATTGTAAAGTTTTGGAGTAATATAATTTGGCGCGACAGGTTCGTCGGGTGGCAATGAGCTAGAGGCGATGGGCGTAGCGCGGCTGGCGCTGGCACTGAGCGCGGGTGCGCGTGCGCAGCGCCTGTCGCTGGCCGTCGTCACGCCCTACCACGCGCACAAGGACCTCATCCGCAAGAACCTCGCGGCACTGCACCAACAGTCAGTACCCATCACTAACCACTACATCCGTGCCTTTTCACACCTTATTCACTACTTTTACGTCATTACAATATTTTATGATCGTGTTTCATTAATTTCTATGCAATCTCTAATCATAAAACTGAAATCAACTGTGCAAAAGTTTCTTTTGATGAAGTATACCGTTAATGATGATCATTTGCATTTTTATACAGCCTCTTGTATTTAGTAAGTAAAAGTTAAGTATAAATTAAAAACAATTACGTAAACAAAAAAAAATATTTAAAAAGGGCAATATAACACAAACAGGAATCAGCTGTTGCGTGAGTCGACAATCGCGCACGCGTAGTGAAAGTCGCGCGGGGTTCATAAGCAAAATTGACATTTGATTTCGATGTAGTTGTCAGGAACCATTAACTTCATTTTCGGGAGCAGTTTCCTTACATCCTTTATATTCGTGATTAGTGCGAGTAATCTATTAGCACATCATTAATATTATTTTGGTTCTTATTAATCTTACTACCTCGCGATGTTTTGGAACCGACAACCGGATCAGGTCAAATGACATCAGCCCGGTCAGACTCCGGGTTGATGTCATTTAATCATTAATTATCCTCCGTAAATGGCAACAGGCTCGCTTTATATTACATAGGAGCCAACACAGTTCATCTTTCTCATAAAAGATAAAACGCATTATGCTAAGTGTATGTGTTTGTATGTGTGCAGTGGGTCGGAGGTGGAGGTGAACACGGCGGACAGCTTCCAGGGGCAGGAGCGCGATGTGATCGTGGTGTCGCTGGCGCGCAGCCAAGGCGTGGGCTTCCTCACGCACGCCGGCCGCATGAACGTCATGCTCACCCGCGCCCGCCACGCGCTGCTCATCTGCCTCAACCCACACGCCATGATGGTAGCGACCCACGAATATATGTGCCCTTTGTAATACTAACACCCCCACCCCCCCCCCCCCACCCCCGGGCAATTCTTGTGCGCTCGGTCTCCGTACCAAACGCACGGGGGGACATTTGTCGCGGCCCTTGGCACACTGATAAATATGTATACCTCATGGTTGTCAATTCACATTTGAGGCCTGTAAGGGCTTGCGAACAGTTTCCTAGCCTTCTCCCCTCCTCCCATTCTAAGAGGTTTCCTTATCCTTTCCCCACACTTCCTTCTCAGGTGCCCCTACCAATTTTCTTGCTGGACCCTGCAGTCACTAAGCCAGGGGATTGCAGTATCCCCCCGGTGTTAAGTGTGGGGTCCAACCCCAAAAAAAATAATATACAAAAACATACATCTATTGTCCAATTTATCAACTATAGTTATACTAAAGATGCAATTTATGTTTGCACATTTATCATGTTAATGTTTAAATTAAAATATTAATATGTAAACGTTACCTATTTTGCAGAGAAATGACCAGTGGCGCACACTAATCGAAGACGCACAAAGGCGGAACATGTTTAAATCTCTCCCCACTAAACTATGCAAGCCATTGTCTCCGGATAAAGTGCCGACGGACGACATCCTTAAATATTTGTATCCTAACTTGAACGAATGAATTTAACCAGTCATTCACGTAACTGTATTTACCGCTATATATTTTGTAAGTTAAAATAATTATAAGTATATGTAATGTTCTAATTTTGTTGATAGTTTTATATCTTTCAATAAATAGTGTTGATAGTTCAGTTGTTGTTAAAGTGTCTTTACTAAACCTATGTTGAAATTGTAAACCTAGTTAAGCATGTTGTTTCACCTCAGCAACTCAGAACTGTTTTTAAAACATTTCTTTCAATACAAAAGTATTGTTCTTTAATTAATCTATGGCATCTTGTAATTGTGTATTGATATTTTTTTCCATCCGGTTTATTTTCTGGAAGGTTATATCAAATTTTCATTATTTTCTTAAAAAAGAAAAGGTTTAAATATAGAAAAAAACTAACTACATTACCATTTGTATCAAGGTGACAGACACGAACTGAGCATGAATCCCGTACGCGCCATGATGCAAGTCCTTTAGTCACAAAGAAACCTTCGGTCTTAAAGAAAAAACTGTTATTACACATCAAACTATAATTACCCGGCAATAAAATAGTAATAGTGCACAATACTTACTTTAATATACAAGGTCATAATCAAAAAAATCATTTCAGGGTCACATACATTGTTAACATCTTGACAGCTAAAGTAGCCGTGCTGCAAAATGACTGCATACTTGCGACATGTCTCTTACGCACGATCAATAAGCGTATTATCGTTTGATCCTTAAATTTCGGAACATGGTTTTACTCTCCTTTCTGGGCAAGCCTTCCTCTGGATTTCCTATAGCTATTGAAAGGAAAGCGTGGTACGTACTTCCAGTATTCAATATTTCGAGTGTCAGATAATGTTGCTGAATGTTGTATAGACAATAGTTAATACAATATTATCTGACCTCTATCAGTGAATATAAATTATTTATAGTACACAATTGTAAAGCTGATATTGACCATGCTATCGATAGCATTATTTTATTGATACACAGCCGACTTCAATGAACGATAACAATAGCTTTTTCGGTCAATGGCGAAAATAGCTGTATACAATAAATTTTTTTTTTGACATGTTTACATTTTTTTTACATATCTTACATTTGTTACCCTGACACGGGCAGGCTCCTACAACCACACTGGACTTTTGAGTGGGCGCTTCAGGCGCTTGCAACACTTTAAGTGACCATGCGGGGGGCAACCCCACTAATGGGTTATGAAATTTAGCTCAAGACGGCCACTGGGAGAGGGTGCAGACATCAGCGATTATATAGCATAAGCGAACTATCTGTTATCGTTATTTGTCTTCACGTGGACAAGAACTATTAGAAGAGAGATTTCTAAATGGCTTACATATTATATTGATTGGTTCTTCTTTGAATCGGATCAAAGATTAGATTGGGATCGTTGATTGATATCGGCCGTTAATGTACATATTATTATATCGATATTAAAGACTGGCAAGGAATGACATAATTATCATAGGAACTCAAGTTCTCTTTAATACTTTCGATAGTATTGTCAATATCGAATAACATATAAAAGGCCCAATAACAGAACAATATATTAAATGGAAGTAATTACCGATTCTATCGGTTATAACAAAATTTAACGATACTATTAAAATAGGGTATTTAATAAAAAAGCTATATTATTTATAGCCTAAGCAAACATTACCTTTAAATATTATTCACAAGTGACTAATTATTACTATTGTGTAGTTTGTTCTTTACATCAGAGCATTTTAGATACCCAAAACTATCAAAATCCTGGGGCCGCCAGCCCTAAACTATTTCCTTAGTAACACGTGTGATAAATAGATTTTAGTATGTACCTTGAGTGTATTCATACTCGCTAGCTAGTAATGACGTCTAATGTACAGGTTTCATGTGATAAGTATGTACGTATAAATGTATGTATAAATACTTCCAGAGCCTAGATAGGCACATAAGTTTAACATGACTTGAAATGTTGTCAATTATAATTGAACTCATAAATCCAATGTATATAAGTTCATACTAACGATCAATCATATTTTCATAATTTGTAATGGAAATATAGCTGATCGTTAGCATGAACTAATATATTAATGTGTTAGGAACGTTATAAATTATTATAACGTTCGTTATAAGAGAGACTTTCAATAAAACAAAGTGTAAGAGGTATGTAAACATTGTTTCTTTTTAATAGCATACCATTGCATAGCCTTCTTGTTTTGCCAAATTCCAATTAAATAGATGGCACTAATCAAAGTACCATCATCCATATTACATAATAGTATGTACAGCCGAACCTATCGTTATGACCGGCGTAAGTGTACATCGGATCCACAGTTTTATGACTGAGAAAGCCAAACATGACGCCCAAGCGAAACGCACTGAGGAGATGTTGACTTCAGTTCGGTCACAAAAAGAGCATAGGCGGTACAATATAAAACGTTTTAACTGTAATTAGTATATGTTAATTTAAACATTTTCTTGGACTTTTATTTACCTCTGACAAATCAAAGCAATATGAACATGATTTAAATGCATATTGCTTATTGAACTCCATATTACAAGTTTACCAAGCTTTATATATTGAAATACAATGTAAATATTTTTAAAATTCCAACTATTTTCCTAAACCTTTTCATTTAACTCCAACTTATTACACCTATATATATATTTACTGACAAATATTTCTGTCGCTTTTACAACACAAAGCAGGCAACCACGCTTTTAACATATAAAGTTTTTCAATCCATCTAATTCATGCGTTAATAATAAATATTTCCGAAATAAAGGCATCAATAAATTGAATAGTTCAAATAAAATTGTACATAACATAATCTTTTGCTGTTATATCATACGAGAACAGACTGCTGCTTAGTCTAATGAATATAAAAACAACAATAGACGGCGAACAAGGTGGCAAAACTTAGAAGATATCAGTGGATGAAGGTGATATTAAGTAATGATTTATTAACATTTTATGTTGTAACGATATAAATAGCATAAAATATATGAGCAAATTACATATTATGACCTTTATTCACTCATCTTCATTATTGTATTTGTAATAACGGCTTTTATAAAAGGTCCACCAGCGAGGCGGGTCCAGTCGAGTCGCAACGTACGAATCCGCCTCCTATATATTTAGTTCAGTAGTGCATCCATGTGAGCGCGGATCTGCGACGCGACTACTGCGCGCAGCACTGTGCAGCCCACCGTGCCCCGGCCCGTCATAATGGACGCTAGGTTTATAGAAACAAACATGTTCAAAAAATCGGTGGTGCATACTTTTGCCGCCGAATACAATCCTTTAATAATAAAAAAAACAAAATAGTATTTAGTGTGACCTAAGGGTAAGCGCACACAATGGACCGAACCGCACTGCAATAGACAGTGCGCAAGCATTGTTATCAAATGTTTGCGATTCAGAACTGAATTGCAATACGTACCGGCCTTGGGCGCTTGTATATTAACGTTCACTTATACTAGACATGTGCAAGTGCTATTTGCAAGCTATTGTCGTTAAAACTAAACAACATACAAACTACACCCTAGCTTACATGTTACTCGTGTGTGGTAATGACCATAAACTTTTTGCAGCTTATTCGACACCAATAAGTCTATTTCATACCACCATTAGTACCCTTCATACAAGACCATCATATTATATATACCAAAATATGGTAGAAATAAACTTCCTTAATATTTCAGTCAGTATGTTTACCATTATTTCAGAACTAAAACAGAAACAAATAATACAAACAGCAATCTTAAATCAAAATCCATCATTGCTTGGCGCTAAAATAAATAGAATAGAGGTAAGTAGTTATTTATATTCAATAATAATTATAAGAAAATATTGAGGCAGAATAATCACTACTTATGTGACATGTTCTGTCTAATAAAAATTCTTACATAATCCATAACATTCTACCACTTCGTATAATATGGGTCGTTATCATAATTATGATAAATTTTTGTTAGTTGAAATAAAAAAATGCATATAATAGAAACACGGAAGGCGCAACGAAGAATTATAATAATTAAAAATAATAACCGGATTATATGCAATTTGGCTGGTCTTTGCAAATATGCCTTAAATTTTCGCATGGTACATATTTACGCCATATTGGGCGATATTTATATTACTTCTTTAGGATAACAAGCAATAAGTGAAATATTACCAACCAAGATAATGAAGTTGCTAAGCTGAAAAATAACCTAGAATTTGAAATTTTTAGCTAAAAACTCATCCTATTATTGGGGCGAGTGAACTTTTGCCACAGAAAATAAGCTTGAGCTTAGCACGTTTGCCCGACACGGACATCTCAGCGTGATATTTATGCCGCATACACAATACTTACCAAAGTAATCTAGTTTGATGATGAATAAAAATACAGTGTTCGTTTATTTAAATATGAATATTATGTTATAATATGTTAATATGTACAAATTTTATTCTGATTTTAAGTGAAAGAAGACTAAATAATTAGTATCTTTTCGTTAATTAATGTTGCATATTTTGATATCTTTCATGCATATTCCGGTGTTTTTAAATTGCATATAATCCGGTCTATTAATAGATTATGATTTATTATAAGTGGTCTACAAGTTAATGTTCCATGTATATTATGTAAAGAACATTATAATAATTTTCTACTTATTATTACTTATCGGACACCTTCGTAATGTCACACGACAGTGTGTCGGCCCAAAGTTCACAACGCAAAGTAGCGACTATATTTTTATAAACCATATACAGCAGTCGTATCACAAATATTCAGAACACATATTATACATATAAGGATTCATAATATGTATGTTTCACACAACTGTATACCCTGATCAGAAAGTGATAATTTATAGGTTGTGTTAAAACTATGGGTCTTATGTTGTCATCGGGAAAGATTATACATTTCAAAATATATTCTATATTTTTATTTTATTAAATGCATATTCGAAAACACAATGCTAATAAAATTAATTAATCCAATTTTGTACTTTATATTTAGAAACATATAATATGTCAAATTGTATGTTGGTCGATGTTTTCCATAATGCTGGCTCCACAAGGACCCAAAGCTCATGCAATGTTGTTTGGTTAAATTGGTCAGGCATCTACACGTTGGCTATTATACTAGTTCTGTCCCGTCCTAGCCAACATGAGTCTCCGATACAGAAATTGAATTTGCTCTAATTTTTTTATTTAGATATGCGGATTATATACTCGTGCAATGCAGACTAATATAATATCTACAATAAGTACACACTCAATGCCTGTTACCACCAGACTGAAGTTAGCGACAACGTGTGGACAGATCGTGAGTGCTGCCGTTAGATATAATAATAGAGCCTTTAATAAAACCGACAGGCGACGGCCAACTCTTAATGCTCGCGCCAGTATTAGGAACAATAATAATTTCTTGATCCACTCATTGGATAAGCATGGGGGCTAACGTGCGGAGGCAGCGTCAAAAAAACATTACTAGCCAGAAAATGTCACATAAAAACTTATCGAATAACTCTCTAGGTCTAGTGTAAGAATAATTTGGAGTAAAATACAAACAGCAATAATGAGTGAATATTTAGTGGTGTTGTCTTAACCATATTGAAAAGGCATACACTGGCAGTAAATGGTATCGAACTCTTCGGAAATGTTAACGTCTGCATGTTGACATGTTTTATAATACTCATGCTGAACCTCGACAAACCAGGGCGTCAGCGGAACAATGTTCATTAAAAATAGTAACTGTTTTATCTATCAGGGAATTTTTACATCGCTAAACTAGGAATTAAGTCCATATACTAGCTATATTCACAATTGAGCGGACTCGCAAAAGCCGCCGTCAATGGTGCCTCGGGTAGTGGTGACCGTTACTGTACCTGCAATACAATAACAAATGTTACTCATGCAATTAACAATAGTTCTAACCAATGATCTGTGATTAATCAAAGTAATACCTGTTAAATCGCTTGTATTTGTTATTGTGATGCTTGTTGAAGTGATGGGCACGCCTGTCGCATCGGTATTTGAAGTTCGCTCCCCAGTGAATTTTATTTTGTTTTTCCTGTAAACAAAGCTTCATTAAAATACATTAACTTTAAAGAGTAATTATGTCAGGAAATAAAAAGTCTAGGAACAACATCCTATAAGATTCAGTTTTTTAATATTTGCCCAATTCGTTGGATTACAATAATTCAGAAACGTAATTTATCCTAGAGAAGGATTGAGTACACGGTTATTACTCAGTACTCCGAATACTCAGCCGTGTTCTGACTTCTCAGACTCAGCCGTATAATTCGGTTAAATGGCTGAGTACTTGGTCACTAAAAAATAATAATAAAAACCTTAATAAACCTATTCGTTTTTACGGTACCTAATACACATAACCTTCATACAACTACAACCGAAAAAATAAACTAATACACGGAACTAAGAGAAGAAATAATTAGAATATGGAAAATGAGGACATTATACACCAACAGGTTTTAATTACAAAAAAAAATAAATGGGGTTGATAGAGGAGGTAAGAAATTATAAATGTGCATCACAGACATTAGAATTTTTGTTTATATATAAATGATGGGAATATGGCGAATTAAATTTTCACGAATCTTGCATAAAGTTATGGACACTACACATAGTAAGTAAAAATACCATGTACATCACACATCGGATTGACGTTGCCGAATGAATACTAAATGTTCTTAAAAAACAATGTCATAAATTACAATAAGACAGTAAACATTTTCAGTAGAAAGTTATACAACTTTGCTAACGGATGCTAAAAAACATAATTATAAATCAGTATAACTTTTGACCATAAATTAAGTTTCTTAAGGATATTTTAATGACATCGTATTTTTGTTTTATTTCTTTGTGAAATATGTGTTCTGTAATGGCAGCAGATAACGCATTTTTTTTTGGTATTTAAAAACCAGTGGTGTATAAAGCGCCATCCAGTACAGTGGTAAGATATAACCGAAAATACGTACACGACCATGCAGAAAGCTGCAATCCTAAATACATGCCGCATAGTTCGGGAATTTCTACAGGAAAACCTAAACAACAGACCGTGAAATTCACTTGCCCTAGACCCGAGATGTCATTATATCGATCAAAAGGTCAATATTTTATTTTTGTTTAATATAGGTAAATTACAAGTCTCGGTATATAATGGAAAATGGTGGGCTACATTTCGCCTCTAGAGCGTACAAATTATAATTATTATTTTATAAGTTTCCAATGTTACAATATCGATAAAATAAATAAGTTTTAAAAGGTATTGAATACAATGTAAGCAAATTAAAGAAAAAATTATAAAAGTACCTACAGTGCTAGTCATAAAATAAATTTCCTAAACACTGAGACCAAAACAAAAATAAAGAAATATATAATTAATGCTTGTTTGTGGAAGGTCTTATACGTAGACCAAGCCGAACAGAAAAGCAACTCATTAATTAGTTTAGGAAATATTAAGTCAACAGCATACTTTTTCTAAGAAGGATTTGGGTATTGCGATCAGCCATCTCCCTGACGTTAACCCGCTCTGGGGAATAAATCGCAGGCAAATCTTGTTACAAACACCCACACAAAATGTTGCTCAACTTGGGACTCGAAACCAGGACCGCACTAAAGTATTACTTTTATTTTTACCATTAAAATAAAGGCTGGTCTCACGATCATATATTTTTGTGCCATATCGGTCAAATTCAAAGACAAGTAGTCTTGTAGTAAACCGAGTAAAATTCGGTCGATTTTTCGGCAAAACCTAAGCTCGGTATATTTCTAAGTCATCCCAAGTAACGCGTTAACTTAGCTGACTCATAACGATCACGACTAACCGTAGAAATAGCATTGACATACCTGGAAAGGATTATAGCCATTCCTGTTGTTGTTGAACCTGTTGTAATGGTGAAACTTCTTTAGTTTCTTGGTGCGGCCCCGGTCCATCTCGTCACTCGCATCCAGCGCGCGCTTGCGCTCCTCGCGACGCTCCTCAAACACCTCAACAAACCGAAACACGCTACTTTACCACTAATAACTATATTATGCTTTGCTACACCAAGTCAGAACATCGCAGATACCATGTGACACATAGACCTTGTTCATATCAACTTGGTCGCGTTTCGCGAGCTGGCGTGGCTGGCAAACTTTATCCTAGCAATATCGAAATGAGTTATATGTACTCACATGTTAACATAGATAAACATTAAGGAAAACAAAATGAAAAATGCTCACCTGTCTGGAGAGAGCACTGTGGTTGCCGTTCCAGGAGGCGACGGGCGCGCCGTAGCCGCGGTGCGACAGCGTCTGCAGGTGGCGCACCGTCTCCGCGCCCGCCAGCACGCCGGCCGGCGCGGGCGCGGGCGCCGGCGCGGGGCTGGGCGCGGCGGCGGGCGGCGAACTGCGGTCGCTCAGCGGCGACATGCTGCTCACGCTCGTGTTGGGACTGTGCTCGTTCTGTTCTTGCTGCTCTTTTTCCTCCTTCTCTTTAAGCCTGGTGATTATATCACGAACATACTTTAAAAAATGCACACAATATAAAGAATAGATTACCTTATAACCAATTTATTACTCACTTCTTATTTGTGTCACCATTTAGGCTGGGACTGAGCAAAGGTCCGCTCTTTTCGCTGGAGACTGTCCATGCATGATGCATACTCTTAGTGGTGACAATGAGTCCCTGTGGAGACTCACAGCGACTTGGCTTGGTTTTGCGCAAGTCATCTTTGAGAGTTGATCTCTTAGCAACTTCGTCGCTCAATCTTTCGGTCCTTTCGTCTCCACTAGACTCAGAATCGTAAGGAACTAATCTGGAACTTGAGGAACCATTTCGCACAGAATGATTTGACAAGTCATTCTTGTTCATTTGCTCCTCTAATTTTTCCAAAGGTGACTTAGAAGTTTTTACCAATTTACTAGTAGATGCAGACTTCTCTAATACCTTTGTATTTGTAATCATTAATCTGAGATCAGATTCACTTTTAGACAATTTAGGTTTCACATGACACTCTTCACCATTTTGCTTTTTTATCACAAAGCTTATTTTCTTGTCATCTTCAACTTTAAAGGTTTTATCAACACCATTCAAAATCTTCGGTGGTTGAACTACTTTTTCAACCTCGCCGTTTTGCTTCACAACCCATGGTTCAGAGTTAGCGTGACATAAGTCTGTTGATTTACTCAATGTGCTATTTAATATGATAGGCTTAGTTTCTGATTTGGTAGCATCTGTTGAGGTACTGCTGAGAAAACCTGGTTTCCTCTCATCATTTCTGTAAAATGTTAACTTAAGGGGGCTTTTTTCTCGATTGAGTATATTTTCAGGTAACTGCGGTCCATAGACTACACTTGAAGAAGAAGGTGTGGATGCAGATGGTTCATCTGTGGTATTATCTTTTTCAAAAAACATTATATATGCATTTGTACCCAATACAGCTGATAGAGGCAGAGGTCGAACACAACTATCGTCAAACTGATAGTAGTTCCCATTCGGTGCCTGTCCTATAGCTGTGTAGTGGCCACAATTTTGAGACGGTCCCAGGTGAGTTACCAAACTTACTAATTTATAAGACTGAAACAAACACACAAAAATTATTACCATTCATACTGTTCTGTACTTATATTTAATTCCGATATTGCTAGCATAATTCTACAACTAAAATTATGTTTCTAATAAAAGGAATAGATCTGTATTTGCGACAGAATCCGATCGCACCTTAAGCATTGCCAAGTGCGGCCTCCTCCAACGTGCATTACGCACTTCCTATTTAACTGAAAATAACATACTCGAACACATAATATTTTGCAGACGCATCGTTAGTGCAGGTGAATGGTAGATACACTTCACACATTACCATCCATCAAAGGTCTAGTCGATTTCCCAAACCCTTTTGGTTATTTTTCTTATGGATATGTTGTTACAAACAAAAAGCAATTGTACCATCTATTGATGGATTCTAAACCACTATAATAATAAAAGTTTTTGTGGTTTATAAAATTCGAGAACTGCAATGATTAAGCTAACAAAATAAAGATAACTTAAGTCACAAGACTGAATAAAATTGTAATACATATATCTAAAAATATCAAAAGACTACTCACCAATTGTTGATGCGTGTTTTTGTGGAACATGTATTTGTTCAAAGATATTTTCTTACGGAACTGTACATGTTTTGAAAGTTTACCTCCTACTAAGGAGAACCTCTTCAAGGCAATGCACAGTACCATCGGCGCACGTTCAATAAAGAACTGTTTAGTTGCAGATACCTGAAATTTTTTATCATTAATTACATTATTCTAGATTGTTCAAAGCATAAAAAACTGCACTCCATAAAAAACATTTTTTTATGATTTATATCAGTTATAACTGAGTTTATTAATAAATTAATGTTTAGGGTGTAGGCCTACATGACATAGTGATTAAGAAAGCTAAGTATTTCAGATAAGTTCTAAAAACTTTGATATAGCAATGTATAGTCATTAATAATACCTTTTTGTTACATGCTTCACACTTATAGCCCAAATCTTCCAGTCTTTCTCGAGAAAAAAATGAGTCAAGTGCTTCATCTAATGTAGAATGTTTCCTTATATCCAACAACAAATCCTGCAATTTAAATATTTTAATATTATGTTAGCAAAATTATAGTGCACATTAATCCAATAAATCAAGAGATATGAAGGGTATAAAATACACTTCTAAAGTTTAACTGCTTTGATATTTACTGATTTTAAAAACATTTCAATTATTTGAATTTAATCTCCATATTTTATTTAATTATGCAGAGTATTGGACATTTTTTAATTAAACATTATTGGTAATGAGCCTAACATTAGGTACACTAATTTATACCAGGGACTGGTGAGGATTTAATTTAAAATCAATTTCTCATGGTTTATATTTATTAGTTTAATCAAATCAATTTGTTTTTATTTTAATACATAGTTACAATTCACAACTAGCTCTACTATATTTTGAAGTGAATTTTGCTATTGTAAAAATAAAATGATCTATGTTTGCTATTATAATAAATAATAATTATTTACTTGAAAATGCTGATAAGTGGTAGACAGATGTTGGCAGGCAAGACATCTCACTGTAGATCTAAGGTATCCCCCTAAGATTTGATTCAAAGGTGTAGTTTCCTTACTGTACTGATCCAGTTTATCAGAATTCACAAACCGGAGCAAATAGCATTTTTCCATGGCTTCAACAAGATACCTTTAAACAGTTGTATAATATTTAAAATACACAAATTTCAAAATCTTGTTTATAACACAATAAAGATTAAAGCTTTTAAAAAAATGAAAGTAAACTGACTAGAATAAAAACTGGTTCTTCATCAAAAGAATAAAGTAAATGAATGTAAATATATGCAAATAATTACATGAATAGAGATTTTACCATTTGTTATGAATAATTTAGTTTATTATATTTTCTAAATACCATTTCAAATATATTTTATGAAAACACAATAAAACTACCTAAGAAACTCATGAGCATCTTCTTGTCGACCAGGTGTAAGGTGTCTGCAGATTAGACGCAGCTTAGAGTAAACCTGCCAAGGCTTAATTGGAGCTCCACCACTTTTTTGAGTAGCCATTAATGTTGCTTGCATACCACATATCACACAAGCTTCTGCAAATCACAGATAACACTAATACAGTTAACAATAAGTATGTATATATATATATATATTTATATTTTCTGTTACATAATTATAAAGAATAAACATACATTATTAGAGAGTGGTTTAAGTCAATTGTACAATTTTCTTATTATACTTAAACAAACCTCTAGAAAAATATTATATTTTACTGAAAAACTTCTCAATGCATAAAACCAAAATATTGGTCCAACATACACATTATACTAACACCCACAACATATCTCCAGTTCTAGCATTTATAATAATACCAGCCCTGCATTATACATTTTACTTGTACAATGTATAATCTTCTACTACTTAATGAGTAAGTGTTACCTTGTTGGTTACATTTGTCAGCATGAGAAGATTCAGAAACAAGCCAATTTGCAAAAGCAGGAACATGGTACAAAGCTTGCAATGTGGAGTTCAGGTAGCAAGTATTGCCAACATTCTGCATACCAGCCCCAGCAGCCCAGGGACATTGCCATCCTGTTTGCACTTTCTCAAAGGGGTACAGTACACGATTTGGTTTTGGCAATCCATCCTCGATAATTCTACACGCTGTAAATGTTCATTGAGAAATATTAATCTGCATAAATTTATAGCCTTCCCTTACATATGAATTGCCCAGGACTGGATTGTTTTCATACAATCAAGCCTTATTATATCGAATATAATATGCTGTTAACATATTTATTAGACACTTCTGCCTATCCATTCGGAAAAAGAACGTTATTCAAACTTAATTAATTTAATAATTTTAATTATTATTGTATAACACGGTTATCAACATTCGAACATTTTTCGTCACGCTTGCAACATTATTGACAACTAATCAGAAAATATAACCTCTAAATTGATCTTATCGTGTTCGCAGATAACAAACAACTCGCGATGGATGATAAATTATTAATTAACTAAAAAAAACACGTACCGAATCTTTGAATACCAGAAACACCTTCCTTTTTAACAATTTTGCTATCATGCACTGGTTTTTTAGGTCGAATCACCACGTACTTTGACTTTAGTACGTCGAGAACAGTCCCTTGGAAATCACCAGATTCTTCAAATTCAATCTTAGACAATAATACACTTTTCGCCGAAGAATATAATCTACCATCTAGCATAGAGGAGCTCTGCGATTCATCTGGAGTCAAAGATAAACGTAATGCGCTTGTTACTGGGTCGCAAATGGAAGCGGGCATTTTACCTCCAAAACTGCACTATCACGTTATCAAATCACTATACACTCATTTTTTCCTTGCCCAATGGTTACGCAAATGATATATGAAATTATTAGTAAAACCTTTTTTTTACCGCGTTTAATTTAGAAAATTATGAATAAATTCAGATATCGCGACTATACAACGAACAGCGACCTACCACCATAGAGTAAGTAATATACTACGTAAGAAGAGGCGGCACTTAGTACATTGAATTTGAGCTCACGCACACATACGTGAGCCCAGTAGAATTACATTTTGTACCAACATTACGCAGAAAAAATGATATGCAAGGCTGCCAACTTACTATAAATCTGCTCGTTTCTAGGAACGTTCCTTATTTAATCGATATTATCGATAATTTTGTATCGACAGCTTTATATCGATAAAAATTGCTGACCATAAATCTTACACTGGTATAAATTATGATTGAATTTAGAATATTAAAAATAAAACGTCCACAATTTTTAATAATTCCCTTTATTTAATTAGAAAATACACAATATTATCACGTGAATTTCTTATGTATAAATTGTATAATGTTTAGGTCTCCTACTTAAAAATTCATAACACTCCAGTTTTCCGTTATTTATTTCCAATTTTATATGGAAATTGAAAAATTTTATACTTTACAGATATGATCTTTTTCCGTCTAATCAACAATTACTATGATACAATTATTGCAAGGGCAAATTCATAGATTTCACACGTGCCTTTTTTGATTAGGTTACTAAGCATAGAATTGAAACTCCATAATCTAGAGTATTCTCTTCAACGACTACCTGAGGTTATAAATTTGAATTAAATATACATCACTTTTATGTAATGTTTTAAATCATAATATAAATTTTCTGTTACCGGTGTAGATCAAGTGGATACTTAGCCATAAATATGTTTGACTTTGGGTACTTTTGTATGCCACAAACCTCACATTTTTATACACATTAATTCTTTTCCCCATTCTCGCACACAAAATCAATAAACTACACAAATGTAAACAGAATTAGAGTCAATATCTCGGAATAATAAGAATCACTATCTCGTAACACACACTACACAAATTCTTCAAGAAGAAATATACACGAAACGGAAAAGCTGGCTCAACTCAACGTATTCGGCATAAAACATAACTTATTATTGAACATAATCGCAATAATACAATTTTTTTGCAAATAAACTTCAACAATGACAAATCTACCGTCAATAATGGCGGCAAATTATCAACTATCATGGTAGCCAACATACTTTCAAAATTTATTGGATTATTATGTTGGTACAAGATGTTACGATGAGACATCCTTTTGTCAACCAAAACTAAACTCTATGTAAAGGCATTAAGATATATAATCATTCATCATTACACAAAATGTTCTAAGTGTCCACCCCCTGCCTACCACCAGAGACAAATCCTACCACATACTAATGTTGCCAATATGAATTTCCCGAAACAATACACAAACAATACATATTTGAAAGAAGGTACCTTCGTAGTACGTACTACGTACGGTTAAAAAATAAAACAAAAACTAAATATTATTATATACATATCATCTTGTGAAATACGTTCCTCCTTGATGGACTATTTTGATTTATCTAAATAACGAACCCGGCATATATTATACAGCCTGCACATGAATATTACCAATTTAAAAAAGTTACTTTCGAATGATAACTACTTAAATATAAAATTCAAATTTTATTTTCTAATGAACTTCATAATATCTCCACTTACATTCATATTTATAATATAAGCAACAAAGAAAGTAAAGAGTAACCCCCTTATACATAAACTTTACTTATCTAAGGACAGAGCATTACTGTGATAACAAGTCTATTTCTCAACTTTGTTTATCTGACAACCAACTAGAATTATATCTCAATATTAGCCAATCACAACGGCCTTATGTCTACGCGCTGCGAAGGCTGCTATGCCGTCAGCACCGAGAAACAGACTTGTTATCACAGCCATGCTCCCTCCTTCGATAAATAACGTCTATGAATAAGCGGGTAAGACTTTATATGTATATAATCTGCTATATCCAGACTGGTTTTGTCGCCGATTTAAATAAATGAACCAAATTGCTTTTTTACAATAGGGGACCGGCCTATGCTTGATTTTGTACATTATTCTATATGTAATGGTTAATAATACGAAAAAGAAGCACTCCTGCGAAAACTGCATAACAATTGGTTAAAAAATGAGCGAGTAATTCATATTTAAAATATTGTAACGTGCAGAAGTGGGCGCGATGTGGGGATATCGCTTCATCTCTTTTTTTCGCACGCGTCATAATTCCCGATGACGTCACATGTGGATATTTCGTCTCTTTTCTGTTTCTTGTTAAATTACCCCTTCCACCGAAATTCAAAGACTTATAACTTGTTGATTTTTTACCGGATTTTAATAATTCCTTCTGTGTTATAATTTATATTATGTAAATATTTGATAATAGTAAAGAACAAAAATGAGTCCGGTACCCTATTTAACGCGGAAGTGTACAAATCGGAAAAAAGCTTTTTTGTCATGCTTACAACTGACTTAAATTAAATAGTTCATTCTCGGGATTGGACAATATTTGTATTGTATATTAAAATCGGCCGTGGTAGATCTAATCTGGTTTAACATCATATATGTATATTTAAAATAATATATAATATGAATATTACGATTAAACGTAATTACATAACGGTCTGGTAACATTGACTGTATGACCAAATATTAGTGCTGCCAAATCTAAAATAGTATATTCCTTACATAACACAATTATAATTGTATACAAATTAGCAAGACCACCAATGAGTACCAAAATAAATAAATAGATAGAATCACATAGAAAATCCGAATCTAATGCAAATAGAACGTCATACGGCATTCAGACTATAAACGCCATTATAAAATCGGCATCAACTCGAATGGACACGGAAGTAACATTCGTCAACAGCGAATAGAATCACTATCTACTGATTACACTAGTTTACAAAATTTTACTGTTTTTATACCCCGAAATAAATGTATATAAATATGTTGATCTACCTTTCTTAAACCTAAAAGTGTTAGCAAAAATATTTTATCACGTCACAATTTCTTCCTACAGTAAAATGTATTTTTTTACCTATCTAACATGGTGACGAAAGATTATTATTTCTTCGTTTGCTGCCTTGTTTCGGATTGATTTAACATGTCGAATAGAAAGTGTTATCAAAGTTCAAATCTTTTTTTTATGTTTGTGGGCAGTTTATATTTTGAAAAAACAGAAGACCCGTTGTATTTTCGTTAAAAAGTGAATATCTTCATTATTTTGGATTTCCTGTTGCAAGTCAAAAGAAAAAGTGGGCGGCTCATGTGTTTTGCGAAGGCTGAAGAATAATCTTACTCCAGAGGTCATCAGGAGAAAACTTCACCCTCTATTTGGTTCACCAATGCTATGAAAATAACCTAGTAATCATGGGAATAATTGTTTCTTTTGTGTCACGCACACATTGGCATATAATAAAAAAAGTGAAGTATTATACGAGTATATATGGTGAAGTTCCATTTGATATCAAGCCCATTTTACATTCGAAAGCCTTTTATTTGCTACTGAAAAATCTGATTGAAAGTAATTCAAAATAGTTGTGAAAGATTTTTTTGGGAAATAATAAAAGTGAACATTAATTACAAACAAATTGTTGCCGATTTATTTTAAAATATTCAACAGATAGGAGTAAACATGTCATTAAAGATTCATTTTCTGCACTCGCATCTGAGGTTTTTTCCTGAAAACTTAGAAAGTATGAGTGACGAACAAGGGGACCGTTTCCACCAAGATTTAAGGCTTTTGAAGAAAGACATCAAGGATTTTGGGATGAAAACATGTTGGGGGATTACTATTAGTCCATTATAAGAGAAACTGACTAACTATAAAGAGAAGGCAAAAATTTATCATTTTTAATTTTTGTTTGTGTTAATTAATACCAAAGTTAAGTATTCCCGTTAAGTAAATAAATATTTACCAGACGTGACAGAATTTTTTTATTATTTTTCCTGGATAAGTCTACCTATGAAAACCGTGTAAACTAGTGTTATTTGATAATAGGTTAAGAATGAAAGGACGAATAGAAGGAGAAACTAGATATATTATCAATAAAAATTAAAAAATTATGCCACTAACATACATCCATCCAGAAGTTCTTGCGCAATATATTGCTAGTTCACTTTAGCCTAGGGCTGCCATCCGTCCGGAATTCCCCTGATTTGTCCTAGTTTTCAGGGCGTCCGGGGACCGTCCGGCAGGGGTTTTTGTAGATTAGGGGAAATCCACTTTTATTTTATAGATAAGCGATAAATTTAAATAAATCTCAGTTAAAATTCATTCATAATAACTGCATTTAGGAAGGCACGGCAAAATAGTCGACGATCGGAAAGCCCCCACCTGTGCCCCCGCGCGTTGGCAAAAAATATTTTTCCAGGTGTCCGGGGAAAAACACATATTTCGCCCAAACGGATACGAACGGGATTATTGCCGTGTTTATCCGGCGTCAGCAATGCAGATGATGGCAGCCTTACTTTAGCTTAGTGATAGTCCGTACGACCATCGTACAGTGCATGGCGTATCTTACTCATCGTGTGCTTATTTATTTTGACATATTGATTTTTAACCAAATTAGGTACAAGTGTTGTGTACCTATGTTTCCTTAATAATTTTAAGAAATAATCTTTTTATATATTTAATAATCATATGGCATTTTTTACATCAGATATAATGCAGTGAATTAATAATTCTTATAAAAGCCGCAATAATGAAGGTCTTGATTGGATTTTCTTTAGCCTTCTTCACAGGTAAATTGTAACTTAAATAAAAACAAAGACTACAATTTTTGTTAGTTTAGATGTACGCTTTTGTATTCTGTGTTATAAAACGTACACGGTATATATAATTTCATCCTAGAAATATGTGTCTGAAGTTACAAATATAAACATAATTTAATTAGACCATTAGTAAGTAAATGTCTTGTGCCTGATTTAAGCACGAGTTAAAGTTATTCATAGTATAAAAAACCTACAGACTAACCAAATGATAAGTCTGTTTATGAATATCATAGTTCAATAATTGTACACATTTATATTTCGTCAGGTTATGGTAATTATATATATTTAATTATAATAAAATGCTATCTGATAAATAAAATCTGGCCTGTTGGAATTTTATGTAACAATAATTATTTAGGTAGCTTTGTTTATACTTTATATACTAGAGATTTTTGTTTACAGCATTTCCAGCAATATCATCTTCTAGAGTTTTGGAGTTAAGTGATAAGTTTATTGACATCAGTGAAGATGGCATGTGGTTTGTAAAATTTTATGCGCCTTGGTGCGCACATTGTAAACGACTAGAGCCTGTGTGGGCCCATGTTGCCCAGTCTTTGTACAATACACCAATAAAAGTTGCCAAAGTTGACTGTACTAGATTTCCAGCCGTTGCTACTTATTTTAATATAAGAGCATATCCCACTATAATATTGTAAGTATAATTGATATTATATATGGTTACAAAAAATTATATGTGCCACTTATTACATATATATATAGATAACTCTTTATCATACACCAGGGGCGAAGGGTCCAATGTTACGAAATGTAACCTGAGGCAAAAGAAATCCATATTGCAGCAATTTTAACAGAAACCAAAAACTAAGACAAACATAAATAAATCTAAAATAGAAGCCGGTAGGAAAGTTGTTGCATGAACGCTTTGCCACTGTTATACACCTCTTATGATAAATAAAAATTCACACAAACATACCTAATAATACATGTATATGCAGTGAGAGTCATTTGATGATACTTCATATTGTAATATTTTGTATTATGGTAAGTTGGGGACAGATGGACATACTGAAGAAATGGGTGATATGCATCATGTGTGTTATCTGTTACGGGAAAGCATGCTAGTAGAAGTATAAAAGACTGTGATATATTTGAGTCCACTCAATGTGGGGGCACAACTTGTTATGTATATCTGTTTATGGTCACCACCACTATGGTCATAGACCTGCACCCCAGGGTTTATGTAGGTGAGATATATGTTGTAAATTGTGTGAACCTGGGCTCTATATTATATTTGGTTATCATTTTCTATAAATTTTACTAACACCACATTCTGTATCGGATTGGATCCCAGTGACGTTGACTTCAGACAGGTGATTGGTATAAAATCTCAACTTATTAGTTAAATTCCTTCTACAATATGTATAAAACCTATAGAGGCAATTAATTGGTGACAATCATGTATAAAATATGCTTATTTATTTCAGTATTAAAGGGACCTTTCAACATGAATATAAAGGAGAAAGAGCAAAAGAAGACATGGTGCACTATGCCATGAGAATGTCCCAGCCTGCAATCCAAAGAGTTTCTCATGCAGATAGCTTAGGTTACTTGAAGGAGGCTCATTCTGTTTTCTTTGGCTTTGTAGGCAAACAACATGGACCATTATGGGTAATTAATGTTACCAAATTATTATTGCTAATTCGGTCCTGTTTTATTTCATTAACAGCACAAGATACAACTGGCATAATTTTATGTTAGTCCAGAGAGAATAAATTGTACGTTGTCAATTTAGTTGACTTACTCAGGACATTTCATTGTACACACGCACACGCACAGGCACACGCACAGGCACACGCACAGGCACACGCACAGGCACACGCACACGCACACGCACACGCACACACACAGGCGCGCACACACACACACACACACACACACACACACACACACACACACACACACACACACACACACACACACACACACACACACACACACACACGCATTTCGATGAATTGGCTATCTAACACTAAAAGATTCTTTAAATTCGAACCAGTGTGAAGTTCCTTAGATTAGCACGTTCAATCAATCAAACAAACTCTTCAGCTTTATATAATAGTGTAGATACATAGCTAAGTGAAAGAAAAAAAAATGTACAAAAACCTGCATTGGTACAATTTATGGGAGGAAATAAAGGTTCCAGATTGCAACCAATTCCTATGTTACATCCTTTTTTTTAACAGAGCGGTCACCTAACAAAACAAATGCTTAGGTAAGGTACAAACAAATTACCGCATTCAATTTTCAGGAATTTTATTTATCTCAATGAAAAGTAGTGATAAAAATTTGGCCTAATATACGGCGTAAACGTCCCAAATATGCAAACGAATAATCCGGTTTCTGTTTTTAACATTTAATATTTAAATAATGAAAAATATATTTTAGGATATGTTTGCAATCCATGCTGAAAAATATCAGCCACACACATGGTTTTATGTGATGTCACATGACATAATTAAGAATGATTTAAAAGTGCCTAATGATACTGCCATATTCGTTTACAAAGAAGACGATGCTTATTTTTTTGAAGGTAACTGTATTCTTTTTTTAAACTTATATTATGTGACTGGTGTTATTCATCGATATATTTGAATCCAATTATATAAAATTATTTATTTTGAACATCTATTTATAACTAAACCAAATTTATTTAAAGCGAATCAAGGACTTCTTGAAGATAGAGAAATGCTAAATGTAACATTAGATAAGTGGATTAATGCGGAAAGATTTGGATTTTTCCCAAAAATTACTAGAGCCAATATAAATGCCTTAATGGACACAGAAAAATATCTAGTCATTACTGTATTGTCTGAAAACAAACTAAATGAAGTAACACAGACTGAGAGAGATTTCAGAGACATGGTTGAGGGAATTATCAGGTAAGAAATCATTTACCAGTTTTCTATTGCTGCACTTATAAATATTTAAACAAGCAATATTTTAAATATAGTCACTAATGTAATCAATATGTACTTTTATGAAATACTAATTATGCTTTTATTTTTTATCTTACTAATGCACAAACAAAAATAATTTTAGGAAAAGAAAACACGAACTACACAGTAGCTTTCAGTTTGGTTGGATGGGCAGCCCCGATTTGGCTAATTCAATAGCAATGTCGGAATTAACTGTTCCGCATTTGATAGTTCTCAATTCTACCACAAGTCACCATCACCTCCCTGACGACGATCCAGTACTTATGACTCCAGAGGCTGTCTCATTGTTCCTTGACCAAATATATAAACAGCAAGCACCGGTATGTAATAACAATTATATAAATTATTGTAGTAATATGTAGTTCACACAAAAGAGCAACACTGCTTTCATTTATGATTGGACGGATGATCAGTGCGTCGGGCAATGGAGGTGCATGACAGTGTATTTACGTGAAGTTCAAATTTCTTGATAAGTCGTTAAACACCAACACCCAACGTCATTGAATTTCAATTGAGTAATACGTTGACTTCGGCCCACACAGCTGTCGAGTTGTGATGCGCGTAATCCAGCCAGAGTATCGATGAGCATGTTACTATAAGCGCTACGGCAGTGCAGCAAAACAACCAGCTGTATATTTTGTAGACGATGCAGCACATTTGTGCTACCCGCAAGTTCGTAACGTTCATTTTGAAACACTAAGCGTATCCTACCGAACTAGTTTTAGGTACACTACATTATTACTTTTAAAATGGAAGGATTGACACAATTCACGTAGTTGTTCCACTTGTATAAGCCTTCTCCAAATGTTATAAAAACCACATCATTACATATTATTTCACAGGCGTATGGAGGTAATAATTGGCCCGTACAAATATATAGAGCATTTTTTGAAATGAGGAGCACAGTGACAAATATGTGGCGAGGAAATCCAGTGCTAACATCGGTTGTATTCGGCCTGCCTCTTGGATTTTTATCTCTAATATGTTATTCTGTATGTTGCGCTGACATACTCGATGCGGATGAAGATGAAATCCCAGGTATAATTTGTAATCAACTTGCTATTAAAGCTAAATAATTACTTAAAACTAAACATCTCAGGAAACAAAATGTTAAGGTTTCTTAATGTCCCTACAAAATTCGACCACTTGTAAAAAATCATTGGTAACCTATGTTTAAGGTAAAAAAAGTTCTACGCCGTAACACCATACTCCAACAAATAAAAAGAAAAAAATGTTCCGTACTCCCACATACACATACTTACAGCTATTATTTATCATTTACGCGTAGTGTATGCATTAGTTCTAACTAGGACAATTTCGTGTCTTCAGATTGCGTGTTTCAATGACATTTATTTATTTAAAATCGAATAAAAGCGTACAGTTGGTACACCAAAACGCTTATATGATAATTAACATATATATGTCATATATAATAATAATATAAGGAACTGTCACTATTTATCATTATTTTTTTAATAAAATACCTTTCTTTACATGTTGTTATAGAAATTTCATGCAAGGCATTTTGTTTTCAGAATCGCACGAGAAAAAAGATTAGAAACCTGTACGCCCGACCGCAGTCGTTGACACAGAACAGCTTCCTTTTAGTGCCAGAATTTCATTAACGTGTGATGCTAGTGATATCTCCCGTCATTTATTTCATATATAAACTAATGCAGTGGCGTAGGTTGGTAACAAAGGGCACAGGTGCAAAAAATGTGCCCTTATGGCCCAGGCTGCCAAACTTTTTGCTTGGTAAGATGCTAAGTTAACTATAACAGGGTAGTGACCGAAAAAAAAGTACTGGTTGAGACCGAGGGCCCTCAGAAAAGTGTACCTTAGCCCTACGGTAGGTACACATCTGAAACAGTGGTCTCTTCTCCTATCGTCCCCAAGCGGTATCTCTAGAAAGAGTGTATTTCCGTAGCGTAATTATCGCGTTTTGAGCGAGTACATGACTTATGAAAATACCATGTCATTGCAGTATGGGTATAAACAAAAAAGTGTAAATACGCTTTTTATACTTTCATTTCCTTATATATATATTTCATAGAATGCTTACTCGATAAATTTCGGCTAAAATATTTTTTTTTTCAAAATTTGCCACGTAACCAAAGCGTACACGCGTTAACGTCACGATCCTTCGACCGTCTTTCGACTGCATTTTGCATTCCCAGTTCATATTGTGTCTCTGAGCCAATTATTTTCCCAATTTCCATATTATACATTTCTGTTGAAATTATAATTGCAACATCAAATTAAATTCACTCGCTTTAAAGTAACTATTATTTCGCCTGCCTTTATATTACTCTCGTGTTAGGTGGGCGCAACATACTGAAAGAATTTAGCTTCATTGATTGGCCGCCTGCTTGACGTCAACCCCTCTAGAAGAAACACTCCAGACTCTTGGATAAATTGTTAACAATAATCTTTACACACTACTTATTAGCCGACGTAGGAATTAAATCCAGGACCATCGAGTCCTCAGATAACATATTTACTACTCGGCCACTGGATCAAGGAAGCTACAAAACATTAATGCGGTGTGAGTAAATTCATCGAAATTGAAATTAAAACAAATACTTATCTAATACTAAAAAACATATAGATATTATAAATCTTTACCCCACCACCACCACTGCAGTATTATTTTAACTTATTAATTTATTTGTTTGAAAAAATAATTTAATATTGGCACAAAATTATGCGGTAAACAACAAGGAATTACATTTGAGATAATCTTTCTTGCTTGAATACAATGATGCTGTTTTAAACAAAATGTTCAACATTCCTGAGTAGGTTTATGCCGCTCCAGGTTAAACAAAGATTCTTCTTAGCGGCATCACGGTTAAGACAGACGATAATTCAGGGCTAAAAACCTTCATTACTGGAATTATTCTTTTCAACTACGCGATTTCGTGAGAGATGAAAGTAAATAGTGTAAATGACAATTTTTCTTATTACTCCTATAAAACTTTATAATAGGCTATAATTCGAATGGAAGATGAGCTTTAATGGCCGATAGGTAAATAAAAGTTTTTTTTACTCTTACCTATACGGCTATTGAAGCTGTCGTTCGATTAGAACTCCCGTAACTACAAAAAGAGTATACTTATACAGATTTTTCATGTTACAAATTCACAAATAAGAAAACGTCTCGAAAAACTGGCTGCATTGGACGGGATATCCTTCAATGCGCTCATTTCCGTTCATTGCAATATTCATGAATATCTTCCTCTATTTTCAACGAATATTGATTCTGTTTTTACCAAATTGAATGTTTTTAGTTTGACTATACTCGTATACTTATATATAACCGGATAATTCTTTGTAAGTACTTTATAAGGAATTATTCATCGTTTGCCGATAGATGTTTCCGCTACCAAAGGATTACGCATAACGACCATTAATTTTAGTGATGCCGCTGAGAAAGACGTCATAATTTATGAAAACTTAAAAAATATTTTGTGACGTAATTGCCAACTTGTTTCCACAAAGTAATGTTTTTTTTTTTCACGAATCTCATATATAAAAAAGTATGTGAACAAATTGTAATAAATATAAAGATTCTTTTTTAAATAAAAGTATCAATTATGTACATATTTATTGTATTATTTATTTTTTACCTTCCATTTACAACTTGGATATCTCATCTATATATACAACATATTCAATATATTTCTTATGCGTTTTGAGCTGATTGAACCAATTCTTGTAGTAAAGATCAAACTCTATATTTTTATTTTGCTTTGCACACGAAGTAGCGTCATTTTTATAACTATCACTATGTGATTTATTTAACGACCTTCTAGAAAATGTGTCATTTTTAGCTCTGCTATTTGATATCTCATTTCTATTATATTGTGATTTCGACTTTGATGTGAAAGTTAGTTTATCAACTATTGGATCTGAATTTTTGGTATGTGCTACTTCTTCTTTTTTATTAATAACATTTATACCACATTTATTGAAGGAGTTTTTATTGGATTTTTTTTTCTGGTTTTTACCAAATGATGTAGGAAGTCCAGCCTCTACTAATAAAGCATTTGTATAATCTTGTGAATGATCATAGATATTCTTTTCATGTGCAGAAGAAATTTCTGCATTATATGACGAAGTATTTGTTTTAGGTTTCGCTACTTTAGATACATATTCACAATGATAATTTTCATCCATATCTTTGGGTTGGCACGGGATACCATTGAGATTCAGAGTTACCTCCTCTTTACTTATCTCACTTGGTACACTTGGCACTGGTTCTATTGCGTTATTCTTAGAGTTAGCAACATTAGTTGATTCATTATATTTAGTAAAATTGTCTTCATTTGGCAAACATGATATATAATCTTTGATAGAGAATTGTGTTATGTTTACATGTGAATATTTAATATTTCCTTTAGTAAAACCACCTGGTTGTTCAAAAGAGGTAATTAAATCAGTAAAGCTCTCTATTTTGTCATGTGGTGAACATGTTAATTCAAAAGATTTCTGTAATTCGTCAAAGGTTTGTAAAGAATCCATACTTTTTTCCGTTTTTCTTGTCAATATATTCCAAAGGCCTTCATCTGTTGCGTTTGGTGCGACATCCTTTTCTGAATTGATAAAATAGGATTTATCCATATCCATGGTATCCAAACTATCTTGTATACCTTTGCTGAACTCATTATTAGTCCATAAATCTCGCAAATTTAATGATAAATTAACAGAGTAAAAAAGTTCTTTAAATGTTGTTACTTCTTTCCCTTCACAGAGTATAGTTATTGCTGTCCCAAAGGACCCGTATCGACCAGCTCTACCTATTCTGTGTAAATATGTTTGCCAGTCGTAAGGTGGTTCGAAATTAATAACAAGATCGATGTTAGATGCATCTATTCCTCTGGCTGCTAAATCAGTTGATACTAAGATTCTACACTTATATTCCTGCAAAGTTTTTAATGCATCTAATCGGTTGCTTTGCTCTTGTCGCCCATATAATATTTCTACTGGCCATTTTTCTCTAGTTAAAAATTTATGTAACTCGGTTATTCTAGCTTGATAGTTGCAAAATATTAAGCATTGCTTGAATTGATTTGTTGTCAATATTTTAAGAAGTTCCTGTAACCTGTTTTGTGTCTGTTTCACAATGTTATTATTGTATTTAACTAATGTTACTTTCTGTGTGATTCCTAAGAGAACTGTGCTAGAATCTGGGCATATATGTTGAGCATTGTGCACAAATTTGCTAATAAATGCTTTACACTTTTCAGGATATGTTGCGCTGCTCATTATAACTTGTTTCTCTTTTGGCAAAATGGAAAAGATTGAACTAATGTCTGCCAAAAAACTTTTTTCTACCAATTTATCACATTCATCTAAAACAAGAAGTCTTACAGCAGAAACATTTAAGTGTTTGTCTATTATTAAGTGTTTTAGCCGACCTGGACTTCCCACTACAATATGCACTAATTTCGATTTTAACTTGTGGACATCTTCTTGCAGGGGCAAACCTCCCATGACTACTTCTACACCAAGACCTAAAATAAAAATACATCACGCAATTACATCAAAACTTATGTTATGAAAAGTATGTTAAACACAAATTAAATTAATGATTACTACCTGAATAGTCAACTCCTATTTCTCTTATGACATTACATATTTGTGCTGCAATTTCCCGAGTTGGGGCCAACATAATCACTTGAACCCCTTTCTGCAGATCAAGTTTCTCCAATGCTATCACAGTAAATACAGCAGTTTTGCCCGTTCCAGATTTGGCTTCAAGAAGTAAATCTACAAAAAATAAACACAGGTTATGGTATATTGTCATGTATTTTGAGGTTCACAATGTTTTACAAAAGTTGCTTTCTTTATCTGAGTGACGATAGGGGCGAGCCACTTGCCTTCATAAAAAGCCCCACAACTAACCCATTTGCAGCTGCACTATCCAGAACCTTAAATCACAGTAACACTACCCATATACCAGTATTTAAAATCACACCATGGTGCTGAACTCACTTGTCAACCAGATTAGACATACTATCAAAAATACCTCTTACTTATTCTGACTACAAGTTTTTTTGGTACTGGAACACAATATCAGCAGCTGCAAATATAACATTGAAGAAAACTAAGGGTCTATCTCCTGAAAAATTTTAATATACGGATATCCATACCATACATTTGTACATTATAATCGATAACTGGGTATTTAAATGCACATTTACCTAATCAAATCTTGAACAGTAATGACCTTGAATATTTTTATAAACCTGTTGCAGCATTTTTTTTTATTATTTATTATATCTACATTTGAAAAATACAATGGCTATACGAACTTCAATTTATTTTAAAATAACTAAAACAATTTTAAACTTAAGATAAATGAGTATAAAGGTAACTAGCTAAGGATTATAGAGTATAGACATATAAAAAGTAAAAAAAAATATTCACACTTACCAAAACCACATTTACCCATTGGGATTCCATGCAATTGGATTGGTGAAGGTTTATAGAAACCAGCCTTTTTGAGTCCAGTCAAGGTATTATTCGCTAATAAAATTGATTCAAATGTTATATCTTCTTTAATTTTAATATCTTGGGTCCTTTGCCCTTCATTAATATTATGAGCTATAACCATTTTATTTTCTTGAAGCAGCTCCTATATAAATTATCCTATATTCGACTTTTCAAGGATGTTCACGAATAAATCACAGCTCAATTAAATTTACTTGCAAAGATAAATACAGACAAATGTAGACAAATAAACTAGATTTATTTGTCACTGCACATTTTTATTTTCTAGATTTGTCTCTGATTGTGGCTCCATCGTTGACAGATAAAATATTTTGACCTTCTATGTTTTATCTGCTATAAGCTCGGCTTAAATCAACGATAGCCAAAGCCGGAAATCCACATTTTTGAATCTATATTGACACAGATTATACAATAATTGGAATATATGGGTTGGTTTCTAGACGGAATTTTGGGAAATGGCGAAGTTGTGATTCTTGTAGAATAATTTGTTTAACGTTATTGACAATTTTATAACTATAATGCAGTTTTCTGATCTGAAAGAACATATTTAATTGTAATTACCGTTAGACCTGTGAAATATTTGTGTGTTATTGTCTGAGAATTCCTAATATGATATTCGAAACCAGTTGATAGAATTTTTGTCAAGTGTTGGTTTTTCGAGTTTATAATATTTAATTTTATTTACACAGGTAAATGTTAGTGTTCTATCTAGTTAAAATTATCATTAAAATACATATAGATGTAATTAGTTTGATGTAGCGATTCTGTGATGTAAAAGTAAATATTTCTCGATAAATATGTAGAATGTTTTAACTGGTATGTGATAAAATGTAGGTCATGAAAATAATATATTTATCGCGAGATATACGTCTAAACATCTCGTCTCGAATAATAAGTTGTTGCTATTTTTATCTATATTGTTTTTACTTTTGTAAGAATTTATCAGAAACAGATCTCTGACATTTGTGTTAGTAATTATTCATCTCTTCTAGGGTAAATACAATACTAATACTGTTGTATATTTTTTATAATGTACATTTTTATTTTATTCATATTTAAATTTTGATTCAATATTGTTAATAAAAGTAGTTATTTACACATATTTTATCTGAATTCAACTGTTCTTGTATATTTATTTGAGCATATACAATATTATACGAAATTCTGACATTTAAAGAAAGATTAAAAGTAGCAGATCAATAAACTTCTTTGAAGATCTATAATTTAATTATACACCAGCAATCTAAAATGATTTAAGAAGTTTTTTATTTACAATACTTTTAATCACTAAAGCTTTTGAAAAAATTATAGATTCAATCATTGAGCATGACTCTTGTCAATAGTAACTGTTACTAAATATTTATAAATATATTGTGAAGAACAAAAAATATATTGTGTTCTAATTTCATAATAATGGGGTATACTATATAGACATGTAACATAACAATTGTTAGGAATACCATAATGTACTTATTTTAATGGATGATGCACAAAAATAATATTATGATATTATGTGTATTGTATTACTCATATTAATCATAGCATTTTTCCATTCAGGATACAGATATGAATAATAATTGTGGAGGTGTTGGTGGGGGAGGTATTGTGGCGGGAGGAGGGGCTTATGATGCCAAAATAGCTGGTCTATATGATTTGCTGGACACACTGGGATCAGGACATTTCGCCGTTGTAAAACTGGCCCGACATGTATTTACCGGAGAAAAGGTTGCAGTAAAAGTAATAGACAAGAGTAAACTTGATGAAGTTTCCAAATCACATCTCTTTCAAGAGGTAAATATTATATTACTGTGATATTCTCCTTTTATATATTTAGTTGGTTTATATATATTTCTGGAAAAGGATGAAGATATCATAAGATTGCAAGCTTGTAACTTAATAAACAATTCCCCATCAGCCTTACATAACTAAACACATAAAATATTGAAATATTGAAATATTCAAATGACTATAATATAAAAAAAGACTGCATTTCTATTCAACTGAAAAATAATATACTCATATACTAGTGGTTCTGTTTCAAATCTGGATCTTCAAATGTAATAAAATGCTATTTGTGATGTTAATGAAAAACATTTGCAGGTAACATTTGAGGGTATAGTATAATACCAAATAATTACCATTAGTGATGTCAAAATTGAATGCTGATACTTACATATTGTATGTATCTGCTTACCTTTGTCACTTACACAGGATGTACCAGTGTAAGGCATCATTTAGACAAGTCAATTATTGCTTGCAATAACAGTACGCAATTTTGTCGAGCAATATAATATGTCAGAAGATTATCGTTAGCAATATACATCACAAGATTTCTCACACTCTATGACTGTTCCTTGTGTATCAGCATGGTGTATTGAGGCCTCTCAGTAGTAGAGGTGACTCGTGACCAACAGTGGGACTGTATATTATACAGGGCGGATATTATTATGACTGTTTATCTATACTATTATATAAAGCTGAAAAGTTTGTTTGTTTGTTTGTTTGTTTGTTTGTTTGTTTGTTTGAACCCGCTAATCTCAGGAACTACCGGTCCAAACTGAAAAATTTTTTTTGCGTTGGATAGCCCTTTGTTCGTGGAGTGCTATAGGCTATATATCATCACGCTATACCTAATAGGAGCGGAGCAGTAATGCCTAATCTCAGGAACTACCAGTCCGAACTGAAAAAATCTTTTTGCGTTGGATAGCCCTTTGTTCGTGGAGTGCTATAGGCTATATATCATCACGCTATACCCAATAGGAGCAGAGCAGTAATGGCTAATCTCAGGAACTACCGGTTCGAACTAAAAAAATAATTTTGTATTGGATAGGCCTTTGTTTGTGGAGTGCTATAGGCTACATATCATCACGCTATGACCAATAGGAGCGGAGCAGTAATGAAACATGTTGCAAACACGGGGAAAAATTATTAGTTTTGAGAGCTTCCGTTGCGTGCGCTGCGTAAACGGTTAAAGTTATGCAATAATGATGTATGACGGGATTGTTCCTCTTAAAAAGTTCTAAAAATATATATTGTAAAACAAAGTCCCTCGCTGCATCTGTCTGCCTGAACGTGATAAACTCAAAAACTACCCAACGTATTAAGATGACATTTGGTATGGAAACTGTTTAAGACCCTGGGAAGAACAAAGGCTCCCGGGAAACTACTACTTTTATAACGGAAAACTTTAGCCTGAAAAACTTTATAACGCGGGCGGAGCCGCGGGCAAAAGCTAGTATTTTATAAAATTTTGGATGAGCCCTGTGACAGCTGTCATTAAAAAAATATAAAATTATAAATATTTTACTTAGCTTGCATACAATACATGACATCCAGACAATTTAGGGAAGGGTTGTAAGAGATTTAACTTATCTGCATGAAAATAAAAAAAAATATTTAAAAAAATGTGTTCATCTTTAAGTTGCAAATAACAAATCACTAAACATGGGAAAATACTTTTACCCACCAGGAACTCTATAGTTAAATATTAGAAATGAAAATAATTTGCATGCTGAACTAAAATGTTATGTTCTCAATGGAAAAAGATAATCTTTTGAAAAAAAATAGACCATGGGATTACTAGCATTAAAAATGATACTAGTATTATTATATCTCGAGCTCAATCAAAGGGCAATGTTTAACTTTTAATATTATCTTATAATTTCTATTACTGCTAGAAATTAGCCTCGTCATTTTTAAGTTTTGGGTTTATTTCATTTAAAATAATTACTCACAGCCCAGTCACCCTAAGGTATTTTTTTAGTTCTTCAATGCATGTTGCTAATTGTTATCGAATCACTGTTCTTTCTTACAGTCTAAACTTCTGCTAACATTTTTACTTTGTTAACATAGGAATAGTAGCTATTATCAATCAGCAATCATGTTTGGCGCGTGATTAGCATCTAGTAACATAATGGACAGCATTCTCAGTAAACCGGGCGTATAATCGATTGATAAACAGTGTATTGCGATTCAAATCTCGTGTTGTATATGTGACGTGGCACCAAAAAGGTTTTTATATCTAAGCATCTGTTCCGATCGCTAGCGATTTATTACGGCTACAGTCAAACATTACTTCGACAAAAGATTTTATAAATTATTTAACTCCAGCCACACCGGGTGTAATACGATTCATGATCCCCAAAATTCTAAATTATCAAAAATCTTCATCAATTTTTCGCTTACTAGAACATTCTTTTATCTGTACTTATCTAGCCCAAAAGTAAAATTTTTACTCAATTATTTCTTATTGTTTCTTAAGAATTTCCTATATTTATGAGGAATTACTATTACATAGTTTATAGTTGAATAGGGCCTGTTATAACTTGTGGCCCTTGCCTACCAAAAGGTTGCAGACCGCTTATGCCATCATAATACATACAATTAAGAAAAACGGAGCGTTTCCTTCGCATGTAAGGGTGTAACGCCAACTCCTCTGGGGCATCCAGTCCCGAGCATTAAGTGGAAAACTTACAGTGCTGCCTAACTTGGTAATTAAACTCAAGATCACTGGCTCCACAGTTCGTATATGCGTTTGGAATGCTGCGCTTAAGAAGTGCCCCTGGCATTGCTGACGTCCATGGGCAACTGTAACTCCTTACTATTAGGTGCCTTGCTCGTCTGCCTCGGAAGCATTAAAAAAATATGCTGCAAGACTAAGGAGGCGACGTAACGTGAATAATGGATTAAAATTATTCCAGGTCCGGTGCATGAAGTTAGTGCAACACCCAAATGTCGTGCGTTTATATGAAGTAATTGACACGCAAACTAAGCTTTACTTGATATTGGAGTTGGGTGATGGTGGAGACTTGTATGATTATATTATGAGACATGAATCTGGATTATCGGAATCTCTTGCCCGTGATTATTTTCGTCAAATAGTGCGTGCAATATCATATTGCCACAGGTTTGTATTCTAATTTGTACGCATTCATTAAATACCGATTTGTAAAAACTTGTTAAAACCAGTGGTTTCCATCCCTAGCTAGTAATATTGCTTTTTTTTAAATCGTCTTTTTCAGTTTTAATATACATCAAAATCTGCCCCAGTGCTGCTTAGAGCAGTTTTCGCTATTCCTCATAGTTTCTGATTTCACCATCCATACCCACTTGAAAAAATCATCCTGTATAAATAAATGATCGTATATTCTTTCAGGTTACACGTTGTGCACCGAGATTTAAAGCCAGAAAATGTTGTATTTTTCGAAAAATTAGGAGTAGTGAAGCTGACTGATTTTGGTTTTAGTAATAAGTTTTGTCCTGGCCAGAAGTTAGAAACCTCATGTGGATCACTTGCGTATTCCGCTCCGGAGATCTTATTGGGTGATTCGTATGACGCGCCCGCTGTTGATGTTTGGTCATTGGGAGTTATACTTTACATGTTGGTTTGTGGACAAGCACCTTTCCAAGAGGCTAATGACAGTGAGACTTTGACAATGATTATGGATTGTAAATACACCATACCGTCGCATATATCAAATGCTTGTAAGAGGTAAACTATATTTTATATGTTGTATTTTTTATAGTAAACATCACGGGTTATAATTACCTTATTAAGATAGTGGCAAGTAAAAGAAAAGTGTGTCTTTAAAACACTGACATCCGCAAATACTTGATCAAAGGATAATCTATCTTTTGTCATTAAAAAAAAAGCTTTTCTTATGGTTCAATTACTATGTACCATATTTCATCAAAATTGCTTCATTAAATCAGTCGTGAAATCACAACAGAGATATTGAGTTACACTTGCATTAAAATAATAAGAGCGCCTACCTGCATATGGAACGTTCAGCGATGGAATGTTCTCGAATGATCTTGTTTTTCCCAGAAAGTCGTGGAAACTCGTTAGTGGACCTCATATCTATTAGATTATTTCCGAACATTCCGTCTGTTTCGAGAATGTCCCACAAACATCGATGATTCATGAGGCTCGGTATAAAAGACCAGGAGCGAACGCTGTGAGTCTTCTAACAGACCCAGTAGGCGATATTACTCTGACTATTCGCCGATAAAAACGAGCGTTCAAAACTCATAAATTCTACAAAGACCGCAGTTCTGTCCACACAAAGTGCTAACATAAAAAAGCTAATACTCCACTTACAATGCACAGAGGTAGAAGACTGGGATTGTTTTCCACTCGTCACATTCATTTAAATATTTTTTTCTTAAGAAATATTGATTGCTTGATTTTTCTTTAAAGGTATATAGGAAAGTAGTTTTCTATCACCTATTTGAGTGGTTTATCACTATGAATGACGTCTATTATCATAGTTCAAACTTATAATTGGTCAAATACTGGGGTCAAATCACCAGTCACAATGAAATGCTCTAAAGACAATAGCTGAATTATAAATAACAAAAAGTGTTAGATTCAATTTAGCATTTTTGTATTATATAATTTTAAATAAAATGTACCTGATTTGTAATAAACATTTTCAGACTTATAGGAAGAATGTTAGTTAGGGAACCAGAAAAACGGGCAACACTGGCGGAAATTGCTACTGATCCGTGGGTAACGGCGGGCGAGGGTATCGCGGTGGAGGATTTTGACACCCCTCTTGTGGCCAAGGAACAATTATCAGAAGACGACCGCTCCGCTATAGTGCAAAGGATGGTCAACGGCTCCATCGCTACCAAGGAGCAGATCTTAGATTCATTGGACAAGAACGATTACAATCACATCACTGCCACATATTACTTACTCGCTGAACGGAAATTACGATCAAATAGGTGAGCATATCGCAGGAACCTCGAGTCAACAAGTTTTCAGATTCTGAAAAAATTGAGAATTAAATAATTATTAATGAAATAATCTTTGGTCTCAGGATGGAGGCACTCCGCAGACAGGAAGCTACGCGTGGGGCGCGGCGGCCCGAGGCGCTGAGCGTGGCTCGCGGCGCGGCGGGCGGCGCGGCGGGCGGCGCGGCGCGGGAGCGGCGGCGCGCGCGCCCGACCCCGCCGCGCGCTCCCTGCTCGCGCCGCCGCCGCTCGCCGCGCCGCGCACGCCGCAGGACGTGCCGCCGGTAACCGCTCCACTCACCACTCCACTCACCACTGATATAAACGTCATTCCGTTATTGCCAAATGTAACAACCAAAAACAATATATATAACAAAAACAATACATAGCGTGTTTAGATTTTTTTATTTTTATTTTGAAATGGCCAAGTGACTGCACTGCACCTGATTGTAAGCGCGATGTCGTCTAGATCAAGTATCAAGTGAACAGATGGCTATCTTATGCCATTTGACACAATCATGCTGGCCTGCTTAGATGCTTCTTCACGCTACTGCGGAAGGATCCACAATTATAGGAAGGAGGAACACGCGCCCAAGTAAACTATTCCAAAGCTTAATGGTGCGGCAAAAAAAGATTTGGCGAACCAATGGGTTTGGGCCGTGATATAGTTGAGATGTGCCCCTATCGAGTTTTCGTTTTTACTTATCCGCAGAGATCTCGCAAGTGTAGCATAGTTCGCGAGGAAGACGACGACGAGGAGGGAGCAGTGGCGGGATCGTGCGGGTCCCGCGGCGGCGACACGCGGCGCGGCTCGCGCTCGGAGGGCCGACTGCACCTCGCCGCGCGCCTCGCGCACCCGCACCCCGCGCCGCCCGCACCGCCCGCACCGCCCGCACCGCCCGCCGCAACCCTGCACACAACGCCTGCACAACAGACTCCGCACAGTGCACATAGACCGGGCCATCTCGCCGACAATTTTACAAAGGTGAGCTATCGGTTTTGTCTACAAACATTTATATCAGTCAAATGTTTAAATACCCTAAATTCTATTTCATCAGAGTCGATATTTCGATGTTTTATTTATTTTTTTTTTTTATTTATTTCAAGGTATACCAACAGCATACATATTGATACATACAATTATACACAAACAAAGCTATAAGGTATTGTGGCTGATATGTATGCCAATAACAGGTACACACAGCATTTACCAATTATATGACGTGTGTACAAAACAGAAAATATTGTAAAGTAAAAACATACTAAAAAAAAACAAATACAAATTTAAAAAAAAAAAAAATAATTATTTACGAAAGTGTTTCGACAATTTACTCATAAAAGCATTTAATTTGTCGTGAAATATATCAAGATTTTTTACGCCCTTATTCGCTAGGTTGTATTGATTACATATTCTCACAGTTGATGAAATTACACCAATATTGGTATTGCAATGTGGTATGTAAAAAGTTCTAAATATGGGAAACCTGGGTATATTGTATGGAACATTAAAACTAATTTTATCTAAAATATCGATGTTCTTTTGCAGGTAAATCTTGACGATGAAAAAGGGGTAGAGGCACCGCGCGCTCCTCCCCCGGCGCCGCCGCCCGCCAGGCGCCAACGGGTGGACTGTCGGCGGCGTAGACCGCGCGCCGGGTCCTGTTCGTCATCAGATCTGTCTGATGAAGACTCCGAAAAGAAAAAACGAGCCGCCGAGCGTGCCGACGCACCGGCGGATCGCACTCGACGGGACTCGCACGACGATTCCAGCGACAGCCAGGAGCGGGGAGCCGGCGCGGGCCCCGGCGCGGTTGGCGGTGCCCGGGGCGGCGCGGCGGCGGGCCGCACGGCGCCTCCCGCGGGCGGTGCGGGGAGCGCGGGCGGCGCGGCGGGGACGCGCGCGGGGCGGGCGCGGCAGCGGGCGGGGGTGGGGGACGGGCTGGCGCCGGCGCGCCGCTCGCAAGGAGAGCCGGCTGCGCGAATCGCGGTCGCTGAACCGCATCGCGGAGGTGGAGGAGGCGGCGGGGGCGCGGTGGGCGGGCGGCGGGCTGGTGGCGCTGTGCGGCCGGCCGCTGCTGCGGCTGCTGGCGGCGGCGCGGCCGTCGCCGTCGGCGCGGCGGCTGCACGGGCTGTGCTAGTGGGGGGAGGGGTGGCGTGTGGTGCGCTCGTGGTGGTGCGTTCTTCTTCGGCGTTCCGTTTGCGTCTGATTTGTTGCACCTGTTTATCTGAGGCGCGGTACCATCATTGTCGTATTCCGTCTGATGGTCGAGATCCCTCGAATTATCAAACAAATTTCTATTTTTTATAATAAACGTAGGTGAACAGGGTTTTTTACTAAATTTCAGTTTCTAGAAAAAAATTACGTGAATAGTATCTGTTAATTCTTTCAAACTTTTAAATGCAGTATTAACAAATGGTCACTTTGATTCCATGTTTCTGTATAATGTGTATAGTATTACATTGAAAAAGTCGTGGTCAACTAATAAAGTTAATTAATAAGATATTCAACTAAACTTTGTAACTTGGATTGCATATTTCAGGGAGTTAATATTATAATAACGTCACTCCATTATTGCCCGCTGAATATTTAGCCTTTCTGTTTATTTAGACCGAAGACTGTTGCATATACCTATGCAAATATTATAGTAGTTAAATAATGTAATTAAGATATTACATTATATTACAATTTACAATAAGTCAATGTACAGCACATTGATTCAACTAAAGAATACAGAAATAAAATAAATGACGATATAGGCAAGTACAGCTGTATAACATCCGAGGCGATAGCTGGATAACAACTAGACCATACTCGCGACGGCTCGCCGAAGCTCTGTTCCGTCCCACTGAATGACCGGCGACGCGCTCGCCACATCGGGCAAGTTTTTTTTTAATTTTTATTATACAATGCAGTCTTTTTACCTGGCTAATCTTATACAAGGCTGAACCGATTTAAATTAAAATTTTACAAGGCAGTAGTAAGTTTTAAATTTTATTTGCTTAAACGCGGAACCTAGAGCATTCGTAAGATTTATTTAGCGCCTGATTACCTGGTAAGCTAATCTTGAAAATTAGGTACAAATTATGAATCTGTCGTAATACTTACAAAAACATAATGGCAGCATTATTAGTTGGTCACGACTGTAGTTTGGATTAGATAGGGTTTTAAATTCATTGGAATGCATTATAGTTTTAAACACGACTAACTATTTTACAACTCAATATGTGTAAATATTTTTTTATTACATCTCAATAGTTGATCACGTCATTGAGAACATTGAGCCGACTGTAGTATAGTAATATTGTTTTCTTGAAGTTATTCTCGACGAAACATAATCAATCCATCTTTCTTAGACTGCACTCAGGGGGCAAACCAACAATATTTTATACAGTATAAAAAAAATTACCTGACATAGAATTCAAACCATTTAGCCAAAATACGCTGCCATTACACTAAGGAGATAATCAATTAGTAGATAAGTAACAATTCGATTCGAACACCAATATTAATTTATTGTTATATCGGACGGTGTAGTGCAGAAATGATCAAACTCACAACTGTCAAAGCGAATCTATACTTTTATCTATCTATACTATTATATAAAGCTGAAGAGTTTGTTTGTTTCAACGCGCTTATCTCATGAACTACTGGTTCAAATTGAATATTCTTTTGGTATTGAATAGCCCATTTATCGAGGAAGGAGAACAGCTATGACCAATAGAAGCGAGCATCAACGAAATATGTTGCTGAAAGGGGGAAAATTGATTTCTTTTGAGAATTTAGTTGCGGGCCCTGTGTAAGCTGTTAGAGTTACGCAGCATTCAAGTATGATAGAGTTGTTATTCATAATGAAATACATAAAATAGAGTCCCCCACCGCATCAGTCTGCTTGTCTGAATGCAATAAATTAAAAATCTATGGTATTGTAGGAGATAATTTTATCCTGGAAAACTCTCACGCGGGCGAAGCTGCGAACAAAAGCTAGTATGTTATATAAATAATCCCAATTATCTAGGAGGAAGTCATCGGCCTCTACCTGTCCACGCCCGAGCGTGCGCATTTGGCACAAATTCCAGAGTTCGGAATGTTACAAGATATAAAACCCAATTTCACTTGTCGCAACGCGGAATTCGAACTCGAGTCTTCAACACTAAACAACTTCGCTACCGAAACTTTATAGTCAAAATTTTATTATTGGCTACAAACCATTGAAAATATTCTTACGTAACAATGACTAATTCTATTTTAACAACGTTATTTACAATCCTAAGAAAGCGAAAGATTAAGATATTGTTATAAAAGAATACACATATTTTTCAATACTTTGAAATCATGACTTCAATTAGTTTGTTAGTTAGATCGTTTCTGCACAACACGATCCTATTGATGTTGCTATTTTGGTGAACTACATTTCTTTATTACCATTTTCATATTACATAACAGCTTATTTAATGACGTCTTAGTCCACGTTGGTAGTACATAAAAATGTCACAAATATTAAATTATATTGTAATATTTTTATTTCATTAGACAAATTCTATCATGTCTCATTGCTATTTCACAAGGATTATTTTGTTACATGTAAATTGTAGGTATTAGAACAAATTTTATGTGACAACTTCTCATATTATAATCATTTTCATTTTTTTAACTCAATATAATATTACCTCTTGTTTCTCAACATTTTAATTATCTTATTTTGTAACTTGTGTAGAAACAATTAGGAATTGAATCACACGCTTCAAAACCCCGCATTCTTTCTACTTAGTATTGTGAGTGATCGTGGGCGACGGTGATCTTTCACCACCAGGTCAGCAAACTCGTGTGTTTGTCCCTCTTCAAATAATTAAGTAAATTCCTGCAATATTTGGAGATAATTGCGTTATAGCACTATCGTATGTATTTTAAGTTATGACCATCCTTTCATTTCTATTTGGTTCTCTTTAAGTGCCTAGTTTAATTATTAGTGCCTAGGACTTTATATTAATTACTAAATCTGTAATCTTTATCAATTTCTAGACTTCTACATAACTGAATTCATGTCAAGTTTTTTATTTCGTTTTTACTTTGAAATCTGATTACTTGAATAAATTCTTTTCTATAATTAAATAGCACGTAAGATATTTTAGAATTACAAAATTTTCTATCAAAGAACTTGCCCCCTACATTTAATTACCAGCGATTATTTATATAGAAATTAGGCATTAGAAAATGCTTTTGAAATAAACACGATACTCTAATTTTGTCTCCTATTCGCTTGTAGTTTTCTATGTTAATGTAAGACTACCTTTTTCTTTATTAAAAAAAGTTATGATTTTCATAGTGGCAGATTCCTCGTATATCAGGTTGGCTTCATTTAGAGATGTACTTACGCACCGTTTCTCCGTTAGAACAACCGACGCAGACAATTTTATGCTACAATATATCGTGTATGGAGGTACAAACTCATTTGTCAATTTTAATTATATTTTATTTAAATAGTTGTAATAGTAAAAACACATCACACTATAGTTCATTCGCGTTAAGAAAATAATGAGCCATCGTTGTCCATCAGTCGACAAACCGCTCCCCCCACACACACTAAAGCCTCAGTAGCATAGTTGTCATGTGGTCACATTACTAATTCGACTACCACGCTGAGATCTGGGATTCGAATCCTAGGTCGAGCAAAAAATAATTGTGACTGCGTTTTTCCATCTTAAAAATTAATACTGAGTCGTAGCTCAGAGTCAGAAAGTGGGTAATATGATCCCCCGTGTCTCGAAAAGCAAGTAAAGCTGTTGGTCCCACGCCTGAACTCTCTTCGGTCGTGTCAGATTGCCGTCTCCATGAGAGTGAAGGAACTGAGGATGCACCTGTGTATTGAGCATACACTTGTGCACTATAATGTCGCCTGTATAGGTATCAGAGTGAGCAACTCTGCAGAACGGCTGTCGTGGCAATTCAGCTAGAAATAATTCATTCATTATCAACGTTAACTTGACTATAATTTCAAGCATCCTTATCGATAGATGGGCGTTTCTCGGCTGCCGGACAGCAACGACACACTATTTTGTTAACGTTAAAAAAACTAATATAACACCGTGTTCAAATCTGAGAATCTGGGAAACCAATCCTTCATTCCGCGAAAACCATACTTTGATTTCATTTATGAAACTTTCGAGACTGATCCTCGCTGCGTAATTTTGGAATTACGCCAATATTCAATTATTCATTTAATAGTTCTTGTGTATTTTTATATTACTGTATGAGTACCGTCGTTATATTGTCAAATTATAATAAGGCCAGAAAGAATTAGCTTGACACTATACAATCGTAACTACAATGAGTGTCAACTCGTTGCGAATGGATATACCTATTATTCATTTTTACATTTATAATGTTCTCAATACGTGAACAGAATTACAAGACGAGCTTTATTTACCACGTCCTAAGACGGTGCGCGGCTTGGCGGTATCTATGCCAAGCAACCTCTGTAGTCTCGACTCATAGTAATTACAAGTCACATAATTTACGAGTAGAAATTGTAATAGTGTTGTAAAACGGATTAAGTTGCAGGTTGAGTTCCAGTTGTAATGAACAATGTACAATTTTTCTTTGTAAAATACAAAATATTAAAAGCATTTCATAAATATTAGCTTAATTAGAAGTGGACTTAAACTAGAAAATACTACGTATATAATGTGTAGTTCGTGTGCATCCTTAGAATGGTTGTTTTTAGTTGATGTTGTATATAAAAATATATGTGTACATAATATTAAATTTGTTGTAAATATATAGTTTATCCCAAATATAACGATATAGTATGAGTAATCTTGAATTTATAGTTATTGTAATTAAAAAATATCGCATATTATTTATTACGTTGACATTGTAAGATAATTATTTTTATTTACATAGACGTACTCTTGATATACTTATTTGATTTAATGCACTCGTATGGTGCTCTCATTTTTGAATGATTATATGAATGTAACCAGACCAAAGAAACAAAGAAATTTGTATGTTACGCATTTCCTAATATTACATCAAGTGCTGTTTGGTGCCAATATATTAAATAAGTGGGAATAATATGGACTGCGAAATCACTAAATTGGCGTGAATGTTTTGTATGTTATCAGAGTAGACTTAACGTGGGTGCTTGTTGATAGTATTGATATTAGTGAGTTTAATTCATATAAAAAACCTACGACTTACGAAATATGAAACGTCAAAGTAGCAATAAATAAGTTATTACCAACAACTGGTTGCTGTTCAATGTTATTATAATTAGGTACTGTATATAGACAACGCCCGATCGTATGAACAGTTTATTTTTTTGCTTTAATTTTATCGATCGGAGTGGTGACGAAGATACTAAATTCTATATGTAAGTTGGAGTTTTTTCGCCGTCATTTCGTTTCAATCTGTCACCTAAGATTAGCCCCTACCAAGTGGAAATTTACGGATGTATGTAGTACCTGTACACTTGCATTAAACGTTGCCAGGGTTAGCGGGGAGGGAGGGACGGGCGAAATTTCTTTGGACACAGGCGCACACAGGTTATTTGTTTCGGCAGGTACTTGTATTACCTAGGCGACATAAAAAATTATGGAATGAAAAGGCTTAAGTTAAGAAGCGCAACGCTTTAGATCAAATCTAATGTAAGCCATATTTACTCGACACTCGAAGCACCTGTCTTGCCGCAGCCCACCCTGAAGTAATCATCCTGATTCTTTCCGCTGTCATAGGAGAAATAGAAAGCGGTCTAGAACCAATTGGTGTCTTCCACCTGTGCGATAGAGGCGCCCGGAGATTTCTACCTAGGTTTCCCCTATGTGTCGTGAGAAATTAACTTCTAAATCGCATCGAGGGGTTGCATTCACTACTGCTCGCGATAGTATGCTGGGTATCGTAGGTCTCAATGTGACTAAAAAGGCTAGGCGAATTTATTTTTTGTTTAGTATTTCTGGGTAGTGGTAACCGTTGGGCCGAAAACAGGCGTTCCAAACGTTACCGCTAAAGAGTGTACATACTAGGTAGAAACTTGGATCGTGTTTCTAGAGCAACATAGGTAAAGGAGGAGAAATACAGTGAAAAAATATAAACGAATTGGACCTTTTTTTTCTTAAATGAGTACGGCACAGTGATCCTACAGCACCTGATGGAACTGTTAAACCTCTTCTACAAACAAATTAAGGGAAATAAAATAAAACAAAGGCTGACGCATCAAACTTTGATATATTTCCCATTATTCAATTTGGTTTATTGACTGTTTATTTCGTGGTCGATATATGTCGCGCGACACATTCATTTTGATGTGTGAAATTATAAAAATACATTTGCGAGAGTTCCATTTTTCTCCCCCTGGTTTGGGCTAATCATAGAGGTGATCACACATTTGTTGACAGGAATAGAGACAACAGCGTGCGTTCCGTACCTAGGTAGCTAGGTACTGCGCGTAGGCACGGGACATATGTGCGATTACTTTCAGAGTTGTGTTGTAATAAAATTCACGTAAATTTGTAAAGTAACGCGGGCATTATTAAATTGTCTCTTTACCGTTAGTTTGATTTTTTTTTTACTTATATTAGTCCAAATTAATATGTAAGGTCAGGGGAGGTAAGTCTAAATGGGCAAAAAAGAATACTTATTGCAATAACGGACGTACTAATTGAAGGACAGCTTTGATAGCCGTATAAGTGCGAGGAAAAAATCCTCTATTTACCTATACGCAGTGCCAGCCTTAGTTCATTCAAGGTGGAGGTCGGACCGGACGGAGCAGAGATGCTAAAAAAAGGTTCTCTAAGGCACTGCGCTAGGCTCCTGTAAGTGGCCCCTGACCTTAATACAATCTGATACATAATAAAGGTTATTCAGTGTTACTACTTTGTAAAAAAAAATACTCACTTTTATGTATCTTACTGCATAATTTAAATAAATTTTATGTGTATATTCTTCTTTGGTATGTCGAGCAAATGTATCATAATGTATTGTTAATGATTGTACATTGCGTTATGTTTTATTTCCACGAAGAATGTTCTATGACGTACATAATTTAAGTTACCTACTTGATCTTTCAAGTAGTCAGTAGCCCTCTGAATATGACCTCAATGTTTGATAAATTTTTGTTGGTACAAAAGTAATCAATGGTTTATTTAGTTTAATTTGTCTAATAAGTATAAGGACATAAATATATATATTCCATGAAATGGTACCTATTACAAACAATTGTGAGTGCAATAATTTTTGAAAATTAGGTACTTTACTTACTGCACATGCCAACCTGAAATCTTTTGACTTATTGTACATTATAATAGATTTATAATCGGCTTTTGCAAAATTTGTGGATAACTTATAATTATTGTATGTCTATAAAAATAAACATGATGTTACAATATCAGAGATGATTTTTCATTAATTGATTGTACTTAGGGAAAGATGCCTCTGTAAAATAACCACTGTGGTGTTCCACAGTTTTGATTATAAATCTTAATACTTGGTTCAACTTTTATAATAAACTAGCTTTTGCTCGCGTAGCTTTTACTCGCAGCTTCGCCCGCGTGAAGGAGTTTTTCGGGATAAAAGCCCACTGTATGATAAAAGTCTTGCTATATATTTTCCCGGTACTGATAGGTTCAAACTAATTTTATCCCCAAGGGGGTTAAATTTATCAAAGTCCTATTTAAGGGAACGTCTACATCATAGTAGCTCCAATCTTTAATTTCAGTTCAATCAGTCGAAAATCTAAGATTTATACAAATTTTCATCCCCTATTTTATCCCCTTAGGAGTGGAATTTATCAAAATCCTTTCTTAGGGGATGCCTACGTCATATTTGCCTTATACATGCAAAGTCTCAGCCCGATCGGTTTAAAATTGACAAAGTCATACAAACTTTCATCCCCTTGGGGGTAGAATTAATCAAAATCCTTTCTTAGCGGATGCCTACATCATAACATCTACCTGCATGCCAAATTTCAGCCCGATCCGTCCAGTAGTTTGGGCTGTGCGTTGATAGACCACTATGGCAGTCAGTCACCTTTGAGATATATATATTTAGATGTAACAAGGCTGTATGTTTAAAACATAGTTTTCTTAATATTAAACATTTTATTGATGGAGGGATTTGATGAAATATGGCCCATGTGTGACTCAATGAATGAACGAGTGGGCTATTGGGGGACGAGGCGGAGAACCTTGAATCATGGAAATTTAAAACGATAAAAAACCTCTCTCTCCACGATATAAATCTGCATTTACTAAAATACATATATCAGTTGTTTAAAATGGACAGTAATTAGTGGATATTGCCGTGTTGTTTCTTTTGTTTTAAGAGTACCGAAGTAAAGGAAATGCCCATACAAAATTTAAAATTTGCAAATGGTACGTTTGTTAACCTGGCAGGGATCGGCTTATACAAACACACCGGACTTTTGGAAGCGCGCTATTAAGGCGCTCGCAACCATTGAAAATTAAACGATTATAATAAGGGCAACTAACGGGTTACAAACCTCAGCTCAGGACGATCACAGGGAGAGAATGAGACATCAACGATTATAATCGATGCGCGTAGTCATACTACTAATCTAACCATCACCGTATTCGTTCATAATAGACAACGATATCAGCCTAACATATGTACGTGGTAAAGCTTCGAATCCTGTTGTGAGCAGACTATTTACTGTTTTTATATATGAGCCAATGTAATGCGGCTCGCACGCGTACGGCGTTTACGTCTGGGATGTAGGTCAATTTCTGATCAAGGATCGCTCTTAAATATTTGATCTAATTGATCCAAGGATTTGACCAGACATTTTAACTGATGCTGAGTGCTTGGACTTTCCTTTTCTTAGTGAAAAGAATTGCCTGACTTTTGAAGGGGTTGATCGTGATGCGCCATTTGCCAAACCACGTACCGAACTTATCGGCTACTGCCTGCAAAGTGCGCACCACCTGATCCGGGTCTCTACGCGAAGTGTACATAAACGTGTCGTCCGCGAAGAGCGCCGGATGGGCGTCTTTTAATTTAGACATATCGCTTGTGTAAAGCGAGAAGACAAAAGGAGAGAGAACAGAGCCTTGGACTCCAGCGGTAATGGTGTGTCGGGAAGAAGGAATTCCCTCCACGCGATATTTGAAACCCCGATTCGACAAAACCTCGTATGATGTGCACGAGTTGTGTGGGCACATTGAGGGTGTACAAATTAAAAAGTAGGCCGTTGTGCCACACTTTGTATACTTTTTTTTGTATACTTTTATTGAATGCTTTTTCAACATCGTAGAAAAGAGCACCAGTAGGGATGCTATATTTAAATTCATCATAACCATACTCCGCGATGCGGAGTATCTGATGCACGCAACTGTGCCTACTTCGGAAACCAGACTACTCCGAAGGGAGCAGACGGTGGAAATGAGCTACTAATTTGAGACCTTCGAGGAGGATCCGCCCTTAAAGTTTCCCTAACGTACTGAGAAGACTGATCGGCCGGGTTGGAATCAAATCAAATCAATTTATTTTACATGGATGCGGGTTTGTTTTTAGGGTATGGAACCAGGGCCGTAGCTAGACTTGAATTTAAGGTAGGGCAGCTGTTTTTACAAGCAGGGCGGAAATAAAAATGTTACTAGATCTGATCTGCTCAATAGATTTTTGGTTTCCTTAACTTGTGTAAGTGAGCAAAAAAAAAAAAAAAGTAAATTAACTTACGTAAGTAATTTTTAAGCTAATATACAGATTGTGACAAAATTCCCCTAAATCTTGAAAGAAGGTATTTCACCCCACAATACGAATAACTTACTATGGGACCAACTTCCAAATCGTAAAATAAAACCGCTGCTCCATATATATTCATTGAGTCGTAATGTACAATTTAGTTAATTATTAAGTAGGGCATTAGTATTTTAAGGTAGGGCATTAGCATTTTAAGGTAGGGCATTGCCCCTCAATGCCCCCCCCCCCCTAACTACGGCCCTGTATGGAACCCTAAAAACCGTCGCATAGGGCCCAGTAGGTACAATATTATTACCGGATTAGATGCATTAAAAGGAAAAACGGAACCTTTATATGATCACTTTGCCGTCCGTCCGACTGTCAAGACCATTTTTGTCAGGAGGGCGTGGAGATATTAAGCTGAAATTTATATCAAATATCCAGGTCTACTGTCCCTTGGAGTTGTGAAAAAATCAAACTTCTAAGCCAACGCAATAAAAAAATATAGCCGTTTATGCCGCAAATTTTTGCAACTCGCAAGGGAATCGAAACCTACAGGGTACTTCCCGTGAACTCAGAATCTTGAAATTTGGTACGAAGCAACGTCTTATAGTACAGATAAAGGAAAAATTGCGGAAACTGTAAATTTTTAGTTACATCATATAATAAAAATATTTTTAATAATTTTAAAGTTACTTACTACCCCTTTCCTCATGAACGCGTAGAGGTATTAAATTAAAATTCATATCAAATACTCAGGTCTAGAATACCTTTAAGCTGTAACAAAATCAAACTATTTCAACGCAATCAAAAGATTCAGCAATTTAAGCCGCATATTTTCAAACTCGCAACAACTCTCAAGGGAATCAAAACCTAAAGGGTACTTCCAGTCGACGAAGAATCTTGAAACTTGGCATGAAGCAAGGTTTTATATCACATAAGTATAAAAGGAAAATTCCGAAAACCTTAAAATTTTTAGACCTAAGTAAGTATGTCTTTAATTTATGTTCCTCCAGCTTTCCATATTGTAATGTTATGGATTTTATTTTCCAATAAAAATACGATAACATGACTCGATTGTCGCGATGAGTGAACTTTTACTTACCTACAGGTTTTACGGAACCATCGGTACGCGAGTCCGACTCGCACTTGGCCGGTTTTTTGTTAAGAGCTGAATTAAATAAAGTGATGTTTGGGTAGTTTGGAATAAAATGATGTGTAAGTTGTATTTGATTTATTTACCTTTGCTAGTTACACATTGGTAAAAGTATTTAATGCTATGAAACAATTTGACTTTAGCATTTGGTTTATAATAATAAATTGTTGGATATTAGTTGTATAAGAATTAGTACAATGAGGAATTGAATACAAGGTTTGAGAACCAATATTAAATAAGCCTGCATTGCGGAATGTAGTCAAACTGTTGCTGCATTATATGCAATAATGATATTGTATGAAAGCATTTAAGTGAACCAGTAGTACTTTATCTTATGTCTCTAAGAAATAAAAATTTCCTACAATATTTTACACTTGATCATGTAAAACTATTAGAAAAATTAAGCAATGTTTTCCATTTCAATCAATAAGACAATTTTATAGAAATAAAAATGATGACTTATTATTCAGACATGGTATGAGATATAGGTTTTAAAAATACATTGTGCCTCTACTCACAAACAACTATATTTTTCATATTATGAAATCATTTGCATGCCAGCATTTAAACAGTTGTTCAAAAGCCAAGGCACAAGATCACTTACCTAAAATCAAGAATCAGTAAAACTAGCCTTAATAATACCAAAAGCAAGTTTAACATTTTAAAGGCCACAATAATTTAGGTAATTTGATAAATAAATCGGTGTTACCCTCTATGTGGGTATTGAAGAGCCAATCAAAAAGGATCCTTGCTTTTCCCCCAATCTACAAAAGTGAACAAACAAGAAATTCTGCTAAAGCACAAGACTAATTCAAAATAAATGCATTAAAACTAAGATACAATACTAGCATAGCATTACATACATATACACAAGTCAAAAAAATTTATATGTGTTTGTCTTACACTGTGTACAAAATCAGGTAAATGAATGGTTTATTAGAGGCAATACAAATCATGAATTTTATAAGTAGATTGGGCTGAGTGAGACAAATTTTAATAAGACAAATCTAGAAAGTGCTTCCCTCAGGTGGCTGCGATAACTTCATATTCTCCTTGAGTGTCATGAGACGTCTTAGCTCCTGCAAAACTGTCTTGATAGTGTAGTCCCGTTGCCATCTTGCAAGGATTGGGACTTGCCGATTGTCAACCTTATGACATCAAGAACATCAAATTAGTACATAAACTAACTACAGCCTAAACTAAACATGAGGATTTACTCACAAGTCCTGTCAGACTATTGACACAGTTCATGTTGATTCTAGAAATGAAACGGGCAGTGGGCGGCTCATCAGGGTATCGCGTGCCACATTCAATTTTAAGTGAATACATTCTATTTTCATAAGGAGTCTGAAACAGAAGTGAATATAAGTAGTGTAAACATACTATTTGAAGAAATCATGTTAAAAAACAAAATATTACCCTAGGGGGGCCAATAATCATGCCAGTCCAGTGAGTGAGTGTCATGTCATCATCGCTCTCGAGACCCCAGGAAATTGTTCCATCGCCCACTCCCTTTTGGCCCTGTTCAAGCTCTTCTAAAAGACGAAAGTTTCGTGGCACCACTACATCAAAACATAGAAAATAATGATGATTAAGCATTAATAGTAGGTTTTATGTACAATAACCTTTATTTTTATTCGAAATTACTAATAATCTGAATAAAATAATCTTACCAACGCCTGATGACGGATTCGCCATGATCACAATTTCACCGGCGCGCACTACCTAGGTACTGAAAAAAATAGGTACACAGATCAAAATTTAATACGCGTACATTTAAAATAAAATGAATAAATATGTTTTAGAACTTAGCAAAAAATCACTACAATTAAAAGGTGCGATTTAATTTCACTAAATCCATAAATCTCACTCGAAGAGAAAGAATGAAGGTTAGCAATTTTTTGTTGACATTGACAAATGTCATTCTTCATAGCTTATATTTCATAGTCAATGGTATACAAAATATCAGTAGATGACATTCCCGATAGTAAAATAATTGTTATTGAAGTAAGGAACGATCCATTTCGCCATTGACTATGCGGTAACGATTGTCGTTTATAAGAATCATTTTGACCATTCATAAAATAAAATAAAATACTTTATTTATCACGTAGGCGAACAAAGTTACACTTATGATACGTCAAAACAGTTTATAACAATAATTATTATTAATTCTGAATAACACTCAAGATCATTTATATATTTTAAATTAGGGATATTTTAAATTAGGGATAAAATTCGTCGGAATTATTGCGAAATACTTAATAGATGCAACTTATTTTAGCTCTGAAGGGCAATATTCATATTAATGAGACGCAGACAAATGAAATTCTGCATTTTGTCATTCAGCAGATCGTCGCAATACAGATATCCCCCAATCCCGAATTGTTATGATGGCAAACACGAGGAGCTACGCCGATTAATTTGATAACAGACCCTTAAATGACATTTTTATAAATAAATAGTTCAATACCCTAAATGTCGACTTAAAATCCTATTGAAATGTGAGATCATTTTATTAATACGGCCCTGACACAATTGCAAATATTTTTCTTTATTTGTGTGGCCCAATTCTTTCCTCATACTTCATAGCTACAGAAAATGTATCTAATTTCAAGTTTCTATCTCTTTAGAGCGAGACAGTAATAAACATCCCTCAGAACAAGAACAAGCATAGAAGGAATCTAAATTACCCTCATATACTTATCCTTTTTTTTCAAATAGGCCAAAACCGTTGAAAAGAACGAGACAAATATTATGTTGCTAAAGTCGGCTTGCGTACACTTTAAAATTATCAAATGGTTACCTTTGGTCCTCTTTATGATGCCGAATTAAAAAGCAAATAAAATGTCAAAAGTTCCAACTTGCCAACCTCAAAACAATGTCACAAACGCGCCCACACAATTTAGTTACGTTATACTTCAGCGCGTGCTTTTCAAAAGTGGCTACATGTTTTGTAATATTTTTGTTGTTAATTTTAATAAATACACAGTGCTGTTTAAGTATAATATAGCCCTACGGACAAGCAATGGCCTGCGTTATTGTGGGGTGTATATCTCATTCTTCTCGTAAAGAAAATGAAACTGAAATCATCAGCTTCCATCGGTGAGTAAACAAAAAACCTAATATATTTGCTTAAACCCTGTACATAAGTGCAAAAAGCATTATTAATTAATCTTTATTATGCTGTAGTCATATTATAATCTGCTGTTGGCCATTCGATACAGTAATTATTAAGTATTTTTCATTTTTACCAATTTACGTAGTCGTGTTCAATAGTGTTGTGCTGCATATTCTGTCGATAACATAGATGTTAGTATATTGTAGTTTACTATTTTGCATAAATTGTCTTTTACTTTCAATATACGGTGGTGTAGTGGTAAAAGCCACTTGGAAACCGTGCGCGAAGGCTGGGGGTTAAGGAAAGTATCTGATTTTCATAGTGTGTTTCATACAATGTGTTTCATTGCAGATTCCCCACAGATGATGCTATGAGGCAAAAATGGATCGTTGCCATAGCTCGTCCCAATTGGCATTGGAAAAAACAGCACCGTGTTTGCTCTAAGCATTTCGACAAAGTTTTATTAACATTGAAATAAGTTATCAAACGTATGTGCCATTAATGATACCGCTGTGTTTTAATTTTACTGTCCCATTTTAGTAGCTTCTGTCAAATCACACCTCTTGGGTATCTTTTAATCCCTAAGAAAGTCAGAAAAGAACAGAAGGCGTACTGGCTTTCTCCTAAACGAAATTCCGGCCGATTTCTTATTTGTTACTTACAGCGGTTTCCATTCCTTCCGAAAATTCTAACATTTTCTTAATTTAATAATCTAAATGCTTGACCATTTTTGTTTGAATGACGCTTCGGAAGGCATCAAACTGCTGTAAATAGCAAATGAAAATTGGACAAAATTTAGCTCGGAGAAAGCCGGTAGTTCTACTTATAGTTTATTGTAATTTAACAGCTTCTTAACGAGTGCTTTTATATATCCAGACTTCTTTTGGTACTTGAATACCAAATCAGGATATTGATATCTTTTTTTTTAGCCTTTATCTAAAATAGCAATTTGCAACGGTTTGTAGTTGACTGACCGAAAAGTGTTTAGTTTAGCAGGTCTGTGAATTTACCATAGCCGATAGACAAAGTATCTATCGATATCGATAAGATATCAGAAGGGATCGCAACACAATTAAATTTCTTGCTGTCTAAGACAGAGTACACTCAAATGTCATAGTGTTACTTCTATGCTTGTTATTGTTCTGAGAAACATCCAGTACGCCAGTACTTAGATTAATAATAAGTACTTCAAGATGAATTCTTCTGACGAATTCACAGCCCGCCATCGAATGACATAGACCGATTTAGCATTATACGGTTTTTGCGCCCAAAACAGTGGCGTACCGTGGTTTGAACGAGGAGAGCTAGCCCAAAAGCCTTTTTGGGGAACTGCAAGATATATAAAATTAGAGCATTTTTTTAAATTTTGTAACATAAGGTCAGTAGGGGGAAGTGCGCCATAAAATTTTCATAGCTGGATTCAATGCAAAATAATTTCTTTTTGTGCTGACTTAAGAATGTAACTTTATTAATTTAAGAATATTTGGTATTTTGTGATAACAACCTATAGCCATTTAAGGAAATCGGACCATAAATTAATAATATTTTGCTCAAAGTAAAAAATGGTAGTAGGCGCACTTGCCTCTGGAAATGGGGTAAGTGCGCCTGTGTAAAAAAACGCCAATATGAAACATTATAAAGAAAACACTCATTTTAGTCCATAGAGAAATAAGTTTTACTCGCATTGCTCTTGGATAATTTTTAATCACTCAATATTATAACAAACTATGGCTGTCAAATCAAATTCGGGGTAAGTGCGCCATATGTATGTAAATCAGGGCTTGAAAACATTTTAGATTTTTTTTTGATATATAATTTTTTGCTATGTTAGAGTTTTGTGTGCGGATATGTTGGAATAAAAAAATGGTAGCCCTAATATAAAATCTATTTTATTTCTAAAAACTAAAAAAAACATACAAAAATGTAGGAATTAACAATTTTGAATGCGTTATAACTCAATTACTTAGAATTTGGCCTTATGACATTTGATATGTTTTAGCTGCATTATATCCAGATAACGTGCCTGATCGAACAGTTGCAACCTATTCACGTAAAGTTGCTCTAGACCAAGGTATTTTAGTTTTTCTTTTGTAAAAACGAATTAACTAATACGCCCCTTTTTTTAAGTCGGCTCAAAACAAAATACCTTGAGTACAAAAAATTCTGCTGTTAAGTATAACATTTTAATAATAATAATTCATATTAGTAAAACTTATTCTCAAAAAAGGTTGGTTATATATGGATCAGGGGCAAGTGCGCCATACGACTACTAACTGTGGCGCAATTGCCCTACTCGACAATTTTTAGGTACATTTTTCGCATTGCTAAAAAAATCCTTTATTTTAGTATATATAAATAAAATTCAGGCAGGAAGTTAAAATAAAAGGTTTAAACTATGTATTTACCTTACTGGTTTACAGAAATATGTTAAATATCTTGAAATATTTGATGTTATCTTTCACGGGGTCATCTCGGTTTACAGGTCTAAATGATACTTAAAATAAAATGGCGAATAAATCGTATTAAAATGAACATAGCCATTTATGTTTTTTAGTGGAACTGTATTTCAGTTAGTAGCATAGATGTAAGATTGCGGTAATTGTATAACATCAATAGTTCTCGATTTTTTTAGGGTAGGTGCACTTACCACGTCGGCGCACTTGCCCCACCTCACCTTATTTGGTATAATATAGATGCGAGTTTATAAATAAAAAATCGTATCTTTGCGTAGCTTCCTATTACTGAAAATATACAGAAATAGAAATTCCTGTGATTGGCGCGTTTAAGCAAACAAACAAACTCTTCAGCTTTATATATTTAATATAGATTACATACTATATTAGAAGGGGTTTGTTTTTTTTCTGTTTATAATGATAGAATAGTTGCTTCCAACTTCATGGTAGTACCCCTTAAATTTAACCAGACTACCATAGAGATGTCCCGTGATTGTATGATACAATTGTTATATTCGAATGATTGAATGTAAAAATTCCGCTCATTATTCATATGAATATTATTGTTCGTTGTTTTATTGACTCATTCGATTAGTCATCTGTATTAATTTACTTTACTGATTTTCCTGCAGTTGTAAGAGATACGAAATGTTTGTTGTTCGTCGACGACCTCAAACTGTTTTATCGGTGAATAATATCTCTGACTGTCAGAGACTCCAAAAAGACATTGATTCAGTGGTGTAGTAGAACATAGCAAATAAACTGCTCTTTATTAAGTATGTAATGAGTCACACCTGATCGCGCGCCCCACTGCGCTAAAACTACGAAATTTAAGCTGCACCAATGCCACGTGTTACGCAGTTTAAAGGTTTAGGAATAGAAATAGTATCTGAACTGAACTTTCGTAAACATATTATAGCAATATGTTAAAAAACATTTAGTAAGCTCTCTTTCGTTATCAGACAGAGCAAGGTTTTTTGTTTATTGTACGCAGTAACATAGAAACAAACTCTAATATTTGGATTCCTAATGAGAGTAAATACAAATTCACGGTACAAAAAATACAAAATGGGATATGGAATACGAATGGAATACAATAACGGTTACGTCTTTTCTTGTCACCGTCCGCTGCTGTTAGTTGGGCCTTTTGGTAGTGCAAATTTATCTCACTACGCTCCCTTAACACGGGCTATTAGATTTTTTAATGTTATATCACGAACGTTGATATATTTAATTGTATCTTACTAAAATTCACTAAAACACATAAGTATGTAGAATAAAGCTATAATTATTGTATAATATAAGAATTAAGATTCTAATAATAATATGTATATTAGTTACTTATATCATCGTATTAGCGTTTTTGATGTTATAATGTAGTAAAATAAATAAATAACTAAAACCTTGGGACAGAATATTAATGGCGCAACTTGGGCGCACTAGGTGCACCTCTGCCTACGCTTTTGGCGAGCAAAGGCGTGAGGGTGCGTCATCAACACTGGGCAGCAGATGGATAGGTAGATAGGAATAACCCTACTTACACTTCCAAGTTCCCGCCAAAAGTCTTCTAGTAGGTACTCAATTACAACTCATTACTCAACGTAGTGGTTATATTTTATTTGACTCAATTTTTGAAGTTTGACGTTTATACCCACGGTACCATAATTTATTTATTTTATAATCGAATGATTCCATCAATATCTCGTATCTGCTAACCACTAATTTTGATGTCTGTGAAAGAAAGTGAAACTTTCACTTGTCTGTAGTGTTGATAACTGTTTAATTATTTCCATGACGTTACAATTGCTACGCGTCATACGTAATTCATTTGCATTTCATAGGGAAACTCAGACTCACTTCAGTCGCCATTGCAAGTTATTACGTAGTGAATACCGTTATTTGGAGTGGGAGCAGAGACGCGCGAGGGGGGCACGTGTCAGCGGCGCCGTTGGAGCGCGAGTTCACTCTGTCACTCGGTCATTACGGTATTTGTCTACAGCGCGTCCCACATTTACGATCTTGAAAGAAAAAGTGACGATGCCCGAAAACAAACCGTTTCAGCGTCTGCCTAAAAATGTTCTCCCGAAACATTACAATTTAGAACTGATACCAAATCTGGAAAATTTCACTTTTAAAGGAAAAACAGCAGTGAAAGTATCGGTAAGAGGAAATTTCATCATCACTGTTACGAATATTAGATTCCACGTGACGGTTTGATCATTAAACTAGCGTTCTATTGCAGATTGTGAACTCTACGAAAGTGATAGTGTTGAATTGTTTGGACTTGGAGTTGAATAATGTGAGACTTCAATATGTGAATGAGGGTTTGGAATCGAGCATTACACCCCTATCGGTGGAGCTGCAGGCTGCCGATGAGACCGCCACCATCACGTTCCCGGAGTCACTCGCCGAAGGTGAAGCGACTCTGTACTGCGAGTTCACGGGCGAGATCAACGACAAGATGAAAGGCCTGTACCGCAGCAAGTATCTCACGCCCAGCGGGGAGGAGCGCTATGCCGCCGTCACTCAATTTGAAGCGACAGACGCTCGCCGATGTTTCCCATGTTGGGATGAGCCAGCAATAAAGGCTACATTTGACATAATGCTCGAAGTACCCGCCGACCGTGTCGCGTTGTCTAATATGCCAGTAAAGGAAGAAAAACTCATTGGTGACAAAAAGCTTTTGCATTTTGCTACAACTCCAATAATGTCCACATACCTGGTTGCTGTAGTGGTGGGTGAATATGATTATGTAGAGAAGAAATCCAATGATGGTGTGTTGGTGCGTGTTTATACACCTGTTGGTAAAAGTAAACAAGGATTGTTTGCATTAGAAGTAGCTGCACGTGTGCTGCCTTATTACAAAGAGTATTTTAACATAGCCTATCCTCTGCCTAAAATTGATCTGATTGCTATAGCAGACTTTTCTGCTGGAGCCATGGAGAATTGGGGCTTAGTTACATATAGAGAGACATGTCTTTTAGTGGATGAGGAGCACACATCTGCTGTAAGACGACAATGGATTGCCTTAGTGGTGGGCCATGAACTTGCACACCAGTGGTTTGGGAACCTGGTGACAATGGAGTGGTGGACCCACCTCTGGCTGAATGAAGGCTATGCTTCATTTGTCGAGTTCTTATGCGTGAATCACCTCTTCCCTGAGTATGATATTTGGACTCAGTTTGTCACAGAGAACTACATTAGGTATGCATGGTCAAAACTTAATTTAAATTTAATCAATGTTAATTACATGAATGTCCTTATTTTGACTTAGTTCTTATTTTTATGTGGTGGGCATTACAATATATGTATCAAATATTTTTGTTTGTGGCACTGTTACTTATTCTGACTGAAATTGGATCTTTGCCAGTTGTGCAAATCGTAAAGTCATTCAACTGGAGGACAATAGAATTTATTCAAAACATATTAAGATTGCTGCTACATTAATTGTACAAGTCATGATCACACAGTACACTATGCAAGGCTGTGTGGCAATAATGCTGACCTTCTAATAGCTATATAAGGTTTATGTGCAGGGAATTGCTATTTAATTAGTTGTTTACACTGCAGTTTAGTTTTACCTAGATATTATTATAATATACTCATTGAAGAATTGATGGCATTAACTGTTGCCTTATGTATGTTTATAGACAAATAGAGTAACCTTGTGGCTCTGTTGGTGTGGAAGCCTTCTTTTGAAATATTAATTTCACTGTAAACATGTCCAGGATAAAATAAAAAGTAGCTTATATGTTTTGAGCACAGGATTAATCTGTGTGCCAAATTTCAAGCAAACTCATTCAGTATCACAACATCTATAGATCTTATAATAACTGTCACTACATTAATAGGATAAAATAATACTTAAATGATCAGTGATCCTCAAATTGGGTGGTAACACTTCCTTCTGGATGCTGGAGGCTTTCATTAGTAGGGATGGTGGTTTGGGCATAATGATGGTGGTTGGGTAAGAGTATAAGTTTTAACTCAGAGAAAGGATAACTGACACTGATATACAATAAGTATATTAAAAATAATTTCAGGCTCTACAGAATATAATTGAATCTCAAAGTGGGCTGTTAATACAATAAATTTGATAACCTATGAGTCGGAATAGCCGTAATCAATGAATATTATATTATTTTAGGGCATTGGAATTGGACTGTTTGAAAAATTCTCATCCAATAGAAGTGCCTGTTGGTCATCCTTCAGAGATTGACGAAATATTTGATGATATATCTTACAACAAGGGTGCATCGGTGATCCGCATGTTACACAGATACATTGGCGATGATGATTTCAGAAAGGGCATGAACATTTACCTCACAAGACATCAGGTACAATTATATTTTATATAATATTTTTACATTTACAGCTTGTTTTCAGACAACATTGTCAATAATGAAGTATATTCAATGTTATCAGGGCTGTTACTCTCTTATCTAAATAAAAATATTTTATTTGTCATGCCTGGTGTAATCAGCTTTTACAAATATTTCTATCAAGTAATATAATATATGGAGTTGGTTCTAGATGCGTAATTTTACTTAGAAATTATTTCTATGGTCTTATAAAAATCACATAATATTTTTTATAGCAATCATATTGTATGTACTTGTAAAGATCCATCGGGTTTGGTTAGTAATACGAAAATTCGCTAGCATTGGCCTTTTGGATAGTGATATAGAAATAGGATTTGCTTTGAGTTTGTAACAATGGCCAATATTCGCGCTACGTACGCGATAAAAGTTAATAGTTAGATCTATTTACAACTGGATTTATCATAGAATTCCACAAGAATTCTATGATTATGTTACAAACAAATTATTATGAACAGAATTTCTGAGCATTATAGATATCTTTGTTGTCATCTAATCTCGCATTAAATACCAAGGGGGCTCGCTGTGTTAGTCGCCCTGTTCTATCGAGACCATGCAAAGTTAAAACTAAGCACTATGCACTTGTAGCAAGAATTTTATGACTTATAAATGTCCATTTAAGTTTACTTCCAGTCCAAAGGATTTTGGATAGGAGCAGATTTTAGAAACAGAAAGAAAGAGTTAATAGAAATATGAATATTGAATGCATGAAAAATATAATATGAATGTCCTATGACTGGCAATATTGGGTACTCTGGGAATAGAATAGAAAAAAGTTGCTGATGTCATGCATAGGATAGGGAAATAAACTTTTCATAAACTTCCACCATTTTATTTTAATCTATTAAACATGTCTATCATATGATAATTAGGCATCTGACCGCACGCAAAGAAGCCTGAGTATGAAGATCGACGCATCATACCTGCTGCAATATGCTCTGGGTTAAAAATGCTTGAAAATCAATAATTTATTTAGCATATAAGCTTCTTTGGACCTAGTCTTTTTTTCAAAGCTATTGGTCCAGGAAAACAAAGAAACTTTATTGTAGTTTTACAGAATATAATGTAATAATATCGTACATTGTAACAAACTTGTCTATACATATATCATGTAGCTAACTATTTCGTACATTTAATAAAATGCTTGAATTTAAATGTTCAACCGAATATAATTTTAGCTATTTCTCTCATTTATTCTGAGAAACGCGAAAAAGATTTTGATTTAGCACATTCAATCGGAAAATAGAGCTTTGTTGTATTGTTCATACAACTCAATGTTTAAATTACCGTTAAGTTACACATTATTAATTAACTGAGATATATTAAACTGTGTATAGTATGCTTTAGTCCACCATTACCAATAAAATATAATATATGCACATGACACCACACAAAGCTTTAAAACAAGAAATTCGCAGCCAGACACATTCATAAAAGTAATACCTTTTCATTTATAAATAGTGTGTATTTTTAGTAATTTATTTACTTACTTTGTGTTTAATTTTCCATACCCATAGCAGTCTATTGACAGCATATTTTTGTTCTTTATATATTGTGCTTTTATTATCAATGTATATGAATTCCTAATTTTTCAGTACAAAAACACATTCACAGAGGATTTGTGGAGCGCATTAGAAGAAGCGTCCAATAAACCCGTGGGAGCTGTTATGTCCACATGGACCAAACAAATGGGTTTCCCGGTTGTTGAGGTTTGATTTAACATTATATTCATATTTAGAACTAGCGTGTACTAAGGGATAGAATACATTCCTATGAGTCAAACAATTTTCAAAACCAGCGCAGTAATTTAAGAGATAAGCACATTAAAATTTACAAAAATCTTTCAATTTTACCATCAATATGATATTTCAAAATATTTGTTTCACTGTTTCATCATTAGTTATTACAATATTGTATAATTGATTTTAGGTCAATTCAGAACAGAAGGGTCGTGACCGTGTCCTAACATTGACTCAAAGGAAATTCTGCGCGGACGGCAGTCAAGGCGACGACACACTGTGGATGGTGCCTATCTCTATATCGACACAGGAGCATCCTTCAAAGGTACTTGGATTTGTGTCGACATTATCGTCAGTCACATCGATTTAAAAGTGTTCGTATATGTAAACACCATAATCTTATCGTTGATTACTTTTCGAACGGATGGTACCGATCATTGTATCGTTATTGACCTATTTTATTATTATTTTCTTGCATTGATTCTCCCTTTTTCATTTTATGTTGTTTGACTATGTGATGAATAAATTATTTTATTTTTTAAAATTTAATCATTACAGGTTGCTCTCTCCATGGTGCTAGAAAAGAGAACCCAAGAAGTTGTGTTGAAGGATGTAGCTGAGGATTCTTGGGTGAAACTTAATCCGGGAACGGTAAGTAAAAACTGTTAAAGTTCTGTTCAGTGTTCAAGAAGTAATGTTGTAAACGTCACCTTTTTGGGTCCTATAGTTGACAGTTGACACGTTCTTCAATAGGGGACCGGACTCATTTTTGTTCTTTATTATTATCAAATATTTACGTTATATAAATTATAACACAGAAAGAATTATTTAAATCGGGTAAAAAATCAACAAGTTATTAGTCTTTCAATTTCGGTAGAAGGGGTAAGTAACAAGAAACAGAAAAGAGGCGCAATACCCACGTGTGACGTCAACGGGCATTCAACGCGTGCAAAAGAAAGAGATGAAGCGATATCCCCACTTCACGGCCACTTCGGCACATAGTAATATTTGAAATATGAATTACTGGCTCATTTTTTAACCAATTTTAATGCAGTTTTCACAGGAGGGTTTCTTTTTCTTATTATTAACTATTGCATATAGAATAATGTACAAAATCAAACACAGGACGGTCCCCTATTAAGGCATATACCGATCATAATGGTATGAGAAATTAGGTAATGTCAATAGTCATAGTAAAATACTACAATAAATAATACGAGTTTTTATAAGAATTTGACATTATTTATTTATTTTATGCGATTGTAGAACCGCGTTATCCGTTATGTACAGCTACAGATTTAATGGCGAAAGATTTGAATATTATTATTTATCATAAAAATACATTTCAGAGTTATTTGAAATGAACATGAACTTATAACATTATTCGCAGGTGGGTTACTACCGCACCCGCTACCCCGCGAGTATGTTGGCGCAGCTTGTGCCGGCCATCCGCGACGGCTCCTTGCCTCCCCTTGACCGCCTTGGTTTGCTCGACGACTGTTTCGCGCTCGTTCAGGCTGGACACACACAAACTGCTGAGGTAAATTTTCCCAAAAAAAGACTGCATATGATATTGTGTTTAATCAAGTTACTAATATAAGATTTATATCTTTTTAGTCCTTGAAACTAATGGAAGCATTCAGCAATGAAACAAACTTCACTGTATGGTCCACAATATCGAATTGCATGTCAAAACTTAGTGCCTTATTCTCTCAAACTGCGCTAGACAAACCTTTGAAAAATTATGGTCGGAAGTTGTACTCTAATATTACTAAGAAATTGGGTTGGGATGCTGAAGAAAAAGAAAGTCACCTTGACACATTGCTCAGGAGTTTAGTGCTGAACAAAATGATTAGCTTTGAGGATCCAGAAACTATTAAAGAAGCCAAGATCCGGTAATTAAATATAATTGTTTAATTGTTTTATATACTTATTTATACTTATTCGTTTTTTATTACAATTAAATTATTTATGAGATAATTTAGGGCGATTACGCGCTAAAGCACATTCAATAGAATTTATTACATTTGATCCTGTTTAATGCCCAGTCATTTGGCACTTTGATTTAATGTTCAAGCGGCGTTGTCACTGCTTGCGGGTATGCATGGAGTGATAATATAGTGACCGGAAGTGTGTGCGCCTGCGCAGGTTCGAGAAGCACAGCGCGGGCGCGCGCGTGCTGCCGGCGGACCTGCGCTCGGCGTGCTACCGCGCAGTGCTGGCCGACGCCGACGCCGACACGTTTGCGCGCTTCCTGCAGCTGTACCGCGCTGCCGACCTGCACGAGGAGAAGGACCGCATCAGCCGCGCGCTCGGCGCCGTCAAGGACCCCGAACTGCTGAAACGCGTCTTGGATTTCGCCATCTCGGTGTGTTACCGCCTAACGATTACCGACTGCCCGCCGGCTGTGTCTGTTTGTCGGAACGTGATTATAATCTCAAAAATAACTGTGATTGTTAACAGCTAAAGATAATTGTCACAGTAAAAGTGATCACATATAATGTGTTACTTGGAAATGTATTTAAGGTTATAGCTTAAGGTCCATTATTTTGTTTAATCTGTAACTAAACTAGTAAAGAATTTAAATTCATGTCTAGTTAGTGATTAGTTCTCGCAGTTGAAAGAAAAACGTAAAAATAATTAATGGCCTTTTAAATTTCGTCATATTAAATTTTAAAGGCCGAAATATCCATGCATATTAATTATTTTTACGTTTTTCTTTCAACTGCGAGAACTAATCACTAACTAGACGTGAATTTAAATTCTTTACTTGTCAATACTTGTTTAGTTACCCAGATTAAAGGTGAAACAAAATGTATGAAAATGGACCTTAAGCTATAACCTTAAACGGATACAATATTAATTCTTTTAAATTAAATATGTTAGTTACCTTAAACATTCTCAGCACATTGTAATTGCCTTTTATACCATAATATTTAAATGCTCATTTTTGCTACGCGCTCTATTTTGGTTGACTAGCTCCTTAAATCTGTTTTTGTTTTTCATTTTAGGATGAAGTCAGATCGCAAGATACTGTATTCGTGATCGTTTCCGTCGCCGTGAGCAGAAATGGGCGCGATTTAGCGTGGCAGTTCTTCAAGGATCATTGGCAAGAATTCATGGATCGCTATCAAGTATGGGACTCCTTAATTGTTTTGGCTGAACTGAAATAATGTCTAATATATACTGTATAGTGAAGTGTAGATCTGAGATGATGACTGTGCGGTCTGACCCGGCAGTTCGTTTTTAATGATGATATTTAGTTAAAAGAAGATAAAGATAGAATGTTTGTTCAGGGCGGGTTCTTGCTGGCGCGGCTGGTGAAGTCGACGACGGAGAACTTCGCGTCGGAGGCGTGCGCGCAGGAGGTGGAGGCGTTCTTCCGCACGCACGCGTCTCCCGGCACGGAGCGCGCCGTGCAGCAGGCCGTGGAGACCGTGCGCCTCAACGCGGCCTGGCTGCGCCGCGACCTCGCCTCCACCACGCACCACCTGCACGCCTACCACTGACAGCTCACACACCGCGCGCACACACACCCGACGACACTACCGGACTAGACGATTTGTTTTGCAGGACCAAATGATACAAGACTGAAACTGCAACGATCTTTACTGTTGTTTCGCCCGAGGATCTACCTAGCGTTTTATTAATTTATTTTCGACGTGTGGGAGCTTTATTGTATTATAATTTTCCCGTAAATTGTTGCCACGTGAGCTGCCGACCGCCAAAAATGCGTTTTTTTTTTATAATAAATTTATAGTGGTATGAAATGTATTTCCAGAAAGATCCATCAAATGATGTCTTGAATGTAACAGCCATTTAAGTTAGCTGAATGAACGATTTTTTTTATTTCAGTGAAAAACTTGTTTATGTGACGCTTGCATTTCTTTATTTGTATTTATGACAGTAAATAGGTTAGCAGCTGATAGCCTCATACCTTTATAATTTTTATTCGTTTACATGTCTATTAATTCGTATGATTATAAACATTAATGATGTCACTTTGTTGGTCTTGAGATGAACATATTATTATTACTTACATTTCGATCATGAAAGTATGGTTAATTGAAAATTCACACACCTGGTTCAACAAAGACAGCACTGCTACCTCCAGAATATTTTTAACACATTAAGTTATGAGAAGTGTCTTAATATTTTATACCAACATAAAAACGTTTAATCTCAATTTTGCAACATTAGTAAAAATGAATAGTGAACCAGCGATTTGAAGCAGACATTTGTTGTTGTGTCAGTAATAGTTTTATTACTATCAATAAAAATGCATTATTTAATATTGCGGCCTGAATGATCCAAGGATTATTCTCATAGCTGGCTTATGCCTCAAGACTATGTTCCTATATAATATAGTAATTTTTAAATACGAAATGTCTTAAACTATATACAGCATTGTCGTACACATATTGGTTATTAAATAATATCATATAGTAAAATATAAATACACGCCATAATAAAAAAATCTACAAATATCGTAAAAGGTATAATAAATTGTGATATGCTGTATGTTTTAAATATTGAAAAAAAAAAAACTTGTAAACGTTTTTATATATAGCTAAATTGTATTTCTGTTACAAGTTGTGTTTTCTAGTTATGACTTATTGAATGAGGTGTGCGAATTGTTTTTCGATTCTCTAACCACAACCATCTGAGTCATCCAGGATTGCAAGATGTACCCAATATGGAGTTTAGCTCCCATCCTATCACTTGGCCTCAACCAGCAGCGGGTACACGAGTTGCATCTCTGCTTACCCAGTCGCGAACGCGGATGTGAACTTGTTTTGCCGTGTAATCGTTAATAGAAAAGCGAGCAGATCTACTAAAGCTAAACGTTTAGTAAATGTATATATAATATATTTTTTATTTATTTTAGACATGTTGAGTGAAGTAAGCAATTGGTGCCCAGTTATATTTTTGGTTATTATTGCGCAGGAAATCGTTTGGTAATGTATAATGTACGTATTTATGGACACGTTAACATTTCTAACTCTTAAATACTTATATAAGTTACATGATGTGCAATTATTTTAGAATATTAACTTGCATTGTATACAAACTAATAATTTATTTAGTCATTTTTACATGTTTAGTCAAAATTGTGCTGTGTGGGCTATTATTTAAATTGAAAGTTACCATTATTGTCACATAGTTTTCAGTTGCGATTTATGTTAAGACTGTGTTATCACAATAAAACGTACAAAATAGATTTATATTGATTTTATTTTACTTCCAACATTCCGTTTCCCCTTTCCTTCATAATCAAACATATAAATTTGATCAAAAGTGGTCAATGCGTAAAAATTATATATATAATTCGAATAAACTGCTTTTGGCTGGAACAGACATTCCCTTTACAAGTACTGTTTGCAGGTAGAATAATGAAAAACACATATAAAACAGTACATCTGTATTGCACTATAACATCTCAATATTTTACAAACTATGTCATAAATACGAATACATACTATACTAAAACAAATTCAAACGTACACAGGTGACGCCAATTAAAATTCTAGCAAGTGCAATTGACAAACTATACAAATTACACACACATTCGTGATATATTTAAAAAACAGAAATGATATTTGGTTTATTACGATATATCTAAACTACAGATGTATACAACTGATAAATAAATGAAGACAAAATCATAGCAGTTAATTATGTAAACAGAATAGTCGGTTGGTTTCTACCAAAATGCTGCGTAATAGTTACGGCTAAAAAGGTTTAATAATTGACAGATATAAATAATAATAAAATTAAGACAATTATTAGCGCCATTCGCGACGCTAAAATCACAAGGAAATAATATTCAATACACTTAATTCTATTGCTTGTACACGTTATAATTTTATTACACCCACTTCATAAAGTAATGTAGAAGTCAGATCTCAACAACATTAAATTTCATTATTAGTAGTAATAGACTTATTACACTCTCAATTATGTACATTAATACAGATTATACCATCCATGGTCTATATCGATTAGCAAAGCAATTTACCATAGAGGAATAGCTTCTCATTAGTAAGTGCTGTAGTAAATACATTCGAAGCAGAGCTATCAGGAAATTTGTATGCATTTATAGAACCGCGAAGAACAATATTAAATGCTCAGTATAATATAGTACAACTACTTATTCTCCATAGCAGTGAGCAAATATGTTGCATAGTAATGGCAGTTTGATATTAAGTAGGCAAATAAGTGAAGGTACATAACCATAGATGATATATTATCTAGGAGTAAAAGGCAACTTTAAATTATTATAACAAATCTATAGGTCACATTTTATTGCAATACATTAATCTGTTTTATAAATATAATATTGATCCTTGTTCTGAAGGCACTCATTCAAAACTAAATTCAAAAAGCGATTCGTTCAGTTAAACCGCCAATGCAATTGTAATTCTAAAATAAAGCCAATGCGTGTCTTCAGAAATGAATCAATTATACGCCAAATTGCTAATATTAATTATCAAGTTATCACTGAAACGTTTCTCTTATTGCTACAAATGACTAGTTCCTTTTAATGATGGGATTCTGCAAATAAAACTACTCGAGAGTGAGTATGCTACACAACCCATACTATCTATAGGTATGGCACATTTTACTCGTATGAAGATGAGGGAAGTGCATGTTCATTGAAACTTTAGTTTAGGTAAATTCCATAAGTATAAAGAAATGTTGTTAAATATTTATGATTTTACTTTATAGAGGTTTACAAAATGCATGTAGCTAAATAATAAATATTTGGACACATAGTATTCATTGGTTTGAAGAGTACAATTGAAAGTACGATATTACCATAACTCTTACGTTGATCTTAAGTTGATCCCGGCGCTTTAACAAATTTATTAATCGACAATAAGTAATGATAGAATATTCTGTGTAAATACGTACTGTATAAGTATATAGCTATTATATGAAGTAAGCAATTTATAAACGATATTTAAGCCAGACATTACTTGGTAAGGTATAATTTCTTAAATAAATCCGTTATGCGTTTAGGTCAAAACAGTGCTATTCATAATATTAGACCCAAATATTTGATGTTACTTAATGATACTTGTAATTATAACTAGGTATTTTATATTTTAATACATACGGACGGCTTTATAATAAATTATAAAGTATTTTACTGAATACTTTGAATAAATTATTTAAAGATGATGATACAAACAAAAATATTGACGACGATAATAAATAAAGTCGATGGTCTGTATCCACTATCCTTGTTAAGAACGCCTAATCTTATTGCTTTACAGTAGAGAATTACCTGAGCATTTATTATAATAAAATGTGTAAGCTATCGCGTACTGGACTACTTTTGGTACTACGTTCTACGGTTATTATTACACAGTAAACCCATTTAAAATTATTAAACACACTAATTTCAGAAAGAACAGTGATGTTGAATATTCACTTCTTATAAAGACCTAAAAGTAACTAAACATATGATATGACTCGTCGTAATAATAATAAAAATCATGCCATTAATAAATAGTTCTTTACTTGATTGTTAAAAATTACAATTTAATAATTATAATGCAATTAAAATATCTAGATAAAAGGGACGTGTTTATTTAGCAATAACTAGGCTTTAAGAGCCGTAATGTGTCATAATCTTTATGTCAATAAGTATTACAGTAAAAATAATAGTCAATGTCGTCTGAAAAGAAAAAGTAGTTAATAAATTTCGTCACACGGTTTTTCATGTTTTTTTTGCGCCATTCCCAGTCACTGTTGGTCACTTTTGTGGGACCCTTCGCCCTTGGTATGACGGCACTTGTTTTACAATTTTCCAACCAGAACTGAATAAAGGAATACAACAGTTCCAACATTAAGGATTACTGTTTTTAATAAATTCAATATGAAATCGCGGCGGTCCGATTAGGATTATAGATTGACCTTACTGTATATTATATACTTGGTTACATTTATTTTGGCCCATGTACTAAATTAGACCGGATTGATCTGTCTCCTCGAGGCGGCTGATCCCCAAAAAGATTGAGATAGCACGACGGCTTTACTTCCGTGGTACAGTAAGTCGCTCGCTGCGAGCAAACATTAATAACATACCTAACATATGTCTTATTTTTCGTTTAAGATTTTGGCATATGACGTCACGATATTTATAACACTCTGCCTCCTTGTCACATAATACACTTCGTTGACTCCCTCCCCTTTATTCGATTTATATACGTTATCTTTGTTTTCATATTCACCAGGCCAAATACATTTTTTATATACGTATAGCAATGCGTGTCTTCTGCTTTTCAAACTTGACTGGCAGAATTTTCGTATAAACGATACAGCCAATGAAAATAAATTGGATTGGATTGGACCCCCCTCCCCCCGTTCTTAACATGTGACGTAATGATGGTCCTTTGTGTATTGTATGAAATAATGATTATATGTATATTAAAAAATATATATAACATTAATTACTAAAATTATAAGTGTAAGTTTTGACTAGAATCAATATTATAATTGTGAATTTGTTATATATAAGGTTTGTTGTATTATTAGTATTATGATAGTAAATGAAATTAATAGCTTTAGGTTTAGGAAAAAAAAAAGTTTTTTTTACATTATATAAGTAAAATTTCTTTAGGTATCTCAAATACTTATTTTCAACTGGTGGATTTTGTTTAAGACATAAATATTTTTTTGTTATTAAATGATTCATCATAACTTATTTAAAACGATTTTTTTTAAATAGAAATCATTCATCATTAAAATCTGGTAACAGGGAGACCGAACACTGCGAAAACAATAAAAAGGGAGCCTAATGCCACTAACATCGCACAAAACAACCTTATTTAAGATTAAGTTATGATCGTCGAAGCATAAAGTGATTTTTAAAACAACATAGTATATTATAAGTACACCATATTGTGTATTCTACTATATACTTAAATTTTATAAGAATACTACCTACTACTATGAGTTTAGTAACCACATATAAATAAATTTAAAATTGGATTCAAGTTTTACTTATTTGACTTAAAAGATTTTGGTATTAAGAAACATTAAAAATGACATTAAATTGTAATAGACAGAAAAAGTGATGAATGTGCCTTATAAAGTAAATAATTATATATTTAAAATTTGTAACACTGTTCCCGACGAGACATATCAATCAATTTGAGCAAATTCTTAGGAATACATAGAAGGAATGCTATGTGCAACAGTAAAAATAAAATCAAATAAATATTATGTACTACCCACATTACATGTACTATAGTAAACTACTGGAACATATTATTTTTTAAGAAGTTAGAGTAATGCATTTAGGTAATATCGATGGAAATTTAATTATCACTACTGCATTGCTTGTTCTTTTAATAGTTGCTATAAGCAAGATTAGGATTGTACGAGATGTAGGTATACATGTCGAGACCATAAACAATTACTGTTATTATGGCGTGCCACGGACTAGCAATAATACTTTTAATCGAAAAAACCACGCATCGCTGAAATGCGCGCCTTTTATCTTTCACCTAAGCTGCCTAGCATGTGATTTAGCATTTTTGGTTATATACAGATCAATAATTTTTTGTATTTTAAGTTGGACAAGAGAAAATTAATGAAATGCAAATTGTAAGTGAAATGCATATAAATGATTATAACTGCCAGTTCTTCAGAGGTGAGGATGGCGATAACAGTTATGATTTAGGGATTTATTGCGATTCGTACCTCATGGACTAACTGGCCAAATTCTCCTACAGTAGTGATTTGCTTTATCATGCTGATTGTAAATACATAATAAATTACTTAGACAGATGCATAGCTCTTTAATAATTAATTAATGCGTGACGACTACGGCAACAGGACGACCTCACTCGCATTTTCTATCTCTCTCTTTCCCATTCAAAAATTAATCAGATAAACTCCAATAATCAATGTTGGTCTCGACTTGCCTACCACAATCACTAAAGGTATTTTATAATAATGATTTTTGCCCTACTGCAATTTTGGTGAGACTAGTATGATGAAATTATGAACATTTTCATAAAATTAAGTGTGCACCTTAATATAATATCTCTTATAAATAAACCAGGTAGCATTTAACAGTTACAAAATAAATAAATTTTATACTGTTACAAAAATAATACAATACGTATTTTTCTCAACAGAATGTATGTCACTTCCGCATAACATTTAATAAAAAATTTGTTTTTCTACAATATTATACATGAGTAATGTAGTTTTAATCGCATATCTCATTTAAATTCGAAAACTAAAAGTGATGTATCCTACATTACTTATGTTATTGCATCAGTAATATTACATCTACCCAACAGAAATTGTCAGCACTTTATACAAACAAAATTTCTCCAATAAACTCAATATACTATCTGTTAAACAATAAGTATGTGAAGAATAATAATTATGCTATCCTCCAGTACGTCCAAATTAGACGATCCCACGCGTGATAACGCGGAGCGCTCGCCGGTATGGCATTCGCCGTATTTGGATATTGGGTGCAACTCTAATGTTTATGTTACATTATGGACTTACTGTAAATAAGGTTATAAATGGTATGCGGAAGTCATCTACATCTTGTATTTCAATAAATAATTAGGTTCCACAACAAAGCTCCATTAGTAAATAAATACTATTAAAGTACCAGCGAGTTCACTCTATGATGACGCATCGCGGCAGGTGCTCGTGTAGGTAGTCGAACAGTTCGGGCGACGCGCCGGGACAGTTGGTCAACTCCAGTTCACGTAATTGGCGCAGTTGTATCAGACTTGACAGCCCGCCAGAAGTCAATAAGGGGCAACCTGAAATGAAACAACAAAATAGATTTTTTTGGGATGAGATAAAATATCTATTAGGATTCCATCAATCTATCTAACCATACCCATCTGCTTATACGTATATCGTTTTAAGTGATCACATTTATCATGTCATGTCGTTAATATATTACCCGATATCGATACGCCATTTAAAGTGTCTCACAAAATTCTTAATGTATATGTTTAAACTGCATAGATTAGAGTTTAGACAATTATATTCACTTACCAGCTAACGATAGCAATTGGAGGGATCGCATTCCACAGAGGTGTTGCACTCCGAAATCTCTTAATTGTGAGCACCATCTCAGAAACAATGCGACAAGCGACTGCATCGTACTTATATATCCCACGCCTATATCTGTTATATGGACACACCTGTAACAAATTGTTAGTCGTACTTAAATTTAATATTAATATGTTTTGATCTGCACACATTTTCCTACCTTATTCTACAATTTATTCCAGATGTTGTAAAGTGGTTTTGGCTATGTTTTACCCCCAAAAGTGTTGGTCGCCTGGTAATCAAACCAAGGATCTTCGAGCCCATTGGGTTGCCATTACGCCATGACAGCAATAAAATATATTTTTTTTCCAAGACATATTACTTTGAAATCTCGACCATTATTATATCGCTTGGATATTATATACATAATGTTTCAAAATCGTTAATCAGCAAATATGAATGTGGATTGCATTGGAATATACCTGTCGAGCGTAAGTTCCTCGAGATGGTTGAGGTCGCAGGCGATGTACTCGAGCGCATTGTCGGTGACGCGCGGGCACCAGCTCAAGTCGAGACTGCGCAGGCGCGGCAGGTTCTCCGCCAGCAGCTCCACGCCCTCATCCGTCACCTTGCTGCACCCGCTCAGCGACAGCACCGTCAGGTTTGGTAACGAGTGCACTGCCGAATACAGCATATTTTATACTTCCCACATGACGGCGGCAGTTGCCAACAAAAAGAGAAAGCAATCCCATGATTATTTAATTTACAAGATCACATTAATTGGAATCACTGTTAAGCATCAGTTCCTTAGTTGTAGCTCTGTCTAGCGTGTCACCGATTAAAGCGTGAGCTTGCTTAAATTATTTTATGCAAGTAAGTTAGTAGTAAGTTTTTAGGGTTCCACAGCCCAAAAGGAGCTCTAATAGGATGGAGGGTGTTGTCCTGTTTGTCTGCACGGATCCTTTTTTTCAGGAACGCGACGAGGTATCCAGTTGAAATTTATATTATATACTCGGGTCTCTGAAAAACTCAATGCGATCAAAAGATATAGCCGTCTACATTGCACAATTTACGATTTTAAAAGTGAATGACAACATGTAGGGTACTTCTCGTTGACCTAGAATTATTATTACCTTTGGTAAGACGAAATGTCTTACAGCACAATGCACATGTAAAGGAAAATATTCCTAAAACCGTACATATGTACTTTTTAACATACAAAAAACTACTTATTACAAACTGATTATTTTCGGATGGTGCAATAACCGTATCTAGAAATCGAACGGCAAATTCATTTCGTCAAGATTGAACTCATATACTTAGATACTGCACCTACAATAATCTACAAGTTTGTATGAAACTCTCGGTGCGCGTGTTCAAGTCGCACTTGTCTTGTTTTTTGTTATATTTGTTCCATTCTTAAATATTAAAGATTTTAAGTAAATAATATGCCAACATACCGATATTTACAACACCATGGTTGGTAAGCTCCCAACAGCTGTGTAAACGAAGCACACTCAACGAGGCGCTCTGCTTCGGCGAAAAATAACCAAGGGCAGCATCAGTCACGTGGTATGCTTGTAGTGAGAATTCATACAACGATGGTAGCAGTTGAGCCACCGCACCAACCTATGGTGGCCATAAACAATAATGCTAAGTGGTGCAAATCAGAATATACTTATGTATATTTTATTTAAATTTATATTACTTCTAGGTGCGCTTTTACGGTTAACATTATAATGCTCAAGTTCGAACTACACGGAAATAGATACTTACTGCTTCGTCAGCAATGTTAATGCAGTCAGTAAGCGTGAGTGATACGATTCGAGGTGTTAGACATGCCCATAAGCCAGCCTCTGTTATTTCGTTACATCCAGTTAGTTCTAGCTCAAAGAGAACCTAAAAATGAATAGTGAAAGTCAAATGAGCGTTTGTTATACAAAATAATCGTCAACGTGAAATGTTTTAGTGCGACCTACCTGAAGATGATCCAAAATTGCTTCCAACCCCCTATCAGTTATCGTACATCCTTTAAGACTAATAGCGTGGACATGATGTGCAGACAGCGGGAATTGTCTTATAAACTCGTTTATATCGTCATCTGACGCCGACACCAGCACCACCCCGCGGATACCTCTTCGTATTAATGAGTTGTAGAACCTTTGCATGCAACATCCGGTCGCAGAACGCAGTTCCCGACAATCCAACACCGCAACGAGCCCGGTCCACCATCGCGGCGACGAGTACAGCACGTCGCGCCACCTCGTGCACACTTGCGCAAGCGTCCGCCTGTCGCTCGCGTTGAAGTACAGGAAGAATTTATCAAGAAATCTTTCCTCGAGTATAAACTGGTTCCAGAGCAGCGGGCGCGGCGAGGGCCGGCGGCGGCGCGGCACGCGGGGCGCGGCCGGCGCGGCGGGCCCGCACAGCGCGTTGGCCACGCGCTCCACCACGCCCGGCGAGCGCTTGCGGCCCCGCAGCCCCAGCCCGGTGATGCGGCGCGACAGCTCGGCGGACGCGCGCTCCACCACGCCTTGCGCTGATACTGAAGACATTTTCACTTTGACGCGTCGTATGGTGTCCGCAGGACGTCCGCCGCCTGACCCTGCGCCACCCGCGCCTTGCTCACAACCCGCCACTGTACTACTACACCAAAACAAAAATAAACAATAACTTTTTACCATATCATTCAAATACCGTTTATTGGCTAGATTCTATTAAATTTCTATTATTCTTTGTTAAATTCATATATCCAGAAAATAATGTAAGCAAGCATGCACTATCTGGTGACTCATCTAGAAACATACTACTAAGTATTGAACTGTCCTAAAACTGTGCCAGGCTGTTTTGGACATAGTCCAATGACCTAACTACCTCAATGGGAGTTGATAAATATATAAATTTAAGACAACTTTCCAATATATACATTTTATTGTACATAGTTTTAATACACATTACACACACATCGCGCAATTATAAATCTTATCTAGCGAATTGCATTAAATTCTATAATAAAATTCCTCTTGAAATAACCAATCTGCCCGGCTACAAATTTAAGTGTCATGTTAAGCGCGAGTTAATGTCAAAGGGGTATTATAATGTAAAGGATTACCTCGATGATCAGACGGTTTGGAAAAATAGTCCTGCACACCCTGTCCAACCCTATGTTAACGCCAATATAAGAAATTAACTACATAAACGTCTCATGTGTACCTTTCTACAATTTTGACATTATACTGGGTAACAGTTTTAAAACTCCCTGACATATTTTATTTTATATTGACTCAGTGAATTACCAATTTATAATAGACGACCGACCGATACCATTTTGTTGCACCAGCATTGAAATTAATAATTTTAATTATATTGACTGAGATCTATGTCAAAATGTGAAATGAAAATATTATGTTTGTAAATGTAGGCGTATGCACGCTGTACACTGTCTCAGGTTTTATAAATTTTTTAGTATTATTGTTTTTTTTTTTCGTTAATTTTTAGTTACTGTTAAATACTTTTATGTGGATTTTCTCCGCACTTTTACGGTGATGTGCGTGTATTAGCTTATATAATTAATCAGACTTTGTATAGACAAGACTTATTCAAAAGGAATATATTTAATAACAATATTATAAAAGAATGGACAATTGATGACAAAAAATAAAGCCCGGAATTTCTTTCTGCCTCTCTTCTTCGGGTAGTCATCGCTTAGGTAGTTAGTGAAGGCTAGTAGGTTAGCTAGGTTAGGGCTTTTATTGTCCTCACTGGTGAGGATCGCGACGCGTTTCTCCCTTATTGCTTATTTCAAAATACATATACACATAATTTTATTTCTTCTTCCCTGCCAGCCCGAGCTGGCTTCTTTGTTTACTAAGTATATTTTTCATTTATTTTATTTTCAATATAAATTGTCTTTGTTTATATAAGCTAATTTAATAAAGTAATAATTAAATATTCTCATGTACCTTGACTTATCATAAGTGCAACTATGTTCGCCTACGTGATGATTAAAGCATTTTTATTTTTTATTTTTTATTTTATTTTTATTACCCCTGCAGGGGTAGGCAGAGGTGTAACCAAGGTACCTATTTTTACCATGTATATTCAATTTCACAATATTATAATATATAGAGCAATCCTTTTGCGACATTGGGCACAATTTAGCGCAAATTTTAATTTTAATATTTATGTCAATATGATGATATAGTTGATGTTAGTCAGATTACAGTACAAACAAAGACACTGTGAAGAACAAAATAAATGATTTTTACTAATTGCCTAGATAAGATTTAAAAATCTTGGCAACTATAGAGAAGTGTCTAGTTGCATCTTCACTTACTTCTCTTTTGATATTGTATGATTTTTTATATGTATAGCTTAGTACATACTAAGCTATATAAAAAATCACATACATATGTGCCTTACAATCCCAGAAACTTTGCCATACTGGCCACTGATCAGACATTATTCATATTGCATGATGTGTTTGGGTAATTATATTTTTTCCTAAAATGCCTATAACTATTATTTTATGCAATAGACCACAACACTAGGATTACAGTTAGGTATTTCATCATACATACATATGTTTTATACTAGAGGTCTCCGTAAAAAAATATTATTAAACCCTCATATTTATTTTGCCAAATCGCTTGAGTTTAACTAAAATATGATATGTGTTTTCAATAAATGTATACATAATGAGATGATAAAAAAAATATTTTTTCAAAATTTACTAAGTTGATAGAACGCAGTATCAGACTTTAGTAATAGCATGAAATAGCCCTTTGAGCCTACATTTAAGTTCGTAAATTGTAATAATTGCACATAATTATGAATGTACATACGCAGCACACTTTAACGTTAGAAAAATATTTTAGATGAAATCATAACATAGTTATTTCTGATAATATTAAAAGAAATTCGATTCAGTTACAGTAAGCATTACGAAACACCTATGAAAAATCTGACGGGCATGAAAATACTTGTCGTAATATTTGTTACTTATCAGCTAAACGAATAGAAGGGTTGAAAATATTGTTTGTAGTTCATTATATTACCGTTTTAAAATGAATGATATTGCAAAACTATTAATGAAAACAAACGAAAATCGATCAATTAATTTATTATACGTACCTTTAAAAAATATTCACGCTTGAAGACATACACCATTGTTAAATATACGCTAGTATTTTTATTGCTTTTTGTTACTAATCATTCACTTAATAATTTATTATGTTTTTATCACAAAAAGGCAAAAAAATGAAATTAAGCTGAAGCCCACGCACAGTACATGTACAATTTTAATTTTTATGTTTCAACCTAGTGTTGTAACTTGTGATGACAATTTTAATTAATCGATTATTTGAAATAATGATTTTTGTTTTAATTGGTAAAGAAAAAAATATAAAACCGTATCTGTTCTGAGTGACGCGATATATAAATGTTTGAGTTGATTTTCTGTGGTGAAATAAAAGTTTCACAACACTATATTTATATCTGTGGTTGATTCGTTGGTACGCCAGAAAGGCATTTAAATTCTGGCATTGCATATAATGAGTAACAATAGAACCCGTGAAATCATAACAATACAATTATTCCATTTTGCAAGGATATTTCGCTAAATAGAATGTTCATGTGCATAAAACATCCGATCACGATCGCAAATATCGCGTCTTGCGTTACGAGTTTTTGATACTTACAATAGTCCGTGTGATTGTCGTCGAATAGTGTAGATTATAGGGCATTACCAGCTCTTTATAAATGTCAGGAATTCTAGAGCTATAATATTTATTCAAGGAGTGTACTGCGGAGTGTACAGTCTATACCATCTCATACTTTCACAAAATTAACTAAGTACCTACCGTGCCTAAAGAGATATTTATACTTTTATACTATTATATAAAGCTGAAGAGTTTGTTTATTTGTTTGTTTGTTTGAACGCGTTAATCTCAGGAACTACCGGTTCAAACAGAAAAAATATTTTTGTGTTGGACAGCCCTTTGTTCGTGGAGTGCTATAGGATATATATCATCACGTTATACCCAATAGGAGCGGAGCAGTAATGGCTAATCTCAGGAACTACCGGTTCGAACTGAAAAAATCTTTTTGTGGTGAATAGCCTTTTGTTTGTAGAGTGCTATAGGCTATATATCATCACCCTATGGCCAATAGGAGCGGAGCAGTAATGAAAGATATTGCAAAAACGGGGAAAATTTTGTTAGTTTTGAGAGCTTCCGTTGCGTGCGATGTATGACGGGATTGTTCCTTTTAAAAAGTTCTACAAAAATATTTTATATAATAAAGTCCCCCGCTGCATCTGTCTGTTTGAACGTGTTAAACTCAAAACTACCCAACGTATTAAGATGAAATTTGGTATGGAGACAGCTTGAGACCCTGGGAACAATATAGGCTCCTGGAAAAATATATATCGTGACTTTTATAACGGAAAACTTTAGCCCGAAAAACTTCATAACGCGGGTGGAGCCGCGGGCAAAAGATAATACTGAATATGCGGTCAATACGCGTTTCAATAAAAAATTTACTTATATTATATTGATACGTTCATTTTATTTTTGTGTACTTGCAGGCCACTCAAGCCCAGATTACAAAGAAATATCAAATAGACTACAAACATTGACGTACGCAATATTTCAAACCAAAATAAATAAGTTCGTCTTTTAAGTATCGAATTACCATTTTATCAGCAAAAATAACTGTTTCACAAATAAATGCTTAAGGTGGTAGCTCAAGGTCCATTTTCATACATTTTGTTTCGGCTTTAATCTGGGTAACTAAACAAGTATTGGCAAGTAAAGAATTTAAATTCACGTCTAGTTAGTGATTAGTTCTTACTTGCCAATACTTGTTTAGTTACCCAGATTAAAGCCGAAACACCTTAAAGTCAGTATTAATAACATTGTTTAGTTATTATATTGATCATATAGAATATCTTATTTGTTGTGTAAATATTTGTCTGTAAATCTAAATATTTACAGACAAATATTTACTTTATGTAATATTTGGCCTAAAATATCGATTTATTGGTTAATCGACATGATTATTAATTCACAATACAAATCTGTCACGTTTATGAGAGGCAGTGTTGCCAGAAGGTTACATTTCTTACATTTTTCGTTACTTTTGACCCCCTCGCGTAACATGTAAGTAATTTTTATATTTAAGGCAATTTTCGTAACTTTTGAGAACAACGAGATTTGTAATACAACATTTTTATTGTAAACAGTTTACGAACGCATTTCTATTCAACGCATCCAAATTAAACACACCTAAAACTGGCGGGTCTAAAAAGTATTTCACTCCACACATATATCCACTCAGAGATGGCTCGCCATGACAAAATGAAACGTATCTTGCATATAAGTATTAAAACTTGATTTTGCTTGAGTGTGCGCGCGCACATTTCCTACTTCGCGAGTCCCCGCGGTTTCGTAGCTACAAAAATGCTTGCCCAAAAACGCGTAAATTAAAAAAAAAAACAATAATGTAACTTTTGCAGCAAAAATGTAACATTTCAGGAAACGAAACGTAACTTACGGCTCAAGGGCCCTGGCAACACTGATGAGAGGTAAGGTAACTATGAGGAGTAGAGACAAGAACAACCAAGTTTGTGGTCGTCCGTCGAAAAGCAGCAAATTACGGTGGCGTAACGGTAGCAAGTTGATCAATTTTATAGACGGCGCCAAAAGTTATTGAATGAGTATCAGTGAAATAAGAAAACCGACTTTCGCTTTTAGACACTTATAATTGTCACTTAAGGATTTTTTATTTCGAATTATTATAAACTGGATTTGTAACACTGAACATTCTGTAGCGCCCTCTTTCGGTTGACCGACATGTATCTATGGCTATGAATAAAAAAGATGTAGAAAAAGGGCGGGAAACGTTCGACTTGTAAGGCGCGCTTTTTTGATTTTTTATTTTAAAATATAATTTTAATAACTTATTCATAGTGATCAGTGGTGTATAAACTGTTTTTAGATATATTTTAAGTTTAAGTATTATAATTTATTCTTTATTTGTTAATTTCTTTGTCAGTGCTGGCCATCTGGTAAGTTCTTTTATCTTACTTGCTGGATGATGGCTGAGCCCCCCGATCCTGGGGGGACAGTCCCTCCGGTGGGCTATAATGTAACAATTAATACTACTTGTAATGAATCTGAATCAGGAATGGACACGGACAGTTCGCTTTCTCAACGCCCACTTAAGAGAAGTCGTTTAAACAAAATTTGTAAACGATGTAATAAGCGTAGAAGGACACATGGTTCGGAAGACAACAAATTGATAAGTTGTCATTGCAATAACTCTGACGTAATGGAACTACCTGAAACTCTAATTAATTCTAATTACCCCGATACACAGACTAAATTCAATCACAGCAATGACACATTAAATCCCCAGCATACCCCTACTTCTATCGGACGAAAATTATACGAAAGTACTGATAGTGCTCCATATGTTATACATATAAACAGAATACAATCATCCCCCCAATGACGGCTCCACACTCCACCCTTTAGCTTTTGGCAAATTCCTAAAAAAACATGATTTTAAAAATATTATAAATGGCAGTATCAAAAGAATTGGTAGAAACAAAATTTCTATGTCATTTTCAAAATTCATCGATGCAAATAATTTCATTGAACACAACAGTCTATCTTCACAAAATCTTAAAGCCTTTATTCCCACATTTAATATTACACGAATGGGACTGGTGCGGGGAGTCCCTATAGAATGGTCACCAGAAGAAGTTTTAGATAATGTTACAGTGCCTATAGGATGTGGTAAAATTATAAAAATGAGACGGTTAAATTATAAAGTTTTAGTGGAAGGTTCTCCAACATGGAAACCATCCCAAACAATTGTAATGACGTTTGATGGACAAGTGTTACCTAAACGTATATTTATGTGCTACAATGCTCTTCCTGTTGAGTTATATGTTTACCCAACTGTCCAATGCTTTGCATGCTGTCGCTTTGGCCACACGAAAGTACAATGTAGATCAAAACCTCGATGTTTTAAATGTGGTCAAGGACACACAGGAGATTCTTGCAATGTGGAAGAGGATTGCGGCTCATGTTGCTTGTGTTCTGGTAATCATTTTGCTATTAATAAATGTTGCCCAGAATTTAACAGACAAAAAGATATTAAGCTGTTCATGGCTGAGAATTGTATTTCTTATGCCGAAGCTGCAAAAAATTTTCCATCAGTTAACAGATCTTTTGCTGATGTATTGATTAATAAACCTCTTTGTGATGAACCTTTAAAATTTAAACAGCCAACCAATAAATCTACATCACACAAAAAAACAATCTTTTAAAGCCACGCCCACCACCTACCGCTATAAGTGGTTATAATCAACATGCTCATAAGGAACTAATTAAGGATTACAATATGCCATCCCAATCTGGCAATGGTTGTGCTTTGCAGCATCCACACCAGCAACAAGAACAATCCTTATCTGAGATTGTTCTAGCACTTATAAATTATTTATCTCAATATATAATTGAACCGTCCAACGTTGCCCCTGAATTATTAAACTCTCTCATTAACACACATAATAATGGATCAATTGGTCCAATGGAATTGCCGCAGTGTAATCAGTAAAAAAAGTGACTTAGCTTACATTGTTAATAAATATGAACCCTTTGTGATAGCTCTCACTGAGACATGGCTTAAACCAAATTCTATGTTTCGTATACCCAATTATATATGTCTTAGAGAAGACAGAGCAGATGGGTATGGTGGTGTAGCCATACTTATAGAAAAAATCCCAGACATACACTCCTTTAAGTCTTCCTCCACACAGTGATAATTATTCAATTATAGCAGTCATTATTAACAATATATGTTTTGTTTCCATCTACATTCCTCATCCTTCTTCTCTCGTTTTCATTGAAATTAATAATATGCTTTCTTCTTTACCTCGGCCATTTATATTGCTAGGGGACTTCAATTCACATCATAGATCATGGGGCAGTTCCATCTCTAACTCCAATGGAGAAGCTGTTTTGGAACTTTTAGATACTCATAATCTTTGCATCCTGAATACTGGTAATCCAACACATCGCACTGGTCCTGATGGAATCTTAAGCGCTATTGATTTATCCATTTGCACTCCAAATTTAGCTTCCACTTTGTCCTGGAATACTATGGATTCCACCTTTGGTAGTGATCACTTCCCAATTTTAATTAAGTTTCCTCAGAAATATTTAAAAATCCCTCAACAAGGTCCAAGAATTAAATATAGGTTGAATGATGGAGATTGGGGTAATTTTAAATCAATTGTTGAAAACAGTATATCCTCTCTTCCAAATGTTTCAATAAATGATCCGTGTGAATGTGCAGATGCTTTATGCACATTATTAAATGAAGCAGCTGATAAAGTGTTCCCTGTAAAAAATACACCGAAAAATAAGATACCCTCTCCTCCTTGGTGGGACAAAGAGTGTACAGATGCCGTTAATAAGAGAAAGGCAGCAGAAAAGATCTATGCTGATGACATGTCTAAAGAAAATTTTCAAATTTTATCTAATGTTATTTCTGATACTAAGAAGTTATTTAAAAAAAAGAAATTTGTCAGATGGCAGAATTTCTGTTCTTCTGTTTCCCCATATACACATTCTACAATAGTATGGCGAAATATTAAAAGATTTAGGCTTGCGTTTGAAAACAAAAATTATTCAAGCATTCCCCTTAATTTAGCTGATCAGTTCCTAGATACTGTAGCCCCTGCATCTGTACCACAACAAGATTTGCTTGAAAGATATTCAGCTATCTCCTCCGACAGGTCAGAACTCAACTCACTTTTTACTCTCCCTGAACTTAAAGGTATTTTAACAAATGTCAAAGATACTGCTCCTGGAAATGATGGCATAACATATTCATTCCTTGCTAATCTAGGAGACGGTGCTCTTTCCTATTATTTAGCTCTTATTAATTTAATTATTACTACAGGGAAAATGCCATTGTCATGGAAACATCAGTTAGTGTTGCCAATACTAAAACCCAATAAAAATCCATCTTATGTTTCCTCCTATCGTCCTATAGCGTTATCATCTGTGTTAGCAAAAATTGCTGAACATTTAGTTAAAAACCGCCTAGAGTGGTATATTGAAAGCAGAGGCTTACTACCTGATAGTCAGTTCGGATTTAGAAAAGGTAGAAGTACTATGGATAGTATAAGTATATTTGTTACAGATATTCGTTTGGCCTTCTCTAACAAGGAATCAGTAGTTGGTTTTTTTTTAGACATTGCTGCAGCATATGACAATGTTTGTTTGCTTGCTCTTAAAAATAAGCTAAAAACAGTAGGAGTACCAGAAATGCTTACTAATTTTATAATGAATATTCTCTCTGATAGAAAAGTTTCATTAGATATTCCAAATTCTCCTAAAATGTCAAGGCGACTATGGCAAGGCCTTCCACAAGGTTCGGTTCTTAGTCCTCTGTTGTTCAATATATATACTTACGACTTAGGATCGTCAATTAATGATTCCGTTTCTATGCTTCAATACGCGGATGATTTACTTTTGTATACTTCTGACCAGTCAATAGACACTGCTTGTATTAATATTTCTTCTTCACTAAATTTATTAAAAGGTTGGTTAAATTTAAATGGTTTACAACTGTCTGTTCCAAAAAGTACAGCCGTATTATTTACTAGACATAGAATACCTCCCTGATTAATATACAATATGACGGCGAATTTATACCGGTTAAAAGCTAAGTGAAGTTTTTGGGAATAATACTAGATTCCAAACTTACAGGAGTACCTCACTGTGACTATGTAAGCGCTAAATGCGAGAGACATATAAATATGCTCAGGTGTCTCTCAGGAGTTTGGTGGGGTGCGCACCCATTATCTCTAAAGCTCATATACAATGCAGTCATAAGAAGCGTCTTGGACTATGGAACCTTTGTCTTAGAACCTGGTAACATCGTTGGATTTAAGAAACTAGATGCCATACAATCAAGAGCTTTGAGAATCATATGTGGCGCTATGAAATCAAGCCCTATTAATGCCTTACAGGTTGAATGCGTTGAATCCCCATTAAGGCTTAGACGGCAATATCTCTCCGACAAATTTTTATTACGTACTCTGCAATTTTCCAATCCTCCTCTTCTATCTAAACTGTGCCGCCTTAATGAACAGGTTAGATTGTCAAAATACTGGGTTCATAAGTCCTGGCCTTGTCTAGTTAAAAGTCTCCAAAAATTTCAAGCAATAGAAGCTCCTACACACAATTCACAACACCTCCCTATTTATTCCACCAACTTTGATTCCTTACTACTTTCACCGAATATATGCTTTAATTTGGGTATACAGGAACATTTAAACTATGCGAACAGCTATTTGAACTATTTAATAGATAAGAACTGGCCCTGTTGGCATCAAATTTATACAGATGCATCAAAACATACAACTCCTGGCTGTGTTGGTGTAGGGGTATATCATTTACAATATAAAATCGTCCAAAAAATTAAACTTCCCCCGGAATCTTCAGTGTTCACTGGAGAATGCTTTGGACTATTAAAAGCAATAGAATACATTTTGATGATGAAATTAGCAAACACAGTCATCTTTACCGATTCTAAGAGTGTACCGAGTCATTGTGGCGTTAAAGGAAATGAAAAGGCTGACGAACTGGCCAATCAAGCGGTGGACTGTGGAGATTTATTTCCGTATAAAAATTATAGCCATGACTTGGCCGCTTTGCCTAGAGTTCATCTTCGGGAATCCTGGAGTGAACTTTGGACATCTAGCGGTATGTCAAAGGGCAAATTTTATTACCTAATCCAGCCTACGATACCACTGCGGCCGTGGTTCTGCGGTTTGAAGCTTGGCAGGACGGCTACGTCTGTTTTAATACGGATGCGTCTGGGGCACGTATGTACCCCAGCCCGTCTTGCGAGGCTTGGAATTGTGGAATCTTCGGCATGTAGTTGTGGGTGTGATGTTGGGGATCTAAATCACCTTATATTTTCTTGTCCTAACCATGATCATTCTTCCCTTTATTCCAGCCTGTCCTCACTTGGTGTTCCTTTTCCTACAAATATATGTACTTTACTCTGTAATTATAATATAGACATATATCGTATTTTATCTGTGTATATAAGTATAAATAATATCAAAGTCTAACAGTTTTTCCTATTTCTTATTTATTTTAAATATATTCCTCTGATCCTATCCCGTAATTCCCCGGTCTTCATTTTATTTCCTGTTGTTTCCCTAACTTTATTTTACAAAGTGCAACTTACTTTATAAACTGTCTAACCAAAAACGTTGACATTGGCAGATGCGCAAACCGCGCCTTGCCAGAGAGAGAGAAGCAAATCCGTCAACTGTCACTGCAGCTTCTAAAATCTGTATTTCGCATTGTGATATTTGTGACAAATGTAACGGTAACCTAAAAGATAAAACTAAACCGCCAAATAAAATACAATTTATTTGAAAAATTTAAATATATTTCCTCATTTCTGAATATGATTAATATATTGAGTTAATTTCAAGTGTTTGTCTAATTTTAATTAATCTACAATTACAAATATTTAGTTATGGAGTTTCTCGATGCTATGCCAGTAGTTTTCAAAGAAATTACACCGAATAACAACATTCCTGAAAAATGGAAGGAAGTTATTTTGAATACAGGTATAGTTACAATTAAATTGTGTGCTTGCATAGTTATTTAAAATCTGTATAATATATTTCTTAAATATTCAACAACAACCTTTTGAATGTATCAAAAATACTAATTTGGGAACTAGCCAGTTAAATTGTAAAATAATTGTTCACATAAGAAAATTTGAATTGAAATTCGTATTGGTGAAGTTATAGTAATTACGGTTTGTTATGCACATTCTCGGTGTTATACTCATTGCATATTATTCATTTAACTTATTTACAAGCTTAATTAATTATTTTTACATAATGATACTTCCGGTATAATTTTATGCTTTTAGGTGGAACACACAGCACCTTGCAGGATATAAAGCTACCTCAAAAAGCTGGTGGCTATTGGTACAAGGATTCTACAAAACTATACACTAGAAATCGTTTTATTTACTGGTAATTATATTCTTTGCGTAATAAAGGATAGCATAATGTGTTATTGACAAATGTCAATGTACTTGAATGATTTACATTCCAAAAAACATTTTTAATAAATGAAAATTAAATTATATTTCACTTTGATGTTGATGTTAGCGTAATATAAATCATTCAGTGACTTTTAAACTACTCTAAAGGAGAGAAGTTATCTGTTAGTCTTATTTTTTTAAATATTTGTTCAGTGATATTTATTTACTCCATGATGTGTTTTAAATGATTCTTATTGCATTTAATTTTGTTCAGCTTTAGAGTATAGGATTTGCGATTTTAAAGATCAAACAGTAAGTCCTCAAAATGAAATAGTAAGAGAACAATTCTTTTTGTATTGGGATAAATTAGATGTATTTTATAACTAATAATATAATAAAGCAAAACAATTAAAATTTTTACACAAAAAGATGGCTCCAAAATTCACTACTATCCAAATAATAAACTTTATAAGAAATTTAAAATAACAAGTAATGTATATTTTGTACTTAAGGCAAACAACTTCAGATGCAATAGAATTGTCAGAAGCTTCCTTAGATGTGAATCTGTCTGGAGCTAACCTGCGATGTAAAGTGGCTCCGGGTACCCCTCCCCTGACCAGCATATCAGTGTATGAACGGTTCTCCACACATCATGTGGTTGTGCTTGCTGCAACTGTGTCATCTGTCCATAGATTGATATTTCCGCATCCTATGGTATTGGATAGGAAGGTAATATTCTTGGAAATATTTTTTATTCTTATTTTCCCAATTTCCCCATGAATAGAAACATAATTGTTTTCATAATAAACCAATCTTGCATAAGATTGTTGCATGTATTTCAATAATGCACAATAAAAACTCAAAGAATATTTTATTATAGAATTGTGGTCAGATAGAATTTAAATATCTAGTACAAGAATTAATAATTAATTGTTGAATATAGATTTCGTTATTATCATTACAAATAATTTAATAAGTTGACAAATTAATTAGATATTATTATACAAAAATGTTTTTCTTTTTCAGTCTACATTTGGTTCTTTGAGCAGCTCTTCACCATCTATATTTCATGACGCCAGTGCTATAAACAATCCAAACAATTATTATATTCTTAATCAATATTCAAATGCTGGTGAGTATATTCCTAAAATACTCACTAGATCTTTGCTTAATTTCTGGAATGTACCACATGACCTGTGTTTAAGTATTAAAATATATGTCTGGAGAGTGTGTTGTGAAAATTAAAAATATTCCATCCAAAATAATGGACCAAATAAAAACTGTATAAAGTCTGGATGTTGGCCAAAAGTCTAAACAGATAGCAGCTTGACTCAACAGCATCTTTTGGATTCTTGTTTATATAGTTTTGTTACTTGTTACATCAAAATGGTTTTATCTGCAGCTAGTGGAGTAGCGCATACATGCGCTTCCCATTTACGCGATAATGGTGAAGCGGTATTCGCACTCGCGTTCGGTCACAGCGGTGAGGGTGGGCTGCTACTGGTTAAACTTCCTGTCGCGGGATCAGCTGTCACCACTCTTCTCAAACGGGAATCAACTGTGCCACGGTTTTTGTCAGGAATTACTGGTGCACTTAGGTAAAGTGGAATATGTAATAATTGAGTGAAGACTGGCTCGGTGGCGTATTTGTACTGCATGTGCGCTACGACAGCGCGCTGAGGTCCTGGGTTCGAATCCCGTGTCGGGAGAAGTGATATTTGGGATTTTATGCTCAGTATCAGCCTGGAGTCTGGAATTTGTGCCCAATATGCCGATAGGCTCGCCCCCTATCATATCATAGGATGAAACACACTTGGCCTAAAGTGGGTACCCTAATTACGCCTCTGCGTACCCCTTCTCAGATAAATGCGTAGTGTTGTGTGTGTGTGTGTGTATGTGTGAGTAAAGAGTGGGGTTTTTCATTTACAGATGTAGAGCATGAAATAAATGTTGTCATATTATTTATCCCTCTTGTACATAATGAGCATCAAAGCCATTTATGTTTGCATTGTTGTTGCCTTTGTATCCTGACTCTATGGATGAGTTTATTATTACAATGCAAAGAAATATTTTAGGCTCAATATCCTTTAAAGAGAATTACAACAGTGCATGTATATTCCTACTTGACTGCAAGAACCTTTGATGAAATAACATTTACTAAGATAGATTTGCAAACATATCAAAACCTAATTGATATGCTAAATGTGTTTAAATATTAGTGGGGATTTCTAATAAAAAATAAGAATAAAATTATATAAAATACCAATTTTCAGGGGCAAGAGCAGTGATGGTGTTGAAACATATGGAGTGGTGTTAACTAATGGTCTGGCGGTGGCTATATGTGGCGACACTTGCCTCCGAGCATGGCCTCTTGATGACAGCGGTACTCCTATTGCTGTATCGACCACACTTTCGCAAACCGAAGTTAGGCCGAAACCTCCGCGTACGTACCTTTTTATAACATTTTTTTGTGTACTTATGCTGATGAATGTTATGCTATATTTTATTTTTATAGATATTGCTTTTGATTCTATTTCACAAAACAATCGATGGCGCACTATGTGTTTTTGCACAGCCTACCTACCGAGTACTTCTTTGGTGAAAACAGACCCAATTGTATTTTGTAGCTCATGGCCACATGCTGCAAAAGACGACAGGACCAGATGGAAGTATGTTACTGGTAGCATACCTGTCGTTCCCTAATGAATGCGAATTCGTTGTTATGAAAATGCACGATGGTGGCGCTGGCGCTGTAAAATTTTCGCACATCTGTCGTATTTTCGGGCCCCAGGTAAAATTTATAATGTTTTATAGCATAGGTATGTTTTTAACAAATTTTATATTTGGATTGTATGTGTTTAGCATCCTGTTTACCGAGGGGGTCTTCATTACTAAACTTTTTGCACAGTTGTAATAAGTTTAAAGGTTTTATCAGTTGATTGGTAACATTATAATATTTTTTGTTGCAGTTAGATCTTTTGGATTATACAATCGGGTATGGCGATGGCAGTAACGTTATATGGGCTCTTTGGAGCCAACCAGATGGTGATACGATTATTACAAGTAAGTTTATTTCAATACATGAAGTACAGTCGGCCACAATATAACTGAACAAATTCAAAATTACAAATTGCCTTTTAACTTTTGAGTGCACATCAACATTGTTTCTTCTCTATTAAAATAAACTTCTAAGGATTAACTTTATTTAGGATAAAGAAAAACGAATATTTCAATGGTAGTCAGTGTAACTACTTAACATAATATAATGTAACATCTCATGTCTTAGCATAGCGACCTGGAGTGGAATTCCAAAGAATTCGTAATTCAAGGTATTGGGTGGTGTTGTTTATTGCCTAAGTCCACATAATGAAAAACACGCCAATATCTTTAAGAGCCATTTGTACTTCTTATTCATGTTTCCGCTATTACTTGGATTTTCTTATACTTTTAGATTTACAATAAAAAGTTTGTTAATATTTTGTTAAATTTATGTTGGTATCTATTTACCAGGCAGCGCCATCGGCGTGGAAGTGTCATGGCGCGCGGTGGCCGGGCGGGAACCACCGCCGCCGCTGCCGCAGCTCTCGCACCACCAACAGTACCGGGACAGGCTACTGGCGCCGGGACTGTTTCCAAGTTCCGTTATTAGGAAAGCGCTCGCTGTATGCATTACTTCATTATCTTTTGTTTTTAATTCGCTAACAATACCATTCATTAGTAAATCATATCCATGTATGTTATATTAGTGAACCTTACATAAATAAATAATTAATAACTACAATATCGTTGTGTTAAGATATACAACCGAACATGGGGTGGTATTGATACCGCAACAGAAGGTGAATTGGGCGAAAGCGCAATGACGGCTGTACAAGCGCGGCTTCGCCATCTAAGCGCCCGCATGTCAAGTCCGGATCAAACACATCTCATGCACAAGTAAGATAAACGTTTACTTTATTTTGAACATGTTTCAAGCAGAAATTCATTATTATGTGACATATCACATATTGATAATATGTTTTTAATTTTTTTAATGATGTTCATATTTTTTCTTACTATAATATTACATTGCAGATGCTGGTCAGATCTATATAGCTGGTGTATGCAATACATGGAGGGGTTACAGAAACCACTCGGTCTGATGGTGTCTAAACCGGTAAGTGTTGTACTAGGTAGCTTCAGTTACCTTTACAATCCGTAATATAGTTATAATCTAATCTACAATTGATTCCATCGATCTATAGACATAGGCGTACCCAGCTTTGGCCCAGGGAGAGGGGGGTAATTAAGGAGATTCTTATAGGTTATTCAAACACAAATAAATATAAACAGTCCATAGATATAATAATATGGTTTAACTTGTATTGGCCTATTGACTAGGTATGGATTTATAGTTGAACGTGTGTAGGGATTGAACGGCGACGGCGGGTGGTGGTGCGCGGTGGTGCGGCGCGCGGGCGTCTCCCTCGTGTGCGAGCTGGAGCCGCTGGAACGGATGATGTTGTCGCCGGAGACGTCGCTGCTCGATATGGATTCAGGTCATTTTCTACTTATTATGTTTCTTTCTGCATTGATTGTAATCGACACTGATCATTCCTCGTCGACGATAAAATTTCATTAATGTTTTGTTTAATATAGATACATTAATACATACAACGGAATGGTGACTATTTTAGCGGTAGAGCATAGAGTTTTCCTTAGGTTGATATATTTTTTTATTTCATTCATATGAATATTTAGAATTTATATACCCATTTGTTTTGAATCTGAAAACTGTCTAAATGGTGGTACCTACTGGTATTTGTTTTTTGTTTTATTTGCGATTATTATGTGTTTTATTTTGCAAATATATATTTTTTTATCATACATATAGTGTATTTAGTGACTGCCTTGAGAAGGTGTTACTCTTATATTTATAATGTTGTTTTTCTTTTATTTAGTGCAAGCCACATTGTAATAACTACTGGCTGTCCTAAATAAATAACTAAATATATTTTGGATAATGGTCAATGTTATGCTAGCAGGCCAGTTATGAAATCAATGTATATAAAATAGTGTAATGTTCGCCAGGCGGCGGCGGGTCGCTGTCGCGGGCGGCGCTGCGCGTGGTGATGGCGGGCGCGCGGTGGGAGCGCGGCGCCACGGCGGGCGCGGCGGCGGAGCTGGAGCGGCGCGTGTTCGCGTGCGCCGCGCCGCAGCACCGCCTGCTGCCGCGCCTGCTGCACCTGCTGCGCGCGCCCGCGCACCCGCACTCCTCGCCCGACTCCAGCGCGCTGCACGAACCGCATCCTCCGCCGGTGACTACGTTGTTTTAAACTTTAAAAAAAAAATTCAACATATTCAATCTATAAATTCCTCAGTTTTGATTGTTTTTTAGTACTGAGCTGGGATAAAAGTAAATGAGTCATTGGATCATAAGCTGTTACTACCATCTATATTTATCCAAATCGCCGCAAGAATCATAAATAGTTTAATATTTACGAAATGACTTTTTTCATTATACTGTATTGGAATTAAAAACTTCAATGATCATTGATAATAATTTTATTTTAACACTGAAAAATATGTTCTCTGCTGAGTAACATCTGATGATCGGTTTCAGATGCTAAGTCCCCAGCAGATAGACGAACTCTCGACTATACTGGAACCGATTCAGGACCTGCAGAATGCGGTGCTAGAGCTAAACGATGCGCTCCGACTTGACGTGCCGGAGATCGACACTTCGAAGAGTAAGTCTAGATTAAAATTATATCCATAATGATAATATTATTATCATTAACAGACCGACAAATCGTGATGTAATATTTGGGACACAGATTGATGACTGATAGATTTCTGTTTTCGTAGGTGACGAAGAGGAAAATGACGAGTACGAAACCTTGTTTGCTGGAGATCTCGGTGTCGCTGTCGTCACTGAAGCTATCCGACAGATGGCCGAAATGAGGTGAATATAATGTTTATTAGCAGAGAAGTAGCGATAAAATATTTTTATCGCTACTTTTGTTTTATTATTACAATAAAAATAATACGTATCGACTATCGAATACCAAACAGTTTGAAGTCGTAGTCGCGTATAGTTATATCTATACTATTATATAAAGCTGAAGAGTTTGTTTGTTTGTTTGTTTGCTTGAACGCGCTAATCTCAGGAACTACCGGTCCAAACTGAAAAATTCTTTTTGCGTTGGATAGCCCTTTGTTCGTGGAGTGCTATAGGCTATATATCATCACGCTATACCCAATAGGAGCGGAGCAGTAATGGCTAATGTCAGGAACTACCGGCCCAAACTGAAAAATTATTTTTGCGTTGGATAGCCCTTTGTTCGCGGAGTGCTATAGGCTATATGTCATCACGCTATACCCAATAGGAGCGGAGCAGTAATGGCTAATCTCAGGAACTACCGGTCCAAGCCGAAAAATTCTTTTTGTGTTGGATAGCCCTTTATTTGTGGAGCGCTATAGGCTATATATCATCACGCTATGGCCAATAGGAGCGGAGCAGTAATGGCTAATCTCAGGAACTACCAGTTTGAACTGAAAAAATATTTTTGTGTTGGATAGCCCTTTGATCCCGGAGTGCTATAGGCTATATATCATCACGCTATGACCAATAGGAGCGGAGCAGTAATGAAACATGTTGCAAAAACGGGGAAAAATTATTAGTTTTGAGAGCTTCCGTTGCGTGCGCTCCGTAAACGGTTAAAGTTATGCAACAATGATGTATGACGGGATTGTTCCTCTTAAAAAGTTCTAAAATTATATATTATAAAACGTCCCTCGCTGCATCTGTCTGCCTGAACGTGTTAAACTCAAAAACTACCCAACGTATTAAGATGAAATTTGGTATGGAAACAGTTTGAGACCCTGGGAAGAACAAAGGCTCCCGGGAAACTACTACTTTTATAACGGAAAACTTTAGCCTGAAAAACTTTATAACGCGGGCGGAGCCGCGGGCAAAAGCTAGTGTTAAATATGATTTTAAATGTAGCTATGTTGTTACCAGGTGCCGCGTGGTGCGCGGTGCGTTGGCGGCGCTGGCGCTGTCGCGCGGCGCGGGCGACGTGCCCGGCGCCGGACACTGCGCCGTGCACTGGCAGGCCTACCGCGCGCTGCTCTGGCTGCGGGCTGCCACGTTGCATCCACCGTAAGTATAAACATTTATTCACCTGGAAACTGCAGTCTACCCGCAGTACCGCTATGTATAGAAAGAAAATTATGCACACATTTTATAATAGCGATACTTATATATGTCCGTTTTTCATGTGTATAGTAGTATGTTTTATGATATACGTAGACCTCCCGTGTTTGAATGTAGTAATTGTCGACAGCGCGGCGGGTTCATCCGAGACGTTCCGTCTGAAGATGAGCGCGTTGGGCGCGGAGTGGTCGGAGGCGCCTGCGGGCGGGGCCGCGGCGGGCGCGGGCGGCGCGGTGCACGCGTACTGCGCGGGCGCGGGCGGAGCGCGCGCGCGGCGGCAGCTGGCGGCGGCGCGCGCGCCTCACGCCTGGCACCAGGCGCTGCCTCTCTTCGCATACCATCTCGCACACCAACTGTATCCTTTGTAACTGGTCATGATGCCACTGGACGACGGAACTATACATTTTAGTTTTAGTCCATTGAAATGTTACATTTTTAGGCCTTACCTTGCGTTTTTTAGAGGACGCAATTTTATTTTTTTGAAGTGTAGGGGGGTCAGTCTAAAGCTAAAACCAAGTTTGTGGGGTCGCCACCCTTGTCCCACGGCCGCCATCTTGAAAATAGGGGTTGAAATGGTTTTTACGATGTATCTCTTAAACTATTTATCTGACAAAAAATGTATAAACATTTTTGTTGCAAATTAAATTCTCTACAACTTTGGTCTAGTAACTTTTGTCGTAGAACTATAAATAAAAAAAGTTATAAGCGAAAATGTTAAGAAATTCAATGTTAAGCAATGTCCATTGCAACGTCATCAGAACGTGTGTTTATATGGTTCATAATACTTTTTTTGTACTATCATTAATACCCAAATACCCAAGGGACCATTAGGGAACAAAAGAACATCTACCTGCTATTATTATTATTATTTCTAACCTCTTATTGTAAGAATAGCTGATAATATTGTGTTGAAGTTGTCGTTCAACTTATAACTAAAAGATATAAAATAAGATGGCGGCCGTGGGACAAGGGTGGCGACCCCACAAACTTGGTTTTAGCTTTAGACTGACCCCCCCTACACTTCAAAAAAATAAAATTGCGTCCTCTAAAAAACGCAACCCCAAATGTAACTTTTCAATGGACTATTTCAATTGGCAAGTTTTTGAAGCGGTATATTGCGCTACATCTTCCTGATTCTATTCCGCTAGCGAATATACTTCAATACAAACATTTCCAGAAGTCTGTCTCGCAAGTTTTCTTCGTAATCTTAACGCCTCTTTAAAGATACAACAAAATGTGACGGAAGTCCTTGTTTACACGCACTGTAGGCTTCACTACGCTTAACATCAGGCGCAGTGGAGCCACTTTGTCAAGGTAACACAAAAAAAAAACAAATTATACGTTACGCGCAATCTGAGCTAATGTTATCGTGACAAACTATTAAAAAATCTGCTTTGCAGTTAGATGTGGTTCTCCTCACTGATTAGCCATCAGTGAAGAGATCTCTTAATTATCTCATCATTTAGCTCCCAGGTTATAAACTTGCAACCCATTAAAATAAATAGGCCTATAATGAGACGATATAATAAATATTAGTATGAAAAATAGTTCAACAGAATAAAAGTAAGCTTTTTACAAAAAAAAGTTCCTTGACGTAAGATGTAGCTGGGCAGTGAGCGGCGGCTTTGAATTCGGCTGGTGGCTGGCGAGGGCCAACCAGCCCAGACTAGTGCAGAACTACGTGCTGTTACTGGAGCCTTGGTGCGAGTGGAACGCTTGCTCACGTATGTATGCTCTACTTACTACTATGAAATATTGTTTTTGGACAGCTGTCAATCATTCATGAGGATTTATAGCATCGACTAGTAATGCGTACTAATTTAACACGTGTAACAAAACTAACATCGGGTTCATGGCATTCGTCGTATAAAATAAATACCAATTCCAATATTAGGAAAATCGAACATCTTTTTTTCTAATCTAAAATGTCATATAAATTACGATGATAGTATTTTTCATGTACGCAGTAGCAATACCAATAAAGCGACTAAAAGTACTCATGGTAAAAAAACAGGCCAATTCATCTTGGGGCTCGCGCTGCTTGAAATGGAGGACGCGGAGGGCGCGTACGCGGCCTTCTGCAAGGCGGCCAAGGGCGTCAGCACCGAGCCCTTCCTGCGGCAACTCGTGGCGCCGCGCGACCAGCGCCTCACGCACCACCAGGCGCTCGTCCTTTACTACTTGAAGGTAGGTATGCAACTACATTATCACTATAAAACGAGTGTAGCAGAAATATAGCCTTCTCAGGAATAATGTACTTTGGGGGTACCACTTTTGCTTTCGTTTTAATGTTAATGTATGTATGATTTTTTTCTCCAGGTCATAAAATTATTTGAAATCCACGACGCGGGCGCTTGTGTCGTCCGTCTTGCCGAAACAGCAATCAGTATCGCAGACAGCGACGATCCTAACTTGGTAAGTTTTAATTTCTAATTTCAATAAGTTTATACAAAAGCTATTTTTTTATGGAAATTAATGTTCTAATTTAATGTACATATTATGACATTTAATTCAAGATTGATATATTGAATTTAAATGTCCATAACGCTGTAAATTATAAATATTATGTAATATAGCCGGGGGTGTTAAATAACACGTGGGCATCGACAATTCGATGAAAATTTTAATAAAATTATAATAGGTCCGCCGTACCAGGTATACATGCATACACTATTGAGATCATGGATGATGTAGCTGCGAGCCGATTAGCGACACGAGCGCGCGGTGTAGAGCGAAGCATCGTTACGTGTATATATTCCCCGCCGAGTCGGCATGCAGCCCCGTACTTGTTTCGAGCGGACTTACTCTGGCGCCCCGGGTGAAAATAACATTTGATGCCCTCTTTTTGCACCCACGATGAAGCTTTACTTCGAATCTGTGATGTCTTGGGCAATATTCTGGCCCGCCATTTCCGAAGTTGGTACTGATATCCATCACTCTGATTTATCAGCTGCTTCTGCTTTTATACCATAAACTTTGATCAACTGCTGTGTGTCGTTTGATGTTCGGTGATCAGAACTGATCATAAACATGCATATTCATGCCGATCTTTTAGGAAAGTAAGTGGAAAAAAGAAAAAAAATCATGTCCAAAGGTTTTTTTTTTTATATTCTATACCTAAAACAGTAATTTCTTCGAAATCAAGGTGATCCATTCATATTGCTAAAATGTTGGTATAACCGTGGCACTCATGACTTATCATTAAATGAGTAATTTGTTGATTTGTAAAACATACTACACATTCGACAATAAATACAAATAGGTTGATATAGTATATGATGGTTGAGTGTGGTGTGCGCAGGCGATGTTCCAGTGGGTGGTGTTCAAGTGGCACCTGAGCGGCGGGCGCACGGCGCGCGCGCTGGCGGCGGCCGCGGCCAACCCCTCCCGCGCCGCGCGCGCCGCCGCCGCCGCCGCCGCGCTCGCCACGCTCGGTGCGTACTCACTACCCACTCGCGCTTCTATCCTATTTACTCACTAAATGCTGTATGTTGCCATTTAAACAAATATTGTATTATAATTTATAACAAAAACACTATTTCATATTTGGCACCCTTCATTTTGTATATCATGATAATATTACAAATAAGAAGGTTTATGAAAATACTGTATCTATTATCCCAAAATAATGCATGATTATAGGGTCATTTTTACACATAGTGAGAAAAAGGTAACATAATAATAAAAATAAATAACTCGTTAATATGATCTATAAAAAAAACTCATTAGTTAAAGCTTCTTTTTTCATAAATTCAAAATCAACATAAAGTAATTTTTTAAAGACCTTACTATATTTTTTTAACAGTAATGTTGTATCCATTTGGTTATATTTTATACAAATTGAAAATGAAACCATGTTTATATATAAAATACATATAAATTTGTGTTAATAATTTCCGTTGATGATCGTAAATAAATAAATAAAATGTGTGTGTGTATGTGTGAGTGCAGGCGCGCGCGGGGAGCTGGGCGCGCTGGCGTCGTGCGCGGCGCTGGCGGCCGAGGCCGAGCGCGCCGCTGCGGGCCGCGCCAAGCTGCACGACGCGCTCGACCACAACCCCTACTACGACTTCCTCTACGCGCTGCACCTCTCCAGGCACCACTACCGAAAAGGTAAACAGACACACTACCTGAAATATAATGATATAATATTTTGAAGATTATTTCTACATTTTAATAATCTGATAATTATTTGACAACGTATCTAATTAAAACTGACAACTCGTTAGAAATTCTTCGTAATAATAAACTGCTAAGTATATGGAATTAACTAAGGAGTTTGTTACACTACCAAACTTATTCATGACATACCATTTACACGGCTCGTGTGGGCTAGCTGTTCTAACATTGAAAACGTCCAACAAAAACTAGCAAATCTTGATCGATCTAAACGTCGGGTTATTTGCTATTAGAAAAATGCAGTTATCTATACTTATAACAAATCTGTAGAGAGGTCAATTCTGTACATGAAATATATTTCCAAAATAACTATTAGGGGGTGATTAGGGATCGATACTGATGCCAAAAATGCAATTGGTAAAATATTTGTCTGTCTATCTGTCTGTATAACCGTTATAGAAACAAAAACTACTCGACGGATTTTTACGAAACTTAGTACAATTATTTGTCATACTCCTGTGCTGGTTATAGTATACTTTTCATCACGCTACAATTAATAGGAGCAGAGCAGTGAAGGGAAATATTGGGAAAACGGGAGAAGTTACTCCATTTTTTAAGCTTCCGTCGCGTGTGCAACCTTAATGGTTAAAGCTACATAGAAATCATGTATGACGGAAATGTTCTCCTTAAAATTATGTAAAAAATATCCCACGACAGCATATGTCTATCTTTTATGGTTGACTCATAATAACATGTGTAACTCCCGATAGCTTAGCAGTTCGAAGCTTTCTGATTATATTTGTCTACTCTTACGTTTATAACACTCTCAGTCATCCCTAATTAAAAAAGTTAACATTATTAAATATTCCATAAAAAATAATCATAGAAATCGATATAGAAACACCAAAGTTATACATGAGGTACGCTAATAATAAGCCATCATACGTGAATACTGAATCATTCTATAAAGATTATTTCTGTATATATATAAGGTCGCGAACGCACAGGCAGGCGGCTTGCTTGGCACCTAGAGGCTAGCGAATCTCCTAGCGAGTAGCTTCGTAAAACGAACATTCTCGAACGTTCGCGATCGGCTCCATTTTTGAAGTCCGAAATCCACGCGGGCGAAGCTGCGGGCGGAAGCTAGTCTAAAATAATTTAGTATAAATTTGAAATATGTTGTATGTTCTCGTAGCGGCGGCGGTGTTGTACGAGCGCGCGGCGCGGTGCGGTGCGGAGCGCGGCGCGGAGGGCGGCGCGGCGCGGCGGCGGTGGCTGGCGGGCGCGCTCACGTGCCTGCGCCTCGCCAAGCCGCAGCACGCCTTCATCGCGCGGCCCGCCACACACCCGCGCCTGCCTTCCCTGCAGGTATACCCTATTACGTGCCTCGTTGGCGTAGTTGTAATTGTTCATGGTATGAGTACGACTCCCGCCCTGAGGTCCTGGGATCTAATCCCGCGTCAGGGGCCATAATGATTGTGACTGAGTTTTTCCATTTATAAAATTAGTCAGTAGCAGCTCGGAGTCTGGATTTTAGGCGGTGCGATACCTCCGTGCCTCGGAAAGCACATAAAGCTGTTGGCCCTGTGCCTAGTCTTCCACCGATCATGGCGGACTTTGACTGATCTCATTCATTTATTCAATATACAAGTATTATAGCCCATTGAAATGTTACATGAGCTTTGCATTTTTTAGGGGACCCAATTTTATTTTTGGGATATGTGTGGGTAGGTAAAATAATTTGCTTCAAATTTTTACTTTACAAATTTTTCGTAAGACGCATAGTTCCGAGATATCGCGAAAAAAGTGTTTTCACCTCTTTTTCCAAGATGGCGGCCGGAAGACACGAGTGGCGACCCCACAAACTTGAGATTAAGCTTCTATACATCCCCCACACATGTCCTAAAAATAAAATTGCGTCCTCTAACAAATGCAATATTCGGTCCTTAAATTGTAACATTTCAATGGACTATTATTTATTACGGACTGACGTTATAGTACATTATAGGTAATAACTATATTATGGACTAAATACAAAAAACTCGACTCTACATCAACATAAAATTTATGTTTGTTAACTATAAACGAATTACCCGCTAATTTGGTTTGAATTAAATTTGGCACACAGATATACTAAGACATTGCAATATACATGTAAATTGAGCTTTCAAAACTACATCAGATTGGCATGGTATACTAAGAGATTTTAATGCCATAGGTGATTGGTCCTGAAGAATTAGCTGCAGAACTTCGTGAAGAGGATCCAGATTCACTGGACATTGTGCAGCAGGCGCTATTAAGTAAGATATGAGTTGAAATATAATACGGTACAAGGAACCTTATTAAATGCATAAGCATAAATTATATTATAAATTGCTTAAAGGAAAATCAAATCAAAATCAAAATACGATTTATTTAAAATTACACAAATACTTTAAAATTACACAAAATAAAATTACAAGAAGAGTAATTCAAAACCTAGAGATAAGCAGGGGTTCCCAAACTAGGCTAGGCCTGTATCTTGGCAAACCAACAATAAAGTTAAACCATAAAAAGACAGATTAGGTGTAGAGATTTATACAAATATTGACAAAAATAAAAAACAATAAACAATTAAATATTCAGCACGTGCCGATTAATGTAATTGGAGAGCTTATAATACTTTCTGTAGTATCATAATCAATACTTAGCAACCAATTCGTGAGTTTTTTCGAGCAAGCATACACTGAGCAATTCTTAATATCACATAATTTATTAACTTTGTTGTAAATTGAGCGGAATGCAAAGAATTTGAACTTCTTCACGAAATTTGATTTGGCAGATGGAAGTGAAAGGTTGAAGACCCTTTTAGTTAACAGTGCCTTGTGTTCATCAGAATTAATTATAGATTTATGTGTTGAAAGACAAGCTTTGCGTATATATAATTGACGAACTCTTAAAACACCTGCTTCTTTATATAAAGAATCTGTGGAGAACCTAAAGTCTTTACGCATCATGACCTTCAATACTGAATACCGAAGGATTGAAAATCTAAAACTCTATTAAGTCGTCATGCTACCTAATGATAAACTATCAACCAAATATTTGATTATAAATAAACTACGCACGGTGGCGTAGTTTTATTGCGGTACGTCTAACTTAATGTGGTCTGGGGTTCGATTACCGCCACGATAAGATAAAATGGATTGATGATTATAATAGATCATGAATATGGAAAATTTGATTACACTTACCGTCACATATCCAATAAGAGCATAAAAACTATCATTTTTGAATACGAATATCCTGATGATAATGCGTAACGTTTTCAGAGGGCGATAATATAGATTTCAACAAGTTGTACACAAAGCTAAAGGACGCCGACCCCGACACGTTGCTGGCGGTAACGAAGCGAGCTATAAGCACTGGTCAATTCCTGCCGCGATGGTTCCTCATGAGATACATGGTGAGTCGGTGCTGACTATCTCAACCCGGCCGTATCCAGTGAATTCTTATTTTTAGCATCTTGTTTTGATCGCCTCAATAGTATAAAAGTATTTTTCAAAATAAATGAACGCAACGAAATAGTTTTTACGAAATATTGTTTGGAAATTTTATATCTCATCTATTTTTTTTGTGTCTTTTATTATGTACATTCATTTTGAGAAATACTCATTAACATTTCATCAACGTATTTTGCGAATGGTACATTTGTTACGTGGGGGCGGCCGACCGCCTCGCCTAAAATAAAACGCGACTGTGGCAGGTATGTAATGAGGCAGTATATCAATATACCTATAGAATACAGGCGCAACATAATGCCTTATAACTTATATGTATTAAGATAGTACAGAAACCTAAATTCAATTATTCTGGTTCCCACACATTTTAAAATTTATGTTATTCTATTGTATCTTTGTTGAAAGCATCCATGCATACATTAATTTGCATGTAGGTGGATTTGGTTAATATGACCACTATGCAAATTGAACCACAAATACTGTTAGGCAATGCGGAGAAAAATATATGACATTGAAACGCTGTAAACGTGTGAATGGCATCATATGTATTGATAGATATTGACTTTTATTATTTACGATGCTTTTTTTGCGGACGTGGTGATGTCAACTTGCCAACGACCAATAATAATGATAATGTAAACGATCAAAGTCCAAGTTCGCATCGAATGAGGTCATTGAGTTGTTAACTTAAACATGAGCGTGGAACGTAGGCATTCGTAATGAAGCATTAGCAGTATTTTTCACACAGTCATTAATTTTGTGTTATAATGAAAATATTTTCAAACCTATGTAGAAAAAGAAGTATATAAACTGTTTTATTAAATTAGACGATTATAATAATATGCATAAAGAAGTATGGTGTCCACCTTTGTGTACAAAAATAATATTTTAGTTATGATATATTGTAGGTGTATATTAATTCTAAGTAGAGCAACTGTATCGAAGGATGACTTGAATAACTCAAACGTTTAAGTGCATATATATAAGCAGTCTTGGGTACTTGGCTATGAGTTATATATCTTTATATATAATAAAACAAAATTCCCCGACGCATTCGTCTGTCCGAACACGATAAACTCAATAACTACCTAACGGATTTCGATGAAATTTGTATGGAGAAAATTTATAAGGACAGACCTGAGAAGGGCAAAGGCTACTTTCTATCCCGTCAAAATTATAACGGAACTTTAATACAGAAAACTCTCGCATGAGGCAGAGCCAGGAGCAAAAGCTAGTGTATATTGAGGTTGAACAGCGATATTCTTGAAAGGCACGATAACTTGAAAACTTCTTAGTTCTGACTCCAGAAATTGGCATTCCAGCTTTTTGCAGCAAATAATTTATAAGTAATCTGTTAATAAAAACTCTGAACATTTCAAATTGAGTTTAAGTGTAGTATTTTTTCCCCGCGTGTCACCTCTAATAATATACGAAAATCCATACCATATACGTCTTTTTAATAATAGACATGTAGATTAATGTATTCGCGTTTTTAAAATATCGATATAATAAAACCATAAAAAATGTAAAATTGCTGGTGTGATAATGAAAGTTAGGGTCTCATTATTTTGAAATAAAGTTGTGCAGAAATCAAGATTGATTTTGAACGTTTTTGAAAATTAAAACTATTTCATGAGAAAAATATTATTACCCTCATTGCAGTTGCTCTAGTTAAATAACAAACTTAATTTTGCAGTTTACTTTCTAGGCACGGTTATTGTACCAACCGCAAATAATATGTTTGTAATATGTAGTAAATTCGCTTTTTTTTATTATTTAAGTACATATTTACAGTTTGCAGATTTTTACCCTTACATTGTTTCTTGCCAATTTTCATTAAAGGAAAGTGTCCAATAGGTTTTGATTTCTTTATGAAATGACAAATATTCGATATAAACAGTCGTATCTTTTGATCATGTCATCTTAAGTTTAATTTTTTTTAGCTGGGAGAGACCGTTATTCCGATGCTTTTTACATAAATTTAAATTCGATATCTCTATGTGTTCCTGAGAAAAAGACAGACAGAGGGACAACAAAATGATACTACAAAGGTTCTTTTTGTGATACGGAACCGGTGGAACGAATGATAAATAAGTACACAACGAAAAGCAAATTTAGTAATTGAACCGAAAAATAATGTGTATGTTGCATCAGGCGGTGGACGGCGCGGGCATGGTGCGCGCGCTGCTGCAGGGCGGGCGCGCGGAGGAGGCGAGCGCGGCGTGCTGCGGCGCGCTGCGGCAGGCGCTCGCCGCGCTGGCGCCCGCCGCGCCGCTCGCGCCGCCGCGCCCCGTCTCCGCGCCGCTCGCCTGCGCCGACCTGCTGCTCGCAGAGCTTAGCCACCACATCGACGACGCAGCTATAAAAGAGGTCACTACCCTATTAAATTCAACTCCTTTGCGTCTGCAAGTGTTTGTATACTTACTAATGAAATATCTTGTTACCATACTTTCAATGAAACACTATAAACATATTTGTTACCATGAGGATGGGTCGATTCGACCAGAATGCCATTATCTCACCGAAAACCGATATCAAATAAAGTTTGTGATTGCATTTCGTGTGAAGAATTTCTGGGGCCCAAATACAGCATAATAAATAATACTAGTATTTTAAGTGTTAGGGGACTGTTGTATTCGCAATATAACATCAGTTTACGCACTTAAGCGATTACGCGTATGCTAATGAAAAGACTGATCTATTCTAATAATTAATCAATAAAATGACAATTTGGCGCTTGATGCCATATTTGCACAAAAGTTACGTTTAAAATATTTCAAAGCATGTGAAACAAATTTTGTTTAACCCAAACTAATTATGAAATGAAGATTTAAAGAAAATATCTGTAAATTGGCACATTGACCTTTAATTCTGTTGCAATACATACTTTTGTTATCTTTTGTACCAGGTTTACGATGAACTGGATTCACTGGTAAAGGAATACACGCAAGCGGTTGTCAGAGCATCAGAAAATATGAAAATGATTAAAAGTGTTGCGTAATTAATTTGTGAATTGAAATAAATAGTTTGTAAGCATTTTTATTAACAAAAAATAAAATAAAATAACAAATATACCCGCAACAAAGGAATGAATACCTATTTTTTTTTTACCAAGCATTTTATATCAATATACATTTCAACCCCTCCTCCCACACCAATCACCTACAATGAAATTATCAGTATAATAAAATAACTATTTACAACTGTAAAATGGTGCTAACGGGTACCACCACACAAATGCAGGGCAAAGGTCTGTATATATCACTTTAACATAATTGTAAAAACCTTCTTTGATGAAAATTATGAGCACTTATATGTACCACATTATTTATTGTAACTCTATAAACTTGCAAATATACAAAACAAAATGGTATGTTTACTTACAACGCAATAAATATAATAAGTATAGCAAACTGCTGTGTGCAAGCACCTAATCAGAAATAAGTGATTTATTATCTTCTTACCCCCTTATTTATAGATGTTGTTGTATCTTAATGTTAGCCAATCACCGCGGCCCTATATCTACGCACTGCGAAGGCTGCCATGCCGTTAGCACCGAGAAAGAGACTTGTTATCACAGCTTTACTCCGTCCTTAGATAAAAAACGTCTATGAATAAGAGGGTATCTTTATAAAATTATCATACCTAGTTCTTAATAGCCCGCATACCTAATTTGACATGGTATTTCATTATGCATAGTAACATTATTTTACATTGTCATGGTCAACAAAAAAATAGAGTGCAAATAAATCATAAATTGTCAAGGTATAATTAAAAAACATCATCACAGATCATAACTTAAATAAATAATCCACTCAACCACATTTTTAAGTTATAAATAAATATTATCTTTTAAATCACTTTACAGGATAACAAAGCTACAATTCACAGTAAGTTATCTATTTTATCATTTTTTTTTAAATCTTATCTTCAGTTGTGACTTGAATAACTTAAACGTGACTTAGTATGTATCTAAAACAAGTTTTTGACTATCACTGGCGTTTATGATATCTCCCTTTCATAATAGATAATACCAGGAGAACAAGTTTCTCATAAGTAAGAAACATCAGAGCAGCCGTCATGACAGTTTGCAAAAGTTTTGCTTCCAGCCCACGGAATAATACCAGTGGGTTGTATTTGATGTCTTTCAGCAAAGGTTTCATACTGGTACCGGCTCGAAGCCTTGACTGAATTAATTGCAATGGATATGTTAATGTTGTTGCAACTGCCTTGGCAGCTGCTCCGATCATAAATGCAGTATATGTATCAAAAGACCCTTTGGTCACTAATTTTCTTTTCAATGACTCATAAACCATGAACTGGATAGCTGGATTAGAAACTAGAAGCAAAGATGGTACAGTACCTGACCAAAGTCCTTTTGCACCTTCATTTTTAGCAAGCTCAATAAGACCTTCAAAAAGGGTATTACAGTTTGTTTTCTCTAACTTCATTCTAGTATTTACAACCCATAATGGGGAAGTTAATATAACATTTATGCTTCCAGCTATAATACCAAACATAAGATCTTGTAATGCTGATGTAGGCTTTGGGGAAAGTTTCCTCAAGGCATGAAATGAATAAAAATAAACAAAATTAGATACTGATAAAGATTGCAGCACTGGTGATAACCCTCTATACAATGATTCAAGGCCTTCTTCATTAGCTAGCTTCATTAATAGCTCCCAAGATGAGCCATGTAGCTTATTTGAATCTTCAACTGAAACAAATAATGGTTACATTCAGACATTTGGTACCTTTACTTGTACCAAGGTATAGTTTTGTGGAAAAATAGAGAGTTGATACTGGACAAATTTGGGTTCCCACCAACATTGCTACCAGGCATCCTAACTAGTTAGTTTATAATTTAAAATTAAATCAAACACTTCTGACCACAAAACTTATATACTTGCTTGCCTTTATTTCAACTACCATATTTAAAATTTAAGTCTTCATACTTAATATATTAACCTTAAGCATCATTTAGACAGAGCAATTATTGCTATCAAAAACATTAGGAGATTATTGCATCAAACTCTTAGATGTAGGAAAGATTTAAAATATCTGATAGACTTGTATAGGCCCAGCAAGTATTGCTGGTCACTATGGGTGAAATAGCCTTAGCATTGTATATGTTCAGACATGGCAACTTATTATGTTCATACAAGAACTGCATATGTAAGGCAAGAAAATTGCTCCATCTAAAAGTAGCTTTGCATGCATTTTCTCATTTGATTGGAATTGTTTTATTGACACTTGCTTATAAACTACATTATCTAGCAATAAGACAGATAAGACCCAATAATTGCAACTTAGCAAGTTTTATTAAGCAAGCATAGCATGGCCTGTCCAGCGGCAAGATGTGTGGACAATATTGTAAGAATTGAGGGTCGAACCTGGATGCAATGGGCTCGCGACCGAAAAGTATGCCATGATGTGAGAGAGGCCTATACCCAGCAGTGGGACTCTACAGGTTGTGGATGATGATGATGAAGTTTTATTTTGATCATAAATAATAGCCTAAGTATAATCAAAATTACTATATTCCTGTTTGAAAAGTTTTAATTGGTTTAATATTATTCCTTTTATGAACTGTGAAAATACACTATAAGCTTACCTTGTAATCTTGACCTCAATGTATCTAGTGGATAAAACACAGCCATACCCACTATGCTACCCTGAAAAAATATGGATAAGGATTTATAATTATTTAGGACCATACATAGGCCGGAAAAAATAATAAGATTTAAATTTATAGGTACATACCGTAGCTCCTGCAACTGCATGGACTAATGTCTCATAACTAAATAGTGATGGAGCCATTATTCCAATCACTTGCTTTGCACTTAGATGGTCACTGAGATAAAATTATATATTTTCTTTAATAACTTCACACTCGTTTAAACAAATAATTACTTTGCTTTGAATACCTATACTCATATCACTATTTATAAATGTAGTGGTTAATTATTTATTTGGTTACACTCAGTACCTACTACCTATCACGCCAAATTCGTACTAAATGAAAGAGAATTTTATGTTTCCATATATATTATAATTCTCTTTGATTTGATCATTAGCAGAGACATTTTTTTTCTTCGTCCTTAGAGGACAGGCTAAAGTTTTGGCAGAGACAAATAATGAACTAGTTCCTCAAAACCTAGATCTTTGGTACCATTGCTAAGACAAAAAACCCAAAAAAAATATTCTTGTTCTTACTTTTCAAGCATATATTTTGGTATGAAAAATAGTTAAAAATTGTAGTTAAATAGGTACATAATATTAAGGGTATTCAGTTATTTAAAAAAAAGAACCAATACGTATTTTCACTTCTTACAATCATTATGTGCGGGTACAATAAAAAAGAGTTGGCACTACTGAGTACTGACAAAATGTGAAGTGTGAACAATGCCTGAAGGACATGTATCCATAAGTATATATGAATAAATCTAATTCTCTTTGGAATATTTAAATCAAACCAAAAAAAAAATCTCTTTGGAATAAATTAACAAAAAAGTCAAATGTCAACTGTCAATGTCAGTTCGAAAAAAATAAATAACTACAACTTTCGAACATAATAATATGTTTTTCTATTTATTCGTTGTTTAATTTGGGTACAAACTAATATAGATCTCAAAATGAAAGCTTTTATGGCTGAAGATAATTTATGTGCTCAAAATTTATTAAAGTTAGTTTCCCATGGAAATGCTATTGTTGCAGAGATTCTGAGACTCAAGGATCACAAGCCTATAATTTATTTGTAAGTTGAATTCTAAATTTGTTTTATAAAGTCTTAAAACCACAGTCTACAGATCACTAACAATTCTGAATGAAAAAGTTGAGTGTGTAGACTAATCAAGAATTGAATAAAATCTGTTTCAGATTAGACACCAAAGAACTGCAGCAAAAGTATCAAGATATAATAATGGATTTTAGTTACTATAAAATTTCGGATAGTCAAGAATCCAAAATTAATATGAATCCCGTAAGTCATTTTACTGGTGGTAGGTCTCTCATTTGTGAGAGTCTGCCTGGGTAGGTACCACCGCTATGTCTATTTCTGCCGCCAAGCAGCAGTATGTAGTCACTGATGTGTTCCGGTATGAAGGACATTGTATTCAGTGTAACTAATGTACATAATAAGATTTAACATCTCATGTCTCAAGACGGCGAGCGCAGTGGAATACCAAACAATACTTTGTCTTTCAAGGTGTTGGATGGTGTTTCTGCTGATTATGGACTCATATTGCTTACCATCAGGCGAACGGCAAGCATGTTACGTCATTCAAAGTAATAAATAGAAATGTGATACAGTCACCTTTGTTTTAATTGTATCTCATTTAACTTTGTTTTTGCAAAAAAAAACTAAATACATAGGCCATTTCCTTGGCCATGTTATAATTTGTTGCTAAAATTACATTTGCTATAATAACCTTCTACTAATTTATGATAAATTTATTATTAAATCAGTAAAGATTTTTGGGAAAAAAGATTTATCTTTGTGTTGCTTAACTAGCAAGAGCTTTCAGATTCATTTTAATATAAGTAAGAAATTAATTGCTAAGAAGATTTAATATATATTTAAAACTATGAGTATTTTTAAATAATATTTTTGTCTATGATAGAACCTTTTGATATATTTTCAGAAACTACAAGACTTAGATGATGATTTAAAAGAAAAATATCTGGAATTGATAACTAGATTCTACTTATTATTTGAAAACATTTACCAATATATAATTGACTTAAATACATTCATTGATCAATTAAAAGATGAGGCTTTCATCCAACAGAACATAGAAACTGTCATGAAAGACATTGAAGGAAAACAACTTTTGGTATGCTCTTACACTTTTGATAACTAATGAATGTAACTCATGTATTTTTATTTATGGAAAATAATATTCTTACATGCTTATGTGCTTACATAATATATTATGCACCAGGTAACTACCAAACTAGCTATTAAAAAAAATCTACATCTACATCTTGTTCATAATAAAAGATAGCCAGCAAGGATTTTAGCACCTACATAAAATATATATTGTATCTGTAATAAAATTAAGCTTTGCAAATAGATATGCATTATCAATTTAATTTTTAAACAGATATTTCTATTCAATATTTATTAATTGAATTTATTTTTAGTGCGAGTCCTTGTACCTATATGGTGCCATGTTGTTACTATGTGATTTATTCATTCCTGGACCAGTGAGGGAGAGGCTCTTGGTTGCATTTTATCGCTACAGCACCAGCCAGTCTCAGTCTAACATTGATGATGTTTGTAAATTATTGAGAGATACGGGATATGACCAACAGAATAACAAAAGGCCACCAGACTACCCCTTAGAATATTTCAGGTATTAATACCACAAACAATGTATTGGATGAAAGTAACATTTAACCAAGATTGTTCTATTGATAAACTTGAATGAGTATTATACATTTCTGATTCCAAAAAATTAAACACAAATTTTTGGATAATTTCTCCTTGTAGAGTATTTATCTTAGGCTTTATGATACCTTCACATTAATTGTTATTTTTTTTTGTTATTTTGATATTTGTAAACACTAAGTTGATGAAAAACATGCTTTATCCATATTGCCTGTCTTTTTGGTGTTTTTAAAATAGTATATAATATAGCAGTCCTGCTATACACATTATTCTATTTCTAGCCGAGTTCCCATTCAACCGGAATTTGTGGAAAAAGTTGTTGGAAAACTAAGATCTGAAGATATATACAATCAACTTACAGTTTACACTATACCTGAACACCATTCTTTGGCATTAGCCACCCAGGCCAGCATGCTTGTTGTCTGCTTGTTTTTTACGCCACATTATCTTCAAACAGACTCTTCAAAAATGCGAGAAATAGTTGACAAGTTCTTTCCAAGTAATTGGGTTGTGCCAATTTACATGGGTGTTACAATTAATATTATTGATTACTGGGAAAATTTCAAAGCAGCCAAGGCAGCCTTAAGTAATACTTGTAATAGCAAAGTGCTGAAAGAATGTTTTGCGAAACGAAGTTCTTCAGTACAAATATTGACAACCAAAACCCATCAGCTATTAAAGGAAGGCACATTAACTGACGATTTCGTGTTAGATAATATAAACAAATTATTAAATTTACTACTCAACTCTAATTTAATTGTAAGGTGGCTACTGTTACACAGCAGTGATGTTATATTCTTTGACAACAATAAGAAAAGTAAACAGCTTAAAGATATGTTTATTAAAGAAACCAGTTATGATCCACTAAAAATTCTTGAATTACTAATAAGCACTGCTGAATTGGAATTGAAAGTTAGAGAAATTTTAAACAAGTTATTGGCCAATAAAGATGAAACTTGGAATACAAATAAAGCACTGGCAGTTGAGGCGATAAGCAGCCTGTCTGAATTATTTTCTGGCGTAAAACCGCTGACGAAAATACCGCAAAATGATCAACTTAAACTATGGTTTGATAACATCGCCAAACAAGTTAGCTCCTTAGGCGAGCCTGTCACAGCTAAATCAATTAAAAAAGTTACACAGCTGATACAGGCTCTAGATGAAGTAGAGGAATTTCATGGTATAAAGAGTACTTCGACAATTATACAATTCCTTACAGACGGTAAACAGGCATTAAAAAATCTTTTGAAAGCAGCTTCTCTGAAAGAAGATTCTTTAGTTAATTTAGAAACCATAGCAGACGTGAGCTATGCATGGTGCATTATAGATTCATATACACAATATATGCAAGACAGCATTAAAGATAATCCTGCAGTTACAAGTAGACTTCGAGCGTTGTTCCTTAAATTGGCTAGCGCGATGGAAATTCCACTGCTAAGAATAAATCAATCCCACAGTGACGATTTAGTTTCCGTATCTCAATATTACAGTAACGAATTAATAAAATACATACAAAAAGTGCTCCAGATCATTCCTGAAATGGTATTTAGTATTGTAGAAAAAATTATTGATATCCAAACTTGGACCATCAAAGAGGTGCCAACAAGACTGGAAAAGGAGCGATTGAAAGAATATGCACAATTAGAACACAGGATGGAAGTAGCAAAATTAACACACACAGCATCAACTTTTACAACAGGTACAACTTTACTGTTTGATCTGAAGTATCCTAATGTCTCTTGCTATTTTTAATAGAAGTGGAAGCAGACTATTAGATGGGTTAAATCTAAAATAATGATAAGTGATCCCGGCCGCCCATAAACATTTATAGTACCAGAGGAAGGTCCATATATTTTCGGCCCGTCATGTAGGAATAATAAGTACTCATGAATTGTGCCTCAACACAGAGCTTGTAGACTTATATTATTAATATTTACACATTTACTTGTTAAGGTTATAGCTTAAGGTCCATTTTTCATACATTTTGTTTCACCTTTAATCTGGGTAACTAAACAAGTATTGACAAGTAAAGAATTTAAATTCACGTCTAATTAGTGATTAGTTCTCGCAGTTGAAAGAAAAACGTAAAAATAATTAATATGCATGGATATTTCGGCCTTTAAAATTTCGTCGTTTTGAATTTAAATTCTTTACTTGTCAATACTTGTTTAGTTACCCACATTAAAGGTGAAACAAAATGTATGAAAAATGGACCTTAAGCTATAACCTTAAGGGAACCGTATTTGGCTAATTACCGAAGCTACAAATTCGGTCACCAAGCAGCGATTTGATTTATTGATTCTGTTCTAATTTGAAAAAAATGAACTTTGATTTGGGTGACATGCGCATTAGCTATAATGTTTCACAAGCTTCCGTAAATACTTTCCTAAAAGGTTGTTTACCATTGCAGTTGTTTTTGATTTTCACCAGTTGCCTACTTATTAAAATTATTTTTGTTAGGTATATTGGATATGAGGTCTACACTAGTTGGCGTGATCAGAGTCGATCCCGCAGAGCTCTTGGAAGACGGTTTGTTAAAGGAATTGGACAGACACATCAGTAACAAATTTATCGAATTTATTGAACCCCAGGGCAAGAAATTGCCACCTACAGCAAACAATTTACTTACTCGATTACAAAAGTTGGCCGATAGCATGGATGGTTATAAACGGTCCTTAGAATATATCCAGGATTATATTAATATTCATGGATTGCGGATTTGGCAGAAACAGGTAATAATATAAACTATCGCCATACTGTAGAGCAGTGGCGAAGGTTGAAATTTTCCAAAAGGGAACCCGACACACATTAAAGGTACTAATAATATTCATAAATGTCTAGAAATCGTACTAATGATAATAAGATTTTACATTAATTACAAAAGGGAAGGCAGTAGAAATCGGGTTATATGACTCCTGCGCCACTTCTGTATAGAATGTTAATCTCCTAAATTGAGCGCCGACCATGCCGGCAGCCCGTATCCATCCATTTATCTGCTAGTAATTTACGACAATTATTTCCTTTTTCAATATTTTAAACTAAATGTAATTATTTATTAGGTATCGGCAATTGTAAATAAAAGTGTTGCAAAGGAAATAAGTTACCGCAAAGGAGTAATTTTGTATAGTCCGTCGGCAGGCTTCATGGGAAGTCTTGCAAGACAGATAGCTCAGTTAACTGAGGCAAGGTGAGCTAATTTAGACTACCTAATTATACTTCACGTTATTACCACATGATTGAATCAATATATTTTATATGCTTACAGAGTCTGCATTTACATTAGTGTATGTGCTGCTTGGTTTGATTCGAAGACACAAACTGAAGTCATTAATACAAAAACTTTTGCTAAACTGAATGAAGCAGTGGGTGTTGTCGGCCTTCACGGCTTGGATACGTTATATGCATTTATGATAAAAAATCAAATACAAAACATTCAAGAAATATTTAGAAGTTATCAACATAAACTTGCCGGATGTTCATTTGATATCAAAGACATTGAACAGACTTCTACAAAATGGTATAAAATGTTCCAACAATTAACAGATGTGCTGGTGCTTATCGGATCACTACAATTAATCCGGAAACATATTGCTTATCAACTGAACACGAGCTGTAAATTTGATTCCGCTCATCTAGAAGCGTCTCTGCGGACTTTGAATGAGTAAGTTGATATAAGTAGGTACTTAATACCCTGAGTAGGTAACGAAAAAACGAGAAAAAAATCTAGATAATATATTTATTACATTGACATTTGTATCGGCCATCTTCATATTATTATGCATCATAACTAATTATAATACTTATTTTATTATTATTTTCAGATCAATTATTAATGAAATAAAGGCAACTTCAGCGGCTGACTTAAAACCAAAAGTATCATCGAATCTGTTAAAATATTTAGAAGATAATCTTGTGAGATGTGGAATCTCTGACCCATTTGGAAAGAAGTATGAAAAAAATGTACAAGAACTATTAAATGTCGATATTGCACGCATTCTAGCAGTCCTCCTAATGTCACAACTGCCCAGGCTACAGTTGTGTTTTACAACAGGTATTTTTTTTTGCAGTATCGTATTTTATTCCGTAGTAAATTTTCGATATCGCTCCTATTTTTCAGTATATTATAACACATTTTGTTATGTTGCAAATTTAAGTAAATTTTGAGATAAGGCAGTTCAGAATTATTTTTTTTTGGATATAAAATGGACCTGTAACTGTTGCTATTACGTTATCCACATACACCTGCAAATGATGAAATTATAATATATAGGGCCACGAATCGATACATTTTTTGTACTTAGTCTTTCAAATTGTGATGCAGGATTTCAACTTGCAACGTAAAATGATGACTTTAAAAACTACTTTTGCTTAATTGTAATTTGATCAGTATGCGAGTACTTATAATCTAAACAATGAACTATACTTATGATTTGGATTTTATTTTATTTCATGCTTTACAGTTCTTTTTTTTCGTAGTCGGGTTTAATTTGACAGACGGAAAAAATTATTGCGTAGCTATTTTACTCCGTCTTATTGAGTATTTTCGATTTTCAGGGGACCTCATATCTAAGCGGTCAGGAGAAAATATTGATGGATATCCATTACTTGTAGGAATACACACGATACTTTGTCAAACAAAAACAGAAAACCTCGATTTATTCATTGATTTATTATGTATATACGCCAGGTATGTACAATGCATTATAGATGTATTGCATAGTGTCTAAATGTGCAGGGACGTTTTTAAAAGCTGCTTCCATCTACAAAAATTTCCTGAGTGTTTTCTGAACGTTAAAGGGAATAGGGGCAAGGTCTCAGGACCGCAAAAAATCTACCTCAAATATCATACGAAAACCAGAAGCAAGCAATCATGTTACTTTGGGTTTTTGCGAGTTATCAGAACTATTCTGGTTTAGCGCCCCACTGATGCTGTAGATATTTTTTTTAACATTTAGATAACTATTGAAATTAAGTAGAAATTAATTGTTTATTTTTTTCAGGTCAAAATCATCAGATCTTTCTAGCGAGGGTGTCTATCTTGTAAGAAACCTAGAATTGTTTTGTGAAGCCTTTGCCTATCCTTTTGAGAAACTTGAAAACAAACTTCCTTTAGTTTTGTTGACTCATACATTACAAAAATAGTTTTCTTATATTATACTTTTTGTAGTAAGTAAAGTACTTTTTTATGTAATCAATGTTTAAATTATATTTTGTTATTACAAAAATTATAAATACCTAGATCTCCCGAAATATTAACTTTATAATTTCTCTCTTTTTGTATCTATATTAGGTCCTTACATATAAAATTGGTGGTCTGTATGGAAGGAATACAATGTAGATTTTTTTTGTAAAATATAATTAATTAATAAAAGTACCATTGCCATTAATGCAGTTTTTTGATTTCATAGGCAGTTCATTGATTCCTTTACTAAAAAAACCATGGGGACTAGTATTAATAAATTCTTTAACGGCGGTTTGGACGATCACATCGGGGGCAAATTTTTTCCTTGTAATAAGTTATCTAAATTACGGAAAAAATCGTAATCTGCAGGAGCAAGGTCCGGGGATTGTAGTGGGTGTTGCAGACATTCCAATTGCAGGTCCTCTAGTTTCCGCCCTGTGGACTGGGGGCGTTTGGAGAATTCCACCACGGTATCCCCTTTTTTTTTTTTTTTTTTTTTTTGGTTTCGCGGAGAAAGTGCCTTATGACTACCGCCCAGCCTTCGTGGGGGGCGACTGAGCGGTTATGTTGGGGTCACCGTGCCTTACGACCCGACGTTGCGCCGCCCGGGATTGATGTAGACCTTCGGGCGACCGCCGGGCCGAGTCCCTAACCTATGTACAACGCACGGCATACCAACTAAAACTCCGCGGTGGCCCTCTTCGGCGCATTAGGGACGGCTGCGGGCTTCCTCTGACGTTGAAATGTCTAGTCTGCGACCGCAACCGCCCCTGCGCGGTGCCGCCTGCAGCCCGTCTCCTATGGGGGCTCAAAAGCCCGCGCACCGAAGGACGCCCTCGGCGTCTACGGCAACGTGAGGCCAACAACACGCTGCCGTCCATCCCGGGAGATCAACCGAGAGTGTGCGATGAACGCACTGCACGCACTGAAAAGTGCGCGCGCACTAGGACGGGCAGCCCCCAGCTGCCCGCCGACGACCCCCTTCGTGGCCCCTATTAGTCGCCTTTTACGACAGGCAGGGGATACCGTGGTGGAATTCTCCAAACGCCCCCATTCCACAGGGCAGACCACGGTATCCCCTGCCTGTCGTAAAAGGCGACTAATAGGGGCCATGGGGGGGGGGGGGTCGCCGGCGGGCAGCAGGGGGCTGTCGGCCGCTGGTGAAGGTTGTGCATGCTTAGCACATTGTGGTGACCCCCGGGATGGACGGCATTGTGTAGTTGGCATCATGCTGCCGTAGACGCAGAGGGCGACCTTCGGTGAGCTGGGGCTTCTGAGCAACCCACCCATAGGAGACGGGCCGCAAGGCGGCACCGCGCAGGGGCGGCTGCGGTCGCAGACTAGACACTTCAACGTCAGAGGAAGCCCGCAGCCGTCCCTAATGCGCCGAAGAGGCCACCGCGGAGTTTTAGCTGGTAGGCCGTGCATAGGTTAAGTTGTATATAGGGTTAGGGACTCGGCCCGGCGGTCGCCCGAAGGTCGTCATCAAATCCGGGCGGCTGAACGCCGGGCCGTAAGGCACGGCTACCCCAGCATAACCGCTCAGTCACCCCCCACGAAGGCTGGGCGGTAGTAATAAGGGACTTTCTCCGCGAAACCAAAAAAGAGGTCCTCTAGTTTAGCGGCCGCCTCTTGTTTGCAGTGTGTGGTCCAGCATTGTTCTGAAGCAGTAGTGACCTAATTTCCAGAACGAAAACGTTGGGTTTTGTTTCCAACGTACCGTGTTTTCTTTTGCGAAACCAGCATCATACACTTTCTACACACATACACATCGTTGGTCCTTCGATCTGTTTACCTGCAGCACTAGTACCATGGTGGAACTCATACTCGTATATATGGCGATTTGAAGACGCCAAAGAAAAAACTAAACAGGGAAAAATAAATAAATGACTATTTTCGTAGGTAACTCAAATAAACGAATTAATTCAGATCAAAGAGGTCAGTACGGCAAAACGCCAATTTAATACGTGAGGGCCCAATACTTTACATTCAATCAACGCAAATAAGCAGTAGTAATGCAACGCAAAATATTTACAAAGTTTTGGATGTCATCGAACTTTGTTTTACATATCACTTACGACAGCTTTGTGCGACTGAGAGCGCCAAGTACAAAAAAATTAAGAAGTAGTTTGAAACAGGGTACGAGTCGCAGCTCAAGCGGCAACCCGAACAGTTGTTTAACTTATGCGAACGGGTGAGACATATGTAGCCCAGTACTCCGTGTCCCAACACAGGACAGATGCCCGACACAGGTCAGTGCTGATAGCTATCTCGTTGGTTCGCATGTACGTGAAGTCAGAACCGCCGCGCCGCACCGTGCCGCTAAGCCCATTGTCTTGGGTGAATCATTATCATGTCAGATTGGCTCACGTAAGGGCTGATGTGTGTGCAGGTGCTACGTGGGTTCGTGGAGTTTATATTCGTTCATTTCTGTTAGCGACCTTTTTTATTTTTCCGTCTTTTTTAAATGCTTAAGTTTTCGTGTTTATTATTTTTAACAATTTAAATTTTATAGCAAGTCAAAAAAAAGGTCGCAAACAAAATTAGTTTCTTGGCGATTCCCACAAATTAAAATTTTGGAATAGGTCATTGTTTTATTAAGAGAGCCTTATGTACATAGATGCCGCTGGAGGCATAGGTCACCAAGATTTTTAATATTAGGCATCAAAAATCTAAAGGGCTCTTATATAGTTCGGGCAACGTCCAGTCTTAAAAACTAAGTCAAATTGTTTTTACAACATGCTGGAAAAATATTGTTTTGCCCTGAACTCACTCCAAGTGAGATAAAGGTATATCTATGAAGAAATGTCTTCTTGCATATCGTAAAGCGCGGAAAATACGTGTAACTGATTTTTTTTCACTACACACCATAGTTAGCCACATACCCCAATGACCTAAACATGTCAGATTTGTATGGAAAAAAAGCCATGAGTGTGACCTTACATTACAAATTATAAAGAAGCATACTACAATCTACTTCCTCTTGAGGGGTAAATGCATGAGCTCTATTTTACTGACTAGTACTATACAGTAATATTCAGACATAAAATAGAATGTTGGCATTTACATATTTTAATAATAGATTACTAAACTTTATAAAATACCTATCCTTACATATTATAAAATCAAAGTTCCTGGCCGCATCTTGACTTAACGCGATAAACTCGAAAACTAACAAACCTGTATTCATACTATTTTCACCAGTGTAAAGAGGGATTCAACTGAGAAAATCTATGTGTATGGCAATGTCTGGCAATACACTGTTGCTGCTAACTATATAAATATATATAGGTATAAGTCGAGCAATGAAGCGCGCTGAACACCACCACAGAAAAAAGTGTAGGCATATATGGTACCACTGCCAGGAAGCCAGGGCGGGTTGCTTGTGGGTTATAGATGGAATGATACTGAATACCATAGTGTATAAATATAAAATAGATCTTTTTAGTTTTTAAAACCTCGTTTTTTAATATTAGGCATCAAAAATCTAAAAAGACAGTTTTACTCAGTTATATTTATTCACTGTATACTACTTTGAGGTATTTGATATTGGAGGCATTTATCTGAAATTTTGTCGAGCAAGATCAGGATTAAATTGAGAATTGTATTTTTGCTTAACTTCAGTTTCCTTTTGTATTTTGGTATCAGCATTAATAGGATTGTGTAATTTTTTTAAGAATAATTCCGTTCTGTATTTTTCCTGTTGTTCTCGTTTAAGGCGAGCTTCTCTTAGCTTTTGTAGTTTGTCTTTTTTATCCTCTTTTTCTTTTTTTGAGCTAATACAATTGTTCTTTTGTTTATCACCCTCAGAAATACTTGAATTATTTTTTGGTTTTTCTTTGTTCAAATATTTTTTAAATTTATATATTGGATCATCTCTTTGCTTTGATTTCCACCCTAATTCTCCATTTTTAATGTCTAGTTCTCTAGGTTTTGGTTTACCTTCTTCATCTTTAAGCACTAATTTGTTGTAGGTCTCCTTTATTCTATTACCATGTTCAAGTCTTGAGTGGCCTGGGGCTACCTCATACCAATTTTTTTTCCCAAGAGCTTCATTTGTATCCTGTCCTAGATAAGTTAAATAACCAATTTGTTTTTCATACTCTTCTTTTTTCAACCTTGCTTCAATTTCGTGTTCTTTATTTTTTGTTTTAATAGCGCCATCAATATCTGCAAATAAGTTAATATGTTCTCCAGGTACTTCAATATGTTCATGGGTTTCTCGAATCTCTGCGATAACTCCATGTTCAAGGAGATTTTGTTTGCTTTTTTGTTTTAAGAAATTCAATCTTGCTTCACGATCAGCATTTTCAACTCTTAACTTTTCTTGTCTCTCGTTTTCCGCAGCTTCTGCTTCATCCCGCCTTACTCTAGCTATATTTTCTTTAGTCCTCACATGCCATCTAAAACATTATAAAAAAATATTAATTTCGTGTAATGTCAATATATTATGAACAACATGATATGTATTGCTTAGCACTCACCTTTTCTTCGGTAAAATATTCATATTTGTAAGCTTATTTATAAATAAATCCCTTTAACTAGGCACCGTTCAAAGTAATAAAATAACACATCGACAAGATGCAGATATAATCACAGATTACTTAGAGAAGCTACGCTTGATATAATTATGAAAAATATTTTTATTATCATCCAATTCCAATTTGTTGTTATTCTTATAGAAATAACCATTAGCCAATGACAAAAAACAACTCTAGTTTATTGGTCTCGGGAACTAATGATTACTAATGTTGAGTAGGACATACAAGAGGCGGTACATTTGTCCGGGACATGACGTCAAAATGTAAGAGTGGCTTAAAATTATATATTGTACTACTTCAAATTTTATGTCGCGGCAGTCGCGTTACTTATTCTCCGTCTCTGATAAACTGTAGGACGAGGACAGTGAGGTAGAGAACCGCATGCTACAAATTACAATAGGACGTTTTTTTACAATGGACATTACATTACTGCGTTTCAAGTCGCGAGCGAGAGGGAAATATTTTGAGGGTTAACATTACAAAATACTGTAAGATACGCATTGAAACGCCGAGCCTCACTACGCCTCGCCTCATTTGAAGTAGGACGTTGTACCGGCTCAATGCTATAAAGAGGCTACTCTTACAAACTCTTTTTCATGTCATGTCCTACCCAACTCTTGATTACCAACAGAGACCAATAAACTAGAATTACCAACAGAATTACCAGCAGCATATATATTATAATTCTCTTTGACCAACAGGAACAAACCAGTGACATTTTTTTTTATTTGATTTTCCCTTTATTATAGGGAAGGCAAAGGGTTCTAGCCCATACAGCCTCGTCATAATAGTGTTTTCAATGAGATAACCAGTGAAATAAATAATAAATAAATAAACAATCATCAATCTGCTCAAAGAGACATAAGATAGATATTGAGAGTTGAGACATTTTTTAGGGATGCACCGTGCGCGTAAAAATTAGTTTCTTAATGTGCCGTGTCCACTTGCCAGACCAGAGTGGCGTGTAATTTTACATGCTAAAATTAAATTACGCCGCCAGGGGCACAATTGCCGCGGATTTTATTACAAGTTTTGTTTTTTTCTCGACAATAATGACTCTCTCTGACTTTAATATTTGCATAAACATAAAGAACACATTGTCTACAAAATGCATGAGAGGCGGTTTTTTAGAATGCGATTCAATATGCCGGGCCCCTGCAAGTGTACGCAGCTTATAATACAGACGTAAAAGAAACTTATTATGGTGTGTCGGATCGCAGTGATTTTTGCTTAATATAATAAATATACTTTGATCACATAAATATCCATAGTTATAAATGCCAGAATATTTTTGATGGAACAGGTATTACCATAAATACACTTACTTAGAATGGGTATTAAGTAATATTCGATTCTCTAAATGATACAACATGATGCAGACACATACAGATAAAACTAGTATCAAATTTCATGTAATTTATTTAAATACAATCGGCGTCTGCTAATTTTTAAAACCACTAAAATTATAAGAACACTTAAATGTTCGTCCATTCCACTATTTATTAGGTTAACATTTTGTTTGGTAATAATTAACCATTAATCGACTAAATATAATGATTTTAATCCGAGTTGAACCATCAATTACGGGCCATCTCTACTGTGTTGTAAATTTGTAATGGACGAAAGCAAGCTACGCGAACGCGAAAAAGCTTGGCTTGGCTTCATTGATTAAATCATATATATTTTTATAATATAGGTAACTGTAATGCTTTATCATAATAAGCTGTATTATTTATATCCGAAAAGGAAACGAATAAGTCTTAATTAAAAGCATTAAATGTATTATCATGGTCATATTTCGTTTATCAAATGTAGGTTATTCTAAGTGCAAATAAGTTCAACTTTTATTTTGATTGTTTTAGCAGCAAATATCTGAAATGGAAGATGTTGAAAAACCTCCAGTTGTTAATCTACCTGTAGGCGGTATGAAGAACAATATTGTGTATGAAGGAACTGTGGAAAACAGTGTGGCGACGATGGAATCGGATGTATGTCACAAATCGAACGGCGTCGTGGAGTCAATTAACACTGATAAAGTTGCTGATGCCGTCGTACCGGCAAACGAAACCACTGCGCCCGATATTGAGGTTGTTGCTGAGACAACACATGATAGTCTGGAGGAAAATGTTGTTGAGTCTCCTTCTGAAACAGTTGACACAGGTGACATTCCCGAAGCAGAAAGTGTAAAGAATGAGGTGACATCCGAAAGTTTGGATGAGGAAACTGGAAATGATTCTAATATTAAAAGTGTGAAACCTGAGTATATTATTGAACACATAGAGGAGAGTGTTGTTATAGACGAACCTGAAATAGAGGAATCAATAATAGAAATAGATGGTATAGTTGAGTCCACAAATGATAGGCCCTCATTTAAGACTGAAATTGTAGTGGAAACAAATATAGATGAAATGAATGAAAATAAAGAGGAAGAAATTCAAAATGTAGTCAGTGACAATGACACTAACCTGTTGAATGAATTAGGGCAGAATATGGAACTAAGTGAGATGCTTCGCTCATCTGACACAAATGAAAATGTTGAAAACAATAACTGTGAAAAAAAACAAGAGGTTTTTAATAAGGAAGAGTTGCTGGACATTTTAGAAGGTAATAATGTGGAAGAAGTTCATCCTAGCAAAATAGTAAGAAAAGAAGTTATTGCAGGTTCTAAGCCATCAGAACCATCACTAGCTTTACAGCAACAACTAGCTTTGCAGCAACTCTCACGCCTGAAGAGTACAAAGAAAAGGAAATATGAGAAAAAACAAATATTACATAGGAAAGAGACAGAACGTAAACTAGAAGAGAACATTGTAACTGAGTTAGTCAAAGAATGGGAAGATGATGAGCCTGCAGAAGTAGATCAGTCCAAAAATATCATTGAGGATAGTGAGAGACTATTGAAAAGTTCTAATGATCTTGTAAAAGCACAAGAAAATCTTGGCAGACAGGATGAAAGATCAGTACGTTCATCGCTTGACTCAGCAACAAGTGATAAACAAACCCCAAATCAAAGTAAAAGTGGTGATGAAGGCTTACCACAACGTAGATTAGGTAGAATAATAAAGAAAAAAGTAATATTTGACCCTGATAATCCAGACACATTTACCAAGGGCAAATCGGCAACCAAAAACAAAGAATCACCACAGAGCAAAGACCATCTGCCAATAAAAAAAATAAAAAGTGATCAGGCTAATCAACAGCCTAAAGCTAGGTCTCCTATGGCAAAACTGCAATGGAAGAAGCCACCCCCTAAAAATAGCAAACGATTAACTGAAGTTGACAAGTTATTAATGGATGAGGGTGCTGTGAACATGATATATCAACTAACGCCAGAAGCTGATAAAGGCAAAAAAAATATGAGAACTAAAGCTGAGATTATTAAAAATCTTCAACGCTCAATACCAGATTCAAAAGAAATGAAATTTAGAGAGAGGAAAAAAGATTCAAAGTATGAGGATGGGGAACCACGAAAAATCGCTGGAGGTAAACAGAGGCCATCATTAGGTAGTTCAGTTAAATCACCATCGGTGTCTGAAGACTTTGAAGCACACAGTGCTGATGACTCCATTATTTATCGTCGTCACTCATCAAGTTCATATTCCAGTTCCTGCATGAGCCCACGCCGTTTAAGTGATGGAGAGTCTGGTGCTGTTAACAATAGTGCCCGAACATCACAGCAAGTACCTGAAAACCAAGATCAAACTAACACAGAGTGTGACACTAATGCAAATGTGTCTGTTACTGACACATTTGTGACAGAAAATACTGGTACTCCCAAAAAATTAATAAATAAGAGTGATTGTTTATCAATAAAAGAAAAATTAAACTCAAAATTATCATTAGTTTTAAATAAAAGAAAACAAGAGACTACAACGCATGAAAAGCCAAAACAAAGAAAGGTTTCAAAATCAAATGAAAGGCTAACAAAACATGAGGGTGTAAATGAATACAAATATTTATCAATTAATATTGATAATAGGTTAGGTGAAATATGTATTAAAAAATCAGGGTCCAATTATAACATAGAGGTGAGTAAGACATGTAATGATGTAATGCTATTAGGATTTTATACCTGAAAAATATTTATTTAAAAGATAATTAATGTCAAATTATGATAAACATAATATGTGAACCATAGTGGCACTTAATACTTGGATGTGTTATCCTATCAATAACAGTAAAATTAAAACCTTTTTGTTAATTTGTATTCTGATTGTAAATTAAGGTCTTATGAATTAGAAATGTAAAGCATCTAGCGCATCTGTGTCGATTTTTTGTAAATAAGTAAAGTGTTTTATTTTCTAGGTAATAAAAGAACTGGATAGAGCTTTATTGTATATAAATTCAAGGGATGATGTGTCTGTCACATTGTTAACGTCTGACTGCGGCGTCATATGTTCTGGTTTAGATTTGAGATCTTTACTAATAAATGATTCGGAAGCCAGGTCAAAATATGCTTTTGAACTTGCAGATTCTATCAGGTGAGATATTAATGTCGTATATCTTCCAGTACATTATGCATATAATTTGTATTTAATTTCACTATAAACATATTTTTTTAATGTTTTGAATGACAAGACAGGCTTGCCATTCTCCTGATGGTAAACAATCTGACTGCCCATGAACAGTAGAAACCATCCAACAACCTGAATTACAAAGTATTGTTTGGTATTGCATTGTCCTTGCTAACCTGAGACATGAGATGTTGGGTCTTATTGTGTCCAGTAGTTACACTGGCTACAATGTTCTTTAAACCAAAACACAACAGTAACTACACACTGCTGCTTGGTGGCAGTAATCTATATTGCGGTGGTACTTATCCAGGCGGACTCTTACATATGAGAAACCTACTAATATTGAATAATAATATTTAATTCAAAGTCTAATATATGCTCAGGATAGAGAAAAATAATAAATGGTAAAAAGTGTTTTAAAAATATTTGTAAAGGTTAAAAAATACAAAACATTGAAAATGACAGCGATTATAAATTGAGTATATTAACATTTTAATAGTTATTAGGACTTTAATTAATTTTAATTTATCTAGAGTATAAAATACGATGTACCTAAATATTAATTAAAAATATATATATATTATTTTCAGATCTTTACTATTGACAATGGATCAACATTGTAAGCTGTTGTGTATGGGAGTAGGTTCAAGTTGCTCAAGTTTGGGCCTGGCTTTGCTTGCCATGAGTGATGTCACATTGGCTTCAGAAAGTGCAAGTTTTGTACTAGATGCCAACAAGTTCTCAACTGAGCATTCAAGGCATGGTCCACTTGTACCTGGTTTATCTGTACTTATTGCTTCAAGTAACCAAATGTCAAAATCATTGGTAAGTTTTATGACACTAAAATTTTAAAGAGTTTTTTGCTTGATATATTTACCTTATTTAAAAAAAATATATAAATATTGGAGTATTGAGGCTTATTATGCAATGGACTGAAAGTAAATATTCGTTATAAAACCTAAAGCTAGGTATTATTTTGTAAGGATTATTTTTTCTGATTACAGCTGAGCGATTTAATGGTGTTTGGCCATAGACTATCTGCTTCTGATGCTCTGCGGTATGGCCTCGTCAGCCGTACTTTGTGGCCAGAACGTTTTCAAGAACAACTCCGCAATATCGCCAAAGACATGGCTATTCAACCAATGCAAGTGAGTGTTATCAGTAGTCTTCATAACTGTAGTCTTTTTCCACTCTTTGACAGTAAGCTTCCCACCCATTTCCATTGTATAACAATTCATCAATATGCATTTTTGGAACACCACCATTATGCACGCAAATATGATGTTTAGGGCACACACATGATTGATATAAGGCATAGAGATGGAAGCTCACATTTCCGCAAAATTCATTAGTGTTACAAAGCGGCAATGATGCGCATTGGTAAATATGTGTGTCTCCAGAACTGCTATTTAATTTCCAATAATTGGGGTCGTGACAACGACAATTCAATGTTATTGTGGGTGGTGTTAGCTGTATGTTCCTATGATGCTGCTCTTCAAGCTCATCAGGATTCATATGGTTGGAAGATGTGATAATGGAGAGGGGTTTTTCATTAAAGGTGCACATTCGCCAGTCGGTAACAGGTTCACAAAACTGAAATAGAGTAGCTTTGTTTAATTATTTTTTTATTTGTTGGGCCACCAACAATTCGGCGGTCCCTACGTATAGTATTGAACCTGCAAAATTTGCAGGTTCAATACTTTGTGTAGGGACTGTCGATATTTAAACGGTCCTTATTAAAATTAACTGCATTTATTTAAGACAATAAGGATGGAAGTGCTTATCGCCATGGTAATTAACACTTAACAAGCGATATGTATTTCACAAACCCTACGTAAAGTATTGCATCTCCAAAATGCAATTTTGCAGATTCGATACTTTACGTAGGGACCGTCGAATTTTTTACACTAATTATAATTAAAGAATTTAATGATTTTCTAAATACGGTATACATATACTGGTACCATATTAATTTCACCAAAATTCATTAAGTTGAAAGAGGATGAAAACGTAACAGCATTATGCATGTTTTATGTTTCCAACATCATAGTTCGGGTCTGGAAAACATGCTCATGAGGCCTTCTAAATTAGACGTTAAATATTACCTGTAAGTGGGTGCGATTGTTGAGTGCGATGAGCCTTGCGGCGGGCGCGGGCGCGGGCGTGTCGCAGCGCGTGCGGCGCGCGCAGCGGCACAGGCGCACGAGCGCGCGCGGCCGCCAGTAGCGCTGCAGCACGGCCGCGCATGCCTGCTGCGCCGAGCAGCGCGGCAAACTGCGCTCGCTTTCTTCCTATACAATGTTAATATTATAGGAGAAATGATTTAGATGCCTCGACCATAGATTAACATAGTTACGAACAGGTATCAACAAATCTCATAGTTGAAATGGGTAAACTAATCGATATACTTAATAGAAAGTTATGTTGTCTTATAAACATTTCAACATGTAATTAATGCGTTCAGATGTAAAAAAAATATAATATAAATATAAATTGAACCTAAGTAATATAATACGTAGTCGATTCGATTGTACTAGCGCACATCGGCACATGTAGGTAACATTATAGCCACCATTGTGTTTGAATCCTAATTTGCTATTTGCAACATTTTTTGTTGATGCACCACTCCTATTAGTTATAGCGTAATTTTATATAGCCGAAAGCCTTCCACGATAATTGGGCTATCCGACATTAAAATAATATTTCAATTCTAAAGAGTAAGTTCCTGTGATTCGCGCTTTCAAACAAATTCTTCTGCTTTATATAATAGTATACAGTATAGATATCGTGCAGATACTATCTTACCCTCGTATCTTGAGAAATATAATTTTCAAGGCGTAAATATAATTAATTTTATATTAGCGTGCTAAAAATAATTGTGATGAGGTATTCTGGAAGTCATTGGAGACATTCTAGAAGAAAACCAAAAATGACGTAAGATAGTTTATGTTGTTCCTGTTACCACATAGATATATTTGTACTATATAAGAAAAATGTTTTTAGATAGGTACATATTATATGAAGTTGATAAAAGAATAATGATATTAATTCATAGTATGTTATAAAATTGAGATTCGCGCAGAGATCGAATTTAATTAGTCTTAAAATTATAGTAAATTGCTTACCAGTCCATAATAGTATAAGTCCGTTTCTTCAGCGCCGTGGCCGGTCAACACGAGGATGTATGGTGCCAAAAGAAACAATACATTGGACATCCACATTGCGTTTGTGAAACATAATTTTCTTAGTAAATCTCAGCATTGGGTCGTAACCTTGTAGTATATCGATAAGATAACCCTTGTATTCACGTATACTGTGTTCTATTAATGCAAGATTGTTTTGTTATTATTAGGACATTTCATTGGAACATGTAGCGAGATTAAAATAAAATGTGGGATGTCGTTTTCGATGGATTCAAACATTTTTACATTTCGGATTATCCTTAAAATACGGAGTATTTTTTCGAGTGTTGGTGTTTCGTGTATTGCCCAATATATGCCCTATTAACCACTAATTCTCGTTAGTTACATATTATCCAAAATAATTTGTTGACTCTGTTTTTCAATTATTTATTTTATTATTCCCGGGATAGAAAGTAGAATATGTATTTCCCAGGGTCTTAAACTATCTCCATACCAAATTTTATGGGTTTATAGGGTTTAGAGGAGGGGGACTTAGTATAAAATATTTTTTTTAAACTTTTTAAGGGGATCAATTCCGTCGGATAAAGTAATGCAAACTATGTGTTGTGTAACTTGAACCGTTTATTTAGCGCACGCAAAGGAAGTCTCAAAATATATACATTTTCCCGTTTTTGCAACATTTTTCATTGATGTTCCGCTCTTATTTGTTATAGCGTGATGTTACGCGTAAGACGTATTACCTTCCACAATAAAGGGGCTGTCCAGCAATAAAAGTTTTTTTCCATTCGAACCAATAGTTCCTGAGATTAGCACGTTCAAACAATATTCAGTTTTATAATATAAGTAGTATAGAGCAGTGGTTCTCAAACTTTTTGAATGACGGAACCCTTTTGGGAAGCAAAATACTTGATGGAACCCTACAATAAAACAATTGGACCTACTTACGCAAAAGGGAATCAACCCACACAATGATAGTTTTGAGAAAAAGCTGTTTTTGTCCAATTTTTGTATACAAGACAATTGTTTGTTATTTTGGACGAAAAATATTTACAATATTGTAAAAAATTTGTGGAATATCAAAAATTACTTAATCTAAATATTATTCTACTTCAAAATCAGACTGACCCGAAAAACCTTCCAGATCGTCTTCTATATTTGCATTTCCGTCAAGCTTGACGTAAAAATCATGTGAGTCTTATGGGATGGTTCTTTGTAAAAAACAAAAACAATTTCGTAGATTTTTTAGATTTTCCGGTTACCATGGGGCTTGGATCTTGTTAGTTTATTGAACAACTAGTGTTATGTGGGTTGGTAAACTTGTGTTGAAAACGGTTTGTTCAGTAAAAATTGTCATATCATTTTGATCTTTACAGAGAGGATAGAAGGTACATTTTGAAAGCTCTCTACATACTTAACTCGATTTTGGCACATGTGTGTATTGGTTCCTGTTTGCATAAGTAGGTCCAATTGTTTTTATACGCGCGCTCACAAGTATACTACCCGCTCGTTTTAAGTTTGCCGCTGGCGATAGGTATGATGTTCAAAAAGTAGCGTCAGCAAAACATAATATAAAAATATTTTTTATTTAATTGTACCAATAAAAATTGTGTACGTACATATTTGGGTAAAACTATGACACATTATAAGTTTTGTTGTCACGTGGGGGGGAGGGTACGCGCATTCCACAGACCGGCAAACTTAGAGCGAACGGGTTGTACAAGTATAAAATTGTTGATACCAAACTTATGAGATATTGTACCAGCTATTGTAACACATGTTTCTACAAATACAAATAAATAAATAAATAACGTTCATAGCGTTTTGTCTCCGCGCGGCCGCGGAGCGACCAGATAGAGGTGTTTTGATTTTTTTTTCTAAATTCTTGCGGAACCCCGACAGAGGTATCACGGAACCCTAGGGTTCCGCGGAACACACTTAGAGTATAGCTGGTATAGAGTATATAGGTAGGTATAGACTAGAGCATGGCAATGATATATATCTGGCGTCAAATCATTTTGAGGGGTCCGCCCCAGAAATTTTTTCTACCAATGAATTTTGAGAGCCAATGGTTTTTATTTAGCTCATGACATGTTTGCAGAATAAATTTGTAATGTGATTTGTTTCAGAACATTATTTTGAAGAAGCAGCTGTTGAATTTCCAAAAAAGCGAACGTCTTGGTACGACCTTAGAAAAGGAAAGGGATTTGCTGGTTCAGTATTGGGTGTCGCCTGAAGGACAAGAATTAATACGTGCTGCCTACGAAACCACTTAAAACATATTTTTTAAATGTTGATTTAACACAAAACTGACTTTATGTCAGCGGCACAACCTCATACATTTCACTATAGATTTAACACAACACTAAATTCGTAAATTCCTGGAATTTATAAGAATTAGTTTTATGAATTTATTTTTAGTGTATTTTATCCAATGACTAATCGACTTTTATTGTAATGTGTCGAACTTGACGTTAGTTAATGTTGGGTGCGTTAAACTTTTGGTGACCGATAAAAATAATCAGTTTATTATTTTCTGAGTAGGAAAAATTTATTTGTTTAGTTTGATAGACTGACTATAGACGTGGTAGGATTTAACGATGTTGTCTGTTTTGTTATACATACTAGTAGTTGCGTAGAAATTACAAAAAGAGCTGGATTTATTTAATGAATACTAATGTTTTGGTATATGTGCGGAGGTACACGCAGTCGTGAATTGTACCGTATGGCGTCAGATGACGTTCGATGTAGATAAAGTGAATATATTAATATGTTATAAATGAAATTGTTTATGCTTTTGTTTTAGCGTTAATGAGTTTAATTTTATAATATAGAGTAATTTAGTTATTCTTATTTCAGCCAAAGTTTGAAGTTTATGGTGTTCGAAAATTTTAGCACGTTTTACAATGTAATAATTAAAATATTAAATACTTTTCGTGCTATTATGACACTATGTTAAAGAAAGAACATTTTAATGTATGGATAGATTGTCGTGGGCGCATAACATTCATTCCTTTTCTGATGTCTTGCATCTCTTTTTTTCTCTGGTAATCCTATTCTATTATTATATTACTTATATCATAATAATTTTAGTATTGATATACTTTCCTTTAAGTTATAGGGGTTATATGAATAGTTATAATAAAGTATTTTTAATTGTTTAAATTATAGTGCCTTTCAGAATAAGATATTTTTTGATTTATGGAAAAAATCCCTTCGAAATACGCCTAAGCCTCTAATTAAACACTTCGATCAATATTGTTCCTTATGAATTTGTCGATTTAATTAATTTCATGTTTTAAGCCGAGTTCAAACGTATTTTTTTCTTAAAAAATACAATTCTGCATTTTAACAGGTAGCGATAACATCACACTAAAATGCTTACATAAAAGAAAAAAAAATTCGTTGAAGCGAAATAAAGAGATGTATCGGTAATACCTTATGAACTCGGTTTGTGTAAAATAAAACATATCTAAAATGTAAACTACACCTAGAAGTGCCAAGTGAAGTTTTACTTCGCGTTGTTGGTAAAGCGTAATCTTCACGTAACGTAACGGCTAAGTGTAAGCGACTTACCATTTGCGATACGTTGAGAGATGTGATAATTGATATAACACGCCACATGTTTTTTCGCAGATTTGTATGTAAAAATGCGAGCGAAAACATTTAGGCGATGCGTCACCGCACCATATTGCCACACTGTGTGAATTGGCTTAAAGTAAAAAAATATTGCTGGCTCTTTTAAATGCAAAGTTATGGTGCTTATATAAAACAACATAGGGAATGTCGGTAACAAAGGTGGTTATACTTTTTACTCCGAGACTGAATCTAGGTGTTTTTGAAGAAATTGTTCAGATTCTGTTAAATTGTTTATATTTAGAGTTGAATATTAAATTGAATTGAATGGCTTGGCCGAAGCGCGGCAGCGTGTATGTTTGTGTTAAAGATTGTGTCGACTAAAAGTCTCTCACTTTCCATTAACTATTTATATTACAACAGGGAAAAATAAATATTGAGAATTATTTAATATTTTTTATTAGCTGCCGAAACGATGTTAGTTAAAAGTGAATATATGTAACATTTGTATTAGATCAATGAGCTGCTCCTTAGGTTATGGTACATGCATATGTGTGCACGCATTTAACAATATATTGATGAGGTCGCGTGTGGAATATTCATCAACAGGCATTTATACAATACTAATAGTTTACCAAACTGGTTCATTGTCCACTTAACCTTAAGCTTATGAGAATCTTTAATTTTAATTATCTAGGATCCATACAACTTTTTTATTAGTCGTTAAAATGCGTGCATGCAAGATGTGAATCCGTTTTGAATGTTGTCAAATCTTAATGTCATTACGAATACTGGTCTAAATATAACATAATGTAATATTTATTCATTATTCTAATAACTGTATGTCAGTGTAATAATACCCAATCTCCCTTCAGGAATATATTGATTCTTTTTTTATTTATTGTGTGGGGAATATTTCTTGAAAAAAATTATATCTACATGTAAATATGCAAATTTCATACATGGGCACGTGATGTCATTTAGTGTTTATTTTTACATTACATTGTACATTGTGTAATTCATTTTACTTTGTGTAATTTGAAAGAAAATTATAACTCAATGTTAATATAATTAATAAGAATACAGACTAAGAGGTACTTAGTATTTTATTTAAACCTTCTACAACACTACCTATACTGTAGTCTTCAGCTTTTGCTACGAATGAAAACGCAAGGTTCTAGACAGCGTGTAGATATAAACAAAATCTATTACGATGGATAACCGTAGAAACATTGAATAAGAATATTTGTTTTTTTTTGAGGTATTTGTTTTTTTTTTAATTAAACACAGGCTGATAATGTAACAAATTTAATGAATTTCATACTCTTTCCGCAACATTGGAAATGATGGGCTTAGGTCTAGACTTGAATAAAAGTTTCTTCTTAACGATAGCTTTCACTTTGTATTTGGTCTCATTTCCTACAACAATCTTCTCTAGTACTGCCATGGGCTGTTCCAGTTTTTGTTCCTTGCCATTGAGCACGTGGTGTCCGAGCACGAGCACCGGGTGTCGGTTCTTACTGTAGTAGTGCACGTCGCCGACCACCGTGGCCTCGTCGGGGCCCTCCCCCTTCATCTGCACGAGGCCCTGCAGCTCCACCGTCGCCCACTCCGGCACTTTCCCCTCGCCATCCCTCTCACTGTAACAAACGCACTCTTCGCACTTGCATCACGATATATTCTTATCAAGGGAAGTAGAAATGAAAGATAATTCCAAAATGTTTCATTTATTATTCTCATCAATCAGAAAATATTCAGCTATAATATGATCAGACGTAGGATTTTATTTTGTATCGATTATAATTCCGTAACAATCCCGCAGCCATTCCATTGTGATTGATTGGTCGGTCCAAGAGATTTTCATTTCCAGTGGTGTCCATTTAAAAAAAAACAATTGCGAACGAAGCTGTATAATAGAGAAGATGTTCATTGGCAAGGTGGTCAGGAATCGTGAGATTTGGGGCGTGTGGCGTCGTCGGCTAGTATCGGAACTTCTTGAAGAGTGGATGCTTGTTGTGTTGTTGCGAGCGGCGGTGCTCGAGGTAGAGGCCGTCGTCGGCGCCGGCCAGCGAGGAGAGAGCGCCTGCGCGGCGCGACACGCCCGCGCCCCCCACGCCCCCCTCGCGCTCCTCCTCGCACTCCGTCTCCGACGCCGCCAGCACCTGCCGCGACAACGCACTCTATAGTCTATGGATCATATTTATGGATGTATATTGCACGTAGTCCTTACGTAATGCTATTATATGCCATGTTTTAGATCTGGGCCCTTATTCTGTATGATAGTGTAAACGCGTAACGCGGCCGTGTCATGTTATCTTAGAGAAATGTGCGTGGAATGATATTCTGTAAGCAAAATTTCTATAGTCCTAAACATGATGCGTTGTGTTACGTGCTTGTTACGCATTGTCAAAATAACGTGCGGGATAGAGAATAAGGCCCCAGTATCGAAATTCTGAGACTACAGTTCCAAACAGAGCCGACCAAACTATTTAGAGACGACACAAATCGTTACGTCGGTGATGAGCAGAACTCGCAATTTCTTATGTGACAGCGGGTTATTTGCCGCACGCAAAGATGGCAACAACAGAAAAAAAAAATTGATGTCAACACCTAACAAAATACTTTTATTTTTGGCACAATAATGTATTGTACAGACCTGCGAGAGAAGAGTGCCTTGTTCCTCTCGAGTTCCGTAAAGTAAATCTGGTTCCTGATCCATTCCTTTCAGTTCAGTAATGACCTAAAATATGAGCAAGTAATAGATATTATATTGTTTTATACACATCACCTACCTACAAACATTGTTCATATTATTATAATTTTTATTTACCTTATAACTGTAACCTTGATTGACAAGAAATCTTTGTCTTTTTCGACTGTAGGCCATTTCTAAAGTGTCCTGTGACACAAGAGTATAAAAGAATGCGTTATATTCTTCGGCCAATGCTCCTTTTTTTGCTCTCAAAATACGTCCTGAAAAATACAATTCATTATATAATATGTCTAAATCTAATTAAATATATGGAATGTTTAAAAAATATTTTTTTACCTAAACGTTGTGCCTCTTGACGTCTCGAACCACCGTGAGATGAAATTTGTATGAGAACATTTGCTTCTGGCAAATCGAAACTTGTGTCGGCGACTTTACTGACAAATATCGTGTTGACTTTTGGATTGAATTTAAAGTTCTGAAGAATTTGAATCCTTTCACTTTGTGACGTTGGCCCATAAATATATGGCTATAACAAAAAAATAAAAGTGAATCATAAATTTCAAAGCTTTCATAAAATAAACAGTTCGTTAATTAGGTATCTATTCACAAATTTAATTACTTTATTCATTTTGACTGCGTAGTGCCGCAACGCAAATACGTTGTCCGAGAAGACTATAGTTTTATCGCCGCGTCGCTCGTGATAGCGCACCAGGAACTGACACGCTCGGAACTTCGACGGATTCATAACATATAGCAGCATTTTCTTGTTTATTCTGAGAATAAAAAAATATTCATAAAAATTAGTCTAGTAGGGCTGATATTAAATTTTATTTTAAAAATATATTTACAGGTTAGATAAAAGAAAACTTAAAGATATAGTAACCTACATCTAAATTATTCATAAAGCATGAATAGTTTGTTTGTTTGATTGCGTTAATCTCAGGAGCTAAGTACTGGTTTTAATTGAAAAAATATTTTAGTGTTAGATAGCCCATATATGGGAGAAGGCTATAGGCTGTATTACATATACCAATAGGAGCGGAGCACCAATGAGAAATGTAAAAACAGGGATTTTTTTCTGAGAACTTCCGTTGTCTGTGCTGCATAAACGGTTAAAGTTACGCAAAAATAAAGTATGACGGAATTGTTCTTCTTAAAAACTTTTAATAAGTATGTTCTGAAACTTAGTGCCCCGACGCATCTGTCTGCCTTGCCTGCCTGCCTGTCGGCTATACCGGGAAAATATATAGCCGAACTTTAATTACGGAAAAGCATCTTTACGCGGGCGGAGACGCGAGCAAAATCTAGTCTAACATAATGATTCACCGAGCCAAATACACAAAGTAAGTAACTCACTTCTGTATGAGATACTCGCGGTAAAACTCCGGGGTCATGGGACACCACACCTCGGCACACTGCACGCGCGCGATGTAGCCCGCCGCCTGCAGCTCCAGCCAGTTCGCTTCGTACAACTTCGGACCAATGAGGAAGTTCAGATCAGCAATCTTGTCGTCTTCACGCAAAAGCGTTGCAGTTAGTCCTAAAAATAGGATCTATATATTATAAACTTATATTTTGTGATGAAATACGAACTCTAAGAATATTATAATAGTATAAGTGATCCAGAAATGCGTACCCAGCTTAGCATGGGAATGTACGATGGTGAGCACTCTACGGAACATCTTAGCAGGGATTGTGTGCACTTCGTCCAACACCACCAACCCCCACTCTTGGGCCTGCAGCCACTTCATGGTTTGCTCCGCCTCCCACGAGCGTCGCTGTCCATGCGTAATCATAGAGTACGTCGTTATGAGTATACCGGCGCCCATGGGTTTGTCTTTGGCTTCAGATGTGAATCTATAATGAGGTGTAACATTCACACACTTTTATTATTTCATTAATAGACAAATAATATTGGAAGTGGCCCAATCGTTTTACGTTATTAGAATTAGTTTTCTATAATAGCACAAGTTTCAATATTAAATTTTATTGTAATAATTTTGCAAGTGTAGTTTCACAAATGGAACGGCTCAACGAATCCTATCCTTTGCCTATTCTCTAAAATCAAAAACGAGTCTACGATTTGATTGACATGTGTCAGTAAACCACGTAATATTAAATAGTCTATTAAAAAGTGCTGAGCTAGTGACCTGCATATGCAGCTGTCGTCGGCTGTGGACCAGCACTTGAACTGCTGCTTCCACTGCTCGACGGAGACGCCGGAGTTGCACAGCACCAGCGCGCGCTTGCGCACCGTGCACACCGCCGTCACGCCCACCAGCGACTTGCCCGCGCCACACGGCAGCACGATCACTCCAGACCTGTGCCAACAAGCATTACGCTTAGCCACAAACAAATGTATTTTAGATCGTGGTATGGTTGAGGAAGGAGAGGGGTGAATTTAAAAAATGACATACATTTTTGCCCTATATATTTTTTTAGAATAAGTACGTAAATACACAAATTACAAGAGCAGACCAGTTGTGATCCACCACCCAGAATAATAAGACGTTGCAGCTACTTATGTAATAATTGCATAGGAAATAGTTATGTAATACTAGGTGTCGCTTTTGGATTCGCCTGGGAAAATACTTTTCCATAGTGCTAACAATACGACACTAACGCCACCTACTGAAAGAAAATAGTTTGTATTTAAATATTTCCCACCGGAGCAAATTATCGCCATAAAAAGCAGACTATTTATTAATTCAGGACATGGTTTATCTATATGCCGAATTTTATCCAAATTCGTTAAGCGGTTGTTGCGTTTGATTCTAACAAACATCCCAACATTTTCACATACATGCACGTTCATAATATTACTAAGATAAGAAGTCAAATCTAATACCTGGCTCGTCCGTTTCCGAACATTTTCCGAAGACTTTTCTCTTGGTAAGGACGCAGCACGGCGGTAGGTTTGAGATCGATGTTTATGTCTGGGTTGATGGCATCGTTTCGGAAGTCGTATTCGGCCAACAACGGATGCTCTAGTTCAATGCAACGCTTTTGTATTACCTGACAAGAGGCGAGGCGATTAGAAATACTTATTATAATTAGTAACAGAAAATCTAACGGACAATTTCAATAAGTGATTATAATCCCTAATTTTAGATCAATGGTACGATTATATCAAACAAAATAATTCTTTTGCAAATACGTCAAATAAACTTTATGTTGATTGGTCTATTTTGGTTATCAGTTATAATTGAAATATCGCTCTGAAGCCAGTTAATGGATAAAATCGGCCATAGAAGTATTTCTAAGCATTTTGTTGAAAACTTCTATTTTCCAAACCTCAATCTTATCTGGATCGACTTCAAAGGCGACGGCGGTGTTGGCTGTTATTCCTGGGGCCTCGTCTTCGTCGTCATCCTTGTCTAGTTGTTGGTAGAACTGACTGATGTCATCAGGCACCGCGCCATTCGCTGCCGGTTTTTCTTCACCTGATGTGTAATAGTGACTTTAATTATTCTATAAAGTCTAGTTCAAATACTTAAATACTGTAGAATGTAATCCGCGAATGTGTCGAAAACGAATGTATACATTTTGGTAATTATTTACTAAATTAATCTACATCATTTCCGATTTTCATACTTTTTCCCCAGCATTAGGACAAAAAAAGAGGAAAGCGGGGACAGCTGACCACCATCGCATATGACGAGAAAATAATTACCAGGTTTAGCTGCAGCCGTGGTCGGTTTGTTCGGCAACGCAGACGCCAACAAGTCATCATCGCCATCGCGTCGCAGCCGACACTGCTGTATCACCGGGTCGCGTAGGAGCTTTTGTAATACTTCCACATGTTTGCTCTCTACCAAATACCTGACGTAAATATGACAAAAAACTATGTAAGCAAGATGGAGCATTGTAAGCCTACAAGAGCTTGTATAGTCCGCTTCTAAACAAAATGAAAGAAAACAAAGTGATAGTAGTGAAGTACAGAACAATAAATCTATAATTCAAAATAAAAAATTCTTACAGGAATAATAATTGAAGACTTATGTAATTTAAATCAATGTTTACCTATTATGTTTCAGGACAAGTTTGACTTTTCCATATGACAGGGTACACAATTGTATAAACTCAATAATGCCAGCAGGTACGGCACATTTGCTCAGACGCTGCAAATACTCAATAATATCTCCAGTCTGCAAACCCACTGACACGGCCGCGTATAAACTGTAGGCTGTTAGTTTGTATTCATGAATGTGCTGTGGTCTGGAATGCATAACATATTTAGAAGTTAACTTAATTTAAACTTATACAAGACAGATCGATAAAT